>NC_089875.1:58409779-59009779 GCF_040182565.1 Anser cygnoides | reverse complement strand
AGGTAATCCCTGTAATGTCTCTAGATCTCTCATGGGTTTAACCCCTGACATGTAGGAAAAAGAAAATATCAATTCAACTCAAAGTTGTTGACTCTAAAAGCCACTTAGTGGAGTTGTGGGCACTTAATTCCCAAGTTCATTTACGAGTTTGTGCAATTCAGTGCACATAATATAAATTTATTTTATTAAACATCCATAACCTGAAAAAGGGCCATATTACCATTAGTGTTTCAGACAGATTTTCATATAAGTAAAATAGGGATTTGTAAAGCTTTGTTAACAGAATCATAGGATCACAGAATGTCTTGAGTTGGAAGGGACCTTAAAGATCATCAGATCCCAACCCCCTTGACACGGGCAGGGATGACTTCCACTAGACCAGGTTGCTCAAAGCCCCATCCAGCCTGGTCTTCAACACTTCAGGGATGAGGCATCCACAGCTTTTCTGGGCAACCTGTTCCAGTGCCTCATCACCCTCTGAGTAAAGAATTTCTTCTTTATATCTAATCTAAGCCTACCCTCTTTTAGTTTAAAGCCATTTCTCCTTGTCCTGTCACACCACTCCCTGACAAAGAGCCCCTCCCCAGCTTTTCTGTAGGCCCCCTTTAGGTATTGAAAGGCCACTTCAGAGAGAGGCCTTCTCTTCTTCTTGCTGAACAACCCCAGCTCCCTCAGCCTGTCTTCGTAGAAGAGGTGCTCTAGCCCCTTGATCATCTTTGTGACCCTCCTCTGGGCTTGTTCTAATACTTCCATGCCCTTCTTGTGCTGAGGGCCCCAGAGCTGAACACAGTGAGTGCCCACAGCTGGGGCCTCATGAGAGCAGAGTAGAGGGGGAGAATCACCATCCTTGACCTGCTGGCCACACTTGTTTTGATGCATCCCAGGATACTCTCGGCTTTCTGGGCTGCAAGCGCACATTGCTGGCTCATGTTGAGTTTCTTGTCAACCAACACCCCCAGGTCAGGGTGGTGCTTCTCCTCAGGGCTCCTCTCAATCCATTCTCTGCCCAGCCTGTATTTGTGCTTGGGATTCCCCTGATATCAGATTATGTGTTTTAGTATCAGTGCTAAGATTATGATCATGCAAATTTTCTGATGTGATGTTATACCCGCTGCTGTGATCTATCTTTGTAAAGGAAATCCCAGTTCAATTATCAACCTCTGCTGAAATAGTGATCTCAGTAGAGTAGTAATAATATAGCTGGGTGAGAATTCTTCAGAAGGTGCTGGAAAATATAGAAGCAGCTAATGATGTTCTAAAGAAGAGGTTTTGCTATGTCCAGTTTTCATTCTAAGCTGTGGAACAGTGGCTTTGTCTAGGTTGGGGCAGGAAAGAGAATATCTCTGTACTGCATTTTGAAGCTGTCCCCAGTTCCCTGTTTTCAGGTAGTGCAGTGAAAAATGTTCGGAAGTGCCCCCAGAGTATGCATGAAGGTAGGAAGATCAAGTGTCTTGCTCCGATGGGACATATAGAAATCTTGTATAATATAACCAGGTGAAAAGGCAAGGGAGGACTGTGACATTTTGTACATACAGTAGTTGTGCAACTACTGCTCCAAAGCCTGTATGTCCAGTCAGTCTACATCTGATTTAGCCTGGTCTGAAGAAGCAGGGTACTGTTTGTGGATGATGGACTTACATTACTGCTGATCTCTGCTGTACAGATTTTTTATTATTTATGTTTTTAAGGAAGATATTACTGTTATTACAGTTACTGACAAAACTGAGAATGGTTTTGCAACACAGCATGGTGGGAAGTTGGACTTCAAAATTAATTGGAATGGGGAAAAAAGTGAAAAGTAATCTAAAGAACAATGTTATTGAGGGGTAAGTGGATTGCTATCTTCACCTTCTGATTTCATGAATTGTTAAATCTCTCATTATTGGTAAAACTCAATAAGTGAGAATGAAAAGATGGCCCATCACACAAACTCAGCCTTCCCTACTGCCTAAAATAACAATTTAAAAAAAAAAAAGAAAAAAGAAAAGAAACGAAGAAGAAAACCCTTTTAAGAGAAGAAAACCGTCTTGTGTAAAGGTGTGTTCTGCAGCTCTGTTGTTTTTTCTTTGATTTTTCAGAGGGAAAATTCATCTTCTGGAATGCAAGCATATCTTCAAAAGGGAATTTTTCTTTGGAATGCAAATTATTGTAGTGATGCTTTGCACACCACTCAGGGAATATAGTAATGATATGCTGATCCAGCTATTTCCATTTACAGTTATCAAATACTCTTGTATTTGTACTCTTCATGACTTTCTGCAAAACAGAGAAACATTGCAATTGGAAATTTTTTACTGGGGAAACTAAGGCAAAGCTTACCATCCATGATCATGCAACCACTGGTGACTGTGTTCAGCTTATGTACAAACCTTCTCTTGGACTGTTAGTGAACTGCTTATAGATATTAACACTTGCATTTGTGGGATCAGTAACTACATGAACTACCAGTATGAGTGTGCTTATGTTAGAATAAGCTTGTCCTAAAGAACAAATCTCACAACTATCCATATTTTTGACCTCTGCATCTGCTTGTACAGGCCCCTCAACATTGATCTTTCCTATGGTCTGCAGCATTCTGGAGGGACAGAGCCTTAACTTGCTTCTAGCACATCTCTAGACTCATGTTTTGGAGGTAGGAATAGCTTCTCTCAACTACCTGCAGGCATCTTGAGGTCGCCCTTCTTAAGCATGATGTGGGAGTTTTTGGCTTGGCTCCACACTTTCCAGCAATGTGAGTGGGAAGTGCAGGGATTCCAAGATCACTGTGCTCAGCTATGGGCTTGAGCACATTCTTTATCAGTGCAAACACAGTCTCATAGTTTTGGGACTGAGTCTTAAATCTCCCCATCTTGTAATTCCTAAGTATTCTGCCTTAGCTGTGTAAATTTAAGCCCTTCTTTTTGATGAAGTTTTGGAGAGACCAAAGACCATTTCTCTGGGGACACCTTTTCTCTGCCAGTTTTACTTGTCTGTGCTGAGGTCTGAGGTATTGCTATCAATGATAAATACTTCTGATTTGAAATAAGAAGATGCAGGAATATCTGCTGAAATATATGTATCCATCGTGTGAAATTAATGCTGTCAAAGAACTATTTCATATGTCACATTTGTGCCTGTAGTTTAAATTAGAGAGTGTGCCAATTTTTTTTTTTTTTTTTTAGAAAATGAGAGGAAGACAGACTTTGTGGGAGAAGTTCATTTCTCAAAAGAAGTGCCAATCTTTTTAATGATAATTTTTTATAATGATAAATGAACTGTTGGATCTTTCTCAAGCTAGAAACCATTCTGGCCTTAGAAAAAACAATGTAACACAAGCTTACTAATTGAAATAACTGTTTTGTTAAACCTGAAGTGGGAGAAAAATTCATGTTTTATTGATGTGTTGTTCATTCTATTTTGAACTTAATGGTTTTGGTAACACCAAGAAAGTTTATGATGCTCTATTCATCTATTCAATGGAAAGACTAAGTTATATTTACTTGGAAATGCATATGATTGATTTGATACACATTGTGTGAATGAGAATTTATTAGAAAGCCAAGACAATGGCAAAAAGAGATATAAACTGGAAGCAGAAATCTCTCAGTCTAAAACACACAAAAAAGTAAATATAAATACTATTTGAATGGAGCCAGTAGTTATAGATCATTATCAGTCATTAGCAATATTTTTCACCTATCTTTTCAGCTGTTCTGTCTTTAGCTGTGCAGTTCTGAATAGCAACCAAGTTAATTGGTTTTCAGGGCTAACCCTCATTTTTTTATAATATTCTCACATGAGGAGAGGTATTGATTTATTCATTTATTGTCTGATTTTAATAAAAACTAGAGTAAGTCAACACAGAATGAATATGTAGGATTCACTGCCACAAGATGCCACTGAGTTCAGTAGGATTCAAATTGTGATTATACATTTAAATAGATAATGAGAACTTTCATAGTTTCCCTAACTCATTAGAATGATCATATGCTCACACTCACTTTTCCTTAAAGATGATCCTGAAGCTTCAGTGCAGAGACCTAGTTTGCATTGTGAAGAGATTTTTCCTGTGGAGAAGAATAACACTTCTTATTTATCACATTTTTCTTCAAAAAACTACAGATTAAATAATTAATTTTTTATAACATCAGTGTGACATGGCTATGAAAATTCTTATATTGCTGTGATATTACTGTGCATATGCTTTCCCGGAGATCAGTTTGTGTTTCTTTGTTTGCCTTTGCTCCTTCTGGTAATGTTTCTAGCAGGATTTCATAGTGACTTGTACTGAGTCTCAGTGGTATCAATGCATATAAATCCTATAACTACAATCTCAATACTCCAGGCTGTGCCCAGTTTTAGAGCAGAATCATTCACACTGATCCTTTACACAGTACACTACAGCACTTTGTGAAAAATTCATCATGAAAAATATTAGGACACATATATGCCATGTCATCAGGGAAAAACCACCTGTCCACTACCTAATGTGGAGTTCCAGTAGTAAAATCAAAGATTCCTCAATTATTTGATTCTGATTTCTCCTTTCCACTTAGTCTGTATAGATTAGAATTTAAATCTGGGGATAAGGTATCAGATTTGAACATAGTTTATTCCTGGTAAAATCTTATTTGTAGAAAAATAATGCAGATTGCTAACTTTATGGAACATGGTAGTATATATATCAAAAATGACGTTAGACAGAAATCCCTATTCTCAGTGTAGAAGTAAAACAATATATATATATTTAAATTATATTTATATATTTGTATTTTTTTTTCTATTAACAGGGTTTTCTTTACAGGCCATATAATTGACTGCTTTCTTCCACACAATTAGATGTATGATCAAATGATTGCTGCCATTCCTCTATTTGTTGGAGCAAGCATCCACCTCTTTCAGGGTATACTTCATATCCTGTAAGCAGGAGAAATCAACAGTTAAATTCAGAGCTCCCAATTGCAATTTTACTCTTTGACAAACACATCTCTATCCTGTTTCTTTATTCAATGTGTGAAACAGTTTCCTTTACTTCTTTGCCAATGAGTTTTGTTTGTTTGTTTGTTTGTTTTTGTCTTCCCCAGAAGGGCAAATACTCCTTATTAAATATCCCTATAGCTATTATGAAATCACGCAGAAAAATCAGTGCTGGTATGTTGTCCTTGTTGATTGTTATCATTATAGGCACAGGTGAACTTCACTATGCCACGGAAGAAGAGGAAGAATTGCTGGTAGAGGACATCCCTCCTAGAATTCCCTGTGTTGGGGTGCATCATGCTTACTTTTTTACAGCTGCTCCACCCCTTTCTTTCTGTTTTGCACTCATGAGAGTAGTCCGTGGAAGAAATAGGTTGTACCATTCCCAAAGCTGTGTATGCAGTCCTTTCATATTCTCCCCTTCTGCCTACTTAGGGAGAAAGCTGCTCCTATGAATTGACCCACTTTCTTATTCCTAGCTACCTAGTACAGACAAGATCCTTGTGGTCATATGCTTATGAGGAAGGAATGTTTATGAAGTTAATGCTGAATTAAACAACAAATCTGAGTCATTGAAAATCAATATTTTTCTCAAGCTGCCATCTGTGGGTGCTTAGCTGCAGACCACTGATGCACTAGCTGAGTCTGATGCATGAGATGCTGAGACACTGCTGGGAATTAATTGATGAATTAATTAGACTAAAAAAATTAGCAAACAGAATGAAGTTCTGGAAACAGCTCTCTATCTGTGTGGATATTATCACCATAGGAATTTCCCTTTACACTGTCAGGCTCATGGAATCAATCTATAGCCTATAAGTAAATTCAGAGTAGGTGGCCCTCTGAAATTCATGTATGGTAGCATTTCACGTAAACATGGAAGACTATCATAACATAATCCCTTGCTGTTATGGCAAAATTCACTTTCAGGCATACTGAATAAAGTTAACAGTTGCTTACATGAAGGAAGTAGACTGTTCTATAGAGCAACACCACCTATAAATCCAGTTGTTAAATTCTCTTGCAGATGGTTTACATTTCTTTGTAGAAGAAAGAAGAAAAAATATTTGTCATGGTGCCAGTTACTTATGAAATCTATAGCATCGCAACTGTAGCTGTGCGGATGCCAACTGTCTTTTGCAGCATAAATTAAAGAAAATTAATACTGTGTTTCTTGTATATATTTATTGCACCTAAATGCAAACTCTTTTTTTTAACGAACTTACTAACAGACTAAAAGACAATCTAAGATTTTGTGGAAAAAAGGACTTCTTTTTTCCATTTTCTTTGATTCACTTGGTTCATCCTTTTCACTGTCTTTTCCAGCACTTGCTCGTCAACTTCACTTATTGGTCACTGGGCTACATTTCTGCCTGCTGTCTGCAGGATACAGTAGAGCCTTCACAGTTGTGCTCTGCTTCTTTCAGGGTATGCCTCATATCCCATAAGCAGGGAGAAATCAGCAGGGTAAGGTAAAGTTCACACTAAGGATCTGCTTATAGTAGGCAGAAAAGATTCACAATAAAACACTAGTTGAAATACCTTGAGCATCTAAAGCCTGCATTAACTACAGAAAAAGAGTCTTTGGAGGTACTTCAAATGCTACTTGTAATCAAATGTCTGAAAGATGTAGGTTGAGAGCATAACCTGAATAACAAGCACTATAACAATATACATTTAATAATGCACTTCATTGTCAAGAATGTCCAAATAGGTTTCAGAAAGGCAGAAAAAGGTGAAGTGTAGGAAAGGCAAAAAAATAAAATATTATCTGGCAAAATGAAGAAAATTCCCAGAAATGCTTTCGAAGATCTCTTTGCCTTCATTCCAGAGAAGACAAAACCTCCTAGATGCTTAGCTACCACTTGGACCTTTCTTTGTCAGCAGAATCTTATTACCTTACATCCAACAAAAGAATAGAAATACTTATAGGAAGAGGGAAAATGAAACCAATCCAGGCAACTACTGCCAAACAAAGAAAGTTCTCAAGCAGCTTGAGCTTCCAGTCTTCTTTAGCTGTGTTACTAAGCACATACACATTTCTGAAGCTGTCACTGCTATGAGCCCCTGAAAAGGGAAGATTGAGAAATATGTCAACAAGACATGGTGTAGGATAGGGACTTAGAAAAAAGATATTTTACCATCTTTCTAAATCGATTCACTGAAGTCCTATAATCAAAGGTCTAAAATTAACTTCTTGCTTTTGGCTAGTCTTAGCAGCTCTATCAGTTTCCCAGAAAAGTTTCTAAGTAAGACTATATATCTGTTGTTCAACTTGTGCATGAAATACCTTGAGAATCTTCTTTCCAGTAACTAGCAGTCAGAATTCATGTTACAGCTAGCTTGAAAATGGCTAAATAGTGGTCCTGGTTATTTTTAGCTTCATACAATCCATGCATTCACTATACTTCGTGATATTATTGAGTGCTGACCTGGTTTCACCATGACTTTATTCCGAGCTACCACTGAGAACAATTCATCTCTGTCACTTTGTAGGTTTGTTAGAAGATGCTTAGGGGTCCCCTATGGCTCATCCTTTGCTTGTCACATCTGGCAGGGGCATTGGAAACTTGTATTCAAATATATTTGCTCTGTTAGCATCTTGAAGGTTCTCATGATAGTCTCAGAAATATTGGATCCAAGTAAAACAGTCCTAGAAATGTCAAACATGATAAAAAAAGACCACTGAAATACAGAGATCCCAATCTTAGAAGGAATCTATTTTTTCCCTTTTGTCTAAAGTGGCTGATAATTTATATACAACATTTTAATTTACAAGATTCACTTTCTTTCTGCTCAATATTAGTTATTTGTCACACTCAGACAGATTCTGTGTCTTATGGTTAACTAACTGTTGAGGCCTCCGGATATCTAGATTATTTAAACATCATACTGCACTTAGGTGAAGTAATCTCTGTGACTGGCATGTAGTCTGTGGCTGCTGCCTAGAGTTCAGCTACAAGCATCACTTAGGAGCATCAGGATCTAGGACACCTAATATCCAGTTTGTGCATGGTCCACCCTGAACGGTGGGTCAAGACTTTTTGAATAATCATTGTGAATATGAGGGAAAACTGATAGAGAGAAAAGATCTAAACTTTTGCTGAACTGCTATCAAGCATAGGAACACCTGTAGCAGAACCAAGGCAGTTCTTACCATAGGTACTGTATTTCCCATAGGACTGTACTGGCTGACAGTCAGTCTGGTGCAACAACCAGGTACTCTTTATGTAACTCTCCTGTGTTCAACTAATTCATTACATTATATTTTCCCTTAATCTAATATAGGTGACATTTATCAAAGCAATTTTTCAACAACAACAAAAATTCTTGCCTTCTCCACCCCCCAAAATTCCTGAGACCAGCTTGGTTTTGGACTCCGAATTATTAGCTACAGTTGTCATATTGTAATCGTCTTGAAGTCGGCAGTAACAGTTAACAACTGCTGTCTTTTAAGAGAGAACATTTTCTGTTTTAGTTGCATAACTTGGTGTATAGTGTGCTTAAGAAGTATGTTGTCTTCCTCTCTGTGTCTTTACAGTTTTCATAGTAGATTCCTTTATAGCTCTGCTGGGTGTAAAGTCTTTTATGTATTGCTAATATCATGGTCAGTGCAGCAGACATTGTTTTGCCTGAACTATTTTCTGTATTTTCTGGTCTAGTCTATGCAGGCAATGCCCCATTAAACAGTCTCCTCAATACACGCAAGCAACAATATAAGAATGCTCTTTTTGGCTTCCATCTGACCTACCTTTACAAGATACAAGAGATAGTTCTCTATCACAGTGACTGCACAAACATAACTACATTTCAAGTGCTGAATTGGAAATAAAAGTTTAAGAGTTATTTTGTAATATTTTTTGTATTTGAAACAATAGTCACTTTTGATTTCTAGTGAAAGAAAATGTTTCATTTCCAAACACACCACGGGAATGAAATTTTGCTGCTTATTATTTTATTTTCCTCATTTCTTTACCAGCCTTATTAAAAAAAAAAAAAAAAAGAAAAAGGAAAAGGAGATACCATCAGCCTCTTTCCTTGAACCTTCTAAACAGTCATTTAAATCTCATTTTATATATATATATATATATATATATACTTTTTTTTTTTTCCCAATCAAATGGTGATATCAAGCAAGGTCAGAGGAAACTGTTTCGGGGAGAATGGGAGGTGGGGTATGATGCCATAAACAAGATCCCCAAATGAACTGAAATACAAGAAAAACTCCAGCAATACCACAACAACTGCCAGCAGTTGTCTGCAAAGGAAAGTCAGGAAAAGCAGTCAAAATTTCCACTTTAAGATCAAATTAATTGTAGAGCTAACTCTGCTTCTCTAAATTACCAATCTAGAAACCTAGTTAATTTGTCAGTGTCTGTCTGTAAAACAGATTTTCACAATGTGTTAAGTGACAGAAAACAACCTGGTAAAACCTGAGCCTGCCAGTTGTACACTATAAAATAATTAAATACAGAAGACATTATGGGGTTCTATATACATTTTCCTAATGATTTCCATCTCATGGTTGTTCTGCATGTCATCTGAACAAAATAAAAAACAAACAAACAAACAAACAAACAGAAAAAAAAAATGTTGTTTTTCCCCCCTAGTAGCCAGTCCTATGAACATCCCCTTGATCTGGGAATTTAGCCAAGATTTTTTTTGTTTTTGTTTTTGTTTTTTAGATATTGCATTCAACCTTATTAGTAATGTAGGTGCTACTGGACAGATTAGGCCTACAGTTATACAAATAATAGCCTACAAATAATCCTTTGTGTTTTGCCCTCTTTAGGGAGGGTATAATCTACAGACTGGGGGGTTGTGTGAATGCAGCCAGTGATTTCATACAGACATCTTTGTTACAGTGTTGTAAAGCATATGATAAAATGAACCAACCCTGACTAATAGATTCAGGATTCATTTGTAGAGGAAAAAGAAATGGAAATCTATTTACCTTGAAGTGATAACATATCAGAGACAAAAAATGAAGACACCTTGTCTTCCTTTTTATCATCTGTGTTTGTCAGGTAGAAATACAGTTCATATTAAAGCTTAGTGTCAATACTTGCTACACGTAGTCTTTTTCATTCTACAGATAACTGATGATTTTATTTATTTATTTATTTATTTTAATTTATGGACACTAAATTAGATTTTTTTTTCTTAGAATCATCTTCAGACTACAAACTACTTTTATAGTTTCTATTTTTCTGATTAGAAAAGCTCAATCTTTCATCAAATTTTGAGAAATTACTCTCAGCCACAACAATTCCATTTGTCTGTGGCAGTAGTCAAATTTATAAGCCTTGTTATAGGTCTGGTCTCTGGCTGATTACTTAAAACATCTAAGGATCTAATTCTACATTATGTACACATGGCATGTGAATATTCATAATTTTAGGCTCCCATTGGATGTAACAGGATTTCTTCAATGAAAAAAGTTAAACAAATCTTAAATGGTAACAGGATGTGGCACCTTTAGTCAATCAGTATTTGTAGATAAAGGATTAGCTGACAGTTTTGCTACATTGTGTTGGTCTTCTATGAAAAATCATTTATGAAGTTATCCGTAAGTAGTAAATACATCAGTCACTCAAGATGCTAATATCCTTTTGTTTGCCACAAGACCATAACTCCTCAAACTGAAAAAATTCTGCAGACCTTTTCTTAATTATTCAAAGCATTCTGCTTAAGATCACTGAGCCAAGACATTCTCTGAATTGTTCATGTGCCATCAACAGTTAAATTCAGATATTTCTGAGATTTGATTTGTTCAAGTGCAGAAGATACTACTCAATATCCTTTTTTTTTTTCTTTTTATTCCCCCCCCCTTCTTTTTTTTTTTTTTTCTGAGTAAGAGACTTTTAATTCAAAAGACTGTTGACAGAACTGACACGAGTAGATCACATCAAGCACAATATGTTGTTCCTTCTTTGGAACTGTACATATTGTTTTTCTTTCTCTGTGGATGTTTATTTGAAGGATGAATAGGTCACTCTTAGCAGGAGAGCTCATCACATGAGTGCCAGATACAGAAGACAGATGAGTCAGTTCCACACAGACTACAAATTATGCATGCAGGATAAAACTATATTCATATTTGCATTTGACCTAAAGTTCAACTTTCAAAAATAGGTTTAACAGAAATTATTCTGAAATTCAGAAAATGTTTTGCAGAAAGGAAGCAGTTTAAGCAAAACAGCTGAAGAACAAAGAAGACTCTGCTGGTAGGAAAAGAATACATTGAGAATGAAATACTGAATGTCAGGCTGCATGAGTTCCAACCTGTATTTAATATACACTTTGAAATGTGTTTATCAGATGCATGATTGGTTGATACTGCTGCAATGTTCAGATCTCAGCCACTGTCCAGTCATTGATTGTCATTGTAAAATATGGTTTGGTAGAGAAAATCACACCATTTTTGTAAAGAGTGCAGTACAAAACCTCTGTCTTCTCAGTGCCTCTCTTGCATATAGTCCAAATAAATCTTTTTTTTTTCTTTCATTGTTTCTTTCTTTTTTTTTTTTTATTTTTTTACACACATGATTTGGATACAGGACTGTTGCTGTCTGTTTTAACAGTATGTACAAATGAACACAAGGTGGGAAAGTCACACAGCTCTTTACAGGAACTGCAGCAAAGTCTAAAAAAAGAAAGCTGCAGTGAACAAGAGCACAATGCTGAATATGACACTCATATTTGTACTCTTTCTTAACTGTCTTAAGAAATGGGAGCTGGGGGACATGTGACCCAAAATATCTCTGTCCAGGGCTGTTATTTTGCCATAATAGAGGCATTATATTATTTACATGTGCTCAGATTTCAGAAGCATAACAGATGAAGAATAGTATAGCAAATAAAGATTGTGGAAATAGGCGAGGCATGATTGCAGCAGACTTACAGGGTGATGGGGATTCTAATGTGTACAAGTTAACCAATTAAAATGGAACCACACCTATAAGCAATCCCAAGAAAGAGGCAAGTGATTTTGCAAATAGTCTCATGAAATAAATATGTGTGCTTGAGGGGGGTGTATGTGTACTTGGGGGGTGGGGGGGGGAGGGGGGCAGGGCAGGGCTGGGCAGGGCAGGGCAGTAGGGGGAATAGTCTAAGGGAGAGTAAGGGAAGAGGGAAAAATATCAGCCAGCCTACTAGGTCAGCTAATTATACCCATTTTTATGCCATTCAAACGTAATTGGGAATGGGAATATGGGTCCATTGAATGACCTACATTAGCATCAGATTTCTGTATTCCTCTAGGGCAGCAAGCAACAATTTTAATAACTGTATAAGTCCAGAGAGTACTGTGACTTCATTAGGTCAGAGTTGTGATGGGAGATGCCCCTGACAGACTGGCAGAGACCATAACATGTAAGCATACAAGGATCCTTTCTTCTGACCCATTTGCTGAGCAAGAGTCACAGTGCTTCATCAGAGTGCCACGTAAGTTCTGCTAGCTCATTGTGCCAGCTGTTATAGACCCAAGAATCCTAGGGAGATGATCTGACTGTTCAGTTTTGGGCCCCTCACTACAGGAAGGACATGGAGGTGCTCGAGCGAGTCCAGAGAAGGGCGACCAAGCTGGTGAGGGGTCTGGAGAACAAGTCTTACGAGGAGCGGCTGAGGGAGCTGGGCTTGTTCAGCCTGGAGAAGAGGAGGCTCAGGGGCGACCTTATCGCTCTCTACAGTTACCTTAAAGGAGGCTGTAGAGAGGTGGGGGTTGGTCTGTTCTCCCACGTGCCTGGTGACAGGACGAGGGGGAATGGGCGAAAGTTGCGACAGGGGAGTTTTAGGTTGGATGTTAGGAAGTACTTCTTTACCGAAAGGGTTATTAAGCATTGGAAGGGGCTGCCCAGGGAGGTGATGGAGTCACCATCCCTGGAGGTCTTTAAAAGACGTTTAGATGTAGCCCTTAGCGATATGGTTTAGTGGAGTACTTAGTGTTAGGTCGGAGGTTGGACTCGATGATCTTGAGGTCTCTTCCAACCTAGAAATCTGTGATACTGTGATACTGTGTGATACTTTCTGTTCAGTGACTGTTAGGTGCAACATAGAAATGCTAGTACCTTCAGGAGAAAATATTTAGACTGAACATCATAATTTTGTTTGTTTGTTTGTTGAATTGCTAATGAGGCCAATTTCATCCTTTTAACCAATGAACAAATTCAAGTAAGTTTCATTTTGTGTAACACGTGTAATCTTTGTTTAGAGCAGGATAAGAACAGCTGTTAATTACAGTTGTGGATCATGGGGAACAGATAGTCCCCAGCCCTTTTTGCAGGCAGTAGTGGAGTTAGCTTCCATTTCAGAAAACTACTTATAAATCAGAGAAACACACCTACTAGGAACTTTGGAAGAGGGGTGGAGGGGTTGCTAAGAAAAAGTTGGTAGGAAAAGGAATGGATCTAGAATGGTTAATCTTGAATTGATTGTGCCGTAAGAGCAAGAATTCCATCTCATTTCTCTTCTGTTTCTAAACAATTGAAAGCTTGAGGATCATGGCCTCCCAGAAGATCTTGTAAGGCTTCTCCAACAGGTTATACCAGCTAAGTTGTTGTGCAAATTAGAGTTTGGATATACTGTCTACACTGAGGTCAGCTGCCTCTATAATACACTGTTTCCTTCTTCCCTCATTCACACACATGTCCCTAGAGTGGTGTCATCTTTTTATACATTGTTTGGTTGTGAAAGATGACCATCTCTGTGATAACACATAATGTACTCAGAGCATTTTCATCATTATCTCAGTTGCTTTGGTGATTACATCACTTAAAAAATTGAGTGAGATTTCTTTTCTGGCTTTTCTTTCCTTCTCACTTTTTCTCAACTGAATAACTTAAACTGTATTTTGTGTTCTAATTTTAAGCACATATGGGCATGACAGCTTTTTAATGAAGTTCTCAGTGCCTGAATACCTGTTTCTGACACTTTCATACAACATCCCATAGAGAAGAAATAGACCTTAACATATGTTAAAAACTGTGTAATCCAAAGAGTAAGTGTGAAGCCATTCTAAGTGATACTGCTCTCTTTTCCACATCCGTAAACAAGTTGGGTGTAATTTTAAAATAATATACTTCTACCTCCTGCTTTGCTTCACTTACTGGCAAGACTGCAGAACAAGACTGGTCATTGCAAAGGAGAATTATTTTTTACCAATAACCTGCATCTGACACCATTTTTTTTCCTAGCATTTTCAGGAGGAAAAAAAAAAAAAAAAAGAATGATGCAAACTTCCCTCCCCCTCCCCCACCCTCTTCCCAAAGATAAGTAAGTCTATAAGTAAGTCTAATAGTTTTTTCAATTTCTGTGCATATGTAAATTTTTCTATACTTTCAGCTCCCTTTGGTGTGTGGCTCTAAACATTTATTACTTCTGTGCTTGTATGTCAGACTGCTTGCTTTTTCAGTCCTTGAAACTGTGGGAAAAGTAGTCCCTTTAAGTTTTTCTGTTTTAAGAAAAACTGAAACATCTGCTAAACGTGAATGTCTGGTTGGATGTGCTTAGCAGCAGAGACATTTGAATTGAATAATTTACAGGGCTGATCAGTATACATGTTTTCATACTGATCATGTCATCCTAATCTGTCATGTAGTCTTTTAATAACACCATTTAAAAATAGAACCATTTAGTGTAGAACTCTGATTATTTTCCCAGTGTTAAAATGGTTTTATTTTGAAGAAGTTACTGTAGCTCTTTTTTTTTTTTTTTTTTTAAGTGGAACAGAGAATACACTAAGGCGGTAGGATAACATGCCTCTCATTGACCTTTTGTTCTTACCCTGAGTTATTGTATTGCCATGAGGCACAGAGAGGAATGAGTTTTACATTTAAGTAGAGAGTGTCTGTGACTGAGTCAGGAATAATTTCCATATTTAAGAAAGCAGTGTACAAAACTCACAACAGGGCTGCTTAAATGGCCAGCAAAAGCTTAGCATAGTTTCAATGACATTTCATTCCATACAGACTTCCACACAGACTTGCAATGTCTCCCCATCTCAATTCCCTGTTCAAATCTGGACATTTAAGGAAATACTGTACAGTCAGCATCGAGGTAGCTTTCCTTCACCTTCTTTCACCACATGGACAGACTCTGTGTTGGGTTTTATTAATGGATTTCCAGAGTCTTTGGGATCTTGTCTCTGTTTTAACACAAAGCTTCCCTTTTTCTTTTTGTCACTATTGGGCATCATCTGCAAAAACTCTGCCAGGCCAACCTGGCAGAAACTAACATAAATTGATGAAGATTCAATTCAACTACACTTGGAATAAACTTCTACCATGATGTTATGTCTAGATTCACATTAAAGTAGGAAAAAAGCTTAAAACCATTAGCTAGATAATGGATCTATGGTAAACAAGTCATTCAAAGTGTTTAAACTGAGTGTTGTTTGCTCAATAGTCTGGTTTATTTTCTTAAGTTCATGACAGCTAGTGAATGAAAAGCAAGTAAACAAACAAAATATTATTTCCTAAACTAATAGTGAACTCCCATGCACTGCAGTTGTCTGAATTGTTCATAGTAAAAAGCAATGTTGGTTTTGAGATTAATGAACTCAGTAATGCTTGCAGTGCAATCCCAAATTTTTAACCTCTGTATCAAGTTATTCAATTTTCTAGGCTTCAGGACTTCCAGAAACACCACTGTTTCATTTTGGACCTCCTGAGGTGAATTTGCATTGAAATGAAGCATCGTGGTGTGATGATGTGCATCATAATGTGACTACAAGATACAAAAATGCAAGGTCATCTTGTGATGCAATGTTATGTATACATACATACAAGTGTTATGATGCAGCAGTACAGAGCTATAGTGTTCCTCCCTCCCCACAAGACAAATCTGAAAGGTATCACTTGTGTTTCACACTGAACATGTTGCCTGGAGGATGATGTGGAGATACTGATGGACAACTGGTGAGAAGAGAGAAGAGAGAAGAGGAAGAGAAGAGGGAGAGGAGAGGAGAGGAGAGGAGAGGAGAGGAGAGGAGAGGAGAGGAGAGGAGAGGAGAGGAGAGGAGAGGAGAGGAGAGGAGAGGAGAGGAGAGGAGAGGAGAGGAGAGGAGAGGAGAGGAGAGGAGAGGAGAGGAGAGGAGAGGAGAGGAGAGGAGAGGAGAGGAGAGGAGAGGAGAGGAGAGGAGAGGAGAGGAGAGGAGAGGAGAGGAGAGGAGAGGAGAGGAGAGGAGAGGAGAGGAGAGGAGAGGAGAGGAGAGGAGAGGAGAGGAGAGGAGAGGAGAGGAGAGGAGAGGAGAGGAGAGGAGAGGAGAGGAGAGGAGAGGAGAGGAGAGGAGAGGAGAGGAGAGGAGAGGAGAGGAGAGGAGAGGAGAGGAGAGGAGAGGAGAGGAGAGGAGAGGAGAGGAGAGGAGAGGAGAGGAGAGGAGAGGAGAGGAGAGGAGAGGGGAGGGGAGGGGAGGAGAGGGAGGGGAGGGGAGGAGAGGGGAGGAGATGAGAGGGGAGGGGTGGGGAGGGGAGGAGAGGGGAGGGGAGGGGAGGGGTGGGGAGGGGAGGGGAGGGGAGGAGATGAGAGGGGAGGGGAGGGGAAGGGAGGGAAGGGGAGGGGAGGGGAGGGGAGGGGAGGGAAGGGGAGGGGAGGGGAGGGGAGGGGAGGGGAGGGGAGGGGAGGGGAGGGGAGGGGAGGGGAGGGGAGGGGAGGGGAGGGAAGGGAAGGGAAGGGAAGGGAAGGGAAGGAAGGGAAGGGAAGGGAAGGGAAGGGAAGGGAAGGGAAGGGAAGGGAAGGGAAGGGAAGGGAAGGGAAGGGAAGGGAAGGGAAGGGAAGGGAAGGGAAGGGAAGGGAAGGGAAGGGAAGGGAAGGGAAGGGAAGGGGGAAGGGAAGGGAAGGGAAGGGAAGGGAAGGGAAGGGAAGGGAAGGGAAGGGAAGGGAAGGGGGAAGGGAAGGGAAGGGAAGGGAAGGGAAGGGAAGGGAAGGGAAGGGAAGGGAAGGGAAGGGAAGGGAAGGGAAGGGAAGGGAAGGGAAGGGAAGGGAAGGGAACCCAGAACAGGTGACTGATTCATATACAAATGTGTGTTGAAATGACTCACAATGGCTGCTGAATGTAGAAGGCCATGCTTGAAATATATGAGGTATCATTTTCAAAAACACTTAAATAACTGTGTCCCCTTTCTGACAAATTCTAAATCCAAGTATGTCTAGCTTGCTGTTGCTACTGCCCGTGAGTGGATTATACTTACATGTTAAAGTGCAAAGTAGATATTTGCAAGTATTGTCTACCAAGAACCTTAGGTGTATTGCTAGCCTGAAAGAAACGATCTGCTTTAAAGTTAGTTCAGATACAGTGAGCATAACAGACCACTGCTAGTATGCTGTAGATATAGAAGCGCACAGACTATACATAATCTAAGTCATTTGGGTAAATAAAACTGCAGTTAGGTGATAAAATGTTTTTATAAAATGTTCCCTGAACTCAGTATTTGTAAAGATGTGCGAACAGACCTGAGGTACTCCTTGCAGATGAAATGAAATAATTCTGATGGAAATATTTTGTATAAATGTTAATGTCTTCTTTTAAAGTTAAGAGAATAAAATTCTGTGACATAAGTATGTTTATATTATGAATGCTAGTTTTGATAAAATAAAATCTTTGAAGAAGATTGCTCTTTTGAATACGTACTCAAACATATATTTTAAAAGCTGCCTAAGTTTTCAAATAAACTTGCTTCTCAGATTGTAGTTCTAGTCAACTTGGAGAATATTTTCTTTCAGAGAAATCTGTCTACTCAGCTGAGCTTTCCTAAGGCCACCAGTTCAAGTTAACATGCAGTTTTCATAGTTGGTTGATATAACTGTGAATTGCTAAAGCCTAAAAATATGTAATATCATCCTTGGTAGTTCTTGTCTTTTCATATTCTTCATAGAATCTTAGAATGGCTTGGGTTGGAAGGGACCTTAAAGATCATCTAGTTCCAATCCCCCTGTCATGGGTGGTGTACCTTCCACTATATCAGGTTTCCCAGGGCTCCATCCAACATGTCCTTGAACAGTTCCAGGGATGGGACATACACAACTTCTCTGGGCAACCTGTTTCACTGCCTCACCACCCTCTGAGTGAAGAATTTGCTCCTAATACCTAGTCTAAATTTCCTCTCTTTTAATTTAAAATTGTTTCCTCTTGTGTTATCACTATCTACCCATATAAAAATTGACTCCCCAAGATACTTTGAGAATATCTCTTTCCCTTTGTCCTACTGTAAAAACAAAATAAAACAAAAAAACAGCAACAGATATGAACACAATGGTGGAGTTTTTTTTTTATTATTTCTCTGTCACCTTTTCTCCTGCTAAGCTGCTGTATATGACTGATTTTTTTTCATATGAAATTAACAGTCTGAACTAGTTCCATCTTCCAGCCAAGCTTATCAAGCACATCAAACACAGCCCAAGTTCATAAAGAAAATCACAGCTTCTGCCTCTCAAAAGATAAATCAATTGAAACAAGTGTATCATATACATATATATATATATTTTCTGTATCAGCTGTGACTGTAAGTACTTATGCTGCTTTGACCATCATTTAATTGTCTTATCTTTTGCCTTGTTTTCGTTTGTTTGTTTGTTTTATTTTGCCTGCCTTTTGACTTTTTTTTTTTTCCCAGTGTAAAGAAGAAAACACGATTTTAAATGGGTTACAGTAAGTACTGTAGAGAATATAAATTTTTTTCTGAATGGAAATAGTGTGTCATTTGTGCTCAAGTAGAGGAAAGGCATTTTCAATTTCAGGCATAATGTTGGTCAAGGGTTCCTGCTGATTCATTCTGGGCAGGGTGAGTCACAGCAGCTAAATTAGGTTTCTGCTCTGAATCATCATCTATGGGAGAATATTTTACTCCTCTGACTATAGACAGAGCTTAAAGATATTAGGCTAAAATTACGGTTTGCCAATATCCATTTCCTAACTGTCTTTTTCTAAAGTCCATTCAGCTCTGAATTCCCAGATATAATGGATAAGACTAGGTAAACTGACACTTGACATTTATTGGATGTTCTTGAAAAGGTCATAAAGGCAGAATTTATATAATCCTGGAAGTATTTTCTCCCATATTTTTGTAATAGTAATAAGTATTTTTACTGTAGAAGCACTAACACTACTTCTGTTATACAGTTAGGAAAAAAAACAAACATAGAATTACCAGGTTCAGAAAATACGTAGATGTTTTGCAATCCACAAAGAATTCTTCAAAATTGCAGTTAGAGTTGTAATTTCTTATGTTTATTTTCCAAGAAATTGTATATCTCACCAGCTAGAATTTTTAAGCGGAGTTATAAATGGAGCTGCCCTCAAAATATGATTGCAGAATCCTTAACAAAATGGGCAAACATTCCCTCTGAGTCTGGCAGTAATACCTTTGCATTACTTGGTAATCATCACGATAATTATCATGACAATAATATTTGGTATTTTTGTTGATTACACAACAAAATGTAGTTGGGATGCTGACAAATGGCTAAAGTTTATAACATTGGAGATGGCCTGCAGGTCTTCATTTGTACACAGAACAAATAGTTCATGAAAATAGTTCTGTAAATCTCGTACAGTTACACAGCATTTTTTTTTTCAACTCCAACTTCATCTAGAAAAAACTTATATTTATCTATCTATATATTTATATCTTTATATTTCAATATGTGTCTTAAATTAAACTTTAAAATGACTAGCAAAAGCCAAGAATGTGTTTTCGCTTTTATTGGTAAAGTAAGAGATTTCTCACCTTTTCCAGATAATGCATTTCTGCATTTCTAGTTTTTCCAGGACAGCTTGGAGTTTTAAAGTTGTTGGCAAAGCCTTTTTCTTTTTCTTTCTTTTTTTTTTTTTCGTAATGCATTTTAAAGCAGTACATTTTTATCTTAGTCTAGGGAAGACCACTGAGTGCTTCTTTTATCCCATTCTCAGAGACAGGAACAGAAGAACAAGGCAGATTTATTTGAAAGGGGCACAAAGAAATAACATTCACTAACTCTGACTGTATGGAGTTTATTTTGAAATGTTTGTACCAGCCATGCCACCCCTCAGGCTCCCTTCTCCCCACTGGCCATACAGCTGCATCCTGCTTTGACAATTCTGGTGTATTAACAGGGGATTGAAGTGTGGCATCATTTTTACAACTTCTTTCAGTTTGCTTTGATCTCATGGCTTTTTTCCTCAATAGAGTTCAATTGCAAGCAAAAATACAGGGCAAACATTTTTCTCATGGCTATTATAGAATATATATTTGCAACCACATTCCTGTCTTTCCAGGAGTGTATTGTATATAATAAAGACAGCAAATAAACAATGTCTTTCACTGCAAAACACAAGAGACGGCTTAGTAAGGCTGTTCTGTGTCTGTTCCATTTGAGATTAGTAGCTGGAGAAGTTTGATTTGTGTCACTTACAATAACTATACATTTTAATCTGGCTAATCCATTTGAACACAAGGATGGTGCATTACAAATATAGCATAAAGAACTGCTACATTAACAGTTGTATTACTCAAGTCAGCAAAGTCAATACTTAAAAATTAGGAAGTAGTGGAATCAATGGAACCTATGCATCATTATGTATTATTAATTTGGTATTCCTCTTCCTGGATGGGCTCAGTAACCCCTATTCAGTTTATCAGGAGATAGGGCTTGCATGTTCACATCATTGTTACACTACTAACAGCAGCACTGATCTCAATAGAACATTACCAGGAAAGGGTCTCAGAGCTGTCTTTTTTTTATAAATGTCATGAAGGTAGTCTGAAAGATTCAAGCTCAATATAAATTAGGTGCTTCAGATCCAAAATCATAAAAAAGACAATTGTCGATTCTCATTTTTTTTTTCTACATTATTTTATGAGGTAATTATTTCCTGAAGATGCATATGGGTTCTTGATTTGGTCTTGTCCTTCTCTCATTCTCAACAAACCTGCTTAATCTTTCCCTCTAGCCTATCAGTCCATGTGTAAACTCAGTGTCCCGTGCCAACCAGATTGCCCTGTTGCTGTGTGCCAGGTTTGGCTCTGCAAAGCTTTTTGGACCAATTTTCTTCTACTGCTCTACGATTGTTCCTGATTTTTCTGGTTTGGGTCCTACTAGAAGAAGCACATCTAGTCTGTAAGAAAAAGGCTCCTGGCTCTCTCCTGGCTACCTGGCTCACAGCAGCCCTGTGCAGCTGTAAACAGCAATTACAGACAATGTCTGCTTGTATGCTGGTAGCTCCTTGCTTCAAGAATCCTTGCTGTTTGCTCTGTGAGTGTAAGGCATATACAATCTCAACAACACCAAAGTCTTGATAATGTTAAGGGAGGATAACTTCATCACAGGTGTATTGCTATTAAAACTGAAAATGCCTTCACTAAGTATGTAATTTACCATGAGCCTAAGAACTGACCAGGTCTGCATGGATATTCCAGGGAATGGCAAACATCTCTTAAGAGATATTTAAACAAAGTCTCACTTTTGAAAATTCACATCATCAGGCCATCTAAAGTTGGACAAAGAACAGCTGCTAGATTTTACTGAAAGCTAACTTAACACCCATATAAATATTTAAACAAAGTGGCTTGACTGGTTCTGGAGAATCTTCCAGAATAGTTAGCCTGGCTAGAAAGATAGCATAAGAGAATTACTACATGTACATTTGCAAAATTAAATGAAATTAAAAGAAACAAATATGTAGCTTTGGAAGTCTGGGGTAGTTTCTCTAATAGACAAGGGCAGTTTTATTGCTTATATGAATGACAGTACTTCATCTCCAGCAATTGAATATTGTAGATGATGTCTTCAAAAATTGTTTTAAATGTGCCTGATTGTATACAATTGCATGAATTTTAGTCCATATACCAAAAACAGATGTCATTACTTTTTTTTTTTTTTTTTTAACAGTGTGAGTGGTAGAAGAGGCAGTAAGACTTCTGGAATGCAGTAATCTAAAAATAGTGTGACTATTCCACATTTGCAACATTATCTTTTATTTATAAAGCTATGTTTTGCGTTTATTGAATGGAGCAAGTGTAGGTAAAGCCAATGATCTTGCCTCAAGTGTCTGAAAATATTAGGCAATGTACAAACACAAAAAAGAAAAACGAATTTGGAGTAGCACAGGAAATACAACATTCACCATAAGTTTTTATCTCTCTGTTACAGCTCTTGGCTTTTAAAAATCTCTCTGTTTTACTTACTTAAAGGAAAGAATTGGTGTAATAAGCTTTTAAAATGGGTAATTCTTCTGAAGAGACCCAGGTTCACTGATAGCAGATCACAATGCCTTCAAAACATGAAATGCAGAGAAATACTCAGCTCTTACTAAATAAAACTGTCATCAGTGTTTCTTACTGTGAAAGTGACATAGAATAAAAATATGAAAGGAAATTGAGGTCTATGGTGGATTTTTCCTCTCACTGTAAAGCCATAAAAATGATAGTGTCAAGAATTGTAGCCTATGTAAATAGAAAATTTAATTGCATTTAATTGTAACTGTTCAGTCAGTGGTGGAGCATTTAAATCCAAAAGAGGGCCTATAATTGTTTCAGTTGCATTGTCTGACTTTAATTAACATTGAGTTATATAGTGAATGTACAAAATTATCAATGAAAATGAGTGGACCCTTTTAAATTGAAATAAATTGCATTTAGCCACAGTGGTAGAAGAGGAGATCTTTAATGGTTCGAAAATTTAGGGGAAAACAAACAAACAAGAAAAAAAACAAACACACAAACAAACAAAACAAAACAAAACAAAACAAAAAAAACACCTTCCCTGCTTTTTAGGTTAATTCAAGCAGTTAGGATACAAGCTTTTCTTACATTTCTTTTTATTTACTTTTCCATAACAGAGATGAATAGATTTTTAAACAGTTGTATGCTGCTGAGTTTAACATTTATATGCAGTGACTGAAAGTAAGTCTTTTAGTTCAGAAATGTATTCAAACGGCTTTTGCTTTGTTAGCTATCTGCATTCGAAATCCACCAAATCAACTGTAAAAAAATCACACTGAGTTTAATGGACAAAGATTCAGGCCCTCTTAGCACCATCATTATCTGTCTCTGATTCTGCAACTGACTCCACATGGGAGTCAATTGAAGTCAATGAGGCTTCAAGAGGGCAGCGGAATCTGTCTATGCAAAGTCAATTGCTGGACTTATGCCTTTGTAACTAAGCATTGTGTTTGCATCAAAAATGCATTGATCTACTCTGTGAAGAACATAATGGGGGCCTCTACTCCCAGGGTAGTATTTCTCTTCTCCTGCTATGTTTTATCACGATTTTTCTTAATTTATATGTATACATGCTCTGTTTTTTAAGACTTTTTTTTAATATGAAGTGAGTCACTATATTCACTTTTGTTGGTGCTTTGAAGATGGTGTGCCTCTTTGCTAAGGTTTTATATGAGAAAATGTTGATGAAAGGAGATCTGTAAATATATTACTGCTCTACAAGCAACATGAATATAATAAAAATCTGTGCCAAAACCTCTGTTATATATATATAAATGGTTTAAAGGAAAAATATCTGAATTTTGCCTAATGGTTTGTAGTAATGGCTATGCAATGAAATTTTGATTTTATTTTCTAGATTTTCTCCCTTCTGAGAAGAAATCAGAAAATCAAACTTTGTATCTTGACCAAAACAATAGAGAAATGCGTGGTTACTCAAAACTTTAAAAGAGTCTGAGGATGATAGTAATTAACTTATACAACAGCATTGGAAAATTATCCTTCATAAACTTTTCTGGACTTCAGGCTTTAGATCTTAACTGTCATTTATTTGTTTATTTATTGATTGATTGATTGATTGAATTTTCCCCTTCCGATTTGTCTAATCCAATGGTTACTATACAGTTCCCCAGGATGAAAAAAAAAAAAAAAAAAGGTTCAAGCTCCTCAGCTGTCCGAAGATGTTTCCAGAAAAAAAGACTGACCATGTTGCTTGAAAGTAGATTATTGGTAAAGAGGGAAAAGGCAAAAGGAATCTCCCTGACTGAAGTTTGCTATGCTGAACAGAGATTTACCAGATAAATAATGTACGTCACTTCAAGCATTATGGTCATTTTGAGTTCTGACCTGAAATCTGAAAATGACCTACAGAGGACTTTTAGAGGAAGGTGACAGGAGCTGTTGAAGTCCAGTGGAGGTGCAGAGAAAATACAGGAAAAAAAAAGTCAATACCTTCCCTACCAGTTCTTGACTGCCTTATTGGCCCTTTTGTAACAATGGAAAATTAAGCACTCTCCCCCCCTATCCCTCTGCCTGCCCCCCCCCCCCCACACACTTTTTTTTTCTCTCTTCCTGTGGCTGTGGCTAAGCATTGGTAGAGAATAAGGAATAAATTTGTTGGTACTGGTAAGTTATAGTTATGTGTAAGTCTTAAATACAAGGGGAAGGTTTCTAAATGTTTACTTCTTTTCTCAAATAACAGTTTAGATAGTTATATATTAATAAAAACTATTTACCATTTTAGCCATTTGGATGCGTTTCATATCAAATGTACTTTTTAAAGCAGTGTTTTGACTAACAAAAATGCATTTTAATTAACATGAGCAAAGATCAGTAAAGACCTTTGAGACAATAAATAGAAAGTGCTTCAGCTTCATAACACAACCATTAATAATGACCTCTGATTACAAGATACAGATTGCAGAAAGTTACACCTATTTTTAATGGTCACTCTTCAGGCAGTCAGAGATACTGCTTACACTGCCAAAATATGCCCCAACAGACTTTACTGGTTGCATAAGGTTAAAGAGAAAACAGCCTTTGGGTAAAGTCTGCAACTTTATAATGGAATAACACACAAGAAAAGCTTCTCCCAAATCGTGCTACAGAATCTGTGGGGAAGATATTGTTGAGGAATGAGATGTCAACAACTGACATTAATAACAGAGGCAAAGTCTACTTTGTGAATGTAAGAGAGTGGGACTCACTATACATTGCTTTGCAGACATTCAGAAAGTCTGAGTTTAAGGCTTGTCTTTCCAACTGACTTAAATGTTGTAGGAAACATTTTATCTTTCTTGATATTACCAGTTTTAATTAGTCCTCATTGGATTAGGTTGACAACCCTTTCTGAAGTTTAATTAGTGTATTTCTGCATCTTCTTCAGACCTATATTTGCATGTACATTCATTACTTCCACAACTTTCTTCTTTGGATTTGCTCTGTGGATAGGCCTGTTGGTGTTCAATACACAGTCTTCAGCCAGGAGTCTTCCTATAAGCCAGCAGTTCTTCCTATATCCCATCGTTTTGCTCTCCTTTTAAAGTGCATACTGACAGGCTTCTTCTTTCCTCTGTGTCAGGAACTGCCTTTAAGGTCTGAAATCTTCTGTGCTGCATTCATGATGTCTTAAAATTCCCATGTGTGCTCCATCATTGTTTCCAGATGTAGTGCTTGTTTCCTCTGGCTGTTGTCCACCACAACTTCATCAGACAGGTGACCTGATGCCAGGAATACTGTCCATCTATAATCCAGTGATCATCATGCCAATGAGAGGTGATGAATCTGGTACAAGATCAGGCCAGAAGCCCAAGAAACAAGTCAGGAATGACAGGGGATATGGTACAGGGCATGCTTGTATGCCCTGACCCACGCCTGAATGGAGCCCCAGCCAACAGTTTGAGGGGGCCTTGATGGGGGCCCTGCTGTGACGGGTCAGGGGAAGGGTGTCCGTGGGTGCAGAGACTCCTGACAGCAGTCATAGTTGTTTTCTTTTCTGAGGACTGTCTCTAAAAAAAGGGAGGAAAAATGCAACCTTTCTGCTAAATTCTCCTGTTCTCTATTTTCTATTCCTAGGGCTGCTTAGATGCTGAGATCTCCAGCTTGTTGTCCTTCATCCCTTTAATTTTGTCTCGCTAAACTATCTTTCTCTTCTCCCACTCAATTATCATTTACAATACAATTTTTGAGCAAACTGTTCCAACTACAATAGTAATGAGACAAAACACTAAATAACATCTTTATTCAAAATTTTCAGCACAGCAAGGAGTGGTTCTTTCTTTATTTGCATCCTTGCCCATGGCAGGGGGTTTGGAACAAGATGATCTTTGAGGTCCCCACCAACCCAAGCTGTTCTATGCTTCTAAGGTTATTTTGGACGAATCTCTCAAAATGTCAGCTCACTGCTGCATTTTAGTTTTCAGATCGTTTGTGTATTAAAAAAGAAACTTTCTTCCAAAGTATGTTAATATACACTTCCTTTATTGATGTCTTTCGTGGAAAGTTAACACTGACAAATAGTACAAAAAGTAGAAGTGTCTAATAATTTTTCATGTTGCTCATTCAGCTTCTGCTCCACTCACTAGTGTGACAATGTTATTTCTACAACTGAGAAAATTTTGCCTAGGATATTTGAGTGGATACCTACAGCTTTCTTGTTTGCAACTAACAGCTGTCTGTGGGCTTAAAAAGCAAGTAGAGAACTTGATCACATCAGTGATGCGAAAGGGAGAGCAAAAGGTTTTTTAGTCCTAGCTCAGTGATGCACCCTGGGCACCTGCAGTACAGCCTCTGATGTGACATGATTACATTTAGATATATCTTTACCTGGAAGTATGTTTTCCCAAAATTACATGGGTGAAATTACATGGAATTACATGTCATATATCAAAATCCAATTGAACTGGCATAAATGGATTCTTTAAATGCTCTGGGTAACATAGCATGGCCTATGACTAATAGCAAAGAAGACCTAACTCTTCATCTGCTTTCATCTGCTTTCAGGCAGTCTGTTGATGGATATAAAGCACTGAGTTACTAAGGCATTAGGGGTACTAAGTTAGGAGATGGTTTATAAGATAGTACTGGCTTATCCACTAGGATCCAAAGCATTATTATTTATGCCTTCCTGAACAAGAGAGCATATAGTCCAAAGCATCAGTAACTGTTTCCATGGGGATGCCTGTATCATGCTGCCTTTATAGATCAATGACCTCCCTCTCCCAAACAAACAAACAAACATAACAAAAAAAAAAAAAAACCACAACAAATGAGCAAAACCACCATACTTATAACATCATCTAATGACATCAACAGTGAATTGTTAGTCTGTAAGTCTTCATTCTTTTACCAGATAATATCTAACCTGTAATCTTGTAATTTGAAATAGCCAACCTGTTTTGAGTGTTGATATTTCCATTCCAAAAAAAACTATTTTAAGCACTGGAAAATTATGAACTTACTGCTTTTTTTTTTTTTTTTTTTCCAGTTTGTCATCATGCAACATTCTTGTGCTAAAATATGGATGCATTTGTCAGTACATCTGTGCCACAGACACACTCTTCTTCTTCCATGTCTTTCTGTCTTCTTTTTCCATTTGTTGTAAAGGCTGTTAATTTTTTTTTTCTCTAATTACTACTTGTGTTTTCTTATTACTGATAAGACAATTCATGACAGTTAAAAGGATATCTCAGCTTGCTAACTGGTAGAAAACAAAACCTCTGCTTATTTACAAACTTACATAATATAATCAGATTTCTTTTGTGTATAAGCTCATCCTTTTTTTTTTTTTTTATAAGTGCATTACTAGACTGCACTGTTTCCGCTTACTTTATCATTGATTGAATTGGTTATTTAGTGACAAATGTCATATGATTCTACTGATGTTTATGGAATTGCAAAGGAGTAGTCCTTTTTTTTTTTTTTTTCTTTTCTTACTGCCTTAGAAAAAGCTTTTAGTTTTATTCTCTGCTACTTTTCTTGGTAAAATGAACAAGAAAAAGAGAAAACAGCAAGAAATCATTAGTTGGTGCTGGCAGGTCAATGCAGTGAGATTATTCCTATAGACTCTAGACTTGCTCTGTCTTAAAGATAAAAGGTAACATAATTGTATGTTTTGTCATGATGTTATTGTCCAAAGAGAATGTATTCTGGTAAATAGGGTAATTTTTTACTGAATGGGGCTGCAAATGTTCTCTGAAATTGCAGCTGTAGACATATTTAGGTACTGGCATAAGGTTTCATACATGCTTTCCAGAGACTGGGAAACAACCCATCTTTCTGACTGTAAAGTCAGTATGTCTATCTATATATTTTTATTTCATCTCAATTTTCAGATCATTGAAGTCTCTGCCAACAAGATACCTCTTTCCAGAAGGTGGAACATTATTCTTTATATAAAAAAACATCACGCTGTGCCTCACAAGGAATCCTTTGAAAGAGAGCGGAAGCTGTAATACTGTCATTAAAAAAGATTCCAACAATTCAGCAATGGATTTACCAGTTTCCACTCAATGTTTTAAAACTATGGCCTTACAGAAAACTATATTTTGAGTTGTGAAAAGGTGCTAAACATCAAAAACATGCAGTGGTTGTGTTTGGATGCAGATGGTATTTATTAGAAGAGATATTTTTGAGAAATTTAGTGTTTGTCAATGAAAATATGAATGTCGTTGTTTCTTTGTATGGGGTCTAATACAATACTTCAAGTTTTACTAGAGACTTTAATGCATTTTGGATTAAATCCTTCATTCGTGAATGTCCAATGCATTTTGGATTAAATCCTTCATTCGTGAATGTCCAGTACATCTGTAGATGTTAAACATTTTATTTGACCTATCATTTTGTTGCAGATCATCCTATGAAAAACCACTGCAGAACAAATCTGTTTTTGGAAACAGTGATGTTGTAGCATTTCTTCTAAACAGAAGCATGTTTAATGGTCAATAAAATGAACTCTTGGCAGACGTTCAGCTTGATGATTAAAGAATTCCTGCCTTTACAATAACAATATTATAGTAGAAAATAGCATTAGGAAACTGACTACACTGATTGGCTTGCAGTGAGTCATAGATTTGCAGTTATGGTTCTATAATTGCACAGGAATGACATCATAAAGCAAACTGTCACAATACAGTCTGATTTTTTTTTTTTAAATTATGGTTGACTACTTTAAAAAAGTAAGTGAGTAACCTGTGTGTTGCATGGTAGATGGTTAGATGTATCTATTGGCAGAATGAGTTTTCCATTATAAGCATTTGTATGTTCTTTGCTGAAATGGTCTTTACTGGAGAAAAAATAAATAAATAAAAAATAGAGACCTGTGTGGTCTCCTTTGGGAACAGAAGTTTATTATTATTATTATTATTATTATTATTATTATTATTATTATTATTTTATTTTAGTGGGCCTGGATTTTATCTGCTTTACAAAAAAGGTCATGAAAATCTAAAGTACATAGCCAACTGCTTTGTTATTGGTCTCTGATCCGATAGCTCAGAACACTGGCAGAACTAATATCTGATGGCATCTTCCAATGTACATCTGAATTCACAGAATCACAGAATGGTTGAGGTTGGAAGGGACCTCTGTAGGTCATCTGTTCCAAACCCCTGCTCAAGCAGGAACATATAGAGCAGGTTGCCCAAGACTGTATCCAGATGGCTTTTGAAGATCTCCAAGGAGGGAGAATCCATGACCTCATTACGCAACCTGTAAATTCCTGCATTGGGCTTCTAATTGCCAAACTCTGGTGTTCAAAATTCCTACCCTCCTGTTGACTATATTTGAAGGTATCAATTAGCATTAGCTGTATTATGGTTCACCATCTTTCAAATGTTTTCCCATTCCCTGAATATGTCCTATGAATTATAAAGAATAAAAGAGTTTATTTTGTCAAAACTTAACAAAGAAATAGAATAAAGGAAGACACCACTATCTCTTAGCTCCGGTGTCCTTCATTACACAACATCTGCCTGACCTACTTCAGTTTCCTGCCTGGTGTTTTTCTTTGTTTGTTTGTTTTATGAAAAAATTGTGAATAGGTTCACATTGCTGACATGATGTTTTTCATATGGACATATATATCAACATTAGAACCATTTTGCTTCATTCTTGCTCTTCTAGTCTATTCTGAGCAGCTCTATTATTTTTCCTGTAGTTAATCCCTGAATTTATTATGGGCATCCTAAAGTCATTACAAGTGGATTTCGCTAGCCAATGACAAGTTTCAGGACCATGAATACCAAGCAGAGGCAACAAAATAATAGCTACATTTACTTTAATGGCCCTTCTGTCATTTTCTGAAGAAAAATTTCAGGACTGCACTTTTTGCATCAGGAAACTAAAATTCACAAGGAAACAACTTTCCAGTCCAAAGCACAATTTTAATTTTTTGAGAAAAAAATAAATAAAAAAAATCAAGGTTTAGTTTAGCCCAAATGTGAAAGTGAATCGATTGAATCTTTTCTGAAAATATCACACAGATAAACCACAGTCAAAACCACCCTCAAATCTCAGTACACTGAGGTTAATTTACGTTAGGTATATTGAGTTTAATGTCATAGATATATGTCTAAACCACTGGACTATGGAACGTATGCCTCTTTTTTAATTCCTTAATCTACTTGTATAGTTCAACGTGAGCTGGGTCAGAACATGTGCTGTTCATGTTCTCTAGTTTTGACTCTGCTTATAAAAAACTTTTCCAACAGAGTGTTCTTCAAAACCTAGTACAATTCTGTAAAAAAATCTCTTGATAAATAGATTTCTGGTAAGAGAAGAGAAGCGAAACTTGGAAAAATCTCTGCCACCCAAAATCAGCAACTTTTTCAGTTCCCATCTCCAGTATTCAAAATGACCTCTTTCATGTAAGATCAAACAGTACTGATTTCCTCACTCTTCCTGGATCCAAAGGAGTCTGAGATAAAAGGTTGCTTTTGGACTTTCTGTGATGAAAGAGTAGGAAAGTAAAAGGAGTCAGTTGGTTTTGATCCATTTTCTTTTCTGGAAAAGGAAAAAGAAAAGGCTCTATAAACAGTATGCAAAGCAGGGTCCAAGACATATTCCTTGTATGGTATTTGAAAAACAAATGTGAAACTCTGGAACCAAGGAACATGCCTCTGTCAGGGATGGGTAAGAAGAGTTAGTGACAGGAGACAAACATTACCTCATATTGCTGAGGTAGGTTTAACCAGGCTAGAGAGCCTTCTAACCCTGAATCTCTCCCTTGTAGTCCTATTTAACAACCTGGTATTCCATCTTCTGTCATTTATCCCTAGAAATTGTCATTCTAATACTAAATTCTTTACCTCAGACTTTCTGGACCTGTCAAAATTCCTATAGTAAAATACCTACTTATCTTCTGTAAAAGAGGTGTCCATATATGCTTACACTGCTGAGATTACCATGCATTTTCTGTTTAGAATAATGTATCGTCACAGAACATGCTCTGCCTTGTCATTTTTTTTTTTCCTCCTTTTTGTGGACAGTGAGGTGCTTTCTCTGGAGCATGAAATTTTATCCCTGATCTACCTGGATGATATTTTTATCACAGCCCTTTAAGTAACCTATCCCTTTTCTATGCTTTAGCCTTGGTTCATTAACTTTTCACCCAGGGAATGTAGTAAACAGAGAAAAATCAATTCTGACTCAATCCAGCTCTCTAAACTTTCTGGAGTTCTTGTTCAACACTGAAACCATGACCCTGGAGACTCCTCTTTCATAGCGAATGTATATTAACTTTGTCAGTCAGTCTGATTAAATCTCCCATTCTCTCTCTCTCTCTCTCCCTCTCTCTCCCTCTCTCTCTCTCTCTCTCTCTCTCTCTCTGTCTTCTAGGCTGTTTTTCGCCCCTTTTTATGCCAACCCGTACTGAAATGAGATATAACAGAAGCACACCAGTTTTACCCTTAGGAGATGGCTGCAGATATTGTTTGATTGATGGCTATTCTATTTTCCTTCTGAGTTTGTTTTTACTCCCATCACCTTTTGTTATTTTCTTGAAACTAGAGCTATGCCCAAATAGGAAAAGTGAGACAGTGAGTAGGTCCCATTAAAAATTCACATTGTGTTGTTCTATAGCAGTAAGAACTACAGTATCCCTTATCCTAAACTACCTGGGTCAGTGACTGTTATGGTTTCATAGGAAGTCTGAATAAGGCAATACATACAGCACCTTCAAGACCAGAGGTAATTAAAGCTTCTCCCACAAATAGTATATCAGAATGGAATTTTTAAAACCCGCAGAGCAGAGCAATAACCTTTTCTTGCATTGCTTTATAACCTACTCCATGTAAAAAAATAGACACAACACAAAAACTCCAAACGAGAGAAAAGCTTTCTCAGCAAATGTTTAAACTAGTTTAAATTTGTAGAGGGAAAACAACAACAACAACAACAACAAAAACAAAACTAACCAACCAAGCAACTAACCAAAAAAATAATGAAATATTAATTCCACATAAAAGAGGAAGTGTTCTTCAAAACTGCAATAGCCTGTCTATTCCTTTACTTAAGGAATGTCACCTTGTGTTGTGTTCAAAACTGTTTTTATTACAGTTATAGTCTATTTGCCTCATGTTGTTTCTAGATGACACGTAATATATGAATACATTAGTTTGGATATCATTATAGCATAGCCTAGGTTGATTAATTCTTGCAAAGCTGCACCATATAAGTCCTTTATTGCTCCTAGAACATGATTTGGCTTGAAGGTTTATATCTGGCAGTTTATTGTACCAGACATAACCCTAGTATGCAGATGTTAGTTTGAAAATTTCTGTATTTATTACATAGTAAGGCTTCTGAAGAGTTTCCTACTGATCTAAACAACATTGTTCGATAACCTCATATAGAAATGAGCAATTTCACAAAATATTTATTAATCCCCTGAGTGATAAGTTGATCTCATGGGTAAATAGAGACTCTGAATCACAGCTTGGGCATTAGAAAAACCTTTTTGAATGTGAACACAGCCAAGTTTCAGAATGTCTTTGGCTCTTGTAAGAGGGATTCTGTGCTACAAATACGGATATGAATCTGAATGTAATGCCGTGTTTTGGGATCTGTTCTATTAAACTTTTGCATTTATGTAAGACATCTGTGGCCTATCAATTCCACCCTTCCTTCACCATTATTTTTTATACTTACACTACTAATTCCTTAAAATCTTAAAAATATGGCAAAATGGAAGACTCGAAGATAGAAAGCTAGAGCCTCTAAACTTTGCTTTGAGAGATAGCAGTGACAGGTCTAGAAACACAATTGGAAACAAGATAAATATTGTATTTTCTCTGAATTGATGGAAAAAACATTGGGAGTGCATTAGAAGAAAACTTGTACAATGTGTCCTGTACCATTAGCAAACATACATTAGAGGGCAAGATGATGTCCATTTTACTTGAGGGAGGATACTTTTGTCCTGTAGCTCATTCTATACATAAATGCACACAGCAATTTCTACAGCAGAAGAGGCCAGTAGGTCTATCCAGTTGATCCTATCTGTACAAGTGGTCAATGCAGAAGCTTTGGAGGAAGTAGTAAATGTTGTATACCTAATTTTAAAATAATATACTAGAAGAAGAAATTCCTTCCTGACAACAACTGTTGAACAATTTGTTTCCTGAAACCATGTCTGTGAACATATTTTACGTTTTGATTCTTGATGAAAATATCTAACTATTAAAAAGTTATTGAACACATTCATTAAAGTTAAAAACATCTCTGAAACACCATGAAACCTGTACTGGATTTTTTCTGTTGTTGTTGTTGTTAAAGTATTACAAATGACACTAGTGTAGAATTTTCACACCTTAAAAGCTGTTTTAGTAAGATCTAATGAAAAAGGCAGCTCTCAAATGAGCAGGTGTAACTTTATATTTGTTTTGTAATTTAATCATGATCAAAAACTATTGTTTATAATACTGTGAAGGAGCAAAGACAAAACACTGTGAATTACAGTGGATAAACCTGTACTTACAATATAATATAAATTATTTATTTGCCTCTCACAAGATGACAGTATTCATATTATGAAATGCTCAATATTTATTTGATGTTTCCATATTTATCTGGCGTTTCCTAATGAAGGTATTATTATTATGTACTGTCAGTGTGGTATGCCATGAGTCCTCAGTGAGTAAGTAATGTCACCATTGCACCCATTAGTCTCATGACGTAGCATTTCATTCCATTTAACTTAGCTTTAATTATTCTCTGAGTGATTAAATACATGTGGTGGTCCACAAAACGATCTATTAAGTTAAAAAATGAACCAAATAATGCCAGAAATTTGGAGATACTTTAAGATTAGCATTGTCTCCTGGAAGTATTAGGAAGTGCAAATTTTATTGAAAATTTTATTTCTCCTATCCTCTTTTTCTTCCATTTTCTCCTAAGTCCCCCTAAGTAGTGGGACTCCTAAAGGAACTGACACATGATTAAGCAGAAAATTATGAGATGACATACAGAATACCTTACTCAGTCTTTTCATTTTTCTTTTTATTTTTTTTTCTTTTTCCTTTTTTCCTTTTTTCATTTTTTCCTTTTTTCCTTTTTTCCTTTTTTCCTTTTTCTTTTTCTTTTTCTTTTTCTTTTTCTTTTTCTTTTTCTTTTTCTTTTTCTTTTTCTTTTTCTTTTTCTTTTTCTTTTTCTTTTTCTTTTTCTTTTTCTTTTCCTTTTCCTTTTCCTTTTCCTTTTCCTTTTCCTTTTCCTTTTCCTTTTCCTTTTCCTTTTCCTTTTCCTTTTCCTTTTCCTTTTCCTTTTCCTTTTTCTTTCTTTTTCTTTTTCTTTTTCTTTTCCTTTTTCTTTTCTTTTTCTTTTTCTTTTTCTTTTTCTTTTTCTTTTTCTTTTTCTTTTTCTTTTTCTTTTTCTTTTTCTTTTTCTTTTTCTTTTTCTTTTTCTTTTTCTTTTTCTTTTTCTTTTTCTTTTTCTTTTTCTTTTTCTTTTTCTTTTTCTTTTTCTTTTTCTTTTTCTTTTTCTTTTTCTTTTTCTTTTTCTTTTTCTTATTTCTTTTTCTTTTTCTTTTTCTTTTTCTTTTTCTTTTTCTATTTCTTTTTATTTTTATTTTTCTTTTTCTATTTCTTTTTCTTTTTCTCTTTTTCTTTTTTCTTTTTTTTCTTTTTCTTTCTTTTTCCTTTTCTTTTTCTTTTTTTCTTTTTCTTTTTCTTTTTTTTTTCTCTTTTTCTTTTTCTTTCTCTGCTTTTTCTTTTGCTTTTATATTATTATTTTTGCTTTTTAATTATTATTTTTTATTTATCTTCTGAGCAAGGTCTTCAGACTTGAAAGAACTTGGAAAACAGAGTCACAGAAGACATGCTTGGAACAAGAGCTAATTCATCAATCTATGTACTCAGAACTGGAAAAGTTGTGACAGCTGCAATATTTATGTTTATGAATTTACCGTCTCCTCTTTGCTACTTTGTTTTCTGAGTCTTTCCATTTGTTTACTTATCATATTAAATAAAAATACGGTGTTAATGATCTGGTGAGACTTACATCAGAAAATAAGAGAATGGTTAAAAAGGAATTGTGACCTGTTAAAGAAACAGTGCAAGAGGATGTGTGTTAGAACTTTAGTTTCTAGGCTTGCATAAAGATTTCAAAGTTTTCATTTTACCTTATCAGGGGTCAGTTGAAAGGCAGGGCAGATCACAGAAGAAATGGTAACAACTGAGAAATCTATTTTGATTATTTTGATTTAGAAGTGGAAGGAAGGATTTCTCTTTCTTCTTCTTCTTCTTCTTCTTCTTCTTCTTCTTCTTCTTCTTCTTCTTCTTCTTCTTCTTCTTCTTCTTCTTCTTCTTCTTCTTCTTCTTCTTCTTCTTCTTCTTCTTCTTCTTCTTCTTCTTCTTCTTCTTCTTCTTCTTCTTCTTCTTCTTCTTCTTCTTCTTCTTCTTCTTCTTCTTCTTCTTCTTCTTCTTCTTCTTCTTCTTCTTCTTCTTCTTCTTCTTCTTCTTCTTTTCTTCTTCTTCTTCTTCTTCTTCTTCTTCTTCTTCTTCTTCTTCTTCTTCTTCTTCTTCTTCTTCTTCTTTCTTCTTCTTCTTCTTCTTCTTCATGTGTATATATATATATGTTAAACTATTTGATTTTAAGATGAATAAATAATTTCTACCACTAACTTATAACTTGGAATGTAACAAAATAATTCTTTTCATTTGCAGGAATCTAACCAGAGGGGTGCTTTAACCACAGAAATTGATTTAACCAAAGGAAAATGCTTCCATTTAGCAAGAACAGATACCTAGTATAGAAAATGCAATACTCTGGGACAATGTTGCAGCTACCTTGCATTTGTACATTGTTTTTATGTCTGCACTGAAGAAAAACAAAAACAAAAACAAACAAACAAACAAAAAAACAATCCATAAACTGAACAGGTAGACTCTGAGTACTCATGTACTTCAGGAGAATCTGACGGCTTTTAATAGGTTGTATTTACAACTCTGCAATAGTTTCATATATATGGTTGAAATATTTTATTTGAGCTGGATTGTGGAGAAAACTATAACACAACCCCAGCAATACTAATGGTATTTTTAGAGTGGATAAATATTTAACAAGCAGTATTGTTGTACAGGAGAAATATGAGACTAGATATTGTGGGGGAATACAGACTGATAACAGATTAAAAAAGCTATGGATTTAGATTATCTTTAGAGGTTTTAGTAAAATAACTAGGTGCAAAATATAAATCCTTGACAATGATGCATAACAATGTATTTTGTTACAATGACAGATGGAGGAGAACAAGAACTGCAGGCCCCATACTGTAGTCTAGTGGAGTAAAAACCTATGACAGGAAGACAGTCCGATGTTAATTTAGCACTCTGACCCTTTTGTCCTGCAGGAACTTATAAAACCAAAATCAAAAAAAAAGAAAAAAAAAAGAAAAAAAGGCAAACAAAGCCCACCAAACAACAACAACAACAACCAAACAAAAAATAACTAGCAAACACACAAAACCCCACCTTTGAAATAAGTACACCATAGAGGGACAAGAAAGCTCATGACTTGAGATCTTGTATTACTGTTTAAATGTAGGTTTCAAATAGCTATCCAGAAAATAAATATGTTAGCAAATTACAACTATCTAACTTTATGGAGTGGAAACCTTTATTTCTTCTGCAATAGGATCTGAGTGAAGAGCAAGACAGAGCATACAGGACCAAGAATACATAGATGTCAGTTTATGACAACTTCTGTGTGTTAGTGACTAGGACACTAGGTGGAATACAGACCAGATTAAGTGGTCAAAATGAAAAACCCTTATGTCAGATGTTTACTGAGTAAAGCTGATCCCAAAGAAACAGTGTCTTTAAAAACACGGGCACTTCAAAAGATGTTGTGGGAGTCTATTAATGTTTAATGACTACTAGCTGTCACACTAGATTGAGATCTATCAAAAATTTATAAATAGGAATGGTCAGGAATTGTTTAAAAAAATATATAAAGAAAAACAAACAAACAAACAACAAAACAACAACACTTTTTTTTTTTTTTTTTTTTTTTTTTAATTGGAAAATGCCAGTTCATTGCAATCCAAGGTTTCTTTGCAAATACAGCTTTAACCAGGCCTGACTTACTCTCTTGGCTCACATACGGTGAGACAGAGCTCTTGCTGGTCAGGAGTCAACCTCTACCTGTCTTACTATCATGTGTCAATCCTGGCATCCAAACCTTAGGGACAAATTGTCCCTGACTGATTCCTGACAGATAGCTCAGGTGGGGGCCAAGGGCAAGAGCCCCAACTTCAAAGCAGCTTCCAAGAGAAAGGGCCTTGCTAAGGTTCATTCAAAGTGTCTTCACAGCAATTTTCCCCAAGGCCAGTAGTGGTCCCCAAGGTCATTCATTGCATTCTCTCTGAGCTGATCTGGGACCCTCAGCCAAACTCACATGAGCAGGCTGGGGGAAAAGTGTCTGCAGGGCACTGATACATGTTCAGCTGGAGTGCAGGTAGCAGTTCCAAGTGGAACACAGACTTGAACCTACATTTTCTTAGAAAAGTCCCCTAATTGCTAGCTTTTAGTGACTGTGGGATCTTTTTATCCCAAACTTTATCACTACTGTCTCCTACCCAACCTTAATTAAACTCTGAGATAGTTAATATACAAGGTGTGTCGGGGTACTGGTCATCAATTCAGCAGAGTTGCTACAATCAGGCTGTGATGCTTCAGAAGGAAACTCAGAAAGAATAATGCAGGAAATCCAACAGCTCTTTGGGTATAAAGTGTTATCAGAAAAATAAATTCTATAAGCTTAGCTAGAAAAGGTGTTGGCTTTGATTTGGAAATGGAACAATACAATTTTGGGTACAAAATGAATATGAAGTTCAACATATATAAAGCATTTGGAAGAAGTCACTTCTATGTTCATCCCCCAAAACTCCAAAATACATTGACACTCTAGGGCTGTGACAAGAAAAAGAGAAAAACTTTTTGAATAAACCACTGATGAAAGCAGATACACTTAGCAGAGCACACTTTTCAGAATGTAACCCTGGCATTTTCTAAGAAGCATGCCACAGTCCCTTCCTGTTTCTGAAAAAAAGTCCAATCCAGTCTGGTAATACCTGAAGCAGGACATGGTGGCTGTTTTCCAAGAAGCAGCTGATGTTCTAGGCTAGAGGACATTGTGAGAAGCAAGTACTGAAAAAGTCAGTACACTCCCTATTAGGGTAATTTGGTCTTCATGCATAAGTGTTGAGTACTGCAAACATAGTGAACTTACAGCAGAGAGTGAGTCAGATCAGTTCGTTTTAGTAACAGCATGGTCACAATCAATTGTTACTTTTGTTTCTGGGAATACAATTTGGCAACGAACATGATCAGGAAATTGAAGGCATGCTATCTTCAGAAAATGAGCCACAATATACTTCAGGAGAATTCAGACAATTGACTGACAAATAACAGGAGAGCAGAGCCAGCACTGAAGAAACAAAGAGACTGATAGAAAATGTGAAACAAGTGGGGATGATGTTACCTGGCAATGTTTAGTCATTGCAAGCCTGTTTTCCATGTTCCTTCTGAGCATGGAAATTTAGAGAAAAGATTGATGAGGTGGAGGGCTAAATTCTGCTTCTCATACAGGCTATGTCATAGATATTTGCTCCTGTTCATCACAAAAAATAATAGACAGCAGAAACAGCCAAGAGGATAGTAGTAAACAGACTACTCAATGCAACAGAAGAGATAGTTCTCCATGACTATGACTTACCTCACTTTAACTGTGTTGAGCAGGCCTCAGCACAGTTAAAAACAACTGCAAAATCACAGAATCACAGAATTACAGGAATTGGAAGGGACCTCGAAAGATCATCAGGTCCAACCCCCCTGCCAAAGCAGGTTCTGTAGAGCAGGCTGCCCAGGTAGGTGTCCAGATGGGCCTTGAATATCTCCAGAGAAGGAGACTCCACAACCTCCCTGGGCATCCTGCTCCAGTGCTCCATCACCATCACAATGAAGAAGTTCTTTCGCATATTGGTGTGGAACTTCTTGTGCTCTATCTTGTGGCCATTACTCCTTCTCCTGTCCCCACAAACCACTGAAAAGAAGTTGGCCAAATCCCTCTGTCTCCCACACCTCAGGTATTTATACACATTGATGAGATCCCCTCTCAGTCTTCTTTTCTCAAGGCTGAACAGACCCAGGTCTCTCAGCCTTTCTTCATAGGGAAGATGCTCCAGGCCCCGTATCATCTTTGTGGCCCTCCACTGGACTCTTTCCAGGAGATCCCTGTCTTTTTTGTACCGGGGAGCCCAGAACTGGACACAGTACTCCAGGTGAGGCCTGCTCAGGGCAGAGTAGAGGGGGAGGATCACCTCCCTTGACGTGCTGGCCACGCTCCTTTTAATGCACATCAGGATCCCATTGGCCTTCTTGGCCATCAGGGCACACTGCTGGCTCATGGTCAACCTGTCGTCCACCAGGACCCCCAGGTCCCTCCTTCTTTACAGTGCTCCTCTCAAGCAGGTTGTCCCCCAGCCTGTACTGATATGTGTGGTTTTTCCTTCCTAGGTGCAGGACTCTACACTTGCTCTTATTAAACCTCATTTGGTTTCTTCCTGCCCATCTCTCCAGCCAGTCCAGGTCTTGCTGAATGGCAGCACAGCCTTCTGGCATGTCAGCCACTCCTCCCAGCTTTGTGTCATCAGCGTACCTGCTGAGGGCTGAATGGCAGCACAGCCTTCTGGCATGTCAGCCACTCCTCCCAGCTTTGTGTCATCAGCGTACCTGCTGAGGGCAGACACTATTCCCTCATCAAGGTCGTCAAGCAATTTCAAAAAACAAGACTCCACGCTGGTTGTACCACTGACCATGGAAGATTTCTACTGGTCATTGGAGTTCAGATCAATGTTGAAAATTTTTCTGGAAATTCATATAGAAGCTGCAGATATCCAGTATGTCCCCAGCAATAGGCAATCAGCCCATGACCTAAGGGCAATGTGTACAGTGTTTTCAGTGTCACTATCTTGTACAAGTTAATAGAGTCAAAGCGCATGTGAAAAACAAGCTATCCATCATGCAGGTTTGGAAGGCCACAAAAATAGGATGAAGTTCCTTATCAATAGCATAAAAAGAAGCTGTGATTTGGTCTCTGATTCCTATCAAGTTTGAACAGTGTGAATACCAGCGGAGGTCAAAGGACTTACAATAGAGGTCATGGGTAGGATTTAGATATTGTTTTAGCTGTTACAGTAGTAACTGTATTTTGTAAATTGACAAAGGAGTTAGTATTTCTCATCTGTAAGTGCTTGGAAGCAAGAAGAACTGAAAACCTAGATGCCTAAGTTGTTGGCTATGTACTGAAATCTCTAAATCCTCTTTAAAAGTCTGGAACTTTTCCCCTAAAATATCCATGGTACCCACTAAAGTCAGATAATGTTGGTATAAAAAATGAAGCAGGACTAGAAAAAGAAAAAAAAAGAAAAAGAAAAAGAAAAAGAAAAAGAAAAAGAAAAAGAAAAAGAAAAAGAAAAAGAAAAAGAAAAAGAAAAAGAAAAAGAAAAAGAAAAAGAAAAAGAAAAAGAAAAAGAAAAAGAAAAAGAAAAAGAAAAAGAAAAAGAAAAAGAAAAAGAAAAAGAAAAAGAAAAAGAAAAAGAAAAAGAAAGAAAAAGAAAAAGAAAAAGAAAAAGAAAAAGAAAAAGAAAAAGAAAAAGAAAAAGAAAAAGAAAAAGAAAAAGAAAAAGAAAAAGAAAAAGAAAAAAAAAAAAAGAAAAAGAAAAAGAAAAAGAAAAAGAAAAAGAAAAAGAAAAAGAAAAAGAAAAAGAAAAGAAAAAGAAAAAGAAAAAGAAAAAGAAAAAGAAAAAAAAAGAAAAAAGAAAACATCACACAAAACCACCAACAAGCAACAAAACCACAACTGAAAGGTGTTCAGGAGATCTGCATGGGAATGAAAGATGTGACATAAACCTGAGGGGTGATCTGCAACCATCCAGAGACATAGCTGGAGGCTAAGCTATGACATCCAAATGGTCCATCCCTATGCCTGTAGTTTTAGGCAGTTCTCCAGAATCCATTGGCTGTATTGATGAGATTGCCATTCACTGTAGTAAGATTCTATCTGCCCAAATGTACCCCTGCTAGTCCTAAACTTCTTGCATCTGTCCCTGGGGACTTTCTTGTAGCGTAGGGAGATGTTCACAAGCTTGTATGACTATACTAAGCTTCCTAGAGTGTTTTTGAAGTTAACCAAACCAAACAAAACAAAAAAAATCCAACAAAAACAAACACAGAATACAAGCATGATCCTTATTATTGATAATCAAGGCAACTAAACACAAAACAGTGTCAAAAGAATGTCCTTAAATCCTGCTTTCAATTTTAGGTCTGTAAAGAGATGCCAAACTTGTTAGTCACAAGAAATGAAACAGAAAATCGGAGTTTCAATACCATTTTTTTTCTGCTTTTGTGTAGGTTTCCAGAAAGCTTTTATTGGGAAAAAAAAAAAAAAAAGTAGAAAGCCTACTTTGTAAAATCTAAACTGAAACTTTTATCATCTTTTAGCAGTTTTAAAATTAATGGACCAACTTAACCAGTTAATAACTGTTGTTTTGAAAACATAAAGACCTTTGGAGGAATAAGCAAGGTAATGAATTCAGTACTGTGGAAAAGTTTATGGCAATGTAGGCAGTAGATGGTTGCTATTGTATCTCATATTTTCTTTAGCAATCTTATGAACCTTTTACAACATTTCAGAGAGTACTGTTTTTGCTGCTTTTTCTCCTTGTTCAGTACGCTGACATTTAGAGATTATTTTTTTCTCAGTGCAACAGGAAAGTTGATAAGATTGTAATTCATGTTGGCAAGTATGTATTCATTACATTGTTTTACACTTTAAAGGTGTATAAGTAGCAAAGTAACGGATTTAGTCATAAGCTTCTGACTAATTGACAAAATACAATAACAAAAAATGTCTGAATTCCTTTTCCTTTGAAATAGGTAACTTTTGTAGTGTTATTATCATTATCTGGAAATATGAAGGAAGAAAGCCCATGCTGTCTTATTGTAGAAGTGCCTAATGTCTTGAGTACCATGGAAATGACAATTTAGTGAAAATTTATGGTTTTAGAGCTGTGCTATGAAAATTTGGAGCTGTAAGCAGAATATTATTTAAGTATAACTGATGGATCCATATCCAGAGATCTGTCTTTCCTTTTTGTTCACCTAAGGGAGCCACTAGTTTATCTTAGAAATACCTCAACTGCTGGCTTGTGTGTGCGTGGCTGGGTAGCCCATACATACTGTCTGTCTTCACCATACAAAGGAAGGTCCATTTTGGCTGAGTGCCAGATAAACACAAGTGTCTCCTATTTTATAATAATAAGAATAATAGCTATTATTATTATTATTATTATTAGGTAAAAAATCAAAATAGTTCATTGAAAATCAAAATACTCACTTAAAAATCTGTCACCCCCCTCTGTTCACCTTCAGGTTATAAATCAAATTCTTGTTAACCTTATTTTCTTCTGTTAGTGGGGTATCATGCTTAGATTGCATATCCTGTGATTCACTCTGTTAATTCTTATTTTCTGAGTCATGACTATTGAAGTAGAAAATATTCTATTTTTCTCAGTTGCTAAATGTAAAATTCAGTATGCTTAATTTTTAATTCCATCTCTTTTTTTTCTTAACTCTAAGATTTTCCAGTATCAATGATTAATAAAAATGTTTTCTGAAATGAAAATTTAAGCTATTGACATATGTAATTTTACAGAACAAAATTTCAGACATAGGAACTTTGTGCACATGAAGAATAGACTTCCTTTTTGACATATTTTATTAGTTGAATCATCTTTGTTTTTAAATTGTGGGAGAAATAATTTCCACTCGAAGAAAAAAATGGTTTCATGACACATTCTGACTGTCTTTGAGCAAATTTAAGTTTTGTGGCTGAATATGAGTTGATTAATAATTTATTAGAAAAGAAAGGAACTATCAGTTGGCTCTCTTGTACAAGATAAGACTTGGCTATTTATTTATTTATTTATTTTATTTAAGTTCATGGTGGTCGATCCTCAAAGTGGAATGTTAATATTGACGTGGACACATGGAAAATCGTCTTGTACAAACCAATTTCTACTGTCCCCAGATCTTTTACCTTGAAAAAAGAAAATGTGCATGAACTAAAGTTGACAGACTTTCCATACCCTTAACCCTGGTGGAAAAAATGCCCTCAGTAGTGGATGAATCATCCTGTTCTATTTATTTATTTATTTATTTATTTTTATTTTATTTTTATTTTTTCTGATAAAGGTGAAATTAATCCCTTTCAAAGATGTTGTATAGCAGCAGCAAACTGTGGCTTCTGCTGTTGCTGCTTTATTGACTGTTAAGACACCTTTGGGTATGGTTGAGAGAGTGGGGAAAAAATAGAAACATTATTGTGTAATCAGTTTTGTGTGTTGCAAGGTGATAATAGAATTGTAACTTACAGCAACATTTTGTTCTCACAAATCATAAATGTTTCTTAAAGGAACAAACAGCTCACAGACACTTTCATGATTTGAAATACTACTTTTGAATTCCTTGGTGCTTCATTTTATTGTGTTTACTTCTCTGTTAGCTCTGAGTGACTGCCAGATCTAACTATGTTGATTGCTTGTCTTTGATACATACTCCTTCCTGTGGCTAATATCCTTCCTGATATGCTCTGTCAAGTTTTGGGTTACATTGACTTGGGATATGGATTTATTGTTCTCTTATCTCTACCTTTCAGATAATTAATTAACCTCTCTGGTAAGCTTTGTATTCTTCTCAGTCTTTGATGGATCTTACAGTTCAACACAACTGCAATTCATTAATATTGCAGACCCTTCAGTTAAGACTGTGTCCTCAGGGCTCCAATGTTTTTCTTGCACATTGTATGCAAGAAAAGAAATATAATGCTCTTTCCCAAATCAGCAAGTAGTGAATCAATGTTTTTGTCCTTTCTTGCATGCTTACTTCCTAATTTCCTTTTCTTTTTATGGCAGTTATAGATACCTGTAACTTTGTTATGCTGAACTATTTTTACTCCTACTGTTCTGTTTGACTCTCCCATAGAAAACATTCTCAGAATATAGACGATTTTTATGTGATTGAGTTAATGTCTTATCAGAGTTTTGTTTTCTCTGCAAAGAAGTTGAAAGCCTGAGTTTCTGTGGTCTTTTTGATCGATGCTTGGAAGCTGGATTTAGGTATGTGTACTGAGTAGGCTGAGGTGATAATTCAGATGAATTTTATAGTAGAGATTAATTACTCTTAAAGCACTGAATTTGCCTTTGCAGTTTAATGATTTGAAGTCAGCTTGAAGATGATTCTTAGTCTTGCAAACTTGCTTTGCTAGGTCTTTTTCACCTGCATTTCTGTTTACATACTGATAGGAGTAGACATAAGTATTGGAAGTTATTCTCTGAGAGGCCAGAGCAGCATATCTATCAATGTGGAAAAATGTTGATGCTCACTTGAAAGAAACCTACTTTTTTTTTTTTGTTGTTAATGTAGAAAAGATGGTATTGTTCACATTTTTCATATTTGTAACTTCTGATCACTTTTTCAGCTTTTATCAAGAATGTTGTGATCTTATGATGAAAACTAATCTAATTTTCTATCTCAATTGAAACTAGAAATTCCATTGAGTTGTACCAGTAACATTCTGTCTGGGCTGAACTTGGCCACCAAATGACTCCAAGGGGTTCTTAGTGGGGCCAGCATTTCCAGCGAAGTCACTTCTGAACAGTTTCACATCCAGTGATTCCAGCTCACATCTTACTTTCTCTGCTCATACCTGTATGTCTTTCAAGAAAAGTGTGCAGTATTTTCTTGTGCTACAGCAATAGCACCAGAAGCTTAGCAAAAAGCTTGAAAAATGTCTCCTTTCTCAATGTGTGTGTGCATGTGTGTGTTAGCAGATGTCAAACCCTTGACTCATATTATTTTGTTTAACAGCTGGGCAAAGTTTCCAAACCATCTACTGGTATGCAGTGATATCAGTAGATGGACAGGAATTTCAATAATCATGAATACCTACAACTGCAACCCACTTAATATTCTCTGTATTCTTATGAGGAATGTAATGTTCCCAATTAAGCTTAGCATTTATACACACTGTGCAATATGGCTGACTATTCACATCCAGAATTCTTTAGAAGTAATAAACCTGGATTGTACATTAAAATGTGATATGACTCCCAGCTGTATGCTGCCTATTCTTTTGGCACTTGGCACCACACATTATTTTCCACTGGTTCAGATGACAGGCAGAGACCATCTGAGGCAAAATGAAACAATTTCCAACTGGTGGGCTTGATAGTGCAGGTGACATTAAATAATTAACAAGTTCTCTTTCAGAACCATGCCTCATGCTTTAATTAATATCGCTTCTTAAAATAAGAAGTTGTTTACCATTGCTGCTTCTGCAAGCTGATTGCTGCTTGCAAAAAACATCTGAGACATGACTATGCCCAGGGGATTGCTTTCACTTCATTGTTTATAATAACTACAAACAAAGAGCTGCAAAAGCTCATCTTGCCATGAGGCGTCCTGACAATCTGCCAGTTTAGTCACCAATAATAATGAGACTGGCACAAGCAATAAGCTCAGCACTAATCTAATGAGGGCCTTCTTCAATCACCCATTGATATTGAAGCAGCTGCTGAGCACCCGATGTTTAGGACACACTTACAAGAAGTATGCTTCCAGTTACCTGGAAGCATAGTGAAAAGTAATTACCCCCTCAATATAGCTTTGCTAGCATCCAGGAGCTATGTCACCTTTTTCTCTTTCCCTTCCCCACCTCTCAGAGAGCACATTCTGGCCGGCCCTGATCAGTGGCATATACTGGCTGGGGTACCCAGTGCATGGAGAAGGCTGGAGAAGAGGCTGAGCTGGACCTGGAGCATGCACCCATGCAGAGCTGAAGCCATGTGTGATTTACTGAGCAGCCTGTGCAGGGCCTGGGTGATGTCACTTCCGTCACTTAGTTCCTGTGGTGAATGCAATTAGGAACAGATGGGCAAATGACATGATTCCATTGCTAATGAACTTCCCTACTGGGGAAGAGGACAGTGCATTACCCTTTTGTACTTCAGACTCTTAATTATCATTCTTATTTTTTTGTCTTTTTTTTTTTTTTCCCCAGCATAATTATTACACATCTTTGATTTTTATATTCTTTCTGAGATAGTTAACTAATTCTTGCCTGGTTGGGAAAGTTCTGAGAAGGAGACAGAAAAAAAGAGGTTTTATTTCTAAGTGGAAACAATAATGTTTTAATACACAGCTTAAGAGAACAAGAAATCTGTTCTAGCTCAAGTGCTTCAATACCATCTTCTGCTTTCTCCAGTTCATATTACCCTCTGCTCCAATGAGTTTTCTAAAAGCAGCCTTTACAGAAGAACTCATGCTAGTGCAGTCTATGCATCAGTTTAGATGTATCTGGAAGAACAGGTAGGAAGCTACTGATTTGGGAAGGATCAAATATCATTTCTACTAAACCAAAGAACAAGAAAAAGAAAACCCAAAAAACATTTGTGCTCAGGTTTTATATTTCACGGTAATAAACCAATAAAAAAGCATTCTGTCACCACTAAAATATGTATCTTAGCATCAGTATGTCATGAAAGGGTGATGATAAGCATTCAGTTGTAGTTCTCTTTTCCCCCTTCTAGTGCTGAAGGGGAGGATGGAACATCTATATTTTTAAGAAAAAAAAAAGTCAATAGTTTTTCCGTGTAGTTTCTTCATTCTGAAAATGCATGTTCATATTTTTGGTAAGAAATCTCTATGAAGTGTGTCAATAGTGAATATAAAAATAACCTTATGCAAAATTGAAAAGAGAATAACTTCAAATATTCAATCAGTGGCCTATTGTTTCTCTGCTTTCTTGCTCATGAAAATTGTAAAGTCTATAATTGGATTTTTAACTTGTCCATTAGTTGCACGGCAGCAGTAATATATAAATCTCTACTCTAGGTCATATTTTAATTTTCCACTGTCATTACGCAGTTAGGAACTTGGCTTAACTTTAATCACCTTAACGAGGTAAATAAAAAAGATAATCTCTACAGATTATTCCATTTTAGTCACAGCAAGAATGAGAATTAATCTTTCCTTGGAGTATTTCAGAGCACTTATGTGAGACATCTTAAAGGTAAACAGTGTCAGTGACTTCATAAAGTAGGAATAAAAAAGTATGTTATGTCATAATGGAGACTGTAAATGACTTCTTCGTAGTGAGAAGAAATTGGAAGAGTTAATGTCTTAATACTTTCTACAACTGCAATGAGTTTTAAATGGTTTAAAAATTGGGGAGGGGGGTTGGGCATGAAACATCCTTGAGCTGTAACTGCTAACTGCTAACATTGGATTTAGTCTTGTGAAAGCATTTTTTGGTGCTGTAACTTTCCAGGAGTGCAGAGAGACTTATGCACTCAAAGTACCACAAACTGTTAATGGCTTCCACTGAAACAGATGGCAACATTATGATCATTTTTGCAATTAATGCTGACTGCAGATTGTTCTTGAGGCTGCAGTCATAGTTCTCCATCTCCTATGTTGCTGCAGTACTATTCAGTAATAGAATTTATTTTATAAAATTCTGATAACCCCTTCTTTCCCAAGCTACTTTAAATGTTTAATATATTTGGGAGATGGCATGGATTGCCTTCTGCTACTCACATGTCAAAGGTCTTGCAAATTTAGCAATGTGTTTCTCCTGTGACCCAGAAATTTACAGTAATATGTGATCTCCTTTTTGCCCTGGACAATAAAATTAGAGATTAGTAAGCTAAGAACATCTTAAAGGTACACTTTCTAAAACAAACTATAAAGCTGTGAATCATTGGCACACTTATACCTCTGCTTTATTGAATAAGTGAATATCTTATGTTGAATTTTGTCTCTTGGAATTAGTATGGTGAAATATGAAAAGATTGTTCGTTGTTTCAAATTGAATCTAGGAGGAAATAGAATCAGTGCCACAGTCATCCAAACAGCAATGAAATGTCATGTGTCATTAAAAGGAAATGTGAGGCAAGTAGGCAGGAATGTTATGCAGTCTGATAGCACAACTTAACTTCAGAATTAACAAGCCGAAGATAAAGCAGCTGAGAAGGATGTTTTCCAAAATAGCTGGAAAATGATCAAGCATTGCTGACAGCAAAATAAGGGAACAAAGGGATTGAGGAATACCTCTGCAATGGCCCAGCTGCGGTTGCAGCCACTTAGCTGTATTAGTCAGCTACAATATCTCATCTCCATTCCCACATCCGTGCTACAGCACGCACAACACATCAGGCACTGGGGGAAGGTGCATTTTTATAGGCCCAAGGGCTCAGGTGCCAGGGAGCTGCTAATATCAGGACCTGGAGCTGTGAACCCTCCATAGGTAGCATCTTAATGTGGGGCCTAACAACAAGTTCTGCTCCCTGAGAATCAAGTGGGGCATCCAGTGCCAGGACAGTCCTGTGGTCAGTCTGCCCAAGTTCAGCATTCAGAGGAACATGACACCGACCTGGGAGCTTCTTTCCCTGCAAAGGAAATATTTCCATGCTTGAGTAGCACTCTTTCCCAGCTGAATATTTAGTGAGATCCTGGACCTAAATGGTGGGCATTCCAGAGAAAGAAAGTACTGCTGGCAGGCTGCACCTTGCCACTGTGAGAAGCAATTGTCCCTCCAATAATCTGCTGTGTTCTGGAAGGTGTGCCTTCCAAATGCAACGTGGAAAATAGCACAGAATGGAAAACTGGCAGAACTTTGAGGTGCCTCATTAAAAAGTGAAGAGTTTTGTGAAATTCAATTTGTTTGAAAACCTGAGGAAGGGAACTGATTTGTGCTTTCAGATCTTATGAAGGTGAACAGTTTAAAATGCAGGTTGGCAGGGTTCAGATGCTTGTTTTTCCAAGGGTGCCATTGCAGTGTGCACATTGGAACTAGGATAGGAATCCTTCATAGAGTCATATCAAAATAATAAGCTGATAATTTTACTTTTTTTTTTTTTTTTAATATATATATATGTAACTTCTTGTAGCGGGAAAAATACTTTTTTTTTTTTTTTCCTTTCACCCCATTAGAATGTACATTGTTGAATGACTTTGCTGTGTAGCTAATGAGCTAATGTCTCTGTTTCCTTGGATTTGTTCTAATAAAATAGATAATTTATAACAATGTCACAAGATTATTTTACCATTCATGAGCCACAGTAGGAAGTAATCATGCTGTATGTTTGTAAACAACGGACATTTTAATAACAAGAAAGTAGTTTTAAGAGGATTTTATTATCACCACAAGAGAACAACAGAGATTTAATCTACAGCACTGATTATAAAATACGGTACTTTTCAGAGTGAAACAAAGGTCACTGATAAACCCTTTCCAATTGAGCATCACTGAAATGATAACAATACGTAGTGCATTGAATTCTATCATATACCTTGAAGATATCTGTTGAAAGATTTGTATTGTTTCAAAGTTAAGAGTTTCTGGTCTTCAGGAAACATACTCATTGGGGCTAAAAATAATATCTTGTTCAGTTTTACATTTGTTAATTGAAAAATGTTAGCTGAAATAGAGTAAAAAAATAAAAATAAAAATAAAAATAAAAATAAAAAATAAACTTCACAACCAGAAACCTCACATGGGTTATTGTGACAACCATGGAAAACACCAGTGAAGGTTTATCTTAGTATATGACTTCAGAAATATAAGTATATATCAAAGTTAAGATCATATACTTGCTATTTAAGTGAGATAAATGGGGCATTTGGAAAGACAGCTCAAACTATACAGATTTGTTAGGCTTAATGCATTCATAAATATTTAAATTGTTATATGGATTATGGAAAGAAGTTTGCGGGATACATCTGCCTTTTTTTTTTTTTTGTCTTAGGAGAGACTGGATAAGGAACCTTTTGTTTAGTCTGGGTATGATTTGATCACTGATACTGTACATAAAAACCATACTTAGAATTGTATATATATATATTGTATACACTAATAAGGCTTTCCATTAAAAAAAAAATCAACAAAATAAATCTTGAGCTGATGTATGAGAAGTGAAAATAGAAGTGAAAACAAGGAAAAATGGTCCCTGGAAAAACATCATATAATATCTTTGCATTAAGGTCATTCATCTGTGCGAAGGGTGGATTTATATTGACCACATAACAATTGTGATGCTCTTTTTATTAATATTTGTAAAAAGCTGTGACATTCTCTAATTAAAGGGATATGCAAGTACCTGGTGGTGTTATTTGTCTCTCAACCACTGGCATTTATAAGGCTTCAGCTTTTGCCCAACTCCTTGAGATGGTGTCTGACAGAAAAATGTATCTGGATGACAGGAAGTCACACAGTTTACCTCTCCAGGTGAAGAAACAATCTGCTCTCTCCATGTCCAACAAGACAAATGTTTGCCTGGTTTGTTCTTAGTGATCTTTAGTATTATAGATGTTACAATCTTTCCAGTAAAACCACTACAGTGATTAACCATCCTTACCAGTATTCTTCTCCTTGATGTCTGAATACTCATTGCTGCAAAAGAGAGGATTTTCTTCTTCCTCCCTCTTTCTCAACATTTTTCTAGGCTATCCAGACCCGGTGGATATCTTGCTTTGTGGACCATTTTGATTGCTCTCCGCTGGAGTCTCCAGTCAATCAACATTGTTGTTGAAGTCTCAAAAATTGGAGATGGGGTTATAATAGAAGCTTTATTAAACAGACTAAAGCAGTAAGATTACTTCACGCACAGTCTTGCTGTCTATATACTTGTATATATATCCTCAGTGTGATTGCTCGACATGATGTTATTGACTCATATTCAGCTCCTGATTAAACCTAAGACCCACAGTCTTTTACAGGATTTCTACCCAGACAGTAATTACATAGTCAGTATTTGCAGCTGATTATTTCTGGCTAAATGCAGTATCCTGCATTTGAACCTTAATATTTCTTAATAAGAAAACACTGCAAGACAGAAAAATTAAGTTCTGAGAAAGGGTCAGATATATTAGTTTTTGTTGTTTTTGTTTTTCTTTTCGTTTTCAGTTAGCACATACTGCTTGCTTTCATTACTTTTGCTGGTGGAAACATTATTTCATATATTTATTAATTTCAAAAATAGTTGACTAAATAAAAAAATATTGAGTAGTAAGGTCATTATTCAAAAACCGAATATCTTGAAACTACTCACAGAAGTCTGGTCAAAAGGCTGCAGTAGAAACAGAGGCATTTGTATGATATACTAATTTAATACTTTCTTAAGTGACCAAATAACTATTTATGAACTCCTTTCCACTGCTTTTTATGCTTGAAATCAGCTGGACTCAGTTTTGTACATATCCAGTTTGAACTGTTACTTAACATTCCTTAAGACTAAAGTAATTAGCTACAGTTTTGTAGAATTATGGAAATGAGCTGATTGCAAAGAAGAGAGATTCATCACACAGCCTTTAAAGCAACAACACTGGTAAAATATATTGTACTATTTTATTTTTTATTATTATTATTAATAGGAGGAGACTAAGAGTACCAAAACCAACCAACCAAACAAACAAACCAAAACACCCTGTAATATAATACATTAAGGAAACATTTTTAACTGTTCAGCCTCATCTTTGATTAGCTGGCAAAAAACAGATACATACAACTGGTTAGCTATTTTTACACGGAAAACACATGATACAATATGAAACACTGATGTAACCAGAATTGTCAATCAAATATGAAATGGAGCTGTACAGCAAAAGGATTAATTCAGACATTAATAGTCAAGAGAAAAAGGCTTGCTTGCATCCTGAAATAGGAGATTATTAGCCATAGCAACATAAACAAACACTTTTTGACGCATCTATTTTCTTGTTAGATGAGATTATTAACAAAACAGTGAAGCAGATGAAGACATAGATTATACTGCATTTGGCTTATTTTCAGAATCATTTTTTTGTTGCTAATTTCTCTTCCAAATGACATTCTTTGCTAAAAGAAATGGTCAACAATTCAATCATCATGCACATGTACACAGCATACTCTTCACTGCCGGACTCTTGTTCTGTTATATAGTGCATTTGAATAAAATTTATGGAGATGTGAAATCTGCTTGAATGTGGTTGGAATGAATGTCTCAGAAAACACATTCAACAGTAAGTATTCCAGATCACAAGGAAAACTTTTCACCTTTCCTTGCAAGCCACATATATTGCACTATTTATGAAAACAAAACAACAACAACAAAAAAAGCTGGACATTGAATATATTCCTTTATCTTCATACTATCTATCTATCTAGCTACCTATTTATTTATTTATTATAAAACTGACCATAGCTTTGTTTCTGTGATCCTAACTGTCTAAAGCAAACAGAAACTTAATTATCAGCTACAGCTGCAGTGAGGCAAAATTAGGACTCTGGTTTTAAGAAAAAAAAAAAAAAAACTGAAGAATTGTATGCAAAATTGTTAACTTATTCTTCTGTACTTTTTATAATATTAATCTTAAATCTTTAATATAAACATAAATATAATATTAAAGAAATTATGATTGTCTTGGTGTATGTGATAGTAAGGAATTTTTATTCTATGATATGGTTTAATTCGATGACTGGTTTAACCTCCACAGTAGTTCCATTCCCCTGATTTGCTTACTCAAGGTCTTTATTTAATTCGATGACTGGTTTAACCTCCACAGTAGTTCCATTCCCCTGATTTGCTTACTCAAGGTCTTTATTGCCCTATAACCTGCATTGTCACCCCAGGAGCTAGATAGATTACATTTCATAACTGTCAAAATATGTAGTCTTTCTTCATTTCCTATTTATCCAGTGTCACTAAACTTTCGTTTCTCCATAGACTCAATGTCATTATTTATGAATTTTGAAGTTAGAACACTGTGATACTAAGAGTATAATGTTTTAACTTATCTTATGTAACTAGAGCATAAAGACTTATTTCCCTGGTTTTGAAATCTACAACACTTGCCCTTTATATATGTTTTAATGGTAGTCTGGTTGGAAACAATGAGACTACCTGGTTTGTAGTCATAACACATTGCACTGACAGAATTAATGTCCTTGGAAGCATGGGTCTCTCATGAGTTCAAAGCGTTTGCTTTTCTGCATGGTCAGGTTTTCTATTTTTATATTGTAATCATAAGCTGCAAATATTATATACATACACGCATATATATATACGTACACATACATACAGATTTTATATACACACATTAAAAATACATACACATTTATACACAAATATATATATATGTCTGCATTCCATCAGTCAATTACATTGCATCTTTTATTATTTGTCTGTAGCTTATACTCATTACTAGTTGTTATTACAACATAGCGTACTAGAGCAATTTTTTTTTTTCCTTCACTAAGCTTTTCATTACTTTTTAACACTGAGAAATATGTTGTGAGAAGTTCCTTCCAATCTCTGCTGGAAGTTTACAGTGCTATGTTGGACGAGGCATGTAAACCATACCAGTTATCCTGTTCTAGCATAGGTACCATTTTCATTTTCCTCCTTACAACCATCAGTTCTGGTTTCCTTTCTGGCCATGGTAGGAGCCATCCCTTTCCTCAGATCACCGGCACAATGTACTATGGCAGTAGTGCATTTTTTTCCAAGTGTGAGGCTCAGGAGAAATCCTCAGATAAGGTTGCTATGGCATTGCTGGACTGTTTGCTCTTTATTGTGAATGCCATGCTTGAGTTCCCCTTTTTACCTTTATTTGTATAATTAGTGGTTAATTTACTGTAATTTAATTTTCGACAATGTATTTAGACTTTGCACACTTCATTTAAAGGCTATACCTTTATTATCTTCAAATCCATGTACAGATATCTGCAGGGAATGGGAATATTTAAAGGCATCTTTCTCAGTATTGATAAGGGCATAGAAACGGGTTATTTTATTTTATTTTATTTTATTTTATTTATTTTATTTTATTTTATTTTATTTTATTTATTTTATTTTATGTTATTTTATTTTATTTTATTTTATTTTATTTTATTTTATTTTATTTTATTTTTTTTTTTATTTTATTTTATTTTATTTTATTTTATTTTATTTTATTTTATTTTATTTTATTTTATTTTTTTATTTTATTTTATTTTATTTTATTTTATTTTATTTTATTTTATTTTATTTTATTTTATTTTATTTTATTTTATTTTATTTTTTTCTGTAGGCACTAAACCTCTCTATAACCAGAGCATTTTGTAAACATCTGCACTATTAAATAGCACAGCAGAATTTAGTGACCTCATCAGGTGTTATAGGCAACTACAGCAAGTCCCACCAGCCCAATGTTCCTGGTTGTACCCCAAGGTGACACAGTATCCAGAAAGAAACAGGACAAGGAAACTGACTGCATCACTAGGCAGAAAGGCCTGTCTTTCAGCTGATGAAGCAACAATAACAGACCTACAGGGATTTGTTTGCTACTTTTGCACATGAAGGTGAGGTATCAGGAGGCTTGTTGCTGACAGGAATAGGGTAAAGAGGGAAACTTCTTGTAGGTAACACTAGTTGCAGAAGCTGCCCTTGGTATCTAGAGTAAGAGTTACCAGAACTTAATTCAGCATCACTGCAGATGGTAAAAAAGGAAAAAGATTGCTTCAGTAACCTGAAACAACAACAAACAAACAAACAAACAAATAAACAAACAAACAAGCACTTCATTAGCTCATCCATTGGATTTTACTTCTACACACTCTGACCAATGCATTAGTCTATACAATGCATAGAGCAAACTGACCATAGCCCTGTTAGATGCGTGGGGTCTTCTGACAACTGGAAAGCTTTTAACATGATTTGAATTGCGAAGGTAGAATTTGCTTACAGCTTTCCTCCTTTCCCACCCATAGTTAGATGACACCAGCAAGTACTGTATATTAGAAAAACTTGTCCAGCTCTTTTGCAGTGTTTTGCAAACTAACAGTCAAGATCTTGCCTAAACATAAAGTCCTTTATTAAATGATAGTTCTTTAAGGTCTTATTGAATTAACAAGGACTTATGGTGTTTCACATAATGGCAGTACTGAGAATTACTGGGAAAAAGGAAATTTCTGAAAGCAATATTTTATGGTATATGTTATAGTGGTTCACATCTCTCTATACTTAGAAAGGGAGTAGATTTCTGTTGAACTGTCTTATATAAAATGAGGAAATACATAGTTGGCTTTGCCACAATGAGTATAGGATAAAGGTGATGAAATTATTTAGATCAGAAACTATATGTAGTCTTAAGCGTATTAGAGAGATGGGCAGTTTTGTTGGTATCAAAACAACAAAACAAAACTGAGTATATAAATTTAGATGTGTATTATATCTTGTTAACATTTTCCTCCTCCCCATCTTCTGAATCTGGAATGCTTATGGAATGGAAAAATGGCCACATCTGCAAAAGGATATATTGTGTAAAGAACCGGGAAAGACTTTAAAAGCCTGTTGTTTCTATTTCTTGCCCATTTCTTCTTCCCAGATTATTTTTGTAAATAAAATGTCATTGCTGTTTTCTCAGTTTTTCAACACTTATTTACTATTTTAAGCAGATTTTGTTTATTCTATCTATTTAGAAAGCAGTAAGAATAGTTAAAATCAATCAGATTTTGTAAGTCTGACCAGTAGGAGATGACAACTAGAAAAGGTGACCATACTGAATTACCTTAAATATCTTGTCTGTCTCTGATTTAGGCCAAGAGCAGATATTTATAAAAGAGTAGGATATCTGGTATTTGTAGAATACATCTTCACTATTTTGTGCTCTCCAAACATTTTGTGGTTCTCTGGTTTTTGGAGACAAAAGTTTTAGAGTGAAAACCACTGTGTTTAACACCCATCTGTCAATCTTATCTTTCTTCCTGTCAGTAGGATTACTCCTCAGCAGAATAATTGCGTGCCCTGAGATACCACTTGCTTAGGCAGCTAACTCATTCTTTTGGCAGCAATGACTTGGGGGGGAAAATAAACAAAACAAAATAAAACAAAATAAAATAAAATAAAAAATACAAAATAAAAATAAAAATCTTCCTTTTCTGTAGTGAGGACTTTGCCCAGACTATGGAAAAGAACAAGTATAGTAACCAAATTAAAGCAGTCTTAGAGGAGGTGGCAGTGGTCCTGCTCTTTCACTGATGCATCAGAAGAGCCTCTGTCACGCTTATAGTATCCCAAACTCTCTAAGAGTTATTAGTCATTACGTGTAGCTCTCCAATGAGTTTTAATGCAGATGCAGCCTGTAAAATTCAGATCTGCAAAAGCTGTTCAAAGTCAGAATGGTAGTTTAGAGCTCATGTCTAGTTTCAACACTGAACAGCTGTCATTTCAGCCTGCAGAGCAGTGAAAGAAGAAAATCCATACGCTATAATAAATATCCCATCCATGTTATGACTTTTATCCTGTCTTCTCTTATGAGGAGATTTTGGATAGTGTTTATGTGTCATAACGGACAGATTATCACTCATATGTCCTCCCCCATACATAGCTGTGAAGTATTTAGGTGTGTATTTGCATATCCATAACCACATTAAGAGAGATGAGAAACACGACTCATGAGGGACTTCTTAAACCAACAAATCCATTCCCTACAGCACGGCAAAACTCTGGACTATCCCTAAAACTCACTGATTGATGTTAACTATTTAGTCTTGAAGAGCTCCAATGAAGGGGATCGAACAATCTCCCTCTGCAATTTATTCACTAAAGCTTAGACTGTTCTTATAAAGATTTAGGTCTTATTTAACATATTTCCCTTTCTCTAACTTCCCAATAAACCTAATAGTTCTCAGTCAATGGAGACTAAGAAAGAAGCATCTCCCAGCATATTTTGTTAGTCACCATACCTCCCCTCGGTCTTTATTTCCTAGATGGTTTCTTGCGGGACTGGTTTTGTAAATGCTTAAACTTTGTTGTTGTTGATGACGTTTTTCTCTGAACTCTCTAATTTGTCTGTTATTTGTCAAATGTAATGCTTAAACCAGGGTAGGACTCCAACTGCTGTTTAATAAACAATAAGTAGCACAGGGAAATTAACTCACTTGGTTTTAGATCTATCATTCTTGATACAGTTTAATACCCTTTACCATTCATTTTCTTTCTCCCCTCCCCCCCCCCCCCCCCCTTTTTTTTTTTTGGTATGAAAATGTTACTTTTTTGAGTCACAAAAGCTTTGTCATCCATCACAAACTCCTGTCCTTCTCATTACTTGCCTTGCCTTCTATGTTTGAACACATGATTATTCTCATGCTTTTAAACATCAGTTACACCTTGTCCCTATTGGGGAGGATTTTTTGTTCCTTCTAGCAATTAATTAGTTATTAATATAGCTATTAAATTAGTTATTAATATTTTATTAATTCTAGTTAAAAATTATTAAGAAGTTGCCTCTATGTGTACACTCTAAATATTTTATTTTTTTCTTGCAGCTTAAAATAAGTTTGGTTTAGCATGTATTTTGATATATCCCACACCATGTCTAATAAAAATATTGAATGGTTTAGGAAGGACTCCATGAAGAAACTCACCTGACATTTGTGTCAGCATAACATCAGATAGGTTAATAATTTTTAAAAATATTTTATTTATTTATTTATTTATTTATTGATCAGCTGAGAAACATTTAACTCCTTCAATATTTCTGTTGACTTTAACTGTAAGGCTCAAAAACTAAAGTAGTTCAGTGTTAGCAACTTGGAATCTCCTTCTTTACTGTTGCTAATCAGCTGAACAAATGAAAATATGGGGCCCTAAATTGACTATTCTATCAAAGCTTTCCTACTATTTCTAGCAGGTAGAGTTCTGAATCACACCTGTATCAAAGTAGAATCAAAACTTCTGTGGCTTGTCGAAGCAAGGCATGAGATGGGATTTCTGATTCTTTTGCATGTGTGCAAGAGGGAGAAAGACTGGCTGGGGAGAGAGGAAATTTGGAAGAATGTGGGAAAAAAAAGATACGTGCTGGCAAGTTTTCAACTGTTTGTTCAAAAATGGCAGGTGCGTTGCTCGGGAATTTCCATGTGGCCCAAAGGTAAAAATTTGATTGATTTCACTCCCTTATAGTCATTTTCTTTTTATCAGATTGCTTACAAACTTTAATATTCTTGAGGAATGATAGACCACAAAATATCCTGTGTTGTACTAAAATCCTTAAAGGAGTTCATCCCTTTCACAGACATCTTTCTTTCTTTCTTTCTTTCTTTCTTTCTTTCTTTCTTTCTTTCTTTCTTTCTTTCTTTCTTTCTTTCTTTCTTTCTTTCTTTCTTTCTTTCTTTCTTTCTTTCTTTCTTTCTTTCTTTCTTCCTTCTTCTTCCTTCCTTCCTTCCTTCCTTCCTTCCTTCCTTCCTTCCTTCCTTCCTTCCTTCCTTCCTTCCTTCCTTCCTTCCTTCCTTCCTTTCTTTCTCTCTCTCTCTCTTTTCCTCTCTCTCTCTCTTCCTTCCTTCCTTCCTTCCTTCCTTCCTTCCTTCCTTCCTTCCTTCCTTCCTTCCTTCCTTCCTTCCTTCCTTCCTTCCTTCCTTCCTTCCTTCCTTCCTTCCTTCCTTCCTTCCTTCCTTCCTTCCTTCCTTCCTTCCATCCTTCCTTCCATCCTTCCTTCCTTCCTCCCTCCCTCCCTCCCTCCCTCCCTCCCTCCCTCCCTCCCTCCCTCCCTTCCTTCCTTCCTTCCTTCCTTCCTTCCTTCTTTCCTTCCTTCCTTCCTTCTCCTTCCTTCCTTCCTTCCTTCTTCTCTCTCTCTCTCTCTCCCTCTCCCTCTCCCTCTCCCTCCCTCTCTCTCTCTTTCTCTCTCTCTCTCTCTCTCTCTCCCCATAGGAGGCCACTGGCTTTTTCTCTTGGTGACCCTTCTATTAATAAATATTTTAAAAATCATACATAGCAGAAGAAAATACATCACAGGAATTTTTAGTATGCATTTAGTCTTCAGTTACATTTGCAGTCTTCCTGTTATGATATCTAAAACTTTACAGATATTATAAAGGCAATAAAGGCAGCACAAAAACAAACAAACAAACAAACAAAAAAAAAACACTCTGGCATCTCTGCAACCGTATGGAAGTTCTATGAGCTAAACATCTACAAAAACAAACAAACAAACAAACATAGACTTGGAAAGGATCCTAAGGAAGTTTACCCCATTTCTCTGAAATAGGATTATACAGATCCAAGTTCATAATTTTAAATGTCTATACCAAAATTGCTCTCATTTTCTTTAGTGAAAAAAATGCGAGAAAATGATTATATTTTGAATATAATCTTTCATTTCTTTAGGACCATACTTCAATGATTCTGGAGACAAATAAATAAAAGTATGACACCTGTCTTTCCTGAATGTACATATACATAAACATTTGTACTCTACTACTGATAGTGCTGGCCTTCTGCACAAGTGTTACACAGTAAACAATAGAACATATACTAAAACCTAAACTATAAAGCAGATGGACTATATACTGCCTTCTGTTTGGGGAAAACACTGAAAAAAAAAATAAATATTTATTTTAACTTGTTTTTCAGTGAGGTAATTTTCAAGGTGTAATAATTTAAGAGACAGTAAACTTATATGTACATTCACTGTGGTAGAGGAACTTAGGAAAATATTTGATGCATCCTAAATCTTGTACTGTCTTTTGTTTTATAGACACTGTACTAAGTATATAGGTCAGAAGAGAAATAGTAAATTGTTCTCTGTCTTTGTAGTCTGTCTGCTTTCAAACAGACAACATTCTTCAGATGCTTTGCCTACAGTATCTCATCCCTTGTGCTACCGAGCTGAAGAATTTGAAACTGCTGAAAAGTGCAAGGAAAAGGATGCATTTATGGAAATATAATGACAAGTTTCTAATTATTGTTATTATTGTTATTATAAATATTCAAGAAATAGAATCAAAGGCAGGCACTTAACTATCCCTAAGAATTTGGTCTTTCTTCTTCTAAGAATTAGTGGAAATTATTCGTATGTCCAGGCTTCTTCTGCCATGTCTAAACATATTCTGGCACTCAGCCTTCTATGCAGAACCTTACACTGTACAGTCATTGTCCCTTGGTGGTGGTCTTTCAATATTCTACTGCAATCTGTAATGTAAACACCCATGGTAAGTTGTGCTGCTACTATTGCTGTTTTATGACTTCAGGGAGAAAATATATATATATATCTTTAGCGCCTGTCCATCGCTATAGTATTTATTATTATTATTATTTTATTTATTTATTTATTTGTTTGTTTGTTTGTATTATAAAATTTTAGCCTCCAAGAATTGAAAGAGATATCTGGTTCCTGCAAATTAACTTGAAATTTCCAGACGGGATTTTTTCTTACATCCAGTAAACATTCAGACAACTTACCAAAGATATCAATCATCTCATTGGCTCCTGCCAATAATTATGTTGAATAACTATGTTATGAATTATATATAATATTAACTGTTTTCATGAGTGTCACTAAAAAATGACCAAAAAAAAAAAAGTGTCTCCTCGGGCTCCCAAGAAAAGGCCAAATCAGCCTTTAGTAATACGAAGCAGCAGTGCTCACTATAAAAAATTAAGGAGAAAGCTGTTGACTTCAACAGACTCTATACAGGCCATTACTATTTCCTGAGCATGAAGATAGCTCAGTGGCACCAGCATCATTTAAAAGAAATTTCAGCAGACATTTTGCTCAAATGTGAAATATTACCATTTTCAGACTTGTGAAAGTGGAATTTGGGCTTCTAAGACAATAAGTATTTTTGAAAACATTATTCTTAGTTCTTAAAATGTCAAACACAGACGTTCAACTTGTTTGTATATTTGATATACTCAAAAAGAAAAACAAGTGGCTTGTTATATGAAAGTCATCTGGCAGTCTATTGCTGAGCTAAGATTTGGACTTATATATTCTTTAAAATAATGGTTTTGTTTGTTTGTTTTAACCTGTTTTACACTTTTCTTACCAGTTATTTTATTAAAATAGAGATATGTACAGAAAACACATGGTTTGTGTTCTGTAATATTAGCATTGGATTTTTGTTTTTAGTAAACATTCAAAAGAACCCTAACAGCACAATGAATATTTGCAGATATTTGTCTATGCTTCAATTTGATTGTCATAGTTTTAATATAACTTAAAATGATCCAGAGCCTAGTTCCTAGGATTGTTGAAGCCTGCAGCACAATCTTCAAAGAGGGAAATGTCATTAAAATAAGTCTAGTACAGAAATCTCTGAAAGTTTTTTCAGAATAGAAAAAAAAATATGTATGTTATTCAAAATGTCATTTCTTGCTGAGATCAACTTTTTTTTTTTTCCTTTTCTGAACAACAGTTTCAAATTCTTTACTAGTTTGTCTGTAATTGATGTAAAGCACTGCCAGCAATCATTTCTGCAGTATTTTCTTGACATCCCCAAGCAGAGTTCACTGTGACCAACTGGCCATTTTCTGTCTTAAAAAAAAAAACATCTCTTAAAATGGTAATCATATTAAAATAATTATATATATATTTTTTCACATAAATGAAACTTTCAAAGTCCTTCTTTCTCAAATTTTCTGGTAAGCTGCCATGTTATTTTTAGTGATATGATAGCTATATTCAGAGTTGAACATCACTGTTGTCAAATGTACTGATAATTCCTCTGAGGTCAGTGACAGAGATTGTGTCTTGTTGGTAAGGAAAGCAGACGCCTTGGGCATGTTGAAACTGAGAAACTGGATTCTCCTAGGAGAGCAGCCACATGAGAACTCTGAGCAGTTACCTCCCAAGCAGGAATAGGTGAACCGATTTATAAGAAATGAGAACTGACACCTTTGCTTAAAACTAGTGCCAAGCGTGGAGAATAGTTTGCAGAACTATGCATGACTTTTTTTTTTTTTTTCCCCAGTCTTGTTCTTCCATTTATGTTTTTCTCTTTTCCTCTAGGCAGGTTTAGAATAGACATGTATCAAGGAAAAATGTCAAAATGCAGATTCAGATATGGATATTAAAGGTATAGGTGACCATAATTTCACTCTTAGGCTTCTGTACCAAAAAAAAAATGATTAAACATGCAAGCATTTACTGCTTTACTAATCCACTTTTTAAAGTTTTCTGAGATTCCTTTCAAACATTTTCCAAAATATACTTAATGTTTCAGTAATTGCTTGAAGGAGCTGGATATTTTGTTTATGATCCAGCAAAGTTCAGGAGACAGATGTAGCTTTCATCTGCCTCAGAAACTAGATCTGAGTGTGTGCCGAGGAGCTTTGCTGGAGTGCTTGGCATAGTGAGGCTGCCCGTGTCATTGCTCCATTTGTGCAAGAGAGAAAGAGTTATGAGAGGCTCTATGTCCTCTTCACCTATTGTTTAGTCCAAAATAAGATTAAAGACAGATTCCTCTTCTCTTACCTACCCCGTGGACTCCCACTTTTCCTGCTAACTGTACCAATTTCCAGCACTGCACAGATCTATTTGAAAAAAAATAAATTAATTAATTTAAGCTTATTGACATTTCTTATTTTCATACTAGAGTGAGTATAAAACTAAATATATATATAAATATATAAATATAGATATATATAAATATAGATATATAAATATAAATAGAGCAGTATAAAAGATGAAAACACATAGACTCTTGTTATTAACTTAATTCTATGATGTGGTAGACAGGATTGGGTCTTATAACAACCAAAGGATGATTCATTTTGATAAAAATCACTGCTGGCTTGAGATAGCTTGAGATATTTACTGGGGTGGATCATTTTAAACAGTTTCAGAAAAGTGGGGAATCTTTATCTGAAGGTAGAATTCAAAGGAAAAGAAGGAAATGTATTTCAGATATATTGTGATATTACAGACATAGGGATAGCTAAAGAAAAAATATAAGGACTGGAGAGAGGAAAAAGAAAACCATACAGGGAAGGCAGAGGATATCCCATAACTACACTGTCTTTCATACATGAACAAGCAGAAGACTATTCAAAGCAAGAGAAAAATATAAACAAGGTTTTCCCCAAGAAAATAATATATTTAAGAAATAGCATTATTCTGGGTGAAACACAGGTTAGAAGTGAATCTATCCTGGTGATGCATACTAATTCAATATTATGTTTGTAAATCATTTTCAGTGCATGTTTCTTAGGTTGTTTCTAGGATTTTGAAAATGAACAAGATTAGTTTTTCATGGCTTGATGTGTTTGTGAATACCTGCACAGTACTCCATCCAACGGACATGTTTTATCAGTTGTAAAACAGGAATGTACTTTCTTGTGAAAAATGGGACTTCAGAGACAGCTCCATAAGTAACTGCTGAATTAACTATGGAAAGTGTCTCTTAGAATTCAGAAAAAAAAAAAAAGAAAAAAAAAGAATAGTTTGGGTGATGAAATGTAATTTAACAATAAAAGGTGGTTTTAGTTTCAGGCATGAATAAAATTGATGACGAAAGAATCTCAAACACAGATTGGAAAAAGGGTAATTAAAAGATTAGTGTAGTATCATTCTCTTTTTCCATCCTGACAATCTTGGAATTCCTTTATATGTTGTTCCATCTCTCACAGTCTGACAGAGAAAGTGTATCATAGGCAAAACAAAGTGTCATGGACAATAAGAGATAAACATAGAATTATGGCCATACCTACATCTCATAGAAAAAGGATTATTTTTTTGATTTGCAAAGGAAACAGGATTTAGTCGTGTGTCCACAAAGGACAATTCTTTCAGATGTAGCCTGGGAATTAATAGCTGGGAACATCCTAGCTGCCTGCCTCTTATCTCAGAAAGTAGAAACTCAGTTTATAAATAAATAAATAAATGTAAGATTTTAATCTTTGTAAATCTGGTTCCGTTTCCACAGGATTGCTAGGGAAGAAAAAAAAAAAAAAAAAAAAAAAAAAACACCTTCCACTGCTTGTACAGAGTTTAGCTTCACAGCTGCATAATTTAACTTCGCACTCTTTCATTTCAATGCATTGCTTTTTTTCACAGCAGTTCCTTTTCTTTTACATCTTGCACTCTTTTACTGCTGAAACAATTGTTTAAAATGTTGTTAGCCAGCTAAACAGATTATTTGAACAATAGAATTATTTAACATGTTTATTTTCTCCTTTGGGTTTTGAAAACAAAAACAAATTAAAGATTGATATAAAGAATGAAATATAAAGATTTTATTTAAGGATCTGGGAAATACAGAAAATATGAAGTATCACAGCTGAATTCTGAATTTGACTCCATGTTTTAACCGTTTAAGATCTTTCTTTATATTAGATCTAATTAATATTATAATGAGGTTAACCAATATATCAGGGATGTTTTAATGTTGACATTGAAAAGATGATTGATTACTCTAGGTAAACATTTATATTTGTCTGGTTGTATTTGTGAAAACTGAGATATCTATATCACAATACACTATTTTTGGAGTGGTGGTGGGGGGTGGGCGGAGCTTGTAATTCCATTCCTTAGTTTTCCCTAGAAGCCAGATGGATGTGGGATGCCTGATAAACAATGTTTGTTAGGGTGGGTGTCATGTAGGAGTTTGGTTAGTAAGAGGTTATGGCTAACCTCAGCACAACAGCAATAGCTCTTACCCTTCTCTAGGGAATTTATTCAAATTTTGGAGGCTCCAAGTCACAATGTTGTTATGGATCAGCTGCTGTGTTGGTACAGGAGTTACTGGAGAACAGTAGTTTTTAGTCAGATTTATGAAGGCAAAACTGGCACCAATTTTATCTTTTCTTGTCATGACAGGCTGTAGACACCTGAGGTTAAGTGACTGTACCATACCTAAAGAAAGAGACACATCTGAGACCCAGATGGGGCAAAAAACTGCAGGAGAAACCACAACATTTATGTGCGAGTCAGGAATCTTAATTTTTGCTCATTATGAAATATATTTTCCTATAACTAAACATGGATTTTCTTCCTGCTGTTCCGCCTCCCCCCCCCCCCCCCCCCTTTTTTTTTTCTTAAAGTGAAGGAAAACTACATAGAGGTGAAACCAGAAAAAAAGTGCTACCTCTACAATGCAAGGAGCACAGTATGTTAAGGAATGGCTTCCACTTGTCTCAACTTTTCAGGAAAATGATAACATGCATGTACCTACCTATGACACACACAAACCTTCAGAGCTCTGGAGCCTCTCAAAATCTTTTGACACAGCATTTTGTTGAATTTGTTTTGTTTAAGAGTAAAAATCATATTGAGAAGAATGTCCTGAAGGAGAGCGAGATATTCAGTTGGAGCAACTGAAAATAGACCTTGTTCCTTGTTAAGATATTATTTAAAACAATACATGATTAATTCTATTGCATCTTTTATTTGAGATAACTAAGGTTCTGTAAGGAGAGGAGTAGATGGAAACAGGCAATTAAACCACTTGTGGGAAACTCCATAATAAAACATGAAAATTTTAAGTATTCAGCAAGACAGCTATGTTGGAAACTGAGAGTTTCCTTTGAACTTTGTCTTTTAACAGAGAAAGGAGATGGGAAATAAGAGTTCCATCAGGACCTCAAAAGTTCTCTGGTGTGTTTGTACAATTGATAAGGCCAATAATCACTTCCTGATTTTTCATGTTCCTTTCTTTCTGACAAACTCCTGCATAGATATATGGTACAGCAAAAAGTGCCTTTGCTACTACAGTCACCTCCTTCTCTTTTTTATCCAGGAAAAAGACTTTCCTGGATATTTTTGTGTTCAGTTTTTCCCATTCAATACAGTCTCAGGATAAAACGCCTGAAGTCTTCAGCTTCTCAAAATTTGAAATATGTAACAGAATAACATAAAAAGTTGTCTAATGTTATGTGAAGTGTTGTCACAAGACAATTGGCTGAAGTTCTTGACTGCTGCAGTAAGGAATTTTGTTTCTAGGACAGAGCAATTTCCACCTAGGCTGCTATAGGAAATGAACTCCACTAAATTAATCATGGTTCCTGGGATCAGGGTCCCCATTTTTTTTTTTCTCTGAGTCTATGTTAATTCAAATCGGGTGTAGCTAAGAACCAATTTTCTGCAAGCCTTTGTACTATCAAGTCCTCCCAGCCTAAACTGGGACAATAGCCATCTTCCAGGTACAGCTTCAGCTATTCAGGAGAAGGCAAAATATGTTTTTGTTGTGTTCTTTCTTCAAGCTCCAACCCAAATGTCTGAGAGTTAGAAGAGGCTTGGCTCATCCTTCTTTACTAGCCTCTCTGTAGTTGATCTCTTCCCTAATATCCGATGAATTCTCAAACCAATGTGTTCTCTCTGTTGGTTCTTGTAGTATGAATTACAGGAACTTTATGTGTTAAGAAGCAGAGGCTGCTTTACTTCAGTCTCAGTTGCCTCCAGAGAAGAGAAACATGCTCCACTTCTCTGTTAGGTGCTGTACGTGGAAATCTAATGGTCAGAGCTAATATTACTGGGAAAAAAAAAAAAAAAAAAAGAAAGAAAACAGACCAACAGGCTGTCTCAGTCAGGAAGCAACTCGTCGCTTATGCTGTTATTCACCATAATTGCCTCAGCCTGTTGCTACAGCCTGATGGTCCATAATGACCTGTTTCAGGAAAGACATTCCTACCTGTCAACATTATTATTAGCCCTGGAGATGGCGGGTGACATCTGTATGTGTGTAGAGCCAGATATGTAAAAAAGCAAACAGAAAGGGAAAGAGGTAGAAGAATTTAACTTTTATACTTAGTGGAATGGGAGAGACAATTCTCTTGGGATCCTCTTTTAGAGAGCCTTGAGCTTTCTCCTTTCACTTTTTCAAGAGAAAAAAATAAATTCTAAATCAAGTTGCTAAACTAGACATAGAGAAGGTGAAAATGGTCTAGTCACATTTTTCTCCAAAACAGCAGCTGAAATATTTCAGTTTCATGAAAATTTTAAGGGATCTGTTTTGTACTGAAGATATGAGCCATTGTTTAGTAATGAATGCAATCAATAATGCATGTATTAACACAAAATATAAAAGTGAACATACCTGCAGATAAATTCAGAATGGATGTTTACAGTTGGAGAGCCATCTTTACAAATTCTTCCTGAGGTCCTCTTCATAATAAATAAGGTCATGTGGATTTCTTATTCAGTATAAGCTTTAGAATAAAATGTTTTAAGAATTGTGTTATAGGGCTTTTTTTTTAGTTTTGTTTTTAAGTACAGGTAATCAAAGTTGTGGGAGCCTCTCAGCCATACTCAGTCTCAGAGATTTCACCACTTTCTGAGAAATGGCAATATTAAACTTTGCCAAATCACAAGAGGGCTAAGTATTACAGAATAAAGCAGGAGAATATTGATTTGCCGTAGGCATTCTGTTTAAACTCCTACAGTAGGCACCACTTAGAACATTTGAGGATTTCAAATGTTGTTATTCAAAATATAGTGTGTTTTGACTTTATCATGAAAAAGAAAGGATTCTATTTTGTAGGTCTCTGCGGGAAGGGAAGGGAAGGGAAGGGAAGGGAAGGGAAGGGAAGGGAAGGGAAGGGAAGGGAAGGGAAGGGAAGGGAAGGGAAGGGAAGGGAAGGGAATGAGAAACTTATGAGAGAATAAAAGAGAGGATAGGAAAGTAAAGAACAGGAGAGGTCTGTATGCTGTCATTTTTTTTCAAATTTATCTTTGGAAGGAAATCTCATTATGACCACAGTTTCTGCTTAATAACTGTATACTCTTTGTCTTATTAGTCACCATTATTTCTCTGTTATTTAATACTGAGATCTCTTTTCCTGTCCTTTTTTTTTTTTTTGGCTCAGCAGGCTAGAACTGGCAACATTTTTTCCTAATCACAGAAAATAAAAATCTTTCTCATAAAAGTGATTTTGTTTGAATATTGTTTATATAATAACTTCCTTAAAAACAAGCCATCCATAAAATAATATTTTTCTTACACTACTTCATTTCTTAGTACTGAACAAAGCTTTTGAACTTGTTACTATTTATTGGTTGCTTTAGTGTTCCTGTGTTAAATTTAATTAAAAAAAAATCAGAATTTTAAGGATTTTGTTCCTGTAAAGTAAACATATTCTTTCTTGATGTTATAGCACATTTTAAAATAAATATTTAAAAGTTACTCAAAATTAAATTTAAAGCAGAATCCTAGATTGTTTTTAGGAAAGAGTGAGGATAATAAATAATAATTAAACAATACCAAAATCTTGATTTTGTCTTGAAACTATTAATATCCTAGTGGTACATGCTGAAGTTGTACTCTCACGTGTTGGTTTCCCTTCCATGTTTTACCTTTCAATAGGGAAGTGTTATTTACCATGTTTGATGTACTGCTTGTTTTTAAAGATGAAACCATGACCACTGCTTTCTGACCATTCAAGAATATACAAGGGCATAACAAAAATGTACGAGAAGCTTATTTTCATCATGTTTCTGCAGAAATGTGCAGCAAGTAACATCTTTGCTACATACTGTAGCTGAAGGTAGAAAAATAAATATTTAACTCAGTCAAATCTCACTGTCTGTATTTGGGCACAAATCTTAAGCTGAAATCTAGGCTTCTAAAGTCATTATTTAACAGGACTCTAACATACTACTATACTACCTTTGTTATAGTAGTTTTTGCCTTTTTAGGCATTAATTTCAGACAGCAATTTCTATTTTTTTTTTCCTTTCTATGAAACAGAATTTTAATTAAAAACAACAAACAAACAAACAAACACGTCAGCAGATCAGTTCAAAGAACAGAATAAAGCAGAGGACTGGAGAGAACAGGTCTTCAACTCAAATTTGGACTTTCATGTCATCATCAAGAGATATAAAAATTTTACTGATGTACAGATCTGCTGAACCAAATTCCAGGGTGAATGGTTGGAACTTAAATACCAGAGTCCTTGCCCTAAGATAAATATTTTTCTTCCAGGAAAGACAGGCACAACATTATTTTGTCATTGTTGTGCCACAGCCCTGTGGCCAAAATCTAATACAAATTTAATAGGAAACTAACTTTTATGATTTTTAATATAGTTTGTCGGCTATTTCAGTCATACCAGCAAAAAAATTTGTGCTTATTGGCTATTGTAAAGATTTGATGGCAAATGTACTGGTTAGTGGTGGCAGTGGTCTCACTGAAAATTTCCGTATTAAAATTCCTTAATTTTCCTTAATTTTCCTTAATTCATTAATTTTCCTTAATTCATTAATTTTCCTTAATTTCCTTATTTCCTTAAAATTACATTTCCTTAATTTTCCTTAAGTTTCTTACTAAAAAGAAAAAAAAAAAAAGTGAAGTGAAGAGTAATTCACATGGAAGTGGTATAAATTTAAAGTTCCTAGGACTATTCATAGGAATAAATGTTTTGTTTAGTAGTAAATTCAGGATCAAGGTGAAAAATAATGGTATTGTTTCTATACTTACTTTAAACAAGCACTTAAACTTCCCTGTGGAAATAAAATGTTACAGCCTCAATACTGAGATGTTTCTTAAAGACATGTCACGTTAGATACAGCAGAATAAGCTTGTTTCTTATACAAAAAAAAAAAAATACTTTTTTTTTTTCTCTTTAAGACAAGTGGCTTCTTTCTACAGAAAACGTTTCAGTTTAGAATATGGTAACAGTGTTTGAATTGCCCTTCAGGTGCTTTAAGCTTTGGTAGTGCCTCAAAAGATTGCCTGATTTAACAAACATGTTAACCATAATTCACCACTGTTTCTGATAATACATTTTCTGTTTACACCAGTTTGAGGTCTATCCAAGTTGGCATATTGGGGTGGGGCAGAGCTCTGTGTGTGTGTATGAAAATACTTAGTTCCTTCCTGCAGTATTGTTTCTTTGTCCTGCAGGGCATTGGTGGTGACTGCCTCCTGCAAGGTGGGCTTCTGCATGTTTCCCAACCTAAACAATGCTCTAATTACCTCCACTCAGGCTTGGAAGTACAGTAAGAGCAATGGAGGTGAATATATATTCTCACATTATTTCCAAAGTACCTGTTAAGCTGTAACAGGAGGAGCAGAGAGTATCGTTAGCTACTCCCGTAAGGTGGGGTGAGGAATATCATGGATGTAATCATGGATATGCGTATATTTACACTTGGTGGCTGTGCAGAACCATGAAGATAGCTCATGCATGCACGTGTTTCCTTGCTTTTATTATGTTCCTTCTGCCATGAACTAGAACCAATTATGTGGTCACTCAATGGAACTTAGCTGCCAGTGTCTCAATAGGACATAATGGCTCAATCTTTTCTTGTCCCAAACTACAGACATGAGAGACAAGGATCACAAGTGGAAATAAACAGATCAAATGGCTAGACATTGGCAAGAACAATATCACACCTGGGTTTCCTGACTCTTGTTCTTGCTTCTGCAGACCTGTTCTTCTCAACAATTAAAAACTAGTCCTAGTCTCTCTCTCTCTCTCTCTCTCTCTCTCTCTCTCTCTGTATGTATGTATGAGACATATGGGAAAGGGGAGAGAGAGAGAGAGAGAGAGAGAGAGAGAGAGCGAGCGAGCGAGCAAGGCAACCATAGCGGTTCTTGTAAATATGGATTTAATGTTAACATATAATGCAGAACAGAATAGAATGGGAAGCCGTTGTTAGAAAGTGTCCTGAAATATATGTAACAAACAAGTGTATACAGTAAAAGGTTATGTATTGAAATGCTGCTGACAGAGGAAAGGGAAAGCGGATTAGGTGAGAATTACATTAAGATCATGAACTAGCTAACTGAGATGACACAGGAATAATAACTGAGAAGAAACCAAGACAGAAACACCACAGTGCCACAGTAGTTTATTAACATATGTGAAAGAATTTGTCTGAGCTATTAAGCTACAAAGGGCATGAATCCTCAATTAATTTTTCCATATAGCTTTAGAGGGGCTTCAGGGCTTGTCCAGATCATTAAGATTGCTTTACAGGCTCATAACAAAAAGATTATGAAAAAGACAATTTTCCAAATAATCCAAGACAAATTCAGAGTCAGATCAGGCAAGAAGCAAATATTAATAGCTCCTGAATAAGAAAAGAATTGATACTTTTCCCCCTTCCTGTTCAGAAACAGGTTGAAAATCATAAATGCTTTCAAAACACTTTTTTTTTTTTTTCCACTTTTTTTTTCTTTTTTTTCTGGCCATAAAAGAGCAACGCATTCAGCTACGAGCACTTAAATGGACTACAAAAATAATGCATTTTCATATGGGAGAAAAGGGTATTTTCTTTCTCCATGCACAGTTGTGTTTTGCACAGGTTAACAGCCAACTGAATGTTTTATGTTGCTTTATGTTGTTGTTTTTATGTTGTTTATGTTGTTATATGTAGCAAGTCATGTAAGTGCTCACCATTGACTGAGCCTAGGCTGCATATGCCACTGTTTGACTGCTACATTATAAAAGGACGAAATGATTATTATTTTGAATAGACCTGGGACTCCTACTGTGCATATACTGTGTATATACTGTGCCACAGTTAGTGGCATACACATAAAACTGAGATTGTAGGAATATTCTGTGTCACTATCTTAGTTTATGGTTCAGAGGAAAAACTTCAAAAGAATTTAAGATTTGTTTGAAGTAACCTCTTAAAAAGCAGTGACCTTTGTCATGTAAGAAGACTATTCACAGTTTTCCAATATTTTCTCTGCTATTTAAAGCAAAAGTGTGCCTTTCACACAGTTCTAGGGTACTCTATGACTACTTCAGTCTCAGTGGTTTCAATCCTTCTCTTGTCCATGGATGTTTCTTTTTTTAGTTATAAATAGTATCCATATTATCTTGAGTGTTCACTTGATGTCATCTCCATGTTTAAAAGACTTTGTATTGTAAATGTTTTCCCTTCCTCAGCCCTCCCTCATTATTCTTAGACAAGACCTACTGAACTCTGTTGGTATTTTCTGATGAAGGGAATGCATCTGAAGATGGATGCCAGCATAGAATGAGCTTGTATCATATTTCTTCAACACAAGGTAATATGTTTATTTAAGTGTGGGAAACCTTTAATCGCTTATTTTTGCAGATACTTAATGATTGAGCTTGCTGCCTTGGTGTTTTTTTGTTTGTTCATTTGTTTGTACTCTGTGTGTGTGTGTATGTTTATTTGTTTGGTTTTGGCACACAGTAAGTATATGCTTGCTTTTTATCTACAGCAAAGTAAAGCTGTCTTCACAGAGCTTCTGTCCCCCTTCCCATTAGACAGCAGGGTAGTCAGGGCTTCCCGCTTTAGACTTCCTTTGGTGCTCCTGAAGAAAGGTGGTCTGCAGGAAGTGGGAAGAAGACTGCAAACATTTGACTGCCGGTGGTCATTCACATCTGTACAATTTGCTCAGGGTTCATAGCAAAGTTAAAACTGTATCCTGACTTGGGAAGACCATCCCATATCTCAGCCAGAAAGTGGTACTGGGAGTTATTGCTGAAGAGAAGGTAAGGAATTCAGCATATGACATATGGCAGGTGACAAGTTAGTGCTTCCCAAGAAAATAGATTTTCAGTTTAGAAATTTTTTTAAAGAAACTTTTATCCCAAAAACTACAAGCTGATATACAATGATCATCACCTTGTTATTTTGTAGAATAGTTTCTAGTATGTTTCTCATAGTTCAGGTTCTATATGTTGTAATTATAAACATCTCTTCAGAAGAATAGTACTATCAACAAACTTTACTGTTTACAAAGAAAACAAACAGAAAATATGAAAAGACAAAAGAAATATTGAAAAAAAAAAAACCCACAACATATATATACCAATAACCAGGGAAGTTGTTTGGGTTTTCCATTCATATTTATGAAATTCTTCATAACTACACTCCTTTGAATTTCTCTGTCATGGTATTATTTCATTAACAACTGAACCTGGTCAAGGCTTAGTGAATCACTGGAGAAAATGGAAAATTTATCAATTATATTTTTTTTTAAGCTCACAAACTGCATGCTAAATTTGTGCATATTAATTTTTGTTCTGAGGTTTGAGGTTTGCTCAGAGACATTAAAATGTCAGAAAGAGCTGCTGTTGTTTTCTCAGCCTTCTTTTTGTTCAGTTAAAATCAAAAACACAGTACTTTTGAAGTTGAAGCATATTATGTTAGCTTATGGCATATTATTTCTTGTATGACAGAACACTAGCAAAGTGACTAATGCATGCACTACATTTTAATATATTTGCACTGATTTTGCCAATAATACAAATTATATTCACATATCTCTAATTATAATGTACCTAAATCAAGTGTAATCTGTCTTTTTCTTTTCCAGTGTACTTCCAAAGAAAAAACAATTTTTAACTTCAAACTGTTTTGTATGGCCTAATGTAAGCATTTGCAGAATGAATTAATGAAAACATCTTTGCCATTTCATGCATGAGTCTAAACATCTAATATTTGCTTTTGTGCTCTATATCAAGTCAAAGACTCATAGTTAACTTATTCTTGAGAGCTGTGAAGCATGTATTTTATCACATTAGTTTCTGATAAAGTTCAATCCTGGTTTTCAGTCCTGTTATCTTTATTTGTATCCATAGGACTAAGCTTTTACACTTATTCTTACACTTTATGTGGCCGTACAATCTATGGAAAAAGCCACAAGGGCTGGGAAGAAAATGATCCTTTCTTTCTGTAATACAGTTACCAATACTGTATGCAGATCCTGTGGCTGCTATAGAAAATAGGCAGTGGGTGTATATATATGTGGACTTCCCTGTCATGATGCTAAACACATACCTACTTACAGTCTCCTGGCTATGATCTCAAGATCACAGAACTAGTATCCTCTTTAGTTGTGAAAGCAGGACAGATTTTGATCAAAATCTCTCAGTAAGAAGGGTCAAAATTTTGAGTAGAAAATGGAAAGAAATAGACAGAATCACAGAATGGTTGAGGTTAGAAAGGACCTCTAGAGATCATGGTATCCAGAAAGGTTTCAAGTACCTCCAGAGAAGGAGACTCTACAGCCTCTCTGGGCTACCTGTTCCAGTGCTCTGTCACCCTCACTGTAAAGAAGTGTTTTCTCATACTCATACGGAAATTTAAAACATTTAAAGAGCACTTCTTCCAAGCTCAGGATTGGTACATCTCGAAGAGTAGGCAATCAGGGAAGGGGGGCAGGAAACCTGTGTGGATGAGCAAGGAGCTCATCAACAAGATCAAAAGGAAGAGGAAGGCCCATGAAATGTGGAAAAAAGGCCTGTCCTCTAGGGAGGAGTATAGGAGTGTTGTCAGGGCCTGCAGGGACACGACAAGGAAAGCTAAAGCCCACCTGGAGGTGAAGCTTGCAAAAGAGATAAAGGATAACAAGTTTTTTTTTTAAAGTATGTAAACAGTAAAAGAAAGACTAAAGATAATGTGGGTCCCCTGCTGAACAAGGGGGGTGTCCTGGTAATGGGGGATGCTGAGAAGGTGGAGATACTGAATGCCTTCTTTGCTTCAGTCTTTGCTTCAAAGATTCTCCCCCAGGACTCCTGGACCCTGGAGGGAAGAGAAAGAGTCTGGGAAGTGCAGATCTCCCCCCTGGTTGACGAGGGAGTGGTTCGGGAGCATCTCTGTGCACTCAACACACATAAATCCATGGGCCCCAATGGGATGCAACGATGTGTGCTGAGGGAGTTAGTGGAGGTGATCGCCAAACTGCTCTCTATCATCTTTGAAGGGTCTTGGATAACAGGAGAGGTGCCTGAAGGCACCTCACTGGAGGAAAGCCAATGTCACTTCAAGAAGGGCAAGAAGGAGGATCTGGGAAACTACAGGCCAGTCAGTCTTACCTCTGTCCCTGGAAAGGTGTTGGAACAGCTTGTTCTGGATGCCATCTCCAAGCAAGTGGAAGAGAATGTTATGAGGAGTAGTCAGCATGGATTCACCAAGGGGAAATCATGTTCGACCAACCTCGTAGCCTTCTATGATGGCATCACCAGCTGGGTAAATGGGGGAGAGCAGTGGATGTCATCTACCTTGACTTTAACTAGGCTTTTTATACTGTCTCCCAAGACATCCTGCTAGCAAAGCTGAAAAAGTGTGGGATAGACGAGTGGACAGTAAGGTAGGTTGAGAACTGGCTGACTGGCCAAGCTCAGAGTGTGGTGATCGGTGGCGCAGATTCTGGCTGGAGATCTGTGACTAGCAGTATTCCCCAGGGGTCGGTGCTGGGTCCGGTCTTGTTCAGCATCTTCACCTACGACCTTGATGAGAGAATAGTGTCCACCCTCAGCAAGTACACCAACGATACAAAGCTGGTAGGAGTGGCCAACATGCCAGAAGGCTGTGCTGCCATTCAGCAAGACCTGGACTGGCTGGAGAAATGGGCAGGAAGAAACCAAATGAGGTTTAACAAAAGTGTAGAGTCCTGCACCTGGGAAGGAACAACTACATGTATCAGTACAAGCTGGGGGATGACCTGCTGGAGAGGAGCACTGTAAAGAAGGACCTGAGGGTCCTGGTGGATGACAGGTTGACCATGAGCCAGCAGTGTGCCCTGGTGGCCAAGAAGGCCAATGGGATCCTGGCGTGCATAAAAAAGAGCATGGCCAGCAGGTCAAGGGAGGTGATCCTCCCCCTTTACTCTGCCCTGGTCAGGCCTCACCTGGAGTACTGTGTCCAGTTCTGGGCTCCCCAGTACAAAAAAAGGCAGGGATCTCCTGGAAAGAGTCCAGAAGAGGGCAACAAAGATGATACAGGGCCTGGAGCATCTTCCCTATGAGGAAAGACTGAAGAGACCTGGGCCTGTTCAGCCTTGAGAAGAGAAGACTGAGAGGGGATCTTATCAATGTTTACAAATATCTTAAGTGTGGGAGACAGAGGGATTTGGCCAACCTCTTTTCAGTGGTTTGTGGGGACAGGACAAGGCCCAATGGCCACAAAATGGATCACAGGAAGTTCCACACCAATGTGTGAAAGAACTTCATGGTGAGGGTGATGGAGCACTGAAACAGGCTGCCCAGGGAGGTTGTTGAGTCTCCTTCTCTGGAGATATTCAAGGGCCGTCTGGACACCTACCTGGGCAACCTGCTCTACAGAACTTGCTTTGGCAGGGGGGCTGGACCGATGATCTCTTGAGGCCCCTTCTAACCCCTACAATTCTGTGATTCTGTGATTCTGTGAAATTCATGTTTTTCAGTCTGTGCCTGTTGCCTCTTGTCCTGTCACTGGACTCCACGAAAATGAGGATGACCCTATCCTCTTGACACTGTCCCTTCAGATATTTATACACATTGATAAGATCCCCTCAGTCTTCTTTTCTCCATGCTAAACAGGCTGAATTCTTTCAGCCTCTCTTCATATGACAGAAGCTCCAATCACCTAATCATTTTAGTAGTCCTCCTCTGGACTCACTCCAGTAGTTCCATGTCCCCCTTGTGCTGAGGAGCCCAGAACTACACATAATACCCCAGGTGTGGCCTCACCAGGGCTGAGCAGAGGAGGAGGATCACCTCCCTCGACCTGCTGGCAACAGACCTCTGAATCTACCACAGGATACTGTTGGCCTTTTTGGCCACAAGGGCACATTGCTGGCCCATGGTTAACCTGTTGTCCACCAGGACTCCCAGGTCCTTCTCTGCAGAGCTGCTCTCCAGCAGGTCAACCCCCAGACTGTACTGGTTCAGGGGGTTATTCCTCCCTGGGTGCAGGACCCTGCACTTGCCTTTGTAGAACTTCATGAGGTTCCTCACCACCCCACTCTCCAGCCTGTCCAGGTCCCTCTGAGTGGCAGCACAGCTCTCTTCTATATCAACCATTCCTCCAGTTTTGTGTCATCAGCAGACTTACTCTTTGTTCCATTATCCAGGTCATTGATGAGTAAGTTAAACAAGACTGGACCCAGTACTGACCCCTGGAGGAAATCACTAGCTAAAGGCCTCCAACTGAACTCTGCACTGCTTGCTGATCACAATCCTCTGAGCTCTGCCAGCCTGCTCTCTGACTCTCAGCTCAATCCATGTCAGTGTAGATGAGTATCTATCCTGCATTTCCTGAGCTTGTCTATGAGGATGTTATGGGAAACAGTATCAAAAGCCTTGCTGAATTCAAAGTAGACAACATCCACTGCTCTGTCCTCATCTACTCATCCAGTCATTCCATCACAGAAGGCTATCAGATTGGTTAAGCATGATTTCCTCTTCGTGAATCCATGCTGACTACTCCTGATCACCTTCTTACTCTCCACATGCTTGAAGATGACATCCAGGATGAGCTGTTTCATCACCTTTCTAGGTATGGAGGTGAAGCTGACTGGCCCGGAGTTACCTGGGTCTTCCTTCTTGTCCTTTTTGAAGACTGGAGCGATATTGGCTTTCTTCCATCCCTCAGCCACCTCTCCTGTTCTCCACAGCCTGTCAAAGATGATGTAGAGTGTCAAAGCAATAACATCTGCCAGCTCCCTCAGCACCCACTGGTGCATCCCATCTAGGCCCATGGATCTACGGGTGTCAGTTTTGCCTGAATGATCTCTTACCTAATCCTCCTCGACCAAGAGAAAGTCCTCCTTTCTCCAGAATTTCTCTCTTGTACAAAGGCTCTGAGATTCCTGAGTGCTGGTCTTAACACTGAAGGTTGAAGCAAAGAAAGCAGACTTTTTTCCTGCTGTTGGAAGAAAACAGTTCACACAACTATCTCTTCTTAATATTCTCTATACAAAGAAGATACTGAATTATCAGTAAACTGTAGCTTGTTCTGAGTCTTTGTAAGCAATAAAAGTTTCAAACTCATGAAAATACTGTTAAGGATAATAGAAATCCAAATGAAAGTCAGGCATTTAAAAGCTTATTTTATTCTAAGTTTTATGGGTGGTCTGTTATGGGAACAGGTATTTTGGGCATATACCAGCATTATCTTGTTTTTGTCTAGTTTTATTTGTATATATGTATTCATATGCAAATACACATGCATATATACTTTTGTAGTAATCAGTGGGCTGACACACAAAGCACTATAAATAATATCAGCACTTTGTTAGATACGAACTACTGAAATATTTACAGCTCGGTTTTGACTACACAGTTGAAGAATACTGAAAAACTCCGTGTGATCTTGAAAAACATTATTAATTATAACCACAAGACAAGTTTCTATATGACATTACAATGCACTGCGGGTTGTTAAATAGTTGATGGGCACTTAAAAAAAAAAAAAAAGATTAATGAGCAGCAAATACTGAATAAATGGACTGTACTTTGATTCCAAATCTCAGTTTACACTTAGGATATACTGTAATAATCTAAACTTGTCATGCAGCCATGAAAGTGCTAAAAGCTTTCAAAAATAAACATATCCAGATGACAGAAGCCACTTTACTCTGAGGGTAATGGATCTCAGTATTAAATACAGTGACATATCTATGATAAAACATATGGAATATATTTTCAAAACCAATCACAGTGCATTGTCTAAAGGTGTGTAAGCAAGATATAAATATCTCAGTCTTGTTAGATGAACTTTTACAGACTCAGGGCTACAGTTACAGAATCACAGAATCATAGAATGGTCAAGGTTGGAAGGGACCTCTGAAGATCATTTAGTCCAACCCTCCTGCCAAGCAGGATTACCTTGAGCACATTGCATAGGATGGCATCCAGAAGGGTTTCAAATATCTCCAGAGAAGGAGACTCCACAGCCTCTCTGGGCTACCTGTTCCAGTGCTCTGTCACCTTCACTGTGAAGAAGTGTTTTCTCATATTACTGTGTTTCAGTCTGTACCCATTGCCACTATTGCTGGGCACAACTGAAAAGAAACTGGTCTCATCCTCTGACACTATTCCTTCAGATATTTATACACACTGATGAGGTTTCCCCTCAGTCTTCTCTTTTCCAGGCTAAACAGGCCCATCTCTCTCTGCCTGTCCTCATACACAGGTGGACACAATACTCCAGGTGTGGCCTCACCAGGGCTGAGTAGAGGGGGAGGATCCTTGACCTGCTGGCAACACTTCTCTGAATGCACCCTCTTAACACAGTTATTGCCTCTGTGTAAGCGTAAACATTTGTAAGTGTTTATAAGGAGGATACTCACATCTGAACAAATTGTAAGCTCTCTAAGAATGTTCTTTGGGAATTTAGTTTAAATTGTTTTCTTGAACTGTTGTATAAGGAATTGTTCTAACCTTGTTTCTTGTATATTTTTGTGTTTTACTATTAATAGGAATCCCATACCTAGAGTGAAAGGAGTGTATCCATTTGCCTCTCTTCAGGTGGGCTCTGCTCCTGCTAGAAGCACTATTTCTTTGGATACAGATTCTCAGGTTGTTTCTGGGTACGTGCTCACTTCTGACCCAAGCAAAATCACACTCAGAATGTTCTAGTGATTTTAATTGTTCACTCTTCACTTTGTTATGATTTCATCATCTTTATATTTAAACTGCTGTACTTCTCTGAAAAGTGGCTAGGTAAAAATAGTTCTACTTAACACAGCTCTACTTCCTCTGGGTATTTGGAGCTGCTGACCAACATAAAGGTATTTTCAGATTTACTCCTTTTAGCCCTTCAGAATTAACACAAGTAAGATTGTGATCTGAGAGAATGCATTTATTTCATAGATCCACTGAAAATTTTTCAGTTACTTTTCAGTTAAGTCATTTCAATCAGGACTAAAAGTAAAGAAGGAAAGCCGTCTTTGATCAAGAATAGAGTATGGAACTACTCTGAACTAGCATACATTAATATAGAGTACCAATGTTAAAATTGCTCTTAGCTTCTCCGTGCTCCCTACGATGTGATTACTTATGGCTTGATGGCTCAGATAATTTTTTATTATAAGAATTCTCCTTTAGTCAGAGTCTTTGGGGTTAGGTCCTTGCTGTTACTGTCTGCAGATTGAAAAATCTGCTAAACAGACTCTTCCAGCTCTTCCAGTTAACCCTGTCTGAGTTATAAATGGGAGCCTCTGTCAGTCTTTTGGTCACCCTATATTTGGAAAGTGTTCCTCTCTGAGCAGCTGGATTCTTCATTTTGCGTATCTGTTTTGCGCTTTAGGATCCTCAGTCATGTCCTCAATTAAGTTAAATTGAGAAAGCTGTCTTAATTTCACTGAATGATTGGCCCAAGTTGCTACATTTTTATATACTTGTTACCATGGTACTCAGTCAGGTAATATTAAGTAAACTCTGAATGTTGTTGGAGAGAAGCAATATGTTAAGAGAAATAAATTGTAAAGATCTAACTTGTTCAAGTTCGAGGGAAACTTCAGAAGTACTTGACATTCAATGTTAAGCTTTCAGTTGCAGGATCCATATTTGTTCAAATCAGGATAAGCACTCTAGGGAACTGAACACATGATTTTTAATAGCAGACTTACTGCTATACCTGCCATTTCTCTTTCTGCAAAGTAGTCTTTAAAAAATAAAACCAAACCCAAAAATCACAGTTATTGTAGAAATAATATATATAACAGTCAGGACACTCTTTTTCCATGTCCTTTATTTGTAAGTAAACAAAATATATTTTTATATTTCCTAATCTGCTAATGCTTTGTGGTGTCATAGGTCATGGAAACTGCAGCAGTGCCCAAGCATCAAATACTGTGGTGGACCATGAGTAAGATCAACTAGAAATTTCTTGTACATGTAAGCAAGACTCCTTTTGCTCTGCCATCATTAAGACAAAGACACTTGTTTGGGGAAGATAATGAAAAAATATCTTCTCCCCATAAACCTGGATGAATAACTTTTTTCTCTCTGTTGCTGTGGGTGGATGATTCACAGAACTATCTTTCAAGGCATATATTGAAAACTTTGCTGCACTGGAATACTTAAAAGTGTCAGCATGTTTCTAGGTAAGTGCAGGATGAGCACCAAGAAAATCCACTGCAAAGGCAGTGATTAGAAATATGTCTACAGATTGGAGTGAATTTTTAATGACAATGTACTTCTGTCAAACATTTTACAGGATCCTCTTTGGAAATTTACACTATTCAAGAATGCTGAGTATCTTAAGTTTTAAAACAGAAGTGCATACAAAATCATATGTCTAACATCTCCTTGGACCCTAATATCACTGAAAATAACACAAGTTTTAGCAATCACAGCTGATGATACAGTAGAGTGGAGAAAAAGACATACAGTACAGAAAAGAAAGCACAGGAGCTAGGAGAAAAATGACACTGAAGATCTGACCACAAAAACAATCACAAAATGCACAAATGGGCATTCCTCCCATACAGCCTTTCTCCTTCCCACACTCTAGACCTATATATCAAGACCATGTAGTTATGGTAGTTTAAAAAGAAACCAAAATCAAACCAAAACAAAAAAAATAATAAAACTAAAGACTACTCAAGTATATGATATATCTCTCTCAAATAGATTTGCACTATATAGCAATTTCTTCTGAGGGAATGAGAATCAAAAAGGAAAAATGAAATGAGAAGGAAATGAAGATAAGTAATTGGAGGAAAAAAAATAGATGTCATGAATTGAAAATTAGCTTTTCTTTGAGGTGCTGACTCAGATGCATAGCTTTCCATAAAAGCTATAGTAAGAATAAAAATAGACCAGAATTTTAGTTATGAATAATAATAAAAAAGACTTTTATTTGCTTCATGTGCTTCAGAAATACCCAATTCTTCAGTTTATGAATAGGAAAATAGAAAATCTGTGCTATTCTTCTTTCAGATTTTGAGACTTAGTCTCATATATGAAACCTGAAAATAGAAAATGAGACATATCAATATCTAGCTCGCTTTACTCCTTCTTTACTTATAATCATTCAGATGGATAGCAAAAGAAATAAAATTTGAATGAAAACTGGGATGTTACCTATAGTCATTTTTATACCAATGATCAAATGTATAAGTACCAGACCCTTTCTTCAGGATTCATTTAAGAAATTTATCCAAAAAAAAAATTAAAAAAAAAATACCAGTGCACATGGATGGTAAAGAAAATAATCAAATACATTGCTAACATAAGGAGTTGGGCAGTAGTAAATTGGTATCTTTTGCTGTTGTCTTCAGAATGTCAGGATTTCTTATACTGTCTGTGAAATATATTTTGAGAATTTGTTTCTTCATTTCCAGTTTCTGAATGTTCTCTTCTGAGAGTTCACTAGCATTCTTCAATCGTCGCTCCAGCTCTTTCTCCATTACTGTGCAGAATTCTTTTTTATCTTTAATCCACAATATTCTTTGTCACTTTTACCATCCTAATCACAGATCCTGTTACACAAAGGATGTTGGGACAGATTCACCTGCACAGAGGGATATTAGCAGGGCTCATAGCTGATGGCACACAAAGACTGTCAGTGGTGAAAGTTACAAAGAGAGAGAGAGAGATGGAGGGAGCAAGAGAGGAAGGAAGGGAGAAAGAGAAGAGGAAGAGAATAGAGAAAAAATAAAAGTGAAAAAGAGAAAATAGAGAAAAGAGAAAGAAAAACTCTCCCTAGTAGCTAATCAGAAAGAGCAGTGATGGGTCCAGTGACAGAGCAAAGAAGACCATCCTCATTTGTGTGTCCTTTCCTGTGTGGTTGGTGTTGATGGCTAAGGCACTAGAGTACCGAAGGACCTATGCAACAGTCCTTTGCCATTCTTACAAAAATATTTAAACGCCTTCATGTCAGAAGTTTGGTCATTCTCACAACTGCTCACCCAAAGGGTTAACTGCTCCAGAAGAGAGACTTTTCCTTCCTAGTGGCTCCCAGGAAGGCCTGCCTTCAGGAGTCTTCAAGACCGCAAGTAAGACTATAGAAAAGGTCAAGAGAGCTGGGGCTGTTCAGCCTACAGAAGCGAAGGCTCTGGGGGGACCTCATTGCAACCCTTTAGTACTTAAAGTAGACTTATAAAAAAGATGGGGAGCAACTCTTTGCTCAATTAGATAATGACAGGATGAGAGGGAATGGTTTTAAACAGAAGGAGTGGAGATTTAGATTAGAGGTTAGGAGGAAATTCTTTACTCAGAGGGTGGTGAGGCACTGGAACAGAGAAGTTGTGGATGTCCCATCCCTGGAGGTGATCAAGACAAGGTTAGATAAAGAAAGCCCTTAGCAACCTGATCTAGTGGGTGGCATCCCTACCTATGGCAGGGGAGTTGGAAATAGATGATCTATGAGGTCCCTTCCAACCTAAGCCATTCTATGATTTGGTCCTGTTGACGAAGACCCCTAAGGTCTGGTAAAGCAGAATATCTTCCATCTGTTGTTGACTTTGCTCACTTTCTGGTGCTTCTGTGATAGATGTTTTAAAGTAGATTTTTTCCCCATAGCATATTTTTATTGTACCAGAGATTACAGACTGATTTCCATTGTAGCAACACAGTTCTATTGTGTTAGGTGCAGTGTGAACACAAATAGAGATGATTTTCTTAAATTATTCAGAAAGATTAGTCAAAATGCCAAAAAAAAACATGGCTTGCAAGTTTACTTAAAGTTATATACCCTATTTCATCCCTTCTTTGCAGATGGTTATGAAATAATGTCTTCCTTTGAAATGGAATCAATGTTGGATATGATGAGGCAAACACTTTCTTCCTGACATTTCTCATTTCTTTAAAATATCATTGCGGGGGGCGGGGGGGGGGGGGGGGGGGGGGGGGGGGGCGGGTAGGAGAAGAGAAAAGAAAAATAAAATCAAAGTGCTAATTGAATAAAGTGAGAAATGCTGTAGTGTTCTAAAGTTCTGATATTATCTGGTAAGTGGGGGTAGCTTTTTCACTGATTGTTCTTTTCTTTTCAGTACGTGTATTTTTTAAAGGATATCCAGTATAGCTGGATATTACATTGTCAACAAATCAGTCATTCACTGGGAAACACAACTCAGAGTCAAATATACCAAATTGTTATTGTACCAACTAAGAGTGACAGAGCATTCTGAAATGTGAAAACAGCTTATAAGCATTTGCCATAAAAATCCAGTTAGTCAAAGTCGCTTTTCCCCACAAGTAAGGTGTTGGAACACTGCGAAATAGCAGTTCTATTTTTGGCTGACTCAGAGAAGGGATTTGAATTAATGTATCCTGCCCAGAAGAACACCTGAAAAAGCAGGCCACATAGTCATTTTTATGCTTTGCTCTTGTCCAATGAATATTTAAATAGTCTGTACAGAATATCATGAGTCTGACAGAAAAGGCTGAGGAAGAGCTACATCTACCAAAATATATGGTACTGCTTTAGTAAACTTTGTGTCCTGTAAATGGTCAGATCCTTACACAAGAAAGGTCTTGACCCCATGTATTTCATACTTTTAACTGAATTCTCTGAGCACAAGATTATTAGATAAAAATGTAAAATCATGATACATGTTACTATCTGAAATGTGGCTTCTCTGCTTCTTATTTCAAATATACTGAAATAAAATATGCTGCTTAAGACTGAACAAAATATTTTGCATGAACCCCAAGTGACTGGGTTTGTTTTCAAGAAAAAGGAAAAAGAAATCTAACTGCCTGAATGACAAAAAAAAAAAAAAGACCCCAAATTAAATATTTATATTTTAATCCAGCCTTGAGATAAAAGGATACATCTCTTGAATGGCTCTAATACATAGGTCTGATTTAAAGAGCTGCTGACTATCTCCTCTCTATTTGACTTTAACCCAGGTGCACTGGTAAAGGCTGAGATATGCTGCAGCTCTGAGAATCACCTCTGGAACATTAAAAAGCTGGAGGCATAAATGTCAGCAAGTTTAAATAAACAAAGAGAGAGTTATGCTAATTTACACTAGAAAGATCTCAGTATAGAATTTGTTGCCAGGCCCAGGGTGATGTTGCAAGGTCTTCTTACTTCTTATTTTCATTTTATATAGTAAAGGAATGCAGTTAAAAATAAGCAAGCTAGCCCATAGCTGGTGTTCATGTCTCAAAAGTGGAAAAAAAAAAAAAGAAAAGAAAAAAGAAAAGGCTCTGTGACTTTTGTCATTCTAAAGTAAATACTCAGTATTAATTATCCTACAGCTATCTGAGACAGGTACCTCTTACAGGAAACTAAATAAATAAATGAATAAATGAATAAATAAATAAATAAAGTATTATAGCTATCATAGAGAAATTTGAATGTTAAAACCAATTTACCTGTAAGTTAAATTCTATCTTCAGTTATATCTAAGTCAAATTTTGGACCTACTACTCTGAATACATACTTAACAGAGTACATACACAACAGAAATAGAAATAAATTACTGTGAGTGTGTCAATGCAGTTCATTGCTAATTTATATGTCTGATTAGAGGGAGAAAATTATGCCCCTAACCTAATCTACTGGACCGCCTAAAATCTCAACTGTGGTATACGCGGCACTGAAGAATATGACATGAACAAGCAATGTACCTTGAAGAAATTAATATAATGAAAAAAATAATTATAGTGGCAGAGGAGCTGTTTTCAAGAGAATGGGGGTTGGGGGGAAGCATAAATGCTAGACATCAATTTAAAATTTATGCAGTGAAAATCAGATCTTTTTATGTGGCTTTGTATCCGATATTTATAGGACTTAAATGTTTCTCTATATGAAACTTTGCTCACCTGTTTTATACAGAGGAAGAATTACCCACAAATGTTTTAATATGATGAAAGGAGTAAAAGGTATAGAGGATATTGGGTAGGATCTAGTCCTGAAAGCACTAATCTGCCTGTTTATCTAATGCAAAGCTGTTCATCTCTGGAGGGCACTGGGAGGTACACATGCTGCTGAAAGAGATGTTGAGATTCAGGAACACAAGAGAATTGATGCTTATGAAGATGACAGCTTGAGTGTCTGGCTGCTGCCTAAAAGCAGAGCACAACTGCTTAAGTGTCCTGGGTTAAAGCCTTGTCTTATAAACTGTGTTGGACAAATATGAGACAGACTCTGCATGTGATGTGATGTTAGCATATCCAGAAAAAAAAAAAAAAAAATTCTGAATAATTAAGTCTAAAAGATCAGAAGAGAGCTACTTTAAAGCACTTGTGACTTTGTGAATGTGACTTTGAAATGCAATCTGTTAGGACAGAAAGTTGCATAAATACTTCTAATCAAATAGAGCTTGTATATCTCTTCCTTGATTTTTCTTAATTAACAAAGGAAAATTGAATGAAGATTTTAATAAACCCAAGACTGTCTCAGCTCTTTCCTTACCCTAAATAGACAATCATGAATAGATAGAGAAAATCAAGACCCCTTCAGTTCCTTTGTCTTCTCAACATTAGTTTCTTCCTAATATTTATTTGGTAAATTCCAAATATTTCAGTATGGATTCCAGTGCCCTGTGTTAGTGATCATTCTTCCTATCCTGCTGCTTCTCTTTTACCTTTTTCACTACAGAGATTCTTATAGGCATTCCCATACACAAAAGCTATTTATTCACTAGCTAGAGAATTTCTGTATAGCTGTCTAGAGCTACATGTGCTAGGCATTACCTGAGGCATTACTAGTCCTCAGGCTCACTGCCTCAGACTTTAGAAATATGAATCAACCCTCTACTCTTCAGGAGTACTCATTTTACAGACATATTTGCATGTCCCAGAAATTCTGTATTTCCATATAGGAAAGGTTAACTCTAAACTGTGGAACTTGGAAAGATCTTTCAGAAATTGGATCTTGGTTCACATTACAGATAAAATGTGATTGGATATAAAAAGCACACTTGTTTATATACCATCTCAATGTGTATTTTATTCATTTATTTATTTTTACATATTAATTTCCTCTGCAACCCAAGTTCTGTCAGTATGCAGGGAATGACAGAATCCTCTTCATCCTTTTGCTGGAAAACTAGAGAACATTCAGCTGTAATCTGAGAAACCACGCTCAATTATTTATATCACAGATGACAATGTTACCACTTTGAGTTCTTTTTCTAGAATACCTATCCCTATTTGCTGTTTTGAGAATCTATGCAAAATGGTCATTCTTGTCCCATTGTTCTTTCCCATTTCCACTATCCTCCTGTCTTTTTTTTTTTTTAATAAGCTTTCTAAAATAACCTGCTATTTAATGATAAAATCACTCCAGTAGTTTGCAAGATATGCCAACAAAGCACAATACCACAGCTGAGTATGTTGTTATTGAAGGATTGTTTATTTTGGATTTGTAGCAGTTTTGTCATTGCAAACTTCAAAAGGTCAGCTTTGTCGCAGTAAGAAAAAGGGAAACTTTTGTAATCACAGTCTGGAAATACTTTTTCTTGCCCCTTTTTATTTTTACAATAAATTTCTTTCTCTCAAGATTCTGGGGACAAATATTCTCAGGTCAAAGTCTGAAATAACTCACTGGCACAACTATTGCCAGCCGCCCCTTCTGGTAAGCTTACCACATGTAAAGCTGAAAGCTCATGCATGAAGTTACAAATGAAGCTTTAGACCCTAACTAAGTGTTAGAAAACAAAAAGTCCTGTTGACAAATCTATATTATGCACTATTCACTTTGCGCCAGGGGAGGTTTAGGTTGGAAATTAGGAGACATTTCTTCTCAGAAAGAGCAGTCAGGCTTTGGAATGGGTTGTCCAGGGAAGTGGTTCAGTCACCCTCCTTGGGGGTGTTCAAGGAAAGGTTGGACCTGGTGCTTAGGGACATGGTTTAGTGGGTGACATTGGAAGTATGGTGATGGTTGGACCAGATGATCTTGAAGGTCTTTTCCAACCTTAATGATTCTATGGTTCTATGATTCCTCAGATATAACAATAATTCAAGGTTCCCATTAATAAGAGTGGAAAAAGTCCAAGTTTTTCACGATCACAGATGAAAAAAATGTACTTGAACAGTTACTTGAACAAGTAAATGGCAAACGGTGTAGAACAGATATACATGGCAAATCATGTCAGAAATAATATTTGTAAAACAAAAATGCTGATTGCATATGTCCTGGTTTTGGCTAGGATAGAGTTAATTTTCCTCCTAGCAGCTGGTAGGGTGCTATGTTTTGGATTTAGGATGAGAATAATGTTGATAACTCATTGATGTTTTAATTGTTGCAGAGCAGTGCTTACACTAAGCCAAGGACTTTTCAGCTTCTCGCTCTGTCCTGCCAGCGGGCAGGCTAGGGGTGCAGCAGGAGCTGGGAGGGGACAGACCCAGGACAGCTGACTCAAACTGGCCAAAGGGGTATTCCATACCATCAGACATCATGCTGAACAATTAATATGGGGGGGGGCTGGCCGAGGTGGGGGGACCAGCTGCTTGGGGGCATCGGTCAGTGGGTGGTGAACAATTGCACTGTGCACCACTTGTTTTGTACACATTAGTAGTAGTAGTACTATTATCATTATTATTATTTTTTTCATGTCTTTTCTGTCCTAATAAACTGTTTTTATCTCAACCCACAGGCTTTCATTATTTTTTCCTGATTCTCTCCCCCATCCCAGAGAGCTCCCTCTGGGGGAGGGTGAGTGAATGGCTGTGTGGTGCTTAGCTGTCCACCAGGTTAAGCCACAACAGTATAGATATAGAATGAAATCGAAATTGCTATCAGATTTGAAACACGGATAGCTAATATCAAAAGTAAATTCAAAGAAATGATATCAGGGTTATTCTGTTAGGGTAATTTTTTTATTGAAGTTCAGTAACGAAGTTTTAAGGATTCAGACATCTGTAGATAGCAACCTGTGTCTCATTGTAATACAGGTAACTAACCATGATTTTAAGATTTTGTCAGAGTGCAAATAAGGGAATAATTATGTTGGTTACTTGGACTACTTCTAATCTTTTGCCCTTGCAAGTCCCTGAGTCTGCTGTAAATTCTGCTTAGCGCAACAAAATCAAATATATCTAGGCTGTGTGTAATAGTGACTCATACGGAAAATTGATGCTCATAGTCATTGATTATTCTTTCTCTAGTGGCTATCTTGTACTATTTCTTATGTTATCTTATACTAAGAACTACACCCAGGCTTACTGAAGAAAACTATTATTACTGACCAGGAAAAGAAAAGAGAGGTAATCATACAAAAGGTGTATGTGGTCTGCTGATGCTTGAATCTACTGCAGAACTAATTCTCCCATATTTTCAGAGTAGAAAGCCAGTCCTTTCACACAGGGGTAGGGAAAGGAGGGTCAAATGAAAATTGTCAGTTGAAACCTAGTAGAATTTGAAAGGAACCTGTCTAGGTTCCATAGAAAGTATTTCTTACTTATACTAAAATTACACAGAGAAGAGCAAGGTGCTTAATACCTTGTTCACCTTAGTCTTTATTTGTAAGACTTGCCTACTGCACTCACAGGGTCCTGATACCAGTTGGAAAGTATGGAGCAAGAAACATTTACCCTTTCTGAAGAAGGATCAGGTCCGGGAACACTTAAATGAATTGGACATACATGAGCCCACAGGATCTGATGGGATGCACCCAAGAGCAATGAGGAAGCTAACCATTGTCATTACAAGGTCACACTGGATTACCTTTGAAAGATTAGTTTGAAGGGAACTGCAGGCTAGTCAGCCTTGTTGAAATCCCTGGGAAGGTGATAGTGGAAGTATTCCTGGAAGCTACTGCTAAAAATATAAAAGACAAGAATGAAATTGGAGTAGTCAGCATGAATTTTTGAAGGGGAAATATGCTTGATCAGACCAATAGCCCTCTTTGATGAAGTGACTAGCTCTGAGGACAGAAGGAGAGCATCTGATATTGTTTATCTTGATTTTAATAATGCTTTCAACATTGCCCCCAATAATATTCTCACAGACAAACTGATAAAGTACAGACTAGGACAGTGAGATGCACTGAAAACAGCCTGAACTGCCAGGCTCAGAGTTTCACAATCAGTGGCATAATATCCAGCTGGAAGCTAGTGGTATGCTTTAGGGGTCCACAGTGGGCAAATGCTGTTCAGCATTCTCATGAGAGACTTAGATATGAGCGAGAATGGACCCTCGAGAAGTTTGCAGATAATATACAACTGGGATATACCACTCGGCTGATACATCAGATGGGATACCTCTATTCAGTGCAACCTGAGAAGGTTGGAGAAGTGGGCCAACGGGAACTTCATGAAGTCAACAAGGGGAAGTGCAAAGTCCTGCCCTTAGGAGGGGCAGTCCAATGTACCACTTCAAGCTAGGGGCCATCTGGCTGGAAAGCAGCTTTACAAAGGAGGACAAGGGGTGATACTAGACAATAAGTTGGCCAAGAACTAGCAATGTACCCTTGCAGCAAAGAAGGTCAGCTGCCTCCTAGGCTTCAACGAGAGTAATCTTGCCAGCAGATCAAGGGAAATGATCGTTCCCCTGTGCTCAGTTTTTGGTGAGACACATGGAGTTCCAGATGCAGTTCTGGGCTCTCTTGTGCAAGAAAGACATGGACATGTTGGAACAAGTCCAGAGAAGGACCACAATATTGATTAAGGGACTAGAACATCTATTATACAAAACATGTCTGAGAGAGATGGCACTGTGCAGCTTGGAGAAAGAAAGGCTGAGGGGGATCTTATCAATGTGTCAATATCTGACAGGGTGAGGTTAAGAAGACAAGAGTTTTGCTTTTAAACACTAGTTGTTTTTTTGTTTGTTTGTCTCTTTGGTTGGTTGGTTTGGTTTGGTTTGGTTTGGTTTGGTTTAGTTTGGTTTTTAACTGACAGGGTGGTCTAATACAGGGTGCCCAGAGAGGTTTTGGAGTCTCCAACCTTGGAGGTACTCAAAATCCAACTAGATATGGCCCTGAGCAACCTTTGAGCAAAGGTTGGACCACATGATAACCAGTCTCCATTCATCCTCTACTATTCTGTGACTGTGATGCAACACTGCCCAAAGGTGTCCGTTTTAAACAAGACCATAACACTTGGTGGACCTGTACAGGCTTATATGAGGCTTTGATCCCAGCTAGAAAAACAGTTACAATCTAAACTTTACTGCATCTAAATTTTATAAAAAAGGTATTTCTCAGGAGGTTTTTAGAATGCAGAACAAGTGGTTCATAAATTCTCGGAAGGGATTAGCAAAATTATGTGGAAATTTCAGAGAAAAAATGCAACAGGTAGTAAGTACTGTGTAATGTTGTTTCTATTTCCTAGTGTTAGACACTAAGAACTGTTCAATATACGTTAGAAGACCGTCATGTTCACTTTCTGTCTTCTTTGTTGAAGCTGACTGAGTGTCTTTCTTCCTTTCCTAGAGTGCCTCATTTAGAGTGTCTCGTTTCCCTGGTCTTATTAATCTTTACCAATGTTTCACAGTGTAGAAAGGCATTTAATACTCACTTATATGGCATATATATTCCTTTATTTTTAAAATTGACTTTTGTTTTCTCTGTATAAATATAATTCTTTTATATATGAAGCATAATGTATAATTGAGTCAATTCCTCCTTTCCTTCCCTACGCACACAGCATAGTCTTGCTTTGTGTGTTTGTGTGTGTGTTTGTTTGAAAGCCAAAATAATGTATTCATCTGAACAGCTGGGTAACTTTCATGATACATGCAAATCAGTTTAAAAAGTAACAAACCTCAGAAAAATGTGGCAAAAACCTACAATGGCTCAAATGGTAGATCTAATACAAACCCCTCATTGTTCAGAAAATTGTGTTCATTGCCTTTTAATTTTAGAAAATTCATTACAAAAACTTAAAAAAGAGATGTATTCTTTAGCATTATGGCATATTCAGGAATTCCATTTTTATCCTGTAACTCTATTCATTTGGGAACATGCAGTGAACCAGCAGTACAAGGTTCATTTCAAAAACTTGACAAAGTAGGACAATGTCCTACCAATGACAAAGAAAAAAAAAATAAAGAGGCATGTTTCCAGTTTTCTATTTACTTGTGTGCTTGTTTTTATAATACTGTAAAAAAATGTAAATTTGAGATGAGTGCTGGCCAGAAAAAAATAAAACCAAATGTACAAATAATGTATTTTAATGTTCAAAGCTCATTTTGCACATGGACAGATGCAAGATGTAAAGACTTTCTACTTGTTGAAAAACAAACATTATGACATTCAAAATTACATATACAGCAGTTTAGAACAGTGTTGAAGAAAATGGTGGATTTGAATTTCATACTCTTATTTTAGCATTGAAAATGATTCAGTTTTCCTGAGTTAATTCCAGCATAATTTATGGATTAAGGATTAAAATCCTGACAAATTAAAGAACTGAAACTAATCACACAGTGTCATTGTTATTAAGTAAATATTTTACTGGACATACAAAGCAATTAGTTACCCTTGAAAACCTTGGTACTCTTCTCTAAAAAAATCCAGACACTACTAACCTTTCTATTTATCAAGTTCAGGCAAGACATCTTTGCCTCCTGTTTTCTTCTAAGTGTTCAGAAAGTAGTATGAAGAATTCTGCAGGAGAAATCAAGATAATCCAGTCTGAGTTCACCATCTGACCATATAGCCAGGAGTATAAGTTACATGCTGAGCTTAGTTTGACTTGTCTAATCATCTAGATGACTACATCTTACAAGTATGACACTGCTTATAAATATAATGAAATTTTATGGCTGTGTTCTCCTAACTAGCCTGTAAAAATAAAACACATTATTATGACCAGTAAATAGTTGTGGTAATAATGAGAAAATTAACATCTTCAGGCCTTTTGAGATATTGTTAGTGCTTGGTTAAATAAATATGTGCTTTAATGTTTGAAAAAAAAAATGGAAAGAATTATATTTATCAATGTCATTATGTTTCTACAAGGAGAAATTCAGCAGACATACAGGAATGAAGCAACAAGCTTCCCACGTTTCGTTTAGCTTATTATAATGATAAGCTATAACTTCTTTAATTGTAACATTACCTGGTGATCCAGACAAAAGAAAGTGACAGAGTAGAACTAGAACATTAGTAGGAACTTGCTTACTAAAACTGAAATAACTAATTAAAAAGTAGGTTGTTTATTATCATTTACACCAAATGTTGTGTTTTATACAGTAAACCAGATTATTAAATATCATTCACCATGCAGGTTATGCTTGTGAATTTTATAACAAAATGCTACACAATTTAATTTGCAAAAGTGCAAAACTACACATTTTTTTTTCTTTTTAATCAGAAGTCACATAAACATCTTGAATTATATTACATTTCTGCATATTAACATAAATTTATCTTTATTAATAGGCTAGATGTAGCAGAAAACATAATATTTAGTTTTGATAGATGTATTAGAAGCATTTTCAAGAATTGTACCTGCAGCTGATTGCTCTTTTCATTGTTTTATGATTTTGTAATCATGTTTCCTGTAACCTCAGTGTGTCTGAAATGATTTTGATTTCCTACCACTTTTCATTTCTATGTAAAACTGGCAATCTGACTTTCACAGCTGCCAAAAACAGGTACAGGTTCTAACTCCATCAATCTTATTCTCAAGCAGATAGGCTTAACACTGACCTCATCAGCACTGATATCAGCACATCACAACTGCAGGGTCATACACTGCATGCATTTAGGAAATTATACTGACTTAACACTGCTGATCTCCCAGCTAAGGATTTATTTTATTTTATTTTATTTTTATTTATTTATTTATTTATTTATTTATTTTGTTAGAGTTCAGGTCTCATACTGAGAGCTGTCATAGATTCAAATTTTCTGTGGAGTACAGTTGCATAACATGTACACAAGCTCAGGCAAGTGGAAACAGCAGTGGGCTTTTTAAGCAAAATTCAAGACAGTGACAGAAATGTAATTGAATTTTTATGACTTACACTGTAGTTTAGTAATAATATAATTTTTTAAAGACCTGTTTTATGGAGGTTTCATTTAATAACCTTACCATCTTATACACTGTGGTAGCTGGCTTTTGCTTATTTCCCTTGTCTGATTCCTGAGGTGGGACACTTGGCTGGGACCCACTCCATCCAAGCTCAAACATTTCACTAAACCCAATGAGGAGCCTAGATGACCCCCAACTTCTGCCTTATCCACCTTCTTTAGTACCCAATGAAAGGATTTGTCATTTCTAGACAGTGATTCAAGTCTCTGGAGGTATTGTTTTGTTGTCTTAGTTAGGCTAAGAAGGATCAAACATCACTGACTGAGCTATGGGAGAGATGGACCTTTGAAAATCAGACACTGGTGGGGGACTGTCTATATACTTATGTAGCATGTAATAGCAACTACATAATTAGTCAGAAGTAGAAACCTGATATAGATCTGTAAAACATTTTGGTTTGGAAAAGAATAATATTTTGTCAAGAATACTCTTAAGGTCAAAGTATTCCATTCCACTGTAATTACATATTTTCAATGGTATTACCTAAGCTCACACCTAAGGACTTTTTAAGTAGCAGTGCACGTTCAGTGACAAGGGAATTCATCTCACTTTACCTGTTGAAAAATAACCCCCTGAAGTCTAATCTATCCACCCTTTCCAGTCTGTGGAGAGACAGTTAGAGATGACAAGGCACCTTCCCAATCTTAATCACCTATCTCTGTATGAGATCAATTGCCTTTTGGAAATGTAAGTTTATCCCCAAGAAAGGAAGAATTTGATGAAGATATTCTTGGATAACTAGACTAGATTCAGAGTACTAACTTTTAGACACCTACATGAAGTGAGATGCACCCAACATCTGTTGGTAGCCTAAGAGCTCATAACTTCAGGGGGAATTTAAAAGCATTTAAAAGTAAGATTTGGGCTCCTGATATGTTGTTATCACAAGTTCATTGCTTCTATCCATCATTCTAGTTTGTGAATACCTTCCAGCAGTGCTGAAATGAATGACATTGGTCATGTGCTTAGTGATCTTTCCCAAATTCTGGATTTCATTTTTAAACGTACTTAAATGCTCACTTTTTGTGTTTGTGAAATGCATCACAGGAGTGATGATGTTTTTCATTAGTTAGATTTGGTACCTCATTAAAATGTGATGCATTAAAGTTGGTGATCTTTTTTATTTTTATTTTTATGACAACAAGAATAAACAATGTATGTAGACATAAAATAGAAGAATATAATTAATAAACTAAGAATCAATTTATGAAGAGCAGTGCTATTCTCAAAAAGACAGGGCTCAGACTGTTGAGATTTTTACCTAGGTGTTGTATAGGAGAATAAGACAATCCAGTGAAAAAAATATAAAAATAAAGAATAAAACATAAAAAAATAAAACAGGCTTTTTAAAAGGATTTTGTTATTCTTTCTATTTCAATTTATTTCTCATCAAACCATCATGAAAAATTTCAAAAAATGTTTTAGGTTTATATTCTATGTTTCAGTACTTGCCACTTCAAAGATATATTGTACAGAATAGTTCTTTGACTCATTTAGTAAAACTATGCCACCTACCCTTTGCTCTGGAGCAGGGTCTGGATAATAAATTACTGTTGAGGTGGATTTTCTTTGCACGTATTAAGTGGCTGTCACATTTTTCTATAGCTAAATCATTCACAGTTCATCCTAGTAAGAAGAGAGGAGAAAATGTGTAGCTGAATCCCCTCTGCAAACAGGGACTATTGAGAGAATCTGTTGCTGTGAAGCAGAAGCAGCAGCCTGTGGCTGAGATTACGTTTGAAGGTCTGTATTACTGGGAGAGTGGAAGCCATGAACAGAGAGTGAAATCCTCATTTTGATGAAACAAACAATAAAAGTGCCGTTTATTTATGGTTAATATTACTCCATGGGAGTTTCAGTTCTCAAGCAGAAAATTCTTCTGGCTCGACTAATATATACACACACACACACACATATATATACACACCACTTTTATTTTCTGAAGAAATGTATTGAACCAGATTCACTGTGTCTTGAGACCTTTTGGACCAATGATTTGTTTCCCATTTTGAACATGTAATACACCAGGTACATGAAAATATCTGATTTATACAGCAACAACAAAAAAACCTCTTGGGTTTTCTGATTCTAGACTAACATAGGAATTTAGAAGCAAATAAGAGGATTTTTTTTTTCCCAGCAAACCAAATTTATATTCTTAAAAGAAACAAAACAAAACAAAACACAACAACAAAACACATGAAAACAATGAAACTTTGGCCATATATCTTCAGCTTCATTAAGAGGGAAAAAAAAAAGTTTTGTGTCAATAAATATTAGCAATATACTTATGAAAGTAATTAAGAATTAATATAGTATTCGATTAATATGGAATTTGAGTTAACAGATAGAGGCATATATAGTTGATTGCTGAAGATGAATAAACCAGTCAATTGATTTTAATAAATGTCTGGGAGCCTCATGGAATAGGATAGGATAATTGTCTATCTCCTTGGCTATGGAATATTAATAAATAAATATAAAGTCTTTCTGTTTCAAATCTGAAGAGAAAAAATTCACATGAATACTGGCAGTGGCTCCTGCTGATTTTTTGACACTACAGCATTTAGAGTTAAGCCAACCACCCTGCTGTTTTGCAGTGCAAACTGAATGGGAAAATTAAGGGTAAATTACCATCAGCATGCATGATATTGTAGGCAGTCTCAAAATCTGCTCCTGGATGCAAGATCAAAGCATTTTACTTTCAGCAGATGTAACAGGAGGCCATTATGAACACTTGTCTAATGAACCATGTCTAGCTCCATGAACCATATCCAATCATGCAGGTTTTGAAAATACTGTGCAGAAGAGTCAGCTACAAAGTTATACTCAAGATGGGATTTTTCCCCCTGTAATACTCTTTGCTATTTCTGGAATCTTCATCAGCTTAAACTTTGTAGAATTACTCCAACAATTTGTGTAAAGATTGCCAGATTTGAGTGTGAGGATGCAATACAACATATGTACTGCTGGTATTGTGGAGTTCTTTACCTGAAACACTGTGTTTCTGCTTCTGACTCTTCCCCAAGGAATGACATCTCCAATTTATCAAAGCCTTGCTGGGAATGTGGGAGTCACTGGCTCATCCCTAGATCACCTTTGGCTGAATGTTTCTGTTGTATGGAAGAAACATGTTGTATGTCTCCTTGTTTCTGTTTCTACCATAAGCACCTGTTAAAAACTCCCTTCTTTACAAAGTAGATAAAATAGATTTGAAATGTGTAGCTGTGCTTTCACAGAATGCATTTACACAGGCAACATCTACAAGAGTGTGTAGAGGGATTGTGCTGTCCTCTGAGGCAGTATAAGACATTTTTGATTTTTGCCCCACCAGAGGGTAAAAAGTAAATCTTTTTTTTTTCTTTTTTTTTCTTTTTTTTTTTTTCCTTCACTATGATATATGATCAAAGTTCCGAGTTAATTTCTCCAAACAGTTGAATAGGTGAGATTAGTTGTTCCAAAAAGGGGCCCACATTTGCACTCCTTGTACCAATTTCAGGTTCACTGCACACTGACAGGCCTAAATCTGCATGAGAATGTGGCCTTGGCAGCTTGCCACAGCCCATCATGGCCACACAGCTGTGGCATCATCTCAGCTCTGCAACCAGGGCTTTGTTCTGGGCTGGAAAATCCTTCCGTCCTGCTGAGCAGTGGCTCCACAGCAGCCCATGAGTATGCTCCAGCAGCCAAGCTCCCTCTGCAAATGATATCCTGCACCACTGAGTTCTCTGAAGGTCTGCGATCCGCAGGATGTGCAGCTATCTACCCGTGGCAACTGATTAAGTTTGAACATCAGGCTTGGCAAGCCTAGCTATTGCTGAGTGGCCCCACACCTAAATTATCTACTGTCAAATGCCAGTTCAGTTATGAGTGAAACTGCAAATGGGAGTCTATTAAAGTTTCACGTTTCTCCACTGAAGTGCCATCGATTAGAGAGGCTTTCAGAAGACACTGATTGCTGAATGTGGAGCTGTGTAATGCATTATCTTCTCCTCTCTGATAAAACCTTGTCTTTAGTCAAGTAAATGTTCATTTCTTGCAGTGAATTCTGAGGCCATACAACTGCAGTCTGTTGAACTCTTGGCAGAGATGAGTGTAAAGAGAGACAGCTAGCTTCATCGCACGTTGAGTGATCTCAAGATAAAACTACCATTTTTAATAGATTTGTCACATGACAGATTTAATATGAAAAAATTTCAGTGTTATTTCACTATTATAGTTCTTTTGCTAGTTCTCTCTAACCTTCTGATGCATACCCTTTTATTTAGTCCTGCAAATGAGGATAGCGTTTCTGTGAGGAGACCCTCTTTCTTAAGCAGGAAAACATATGAGCCAAATGCATCTTAGGACTTCAGGAAAAGTCTCTTATGACTTTTGAAGTTTAGTAAATAGTTTTGTCTTATTTATTTATTTATTTACCTTTAACAACTATCTGGGACTTTTGAGATTATGGCAAATTATCCAGAATTAACATGTGTTTCGAAACCACTGGTGTTGTGTGAAGGATTAGAAAAGCAACAAGGAGCAATTATTTTATTATTATTATTATTATTTTATTATTATTATTTTTGCTGTGGTCAGATTTTGTGAAAAGAGGAAATGGAGAAAATGATGATTTTTATTAATAAGATTTTTTGTGTGTGTGTGTGAATTGCTCTTTTAGGATATAAACAAGTCTGTAATGCTAGAATATGTTATATATATATGCATATTTTGTATGTACACACACTAATATACATCGTTATATACATGTGTATGTATGCATATATATAAATTAAAGAGTAAGTGTATATAATATATGTGTATATCTGTGTCTGTGTACTGTATGTTGTATGTTTTTTCTTTTATGGCCTAAGTGTAAATGCATAACAAATTTATAATATATTCTGTTATGGTCCATGCATATATGTATATAAAGGTGTGGTTGTTTTCTTGGTGATTTTCCTGATGAATCAGAGGATTGTGTTTTTGAGAAATATAACTGGACAGAGATATTTTACTTTAAGTTCCAGTTATTTCATTCTTAAAATGATGATAAATACCCAGATATCAAATATACTCAACTTCAACTATGCGAGGGATTTGCTAGGATTGCCAAGAATTGCTTGCAGAAATAATAGGCTTTCATTATTAAAGGTAATAAAGGTGTTGCATTCTGCAGGGTGAAGACCGAGTAGGAAATAAATGTGATATTGACACCAAAATCCCTTTGTCCTCTACAACCTGTCTGTAGAAAAAAACTATACGGCCCCTTTGTACTATGTACTTTCTTTTCGTATTTGCATTCAGAATTTGGAACAGAAAATTGACATTATGTTAATTCCCAAGACATTTAAAAAGAAAACGAAATGCTTAATTATTTGTATGAGAAAGATGGTATTAAAGGATGTACTAAGTGAAGAATATTTGGAAAATCATAGCTTTATAATGTCTTGGGTGTCTTCCAGATATTTTTTTTAATGTTAACATCTTAAATTAAACAGCTCTCTATTAAATTTTAGATAAGACTGCCAGAACCTTTGACTTGGCTGTCCTTCACAGTTAGAGTTTCAGGAGTTTAATTTCTGTTTCCAAATGTGATATGACAGTTTGTGAACCTGTCTGTGCAGAACCTTCAATTTCTGTTTGATACTGGAGATACTCCATGACTTCATGTGTTAAGTCTGTAAAATATACCTTGTATGTGGGATTGATGTCCCTCTCTATCATCTTTTTACTTCCTTTTCTTTGTTGCAGTTTTAAAGACAGGTGATCAGAGGGCTGCTAAACACTGATGATCCTCTTTTCAGGTGGAAGCCCGTTTGGACAGAATGTTGACTCCTGTTCAGGACAAAGCTGTTATAACTCCAAACAAAGTAATAACTCCAGGGAGTTGGTAACTAAGCAACAGATCAACTGCTGAAAAGCTTTGATCTCCTAAAGATGCTCATTTGGGAACTTTCTGACAAGGAATTTTCTGAGGGCTGGTGAGTCTAGAAGGAGAATCTAGCAACAGATATCTTAAAGTCTGGCAGAAGACAGAAGTGAGGAGGTTTTTATGTTGTTGTTTCTTCTTGTTGTTGTCTTTGTGTGGTCAAATATATATATGGTATACTTTGGTATATATATGGTATATATATTGGTATATATATGGTGTACATATATATATGGTATACATTTTCAACATTCAACATACAACATTTTCAATTGTATGACCAAGTAAGGAAGAAACAAAGTATTTGGAGACACTGTAGATTGACCCCACTTCTCGAAAGAAGTCCATGCATAAACTCATGGCATTCTGGCAGAATCTGACTGATGTCTTATGGTTATAATTCTTGAAGGTTTGGAAGAAACTGAGACATTGAATGCATTCATTGTTTTTCTTTGCTCTCTATCTTCTCAGTTGAACTGCCTTAAAATAAACACTTAGTGCCATTTGAAACATGCTGGCATGTATGAGACATCTACATTGGCCTGGCATATATGACACAGGACCTAAAAGGCTATATCCTGCTTCTCCTTTTCTGGTATAACTACTAGAGATTTGATGGGAATTGCAAGGGTGTTTCAAAAGGGACCAAACACCTGTTTAAGCAACTAAAACCTGGCCTATATTTCATGGTCTAAATGAAGTAAAATGTGATCAGTGTGAACTACAGGATTCTTGTGAATATGCTTCTACTACTGTACAACCTTTGTTCTACCTCCTTGAGAATACCAGCACACCAGTGTTCCTCAAAGGGATGGAGCTCAGTGGAACCTCAGTGGTTTGGTTCTGATTCAGGCACCTTGGTGCCTGAAGAGCAATGCTCATGTAAACCTAATGCATATATGTTAAATGATTTATTAAGCCTATTTTTCTCTGGCATCAAATTATATGGTAAATATACAGTTTGGGGGACTAAGCTCAGTTCTTACGTATTCACTTTTCTATTATGAATGTCCAAGCTACATTTTTATTCTTTATATGTTTTATTTGGTACTTGTTAGATTCATTATTTCTTTGTTTTTGCTAAAATATAACTTATTCTGCTCATGGTTTGCTAGCAAGCAGTGAACAAAACTGTCAAGTAAGATTTTAGACATGCAACGTAAAATGACTTCAGACTTCTATGTAATATCGCACAAGGGATGAGGAATATCTAAATAATGTAATAAAAAATAAAAGTAATACAAAAAAAAAAAGAGGATATGAAATAACTCAAACTTCCATATAGAACAGAAAGAATAAATATGTGCATGTAGAAGATTCCAAGTTATAACATAAATCCCCAAATTGAACTTTTTTTTTCCTTTTTTTTCCCCAGAAATATCAATAGTCTGAAGGAGATATGGACTCTGGTCAAATTCCTCCTTCCCTGTATATTTATGCTATCACAACTGTAATAGATGCACTATTTAAAGCTTGTAAATTGAAGGTGTAGTAATCACTTCAATACCTCAGGACGAGCTTTGAAAGCTAGGGAGGGAAAATTTGGAAATACAGGACTAAAGGACTCTTCATGATTGCAATAATAATTAACTTTTAAGAACTGGAAAGATCAGGAGAGTTGCCACTATAATTCACTGAATACTCGAGAAAAAATGCTTCAAAATATGTCAGAAGGACATACTTTAATGAACACTAGATGTATGTCAATGTATAATTCAAATAGATATTCCTTGAAACAGTAAGTTCTATAGCATAGCCCTATACAGAATGTGAATAAGGGATTGTTAAATTGATGTACTTTTACCACATCTGAAATATCATATTACTTGTTTGTAATTTAATAAATATAGGATAATATTAATAAATTTACAAAGAAATGTTCCATTACATGCACATTTATCAAAATCTGATATATCTTATCGGTTGGTACACAATAAATGCAGAGTGATTTATAATTAATATTATAAAGGCCTGAAAAGACCATTAATGAAGTGAGTCTTATTTTAGTGAACTATCAAATGGAAAACTTTAACAAATAAATTTTGAAACATGACTATAACTTCAGAATAAAATGTTTTTAGCAAGGTCTGCTTAGTCCTGATTTTAAAGTGAGAGGGATTCCATCACATCTTTAATAGATTATGCAAGAATTTAATTATCTTCAGGGTGGAAAAATATGTCTTTCTACTCAGTTTGTTTGTATGTAAGTATGAAAATCTGATTTCATTATGCCTTTTTACTTCATATGAAAGAACTGTCTATTACTGAAAAAAATCTTTTGAGATAAACTCTTTTGGAAGGTAAATAGAATAGACTAGGTTTTTTAATTTTGACACTTTAAGTCATGTTTTATTTCAGTTCTGTAATTTTTTGCCAAGTTCTGTTGAATTTTGAGCCATATTTATACTGAATTTATTCAGAATTTTGGCATTTTGTTCTAATTTCTCTGTTTTGAAATGAATCTTCAAATTGCTCAAACATGTAAGAGCTACAAAAATGTTTCTATTAATAATCTCAGTAATGTAATTTGCAGAAGTAACACTATCTCACCATGGAAATTCACATTTGCTTTGTAGCAAAAGCTTTGGTTTGGAAGTCTCTTGACTATAGGTATTAGCTGTCATTCTTTAAAGGAGGATTTCATTTTCTGCTTTTAGATATATGACACTGGCTGAAAAAGAATTTATTGTTCACTAAGTCTAAGGAACTCAGTGTGGTCTAGCAAACTAATTCAAATTCATCATTATTTATCACTCCCTTCTCTTGTCATACATGTTGACAAACAATATAGCCTATTATCACTGGAAAGTAATGTCCAAATTGGCAAGAGAAGGATAACTGAAAAGTCACTTCAGGAAGTGAAACTTCTTACTACTGATTTTGTAGAACATAAATATCTCTGGTAGATGATTAAATGATCAGGCAATCTGAAAGTGTAATATGGAAAAATGGACTGTATTTCTTATTAAATGTGTACAATGCAAAGAGGTCAGAAGGCATTGTTCTTTTTTCTCCTGGAGGAATAGAAATATCATGCAGGAAGGAAAGAACATAGTCAGCCTTGGCTCCATTGCATTATGTATTAATAAATGTCTTTGGGAAAAACAGAATAAATGGCAGTGAACAAAAGCTGCTCTGCTCTGTATGACTGAGCTGCTCCAGGATATGTTTCTGTGTCTCTGATCAATCTCAGACAACTCTAGCTGGTACAGTGTAACTTTGCTAAATTATTACCTTTTCTGTTCAGAATTAACTAAACTGTAAAATGCAAATAAAACAGCCTAGTCTCCACTGTGGCATTCTGCCCAAACACTGATGTTAACTTGATGAAATAATACATGTGTAAAACTAGAGAGGATCCTGTTCTAGAAAATTCAAGGGAGGAAAAAAGAAGTAAATTACAAATATTTTTTTTCTTCTAAAATTAGGAATAGAAAATTTATTCTGCACAGATATCCAAGCTATTCTATGATCTGTAAATTCATTCTAGATTTTTTGTGTCTTGAAAGGTTTGCAAATTCCATGTAAAAGAGGAATGCTCACAGACAAGTGCCAGGAAGTGGTCTTCCACAAGGAAAGTACTCTTGAAATATCCCTTCTTTTGTGGCTTTTGAAGATAAATGGTATCTCTTTGTGTGTGTAAATTTCAAACAGACAAGCTAATTTTCCCTGCTGAAGTGGTTGTCTGTGTAAACAGAGGAGGTCACCTGCAGGAGACAATTTTAGCCGACTGAAGAGTAACTGACCCCAGAATTGCTGCAGAGTGTTCCAGCCTTCTATCTCTGATGTATTAATACCATCAATGTAGGCTCAATGACTCATCCAGCAACAGTCTACTAGTCAGAAACAGAAAAGGCAGAACATCTAGGACTAAGAGTGGTGGTGCAAAGACACATTAACCCTCTCAGCAAGGCAGCCCGATGCATCCATGGATTTCCAACTGTGACACAAGAGGAATGACCAAGTGTTTGTTGTACAGTTGTTTTCATTCTTTCACTATGAGTAGCATAGCTCAGATTTATTTGGAAGCCTAGCAGTGCTGCCCTGCAGTATTTTCAATAGTTTCTTTCCCAATAGGTCTCCAGTTGTGACAAGAACTAACAGAATCCTGCACAGGTCCTGGGTATGGTTGAAATACCTTTTATTCCTGCTTTAAATAATATATTAAAATTCTCCATGAATACAGAGTTCAACAGCCATATCATATTCTCAGCTACCTTCTTGTTAAAGAAGATGCCCCTACTTTCTAGGTTCTGCTGTATTTGGACTAAGCTCTGCTTACATCTTCAGTGGTAGCTTGTTTTTTCATTGTTCTCTTTGTTTGGCTTACCATTATGTTTGCTTGTTTTGCTGAAGAACTGCTCTGCATTGCTGTTGTATACTGTGGCTCTTCCTTGCATTACTACTAACCCCACCACTACACATAAAGGACTACTGCACAATGAAAAATTAATCTGACATATTTAGATTTCTTTAATGCCTTTGTTTCACAAAATTATTTTTGGAATGTTATTAATTTTACACTGTATTAATGATGCACCTATATGATTATTTTTTATTTGTAATCAGAATGTGTTGGTCATTTGTATGAGCCTGGCTAACTTACGTTATTGTTCCTGCTTTGCATTTGGCTTTATGCACAAAAACTGGCAGCCAAGTGCTTGTGTGTGCATGTGTGAAGAGCCAAATTTCTGCACTGGCATAATTCCACAGTTGCATAATGAGAGAATTAAGCCCTTTACATTCAGTTTCCATGACTATATGTGCAGAGTTTAACATTTACTCTCCATTAAAAGTTATGCCAGACCAGCATGAGTGGAAAGAGATACAAGTAGAGCCAAACACAATTGTCTAAAAATTTGGTTAAGTCGTCATGGACAATTGCTTAAAATAATAAGCTTTCCTACCATTTGTCATCAGTGATCATTAGTAGTATTAATATTAGAATTGTTACTTTTCTTATTCCCCAGATTTATTTTGTAGTGAGGCCTCTTAACTTTTATTGAAATGCTAATGTGTAAAGCAGTGTTCGAAATCTGTATTTTTCTCTTTAAAGCTAGCATTCTCTTAAAGATAATGACTGACTGTGGATATGTACTTGAGTTCAACAATGACTATTATAGTTTCCAGAGAGCTCTAGAGCTGTAACTGACTTTCTTTTAATAATGACACATACGATTTCGCATTGTTTTTCATATGCATCAATCCTTTCAAACATTATTTCATAAAAACAATCTTGCCAAATGGATCGATCATTATCCTATCTTTGAGTTAAGAAAAGAAAGAAATTTGCAGATGAAGAAGAAATTGACGACAACACCAAGTTGGGAGGAAGTGTCGATTTGCTGGAGGGTAGGAAGGCCCTGCAGAGGGACCTGGATGGATTGGATCAATGGGTAGAGGCCAAAGGAATGAGGTTCAACAAGGCTAAGTGCTGGGTCCTGCACTTTGGCCACAACAACCGCATGCAGCACTACAAGCTTGGGGCAGAGTGGCTCAAAAGCTGTGCAGAGGAAAAGGGGTGTAGGTCGATGCTTGCCTTAACATAAGCCCAGGTGTGCCCAGGTGGCCAAGAAGGCCAGCGGCATCCTGGCTTGTATCAGGAATAGTGTAGCCAGCAGGACCAGGGAGGTGATCGTCCTCCTGTACTCACTTCTGGTGAGGCCGCAGCTCGAGTGCTGTGTTCTGTTTGGGGCCCCTCACTACAAGAAGGACATAGAAGCCCTGGAGAGTGTCCAGAGAAGGGCTACAGAGCTGGTGAAAGGTCTGGAACACAAGTCCTATGAGGAGCAGCTGAGGGAACCATGGTTGCGTAGTCTGGAGAAGTGAAGGCTCACGGGAGACCTTATTGCTCTACACAACTACCCGAAAGGAGGCTGGGGGAACTGGTGGTCAGCCTTTTCTCACAGATAACCAGTGAAAGTACTAGAGGGAATGGCCTCAAGTTGTACCAGGGGAAGTTTACATTGGAAATTAAGCGAGATTTCTTCTCAGAAAGAGCAGTCAGGCATTGGAATGGTTTGCCCAGCGAAGTGGCGGTGTCACTATCCCTGGGGGTGTTTAGGGAAAGGTTGGACATGGTGCTTAGGGACATGGTTTAATGGGTGACATTGGTAGTAGGGTGACAGCTGGACCAGATGATCTTGGAGGTCTTTTCCAACCTTAATGATCCTATGATTCTATGATATCTTCGGGCTAAGCTTTCATTTTGACTGTCTCACCTGGGGGCTCATTTTTTAATCGTAGAATCACAGAATGGTTTGGGTTGGAAGGGACCCTTAGGGATCAATTAATTCCAACCTCCTTGCCATGTGCAGGGACACCTCCCACTAGACCAGGTTGCTCAAAGCCCATCTGACCTGGCCTTCAATGCTTCTAGGGATGGGGAATGCAAAACTTCTCTGGGCAACCTATTCCAGTGCCTCATCCCCCTCTGAGCAAAGAATTTATTCCTTATATCTAATCTAAATCTACCCTTTTTATTTTAAAACCATTACTCCTTGCCCTATCACTATGCTCCCTGACAAAGGGTCCCTCTCCAGCTTTCTTGTAGGCCTCCTTTAGGTATTGGAAGGCTGGAATGGGGTCCCCCTAGAGCCTTTTCTTCCCCAGGCTTAGAAACCCCAACTCTCTCAGCTTGTCTTCATAGGAGAGGTGTTCCATCTCTCTGATCATCCTCATGGTCCTCCTGTGAACTTCCTCCAACACGTCCATGACCTTCTTGTGCTGGGGGCTCCAGAGCTGAACCCAGTACGCTAGGTGGGGTCTCGAGAGCAAAGTAGAGGGGGAGAATCACCTTGACATGCTGGCCATAAATCTTTTTATGCAACCACGGATATGGTTGGCTTTCTGGGCTGCAAGTTCACATTGCTGGCTTATGTTGAGCTTCTCATTGACCAACAAGTCCTTCTCCTCAAGGCTGTTCTCAATCCATTCTCTGTCCAGCCTGTATTTGTGCTTGGCATTGCCCTGACCCAGGTGCAGGTGTTGAACTTCAGGAGGTTTGCATGTGACTTCCTCTCAAGCCTGTCAAGTTCCCTCTAGATGGCATCCCTCTCCTCCAGAATGTTGACCACACCACAAAACATCGCAAGTCCCAGTACTGACACTTGAGGAATGCCACTGATCACTCATCTCCACTTGGACATTGAGCTGCTGACCTCAACAATTTGAGTGTAAATATCCAACCAATTTCTTATCCACTAAGTAGTCCATCCATCAAATCCACATTTCTCCAATTTAGAGACAAGGATTTCATGTGGGACAGTGTCAAATACTTTGCACAAGTCCAAGTAGATGACATCAGTTTGTCTCCCCCTATTCAACAATGCTGTTAACCCCATTGTAGAAGGCCACCAACTTTATCAGGCCCAATTTGCCCTTAGTGGAGCTCCAGCTGGCTGTCACCAGTCACCTCTTTATTTTCCATGCATCTTAGCATAGTTCTCAGGAGGATCTGCTCTGTGGCCTTGATGGGCACAAAGGTGAGACTGGCCTGTAGTTCCCCAGGTCTTCCTTTTTTCCCTTTTAATAAATGCTTCCCTTCTTCCAATCAGTGGGAACTTCATCAGACTGCTACAGCTTCTCAAGTATGATGGATAGTGGCTTAGCAACTTCATCTGCTAGTTCCCTCAGGATTCGTGGATGCATCTCATCTGGTCCTATGGAGTTGTACATCTTCAGGTTCCTCAGAACGTGGTCTCAAATCTGATATTCTGACACCTGAATGTCTTTATACATTTTTGAGCCTTTTATTCATTCCCAAATGGAAGCTCTTCTGTGTTCCGTGGCTCCAAAGTGATGGATGTGAGTCAGTTGGAAAAACTGATTTTGGACAACTGAGAATAAAATTTAAAAGTTTTAATTCTCATTTCTGAGCTCAGCTTTATATTTACTGCTCCTATTCCTTAATGTGATCTGGTCAGTTTTTATGACATAATGTTCTGTTGAGTGTGCGACAAAATTACCTAACATATATATATATATATGAAAGAAATTGCAAAAACTATATAGTATTTCCAAATTTAGACCTGATTTGGCAGGTGATTCTGTTTTTTTCTCCATTTCATTGCTCCATTTAAAACACAGCTTCTTCTTATAAATTCAATGGCTAATTATGTTCAAATATCTCAACAGTATCATGTGACCTATGTGCTAACAAGTGTAGGAGGGAAAAAAAAGAAGAAAAAAAAAAAGATTAACCAGGATTTTCAAAGGTGACTAGTGGTTTCCTATGTGTCGTTTGAGGAGCCTGGTTCTCACTGAGGTGGAACTTAACATTTTCTTAATATGTTTCTTTAAATGAATCCCCAGAAAAGAGTCAATCCCCTTCCCCACTACTGCTAGTCACTTTAGAAAACTATTATAATGAAATATTTTTTTGCTGGTCTACCTATATACCTGTCTGAGATCTACAGATACCATTGTAATCACTTTAGTCTGAGTGACTGCTCTGACATAGCCACAGCCAGATCTCTTTGACCTACCAACATGATGACTGGTAAATACATATTTAGTAAGATGTAATTGTGTCAAGTTTTATGTTGTTTGCATTATTTGATATGTTACGCTACTCTTGAGGCAAGATGCACACATTTGCCAAGGTCTTCTCTGATTTCTATAGGGATTGAATCCACTCTGGGCCTCAGGGTAGGAATGAAGGATCTGGCAGTAGTTGGACATCTCTGAGGTAACCCAAGCAGCTGGAAGCATTGACCTGCATTCAAGCATACAGATTTTCCAGCTTCATTACTTTTGGGGCAGATATTAGAGTGATTTACATGCTTTTTCTTAATAGAGACATGCAGATGATTTAGTAAGTTTTAATATAAGAAGTGAGTGTCTGCTGAAAGTGTACAGCGTCTATACATCTCCCATATAGCATCTGCTGCTTTAGTTTTGTTATTCGAATTGTTAGGTTAAACAATATTCTTCATTTATTGCATAACATCAGTACATACAGTGTTTTCATTGTGGTAGCATAATCAAAGATTCTGCATAAACTTCAGGGAATGTACATAATTTCAAACAGAATGCACAGTTATATAAGCCTAGAAAGACAGGATTCAGGAATTGGCTATCATATATGTGCCCCTCAGGAGAAATGGAGAGACCCTTTATCTACAGTAACGTTGAACCTGCAAGCAGTAGAGCCATGTTACTGTGGTTATATATGTGCTCATTAGAAGCCGTGCCAAAAGTGCAGGACAATACTGCCTTGTAGACCAAGCATCTTGTCATGGCTCTGTTCCACCCCCTATTCACTCTGCCTGATGCTGGTCAGAAGCTGCAGAAGGGAACAGCTTTTGCAGTGCAACTGCACGTGCAGTGGTCTGTTGCACAGTGTTGATGTACCCAAACATGCCAATGTCTCCATCAGGCTACAGTTGCACTCCTCCTTTGCTTCCTATAACAAACTTCCCAAGGAATTTTACCTGAATTTCTCTCAGCAAAATGATGATCCAAACAACTAGCAATAAGGCAGCCAACAACCAAACAAAAAGATATAGAGTACAGGAAAACTACTCTCATAAGCACTGAAAGTGAATGTGAATGTCTTCATCCTGGAAGCCAAAAGAATCAGCTGTCTTGCCACCACAGACAGAAAAGGATTATTACACCCTTAAGATACTCAGGGTGCTTGCGCCTTTGATGGCTTTGAATCCAAAATTAAAAAGAAAAACTCAGACCCTGACTCTGCTGATGTATCAAGTGTATCAGTATTTTACCTAGCTTTCCTCCATTTTCACATCCCCCAGTGCTTAAATGTGAATTGAACCGTGCTTGAAGATGTGCAACAGAGAAAATATTTTCAGATGTAACCACTTCCCAACATGTGAACCCTGACAATCTTTTGCTAACACTCACAAATAACCCAGTTATCTCCTCAGCACAGCTTGTAGCACACTGAAAACCTAGTACGTTTTCTTGTGGTTAAAACAATATCTCTTTGCAAAACCTAGCACACTTTAATCACCACACATGGTATTTACCCTATTTTACAGGAAAACTCTCAGTACAAGTAAATGCAATTTCCTCCAAGTTGAACATGGTTTTATGCATAAAGTTTTTTCTTTTATTTTGGAAGTTATGTTAGAAAACTATTTATGTCTCCATTTTGGATGGTATCTTATTATGTATTTATGTTAAGAGATGTGTTATCTCTTTGGTCAGCCTTTCCTTACAAGCCCAGAGTTTAGGTTCTGTAGCAAAAATGCTTCCTTATTCCTACAAATACTGTTAGCAACTTCTTTTGGAATACCCTGTGTGTTTGCAGACATAATATCATTTGTTGACTCCTGTGTGAACGAGTTCATTCAGGGAGACAGCAATGTCTAGAACAGAAATCTGACACAAATTGCCCTCAAGGCAGTCACTAATCTCATATGAACAGGTAAAGAACAAGCATTGTAACAAAGAAGGTAGACGATCTTGTATCTTGTGACTGCATCTTGTATCTGAGACGCACTCTCCATCCAAAGCTTGTATGCAGCTGGGATTTTCATAGCATCTCTTTCATTTGTGGAATCTCTGTGAGGTCTTCCGTATAATTGCTGCTTTCCCCTCTGTTGGTGCATTAATCACGTCTCTCCTTTACTTGGTAGCCTAGAAATAGAACTGCACTGAGAACCCTACCATGCTGTATTTTTTTTTTTCTTTTAAAGTGAGACAGTTGGAGAGATTTTCACATGCACAAACACATGGATATTATGCTCATGTAAGACTCATATCCTTAGGAGAATAGGCTACAAAGACATTGATTCTAGGAATTTAACACAGACAGGATCTTTGCTTATTTAGACAATTATGTACATTCTGAAATTTAAGTCTTCAAAATATGATTACAAGGGAAAATCATCAATATTTTTCTACACTACACTAGAAGTAACATATTTTCTGAGGCTTGAAAATACTAAAAAAAAGATTAAAATGTGCATTTCTTTTCTGTTTTATCAAGCTTCCTTTATATCAGGAGAAAATGTGGATATTAGGTCAAATAATACTAATAATCACAGTAATGCAATGGTCGGTAGTCTGACATACTGGTCTGTAAGTGGTTTGAGATGATGCTGTAGTTTTACATCATGGTATTAGTTTCATGAAACTTTTTAAACATTACTGTTTTGTACTTGTTGCTGATAAATATGAGTTCTTTGAAGATGATGCTGCTGGCAAGAATTATGGGTTCCACAGAAGTAACAAAGGACAGTGGATATGTGTTTTTTTTTTTTTTCTCTGAATTCTGATCAGTATGCTTTGAATGTCCAGATAGTTTGAGTACATATTTAAATTTCCAGTCAAAATTATTTTTGCGGTTTAACCCCAGCAGGCAGCTCAGCACCACACAGACACTCTCTGACTCTCCCCAGGTGGGATGGGGAAGGGAGTTCAAGGGCATATGTGTTGAGATAAATCACAGAATCACAGAATGGCTGAGGTAGGAAGGGACCTCTGAAGATCATCCAGTCCAACCCCCTTGCAGAGCTGGATCACCTAGAGCACATTGCACAGGATGGCATCCAGGCAGGTTTTGAATATCTCCAGAGAAGGAGACTCCACAACCTCTCTGGGCAACCAGGTAAGGACAGTCTTGTAGGTAAAGCAAAAGCTTCACACACAACCAAGGCAAAACAAGGAATTCATTTGCTACTTCCCATCAGCAGGCAGGTGTTCAGCCACTTCTAGAAAATCAGTACTCATCATGCATAACAGTTTCTTGGGAAGACAAATGCCATCACCCCCTTCTCCCTCCTTTACCCCAGCTTTTATTTCTGAGCATGGCACTACATGGTGTGAAATATCTCCCTGGTCAGCCTGGGTCAGCTGTCCTGGCTATGTCCCCTTCTAACTCCTTGTGCACTCTTAGCCTCCTCACTGGCAGGGCAGTATGAGAAACAGAGAAGTCCTTGGCTTTGTGTGAGCACTGCACTACAACAACTAAAACATCTGCAGAACAACTCATGAAGTTCAACAAGGGCAAGTGCAGGGTCCTGCACCTGGGGAAGAATAACCCCTAGCACCAGTATGGGCTGGGGGCTGACCTGCTGGAGAACAGCTCTGCAGAGTAGGACCTGGGAGTCCTGGTGGACAGCAGGCTGACCATGGGCCAGCAATGTGCCCTTGTGGCCAGGAAGGCCAGTGGTACCCTGAGGTACATTCAGAAGTGTGTTGCCAGCAGTCTGAGGAAGGTGATCCTCCCCTTCTACTCAGCCCTGGTGAGGACCTGGAATTCTGTGCCCAGTTCTGGGCTCCCCAGTACAAGAGGGACACAGAGCTACTGGAGCAGGTCCAGAGGAGGGCTACTAAGATGATTAAGGGACTGGAGCACCTGTCATACGAGGACAGGCTGAGAGAGCTGGGCCTGTTAGCCTGGAAAAGAGAAGACTGAGGGGAAATCTCATCAGTGTATATAAATATCAGAAGGGAGGGTGTCAACAGGATGGAAATAGTCTCTTTTCAGTTGTGCCCAGCAAGAGGATGAGAGGCAATGGGCACAAACAAGCCCAGAAAGTTCCACCTGACAGCCGCAGCTGCAGCGCCCAACCACGAATTACAGAGGGATCTCGGGCCCTTGCTTCACCCCAGGTGGCCCGGGATAGCAGCGCAACCAGGCTGCACCTGCCAGCTCTCCTGAGAGAGGCTGACAGGGAGTGGGTGTTGCCAGGGCCACAGCGACTGCGCCCATGCCCTCTGCCTAGAAAAAGCCTCTGGGAGGGCAGCAATGCGTCTCTGCCCACTATGAGCAGGGAGGGGCCAGCAGCGCGTGTACACCAGTGTGCAGCTGGTGTGGCAGGGCGCAAGAGCTCTGCATCATGTATTGGCAGTCTGTGAGATCGCACACCTATCATGGTGTCCACTTGGCAGAGAGCTCACTCCAAAAATGCTGTGGCGACCCAGATGGAGGGCCTGCCCAGAGACATGGCTGTTTAGGCCTCTGGTTGCAGGGAGTGCCTGAGCCTGTCGCTGCTGGGGGAGGAGGGGAGCAGGGAGACTGCCTGTTCTCAGGTGGAAGGTCTGCTCTCCATGGTGGCTGAGCTCAAGGAGGAGGTAGAGAGACTAAGGAGCATCAGGGCATGTGAGCTGAAGACTGAATGGTGGAGTAACTCCCTGGTGTGCCAGAGAGGGAGCAACCCCCTTGCCAGGGGGATGCCCCCCAGAGGGTGGTGGAGCCCCTGCCCTGTCACTGTCAGGCAGAGGGAGGGGACCAAAAAGATGAGGAGGGTTGGAAGCAAGTCCCAGTTCGGCACCGCAGGCAACCCCCCCTCCCTCCCTACCTCGCTTCCCCAGGTGCCCCTCCCTAATAGGTTTGAGGCCCTGGCTCTTGAAGGAGAGGTAGGTAAGGATCTGGTGGAAGGCTGGCCTATGAGGTCACATCAGAAGAGGCCTCGAGACGGCCTCTGAAAGACAGACAGACAGACAACAAAGGAAGGAAGGAAGGAAGGAAGGAAGGAGGGAGGGAGGAAGGAAGGAAGGAAGGAAGGAAGGAAGGAAGGAAGGAAGGAAGGAAGGAAGGAAAGGTAACTGTAGTACGAGATTCCCTTCTGAGAGGAACAGAGGGCCCAATATGCAGAGTTGACCCTCATTGAAGGAAAGCCTGTAGTCTACCTGGAGCCAGGACCAGGGATATCACCAGGACACTCCCCAGCCTGGTGCACTTGACAGACCACTACCCACTACTGATCTTCCAGGAAGGTGGGAGGAAGCTGCATCCCATAGTCAGAGGGGAATGAAGAAAGATTTCAAGGCGTTGGGATGGTTGGTGAAAGAATGTGGGGTGCAAGTCATTTTCTTTTCCCTCCTTCTGTTCTTGGGTCATGACATGGGACAGAATAAAAGGATCCGGTCCATAAATAATTGGCTATGTGACTGGTGCTACAGGCAGGGGTTTGGGTTCTTTCATAATGGCTGGTTTTATAAGACACCAGGCCTGACAGTAATACGTAGGAAAGGTTTATCTCACAGGGGCAAAAGGGCTCTGGGACAGGAATTAGCAGGGTTCGTTTGCAAAGCTTTAAACTATATCCAAAGGGGGAGGGGATTGTAGCTGTACTTGCACCGGTGGGGCAGTGCCTTTCCATTGATGAAAACAGGGAGACATCCCACCCCCCTAGGGTGAAATTGGCATGCTCAGCTCACTCCCTGAAGTGCCTGTTCACCAATGCACGTGGCATAGGGAATAAGCAGGAGGAGTTAGAAATCCGTGTTTGGTCAGGAGACTATGATCTAGTGGCAATTACAGAGACATGATGGGACAGCTCACATGACTGGAATGTGGTCATGGATGGGTGTGTCCTTCTCAGGAAAGACAGGCCAGCAAGGCAAGGTGTTGGAGTTGCTTTTTATGTGAAAGAGCAACTACATTGTATTAAGTACTGTCCAGGGGTGGATGAGGAGGGAGTTGAGAGTCTGTGGGTGAGAATTAAGGGGCAGGCTGGCATGGGAGATACTGTTGTGGGCGTCTATTACAGGCCAACAGATCAGGATGAGGAAGTTGACGAGGCCTTCTACAGGCAGCTGCTAGCAGCCTCGCAATCACAGACCCTGGTTATTGTGGGGGATTTTAACTCTCCTGACATTTGCTAGAAGGCCTACTCAGCCAGCCATCTGCAGTCCAGGAGGTTCCTTTTGATGACAACTTCCTGATGTAAATGGTGAATATGCCAACCAGAAGAAGAGTGCTGCTGGATCTTGTCCTTGCTAACAAGGAGGGGCTGGTTGAAGCAGTGAAGGCTGAGAGCAGCCTTGGTTGCATCGACCATGAGACGGTGAAGTGTAGGATCTCATGTGGCAGGAACAGAGTACCGAGCAGAATTGCAACCGTGGACTTCAGTAAGGCCAACTTTGGCCCTTTCAAGCATTTGCTAGGGGAAATCCCATGGGAAAAGGTACTTGAAGGAAAAAGAGCCCAAGATAGCCGGTTAGTGTTCAAGGACTGCTTCCTCCGAGCTCAAGAACAGACCATCCAAACAGGCAGGAAGTCAGGAAAGAGAGCCAGGAGACCTGAATGGTTAAACAGGGAATTGCTGGACAAATTCAAGTGGAAGAGGACAGTCTACAGATCATGGAAGGAGGGGCTGGCCACTTGGGAGGAATATAAGGCTCTTTTCAGAGAATGTAGGGAGGCAACTAGGAAAACTAAGGCCTCCTTAGAATTAAACCTCGCAGGAGGGGTGAAGGGCAACAGAAAGGGCTTTTTCAAAGCAGATAAAACTAACAGTACAGGCAGTGTAGGCCCACTAATGAATGAGGTGGGTGCCCTGGTGACAGAAGATAAAGCGGAGTTACTGAATGCCTTCTTTTTTTAAAATGCCAGAGGCTCTTCTGAGGAGCCCCGTACCCTTGAGGCCACAGATGAAGTCAGAATAAAGGAGGAGTTTGCCTTGGTTGATGAGGGCTGGGTTAAGGACTGATTAAGCAAGCTGGACATCCATATGTCCATTGGTCCTGATGGGATGCATCTCTGGGTGCTGAGGGAGCTGGCGGAAGTCATTGCTAGGTCATTCTCCATCATCTTTGGTAAGTCATGGGCATCGGGAGAGGTGCCTGAGGAATGGAGGAAAGCAAATGTCACTCCAGTCTTCAAAAAGGGCAAGAAAGACAACTCTGGTAACTATAGACCGGTCAGCCTCACCTCCATCTGTGGTAAGGTGATGGAACAACTTATCCTTGGCATTGTCTCTAGTCTTATCAAGGATAAAAGGGTCATTAGGGGCAGTCAGCATGGCTTCACCAATGGGAAGTCATGCTTGACCAACCTGATAGCCTTTTATGAGGATATAACCGGGTGGAAAGATGATGGAAAAGCAGTGGACGTGTGATCTATCATGATTTCAGTAAAGCCTTTGACACCGTCTCCCACAGCATCCTCACAGCTAAACTGAGAAAGTGTGGTCTGGATGATCGGGTAGTGATGTGGACTGTAAACTGGCTGAAGGGAAGAAGCCAGAGGGTTGTGGTTAATGGGACGGAGTCGAGTTGGAGTCCTGTATCTAGTGGAGTCCCTCAAGGGTTGGTACTGGGACCAGTGTTGTTTAATATATTCATCGATGACTTGGATGAAGGAATGGAGTGCGCTGTCAACAAGTTTGCTGATGACACAAAACTGGGAGAAGTGGCTGCCATACCTGAAGGCTGTGCTGCTATCCAGCGAGACCTTGACAGGTTGGAGAATTGGGCGGGGAGAAACTTAATGAACGAGGGCAAATGTAGAGTCCTGCATCTGGGCAAGAACAACCCCAGACACCAGTATAAGTTGGGGACTGCCTTCATGGAAAGCAGTGAAGGGGAGAAGGACCTGGGGGTCCTGGTGGACAGACGGATGACAGTGAGCCAGCACTGTGCCCTTGTGGCCAAGAAGGCCAATGGATGGCATCCTGGGGTCTATCAGAAGGGGTGTGGTTAGTAGATCGAGAGAGGTTCTCCTCACCCTCTACTCTGCCCTGGTGAGACCCCATCTAGAATATTGCATCCAGTTCTGGGCCCCTCAGTTCAACTACAGAGAACTGCTTGAGAGAGTCCAGCACAGAGCCACGAGGATGATTAAGGGAGTGGAGCAAATTCCTTACGAGGAAGGCTGAGGAAGCTGGGTCTCTTTAGCTTGGAGAAGAGGAGACTGAGGGGTGACCTTATTAATGTTTATAAATATGTAAAGGGCAAGTGTCAGGAGGATGGAGCCAGGCTCTTCTCGGTGACATCCAATGACAGGACAAGGGGCAATGGGTGCAAGCTGGAACACAGGAGGTTCTACTTAAATATGAGACAAAACTTTTTTATGGTGAGGGTGACAGAACACTGGAACAGGGGCTAGTGGAGTCTCCTTCTCTGGAGACTTTCAAAACCCGCCTGGACGCATTCCTGTGTGACATGATTTAGGTGATCCTGCTCCGGCAGGGCGATTGGACTAGATGGTCTTTCAAGGTTCCTTCTAATCCCTAACATTCTGTGATTCTGTGATTCTGTGATTCTGTGAATATGAGAGGGAACTTCTTTACTGTGAGGGTGAAAGAGCAGTGAAACAGGTTGCCCAGAGAGGCTGTGGAGTCTCCTTCTCTGGAGATATTCAGAACACATCTGGATGACAATCCTGTGCAATGTGCTCTAGGTGATCCTGCTTGGCAGGGGGGTTGGACTAGGTGATCTTCAGAGATCCTTTCCAACCTCAGCCATTCTGTGATTCTGTATTATCACCACTATTTTAATCACAAATCCAAATCACAGCATCATACAAGCCTCTACAAAGGAAATTAACTTTATCCCATTGAAAACCATGACAGTTATGTATTTAATGTTATAACACATTGAAATTCCAGTTGGTGCAATTTAAAGATATACAAACAAATGCCTGAGGCTGCTTACCAAACAAGTCCTATTATTTACAAGAACCTGCAATGATCCATAGGTTGCCAAAATCTCCCTGAGAGCTCTGGAACTTCAGAAATGGCACTTGGTTTGATAACCATCTAAGGTAGTTATGAACATGGCTTTGGTAAGAAGTAACAGAATGTAAGTATCTATTTACTTACTACCTTAGGTTCTTCACAGTTTTATTTATTTATTTATTTAGTTAGTTAGTTAGTTATTTTCTGCATATTGACTTGTTGGTTTTCATTGTTTTAGGCTTGCTATGCTGGAGATGGTTAATGAATTCCATGGTGTAAATTCGGATATGAAATTATTGGTGATGCTTTATTTAAACTATCCCCTGGAGACTTGGAAAAAAAATATATATATATATATATTTTAAATAATAGCAAGAAAATAATTTTGTTTAGTACATAAGCTTTACTGCTGCTCAAAGATGGGGTTAGATTTTTATTCTTCATTTCTGTTTTCCACATAGCAGTACAATGCTAATTTGAAGCCAATAATGTCAAGGTCTTTCTTGTATTGGTTATACAAATATTACACCTCTGAAAGCATATACACTGGCAGTCAAAGCATGTTGAAAAGCTTCAGATTTCAGGAATTGTGCCAAGGATTTGTCATACCAAATGTAGGGCAAACCACAATAGGCACTTCAAGGAAGTCTTCTCAGTAGTTTGTAAGTAAAGATATTGATATATTTCTTGTAATTGCATTTTTTTTTTCTGGTTGCTAGCATACTGCACATCCATACATGGGAAATATATGACAGAGTGCAGCACCATCAGTTTTTGTCTTCACTTTGCATGGGACGCTCTTATCATTGTCATTCATGAGCTCTGTAAGACTTCCCAAAAATGAGAAGAGAGGGGAGGGGAGGGGAGAAGAGGAGCAGAGTGGAGAGGAGAGGAATTATTTTTTTCATAATGCTTGTCTGCTTACTATCTTTTCTGCTTGTATGAAGGGGCAGAACTGTGCTGCAGTCTACTTTTCCCCCTCATTTGAAATTCTTTGGTTTCTATGGAAACAATGTGTTCTATTGTTACAGTTTTAAATTGGGGGACAGCAGTGCTCCAGCATTTCAAAGAAAACAAAACAAAACAAAACAAAAACCAACAACCAACCAAACAAAAAACAAACCAACCAGTAACTCAAGTTGTCTGTGACTGTGTGGAAATGCTGTTTGCTCCTTGATGCTTCTAAACGGAAGTATATTCTGAACCACAGTCCAAAGTCATCTACTTAACACCAAGTTACATACTTTATTAAAATGTCTACTCTTTCCATTCAAGATCACCTACCACATGAAATCTTCAAATACACATTTGCACTTTAAATATGTGTATGCACAATTTACACCTGACAGCATTTAATGACTGCAAAATTCATGTCCATGATTCATCAAACTCATTGATTTATATGTGCCAGTTATATTCTTCATGCAATATATACTTGCTCTACAGAAGTGTAATTGACATTTCTCAAGGATTTTTGGTTTTCTGGCCTGGGTTGTTAGACATTCATAAAAGCTGGAGACCAATATTAAATGCAGTAGAATGGTAAATCAGAGCTAAATTGATAGCTATGATTGTCTGAGTGCACCCAAAATAGCATATTGATTACTCATCTTGCTGTAAATGAGGATGGTTTAAACAAAGAATTTCTTAATCATTTCTCTATAGTTCTTCTATTTGTAAAAACAGACAGATAAAAAAAATAAATCCAATTCTTAGAGTATTTATTTGGAATTTTCTAATAGTCAGTTATTTTTAAAACCTCTTTTAGAACTCTTAGGAAAGAAAAAAAAAAAGTCATAGCTCCTTAAACTGTGGATTGTGTTTTATTTTATTTATTTACTTATTTATTTTCTCATCAAAATTCCCTTCTTCATTTTTAGATTGAAAATATACAGCTGGTTTCTATATACTGGACAAATATTGCAAATATGTCTTCATTGTTTAACTAAAAATTAGTCTTTGCACTCTTCCCTCCTCCTTCCATATCATGAATTTGGCATAAAAATCCCAGGATGTTTTAAGAAACTAACACTATTTTCTTCCTTGATACTTATTAGTTTTAACTTCTTTATATTTCTTTCTTTCTTTTTTTTTTCAATATAGACTGAACTTTCTGAACTTTTATTAAAAAAAACTTTTAGAAAACAAAAGTGAAAATGTGAATTTCAGCAAATTAAATGACTAAAAACTAACCCCTTTTAAGTGTAATTATAAATGGATATTATTGCATTTTAATAGCTCCCACAAGGAATGATTCAGGACTCTGTGCTGTAACTTCTATATGGAGGAAATAGGAAAAGTGTATTGAATTACTGCTGACACAGGTACAGCCAATACAAGCATAGGAGTAGCAGTCAGTAGCTGTGATCTAGATCAATTTGTTAGCCTGGTAAAAAACACGCATTTTATTAATATGTAATGTCCTACATGTAGAACCAAAAGATGAAGTCTGTATATATTAAAGATGAACTTTACTTCTGGAAACTGAAGAAGTGATGAAACAGAACACAAGTTCTCTGAACTGTAAAAAGACCAAAGGGCCTAACATTGTCTTGATGTATAAAACGATGAGAGTAGGAGAAGACAGAGTCAATATGCCTTCTGATGTTGATAATGACACATAAACTTCTGGAATTCTGTGTTCCTTTCTTACCTTAGTATAGGAAATATATTTAAACATTGGATAGAATACTGAAAAGCACCATGTGTTGTATCTAAGTAGGAAGCTGAAAGACCTATTTCTTATTACTATTTATTTTATGAAGACAATAATATCAAAGAATAATTTTGGCGAATTATTATAATTTAGCGAAGACTAATTAGAATTTATATATACCTATAAGGAATATATATACCTATAAGGAAAAGCAACACTATAACAAGTCCCAGTGAGTTGTAATCAGAAGCCAGATGTGTTCATAAACAAGGATGAAGACAAACACTTTCTGCAGCAAATATAACTAACTAGTAGTATAACTACTATAATTAACTAGTATAACTACTATAAATAACTAATGTAATAAACTAGTATAATTAACTTGTCATGGTCTGGGACATACTATTCCTATAATTGAAAATGTTTAAATGAAGTCTGAAAGGTATATTCATTTTATTTATTTATTTATGTTTAAATATAAGCTGTAGTTCAGTTTAAAAGAGAAATTAATTCAGAAAACTGCTTTGTGAGGTACAAAATGGAAAGTCATAATAGATAACCCCTTCAGTCCTTTTTCAGAGGTTAAAACAATAATCTTTATTGTATTCAAATCTATTGCTTTTTGCTTTCTACTCTTTCATGCACAGTATTATCAGTGACTGAGTATGTGTGTATGTTTGTTTATGGGCATGAATGCTGTTTTTAGAGTTGGCATTCTCATGTGATCTATTTCATATGGATGTTTTCTGTTTGAAGAGCTGTGTTTTCAATCCTCAGATTCTGAAGGAAGTCCCTAGAGAAGATTAATATAGGTCTGTAAAAGAAGAGTCTCCAGTACATTCAACAACTAAACAGAAAGTCTTTTCTCAAAAGCCCTAACAGGAAAAGTGAGATATCAGGTGGACAGGTCTAGAAGAGCTAAGGATGTTGTAGTATATGGATCCAGATTTCTATAATTAGACTCTAAGTAAATATATCTTAATCCGATATAAAACCCAGTACTTCTGTGACTGTATCCAGTCCCACAAGCACAGCTGGAAACCCCAAGCTGGCAGCAGCCTGCACAATAGAATTCTATTTTTGAACATTGGTAAATGTACATAAATGCATTAAATTTTCATTGCATCATCAGACCACTTCAACCATAATGTTCTGCCCAAAAACAATGTCAACCCTTACTCATGGTTATCCAGTAGGTCTGTGTGCAAGTGCTTTGCCCATTTGGGTAAATCAGCCTCTTTTTAACAGCTGGCTGATCTTTAGAAAGATTTAACTACATGTGTACACTTCTGTTTTAGTGATCTAGATATTTCCTCTTCTTTCCTCTTAATAAAACAGAAACTTCTATCCAGAATTCCTTAAATATTTATGAATGCATTACATTCTTATCTGCTCTATAGTCTGCCGTCAGAAAATTTTATTGAGGTTGCCCACCAGGTTCATGATTTCATGGCACACTCTGTAAATAATCTGTGGGGTTACTATTACTGCCATGTATCTGTATTATCTCAAAAGACAATCTTGCTGTCTCAATCCTAACCCTTCTTTTCTTGATACCCTTTTCATTTTAAGGTTTTTAAATAGCAAAATCAAAACTTCATGGTGTGTAACTACTCAGAAATAGTCTCCATTAAGTGAAACTTAAAGGAGTTCCCATTTTCCAAGCTAGTGCTTTTATCTTTCCGAGAGCTGTCATTTGCTAGCAGTCCAAAGCAGGTTTTTCAGAACTGTTCCTATAACAGTGTGGTCAGAAATTATCTTTAAGCTTTTGACAGATGAGCTGAATTCAAGATATACACTCTTCTGATTTCCTTCTGCAGACAATTTATATGTCATGGTTATCAGAAAACTTATGTATTACAGGAACCGTTTTTCTTGGATATAATGGAATGCTACCTTAAAATTTTAACAGAGTTATTAAAAGTGTCATTTTGGAGTGGATTTGTGTTTTAAGATTTTTTAAAAAGACTAAAAGTCCTGCACCTAAAGAAGTGGAAGTAGTTTGAACAGCAGCCTAAGAAGTTTGGACATCAAGAAGCCCTTTCCAGGGATTTAAATTTTAAGACGTATGTATCTTGTTGAACCTGTATGAGTTATTATTTACATATTCATAAGAATTTTTCTTAAAATAAATAATACTTTACGTAGCAACCCCTACACACAAGATAGTTTCTAATATCTTTATAAACCTTAATACCTATGATATTCTGGGGGAAAACAAACAAATAAGAAACCACAGAAAAACAAACCCAAAAACTGCTCCTATTGCTCAATATAGCCAATGTGTAAATCCAGTGTAATCAATAAGAACTGAGGGTAGAAAATGAAGATGAGAGGAACACATAACTCTTGAATATTTTGTCTGTACCTCGCACCTGTAGATATCAAGAACAGGGATCTAATGACAGCTAGCTAATATTAGGTATCTAACATTCAAAGTAATGGAAGTACAAAAACACAATGAGATTCCTCCTTTGTTATTAAAAACACTTTTCTGTACATACCTAATAGTCGATGGTGTGAAAGGCAATGAAAAATCAAATTTTAATAAATATTTAAGAGCAGCTATATAAAATATATATATTCTTTTTTTTCCTCAATTACTTTACTTACTCTAGTGTTCTGGACTTTTCTGTCAGAACTCCACTTGAGGCAGTCAAGAATGTACTGAAATGAACTGAAAATATACTTCCACACTCAGAATCACATAATAAAACTGGCAGTTGCTCTTTTCCTTACAGTGTAGGCTATTCAAAGCAAAGAAACACCCCATGGAGAATCTTGCATTAAGAATTCTGATCAGCAAATGAACTTTCCTCTTCTGGTTGGTCCTTTCCTTGGGAAGAGCAAAGGCAGAAGCTACTTCTGAAATGGCCACTTGTTTGTAGTATATACACCAATGACTCACCTCTCCTGTCAGAGCAGGGCTGCTCATAACAATTTACTTTCTCAGACCCCTTCTGTCATACTCAGTTATATAAAAGCATTTCATCGGGAAACCAAAAAACAAATGCAATTTTCTTCTTGTTTAGCTTGTTCTTTTAGTTCCCTGAGTGCAGCTCAAGTGCTCCCCAGGCCTCATTTTATTAGTTTCAAATATTGTTAAGTATGTTTTTCCATGCTTCTTCAATGTATATTTTCAGACAAGTTAGGGATGTTTTGTTGTGTTGAACCTTACAGATTTTATCAATCTCACTGAGGTTTGCAAGAGAAAGTCAAGCACAAGCATATGTATTTTTAGTACTGAAGGTTAATTAGCTATCTTAAATGTTTTATTTGAAAATGTTCCTAGTCTTATTTAAATAAAATTCTGGTAGCATGAAATCTTCTGTTGGAATCCTCTGATACTAGTGTGGTGGTTTTACCCAGCTGGGCAGCTGAGCTCCACCAAAACCGTTCTCTCACTCCCCCTCCTCAAAGGGAAATGGTGAGAAAATGGGATGGAAAGGGTTTAAGGGTTGAGATAAGGAAAAGGAGATCACTCAGCAATTATTGTCACAGGCAAAACAGACTCAGCACAGGAAGATTAATGAAATTTATTACCTATTACTAACAAGCCAGAACAATGAGAAACAACAACAAAACAACAACAAAAAACAACTAAAAACACGTTACTCACATCCACCCTCTTCTATGTCAGCCTCCCAGGTGGCACAGGGGAATGCGGAATGAGGACTGTAGTCAGTCTATAGCACTTCATCTCCGCTGCTCCTTCAAGGTCACTCTCTTCCCCTGCTCCAACACGAGGTCCCTCCCACGGGAGGCCGTCCTTCTCGAACTGAGCGTGTGTGAACTTTCCACAGGCAGCAGCTTTTCAAGAACTGCTCCGACGTCTGTATGGTCTGTATGATGGGGACCATCTGTCAGGAGCAAACTGCTCCAACATGGGTCTCCCATGGGCAAGAGATCCCCCCAGATCCCCTGCTCCTGCGTGGGTTCATCTCCATGGGCTGCAGCTCTGGCCCAGGGCCTGCTGCCATGGGGGCTCTCCATGGGCCGCTGGGCCCATCTCCAGGTCAGATCCACCTGCTCCACCGGGGGCTCCCCACCAGCTGCAGTATAGAGATCTGCTCTGCTGTGGTACATCATGGGTTGCAGGGGGAGATCTGCTCCACCACGGGCCTCTCCACAGGCCACAGGGGAACTTCAGCTCCATGCCTTGAGCACATCCTGCCCTCCTTCTTCATTGACCTTGGTCTCTGCAGGGCTCTTTCTTACTCCTCGCTCTCCCAGGTGATGTTGCATTGAAGGTTTTTATTTCCCTTTCTTAAATCTGCTCTCACAGAGGCACAAGCAACATTGCTTATTGGCATGACTCTGGCCAGTGGCAGGCCCCTGTGGAACTGGCTGAAACTGGCCCTTATCTAACGTGGGGCAGCTTCTAGATTCTTCTCACAGAGACCACCCCTGCAGCCCCCCTGCTACCAAAACCTTGCCAAATAAACCCCATACAGATGTACATTAACCAAAGACCAAGAAGAACTCACTAGCTATCAATCTAATAACAGGATGTTTTTGAGGTGTTTGCTTTGTACTCATCAGACGTACTCAGATTTGCTGTCTGCTTTAATCCATATATGGCCTAGTGTGCCAAGACTATGAAGTCCACCTAGCAAATAACACAAAAGCTTTAAGTCATTTGCTCTAAAAGTTGCTGTAATAACAGCTATGTGAAAAAAGAGTTGTATTGAAGAGTTCTGCAGAATGAATAGGTCTTGAAACACCAGCTGAAGGCAAATGAAACATGTTAGTCTTAATATGGAATAGGCTGGAACAGACTGCCTGTCTTTTTCTGCTAAAATCAATTTAATTGATGTGGCTTCTCGTCTGAAAATATATATTATAAATTACAGACTTACCGTTCCTTCCAAGTTATATCAGTGACAAGGTTTAACCAGAAAAATGCATAAGACTTGTTCAGTGTCCAGTTCCTTAGAGCTTAAAGTCAAACTAAGTTATATACATATCTGTTCATTTCTGAACTTGAGATATGTGCAATGAATTCTGACGGTCACCATTTAATCTTGATTTTCATTTAGTCTGAGTTGAAAATAAGACTATGAAAAATTATCCAACAAAACCTTCTTTCTATGGCTACTTTACCCATAGAAAATTTTCTGTAAACTGGAATATATTTATTTAAGTATAAAGTGTTCATACTTCAATTTGAAACAATTGAAAGGAATATTTTATTTTGCTGTAAATTTCCATTATTTTCAGAGTAGAAATGTACAAAAATGACATTTCTTTAAGTCATCATGAGGAAAAAAAAAAAAAAGCTTTCACAGATACTTTCTGATGTACAAAAAAGTGAAATCTTAACTTTAAAATTTCAGAAAAATATTTTGAAGAATCATGAGAATCATGCAGCTGTATTTGCCATGTCATAGTGTTCTCCATTGTAAAATGTTGCTTTATAGCACACAGTTCGGTCCTGTTTCATTCACATAGAATTTAGGTTTCTATATCTGCAAAGATTAATGTGTGTGTACACTCTTTGTACACTACAGAGTTTCACTGATGCCAGCGGAGCTGGCTGCAGCATAGAAGTTAGGATAGGCATTAGTCCTTTCAGGATCAACCACTAAGCCTATTATATCAGGACACAAAATTAGGTTAGATTTTACTCTTAGTAAGGTTAGTGAAGCCCTATTGCCTAAACCATTGTGGAGCAGCTGAAAAGAACAGAAGAATTAGACACAATGGATAAAATACTTTAAGGGAAGAGTGAACTAAGAAAGCTTTCCATGTTATTGTATAAGATAATGCAGGTTAGGCAATTAAACCACCTCCTTTTTTTTGGTGAAAGTCATTATTCTTTTGAGTGATCATGTGCCAAAAACAAGTATTAATGGCTTATACTGTACACTTGAAAATGTTCTGACTTATTTCAGCCAAGAGCAATTTGCTTATTTTTTTAGTTCTAACATTACCTGATATTGTAAAAATGACCTTTAAGTGGTTCCCACTGCTCTCATACTCTTTGTTCTAGGCATACAAGGAATCTTGAATATTGCCAGCTGAAACATTTTTTGTAATATGTTTTATTTTTAGCAACACCTAAAGTTCATCCTTCTCTGAGTGAGAGTATCATGATTATAGGAAGATCAAAAGCTGAAGCAGAGGAAACTTCAAGAGTGAAAAAATAAAAAATAAAAAATCTAACATTGTATATAAATTAAGCTGCCATTCAAGCTGCACTTATTTATACTGTGGTTTGTAAAAGTGATTATTATGGAAAGAATAATGCATTTAATTTTCTTGTGAATTACTTTGTAGTACATCTTACATCTTATCTCTGTGATTTCTGAATAATCAAAGGCGGGATCAGAGTTCTCTTTAAAAATGAAAGAAATAGCATTCTCCTATGGAGCTTAGTTGTGGAAAGTTTTCCCCAAACATTGCTGTTCAAAATAAAACTAAACTTCTGTCTATGATGAAGACAAATTTTTTGTTGTTGTCAGCTGTGTACTTTAGAAACATTTTTAGTGATTTATTGCCAGTATTTAATAGCAACTGTAAGCTTTAGTTGTTCTGAGGAAAATTGGCCATGTTTTTTGAAATTAGTGGAAGCATATTTTAGAGGTAGGAGCTTGACTGTTAGGTGATAATTATAATGGAAATATGGATCTTTTTTTTGAAGTCAAATAGAAGTCATATTGGAATGAGAAACATGATGTCATATTTATGAACTTTAGTGTATGTTCATATTACAATTTTAATTTGAATCAGAAATGCATCTTTGAAACAAATTTCCTGGTCCTGTCTGCTTTCCATGCCTTACTTTACAGTGATTCAAAGGATGCAAACTGGATTTCGTACAAATGAAGCCAGATTGGAACATATTCTAGGAGTGGTTCTAATGTGTGACAATCGTTAGTGGTCAGTCAGTCGATGTAGCCTTGGTGTACTTACATCATCTTTGTAACAGATATGCTTTTTATAACTGAATTTGAAATACTGATTCAGATACTAACACCACTGAATGTCAAACTTCAGACAGTAAACACAAAGGGCTTCTGATTGTGTCAACTAAGAGGCACAGCAAGAAGAAAACTCATGGGCTGTAGTTCTCAAGGGTGTATCAAACACAGATCTGGCCTGTGAATACTTGTTTGGCTGGACAGCAGAGAAACCCCAGAATGGTTTCTCAGGAAATGCTTGAAAACCATAAGATTTCTCAAACAACTGCAGCAGGCTGTTTTGGTGGGTGCAGACTGTACAGATGTTGGGCTTTGCCTGGATGCAAAGCCAAAACATGTTTTGGCACATCTTCTCAAGACTGCCACTTATTGGGGAGTTGACTGATAGTTTCTCTAGCACACTGGTTCTGTAAAATCATTTCCAGGAGAACTACAGCAAGAACTTCATTAGCAGTGACTCTACAATTTTTCACATTCATATGCTCCCTGGAGCAATTTAGATAGTAGATTTATGTAGACCTCAAGAAAAAAAAAAGCTATCTTACTATCTTTAGAGGAAAGAAATAGTCCTAGTTTCTTCCAAATATTTCTGTGTTTGTCAGAACATATCTTTGTATTTAAAATTAAATTCTACAACATCTCAAGTGAAAATATCTTGCGGTAAAAACGTGTTTTGGGGTGATAAGATGCTTAAAACCCACCCTCCTGCTCAGTCAGAATTAAGGTTTCAAATACAAGTTCTCAAAATATAGGGATACACTTAATGGAAATAGTTCCTCTACAAATTCATATCTGGCATCTTCTCCGAAACTCTCAGTGTTGATGAGTGACAAAGATATTCCAAGCTGTTGTGGGCCTAGCTGGGTCCCTGGCCTTTGCAGCTGTCTTGGGCAAATGTCTTGAGTTGTCTTGCAAGCTGTCTTGAGTTTCTCTTGTCTAAAGTCAATTTTCCCAGAGAAAACAGACAGTAAAACCACAGAACTTGATTGTTAAATGTTTGCGATCAACGGATATTTTATAGAGGTATTAGGTGATATTGTACAACTTATATCTTCATAACATTCTTGGGAATTGTGGCAGAATTGTTCTTATTTTATAAAAAGAGAACTGTTTCAGCCAATTTATCTATTGTATTTTAGATGTATACCTCAGATTCAGATAAACCTAGGAGCCTTTTCTTCTAATTGTCTCCAGAGGGAGTATGGATAACCACCTCGAAGAGAAATGTCTACACTCTATCTGTAGGTAGACCATCTGCTGATAGACAGTATCTGTGTTTTTCAAACTGAGGCGAGTTTGATCAAGTAAAAAGTGCACAACTAGAATACAAGTGGGAAAAGGCAGAGGTAGGGTTTAGTTGTCACTTCAAAGGAAATATAAATAAGATAAAGAATGAAGCTTTTTTCAGGCCTTTCTCACCACTGAGAAAACTATTCTTTCAATGTCCTCAGTTCTTCTCTGTTTGGTTACAAAATAAAACCTTCTGGCAGTAATATTTGTTATGGTCTTGTTTTATAGAGCAGGTTGGATTGTCCTTAGCTTAAGGAAAGGTTGAGAAATGCTTGCGGGGGGAATCATAGATTCATTAAGGTTGGAAAAGACCTCCAAGACCATTTGGTCCAACCATCAACCTACTACCAGTGTCACCCACTAAACCATGTCCCTAAGTACAAAGTCCAACCTCTCCTTAAACACCTCCAGGGACAGTGACGATACCACTTGCCTGGGCAAATCATTCCGATGCCTGACTACAACTCAGTAGTAGACTCAGTAGTTGAGGTCGGCCGCCTTGGAGCCGGTGCAGCCACAGCGCCTGACCAGGAGTTACAAGGAGATCTCGGGCCCTTGCTTCGCTAGGGCTGGCCCAGGACAGCAGCGCGACCATGCTGCACCCGCCAGCTCTTGTGAGAGAGGCTGACAGGGAGTGGGCATTGCCAGGGCTACAGCAACTGCACCCATGCCCTCTGCCTAGAAAAAGCCTCTGGGAGGGCAGCAACGCGTTGCTGTCCACCGCGAGCAGGGAGGGGCTAGCAGCACGTGCACACCGATGTGGCAGGGCGCAGGGCTCTGCATCATGTATTGGCAGTCTGTGAGACAGCACACCTATCATGGTGTCCACTTGGCAGAGAGCTCACTCCAAAGCTGGACATCCAGAAGTCAATGGGTCCTGATGGGATGCATCTGCCAAAAGACTAAATAAATAAATAAATAAATAAATAAATAAATAAGTAAGTAAGTAAGTAAAACAGATATTCATGTGCTGGAAAGAAAGTGATGTAGCAGAAATAGCTTAGTGTTTTGGGATGAAGTGGGAAAGTGGTCTCTGATGCTTCAGGAGGCTACAAGCTGCTCTCACTGTTTTGTCCTTGCCTAACTTCAGTGAAGAGTGCATCAGTAGCTGAGGCACCATTTAAGTTCTAAGATAACACTTAAATGAATCTAGCTCATTTAAGATCACTTAGGCCTTGGAGGCTTGATATTCCACATCAGTCAGACTTATTTTTTTAGCAGATTTTTATGTATGGCCAGTCGAGCAACCATGAACTGCAGATATATGTCAGACATACATATGATCAAAAATCAGGCCTGCCGATATTAATTTAGTTTAAAGAATTGGTTACATTCAACACTACATCACTAATGAAAAATAAATCTTTATAGGTGGATTTCCTATTTTAATCTTAATGAAGAGTAAAAGGATAAATTAAGATACTTGATATAACAGTGTGGAGAGTGATTGTTTCATAATATTGCTAATTCTAAATCTAAAGGTTACACTACTACAAAAGTGTGTGAAAGCTTATAGCTGACACACTAAGAATTATGATAGCAGAGTTAGGTTTTTTCTAATTTGATTTCACACCTCTAAAACAGACTATAATATTAAAAAATAAGCTTTTAAGGTTGTTATATTATTTAAGAATTTAAGAGAAGCTGATGGAAATAATGACATTTTTTATTTATTGTTAAACACAGATTAAATATGAATATTAAAAGTTTCCTGAAACCTAATTTGGTGTGACCCCCACCAGAGGCCACAACAAATCCCAGACTAATTTCCAAAGGTCAGTATTTCATATGGTGTCCCCTGCATGATTGTCAGATTTTCTATTTTAATCTCATAATGGTGTGTTTTTTGTTTGTATTATTTTAATGCCTATTGTAGTAACTTTTCTCATTTTGTTTACACTTACAGAAATACATAAAGTGATCTGTCAGTTAATATCTCTCATGTTATTGCTTTATTAAGCTTATATTAACTGCATCAGTGAAATACATAATTAGTTAAAAAGTTAACCAATTTGTTTTCCAAAAGATAACATATACTTTTTTTTAATAAGAAGTCTTACTCCATGGCTAAGTGAAACTGTGTTTATCTATTCTATAATCATAGTTTATGTATGTGAAAGGCATAACCAAAGTACATTCATTTAATGTAGTCAAAGTACAATAAAAGCACTATGGTTTCAAAGTGGTTTCATGCCTAAATCAAAGTGGAAATCCACTATGTTCACTAAGCTTGAAGAATAGATTCTGATAAGGCTGAAAATGGTTGAATTGAGTAAATTTGCTTTTATTTCTCCCCATGTTTATTTTATCATTTTTATACTTTCCCATTCCAAATGACATTTCCAACACTGACAGATCATCTGTATTGATCATTGCTTTAAGAATAATAGTTCCCATTAAATTGTTTCAAATGTAAGTAGTTCTCTTTGACTTTTGTTTTCGTGTGTATGTTGGTTTGGGTGGAACAGTAACTGTCCATCACTCAGAATCATAGAATATCCAAGTTGGAAGGGACCCACAAGGATCATTGAGTCCAAATTCTGGCTGCACACAGGACCAAAAAATATCAGACCATGTGTCTGAGAGTATTGTCCTTGAACTCCAGCAGGCTTGGTGCTGTGACAACTTCCCTGGGGAGCCTGTTCCAGTGCTCAACCACCCTCTTGGTGAAGAACCTTTTCCTGATATCCAGCCTGAACCACCCCTGTCGCGGCTTCAAGCCATTCCCGTTGGTCCTGTTACTGGTCACCAGAGAGAAGAGATCGTTTCCTGGCCCTGTGCTCTACCTCATGAACAAGCTGTAGACTGATGAGGCCTCACCTCAGCCTCCTGTTCTCTAGGTTGAACAATCCAAGTGACTTCAGACGCTCCTCATGAGTTTTCCTTTCTAGACCCTTTACCATCTTTGTTGCCCTCCTTTGGACACTTTTGTATTTTTCTTATACTGTGGTACCCGAAACTGCACACAGTACTCAAGGTGAGGCCACACCAGCACAGAGTAGAGCAGGACAATCACATCCCTTGACCAACTAGCAGTGCCGTTCCTGATTCACCCCAGGATACGTTTGGCCATCCTAGCTGCCAAGGCACACTGTTGGCTCATGTTCAGCTTGCTGTTGATTAAAACTCTTAGGAAGAAGGAAAGCAAACAGCAACAAAAACAACAACAAACAGAAACAACAACTACAACATCACAATTCACATTATCTAGTCCTTAAACATTCACTTCTTGTTTTGAAGTTAATTTCCTACGCAAAGGTTCCATTGAAACAGAAAACCTCATTGCAGCCAGCATTCATTTATTTTAATACTAATTGCTATTCATTTGAAATCCCACAGATTAAAACACTGTGAAAATTGATTTGTGATTTTGAAATACAGTAGGCTTAATCCTATTCTAATAACAATGATATATTGCTTTTCACCGCTACTTGATGGTAGAAAGAAAAATATCTCTTAGAAATGATGTCATAGTTGTCACTCCAGACCTTTTAGTTATGCAACATTTCTACTCCTTAAAAAAATCTGTATCTTATGTCTCCAATGCCACAGTGATGTGTACTAAGAAAAATTGTAAATATTAACTAATGACAGTTGAATTACTGGGTTTACAGATATTTCACTGATTAAAACAAAACAAAAGAAAACAAACAAACAACAACAAAAAAATCCAACACCCTGCAGTATTCTAGGAAATAACTTCTTTTAGATTTTCTATAGAATTTTCATTAAATATCTTCCATTTTAAAATTCTCTCAACTTCTAGTGTAATTTCTAAATAAGTCTTTTAGCTTCTAAACCAGCTCTGTTTTGTTCTTATTAAGCTCTACAAGGTCTTCAGATACATCATTTAATGAGCACAATATTGCAGAAATAAACATGTACCAAGACAGATGTTTTTCATATAATTTTTAATTAAGAAAATATTTGAAAGATTTTATGTCCTCCTCAGTGTTAAAAAAGGAAAAGTTGACTGAGGGTTAATTAACATCCTAGACCCTATATGATGTTAGTACTCATTTTGCATTGTTAGATTCTTGCTAACAGAACTATTTTATCTTTAGGTTTATATTCTTTATTAGTATTACTATGATTGAATTTTAAAATATTTCATCAATTTTCTTTTTCTCAGCTAATACCTACACTATTATAGAAGGGACACCAAATGCACTAGAGTTAGTTAGGATTACATAATCACTTTTATCCTCATTATGTTTTGTTAACTCATAGTTGTCAAACATTACTTTTTTTTTCAAAAGTAAATGTCTAGACTTGGTGTATGTGTGTTCTTTCACATTTAAAAGTAAGAAATTTATCATTCCAGTAATCTCTTTCAGTTACATGTTTATGTTTTATTCCTTGCACGGTATTTTCTGAAAATAATTTTGTAAAACTGCTATTGTGATGATGCCAGAAAAAAATAAATAAATAAAATAAAATAAAATAAAATAATAAAATAAAATAAAATAAAATAAAATAAAATAAAATAAAATAAAATAAAATAAAATAAAATAAAATAAAATAAAATAAAATAAAATAAAATAAAATAAAATAAAATAAAATAAAATAAAATAAATCTTGTCTCATTAAAATGAAATTATTTATCTATGGGTAAATAATAGCAAACTATACATATATGAGAGAAGAAATATATATATTCTGAGATAGTAATAAAGTTGTTAAAAATAATTTAAATGTATATGTTTATTTGTTGTAAATAGTTTTAAAACTGCTTCATAATTACCCAGACAGACAGACTTTTTTTAGACTTTTTTTTTTTTCCTTGAGTGATGGATAACTGACCATATTTAATAGAAGGACAGACACAATTTAGTTCAATGTTTCCACGGGTATTTGTTTCATTTTGAAGGCCATAATTCTTTAAACATGGTTAGTTATCCATTGCTCATTCAGCAGTAAATAATATACAAAATTATTGAAAACTTATTTTCCATTTAAAATCTCCTGTCTTCCCCTATTCTTTGGGCAGCCATTGCATTAAGATGGGTGTTCTTGTGGTAGATAAACTGTAGTATTTAAGAGATTTAGGATTCAGATCCAGAGTAATGTATACACACAAAAGGTGACCACCTGTCTTCTCATTTTTCTATAGATAGGTGTCTGTCTGTCCATAGGTATCTTAACTCTTCTTGAAGTCAGGCAAAAGATGATCAGTTCAGAACACAAAGAATGATCCAGTACATCCTGAACTAAACAAACAGCCAGGATGGCTCATTGGCATGCAAACAGCTATACTGAGATGTGCTCATCTCAAACTAAGTTTTATCTTAATTCAGTTGCCTAAAGGACTATGGGTCTATAAAATAATGAAATATTGCTATGTGAAAAAAACACCAATAATATATGCTCGTCTATATTATAATATAGCTATAGTGTATCAATCTTTGCTCTTATATAAATTGCTCATAGTTTTATTAATCTGAAGCTAGAGCTACCTCAATTAAGTGCTTGGAAACAAGACTTTTGACTTTGAGACAAGTTAGGAGTATTGTCTTGTACAGGTATCCAGGTATTGTGAGGGAAAAGTCAGAATGAACCAAGAGAAGCTCCAGGCTTTCCTACAGAATTATCACTTTTGTGACATTTACTGGTCACAAAAAAAAAGCTTAATCCAAAAAACATGTCTGTGAGCACAGAAAGCATTTGCATTTTATCCGACCCTTGAGTCGGAATCCTTTCTACCTGTGGGACTGGAGACAGGTCAGTATTTTGTGCCATTTTTTTGCCTCAATATTGAGGCTTCTGTTAGACTGAAAGTTTCTGACAATCCATAGTGATGCTTACTGTGTTATTGATGCTTGCTAATGATAAAAAGAATAAAAGGTCAGTTTATTTCATGCAGACCAGAAAACAGTTATGATCAGGTAACTACTTTTGATCAAGTACTCCAGGGTTTATAGCTACCTCCTAGCAGTCAATGACTGTGTATTCATGGTTCATAAAAACTAACATCATCTTTAATATAGCTGGAGAGGTCAGGTGAACCATACTTAAGAATGTTTCTCATGTATATCTTCAAGAATGCTAATCACTCAACACTGATTAAGATCCTTAGAAGCTTTAAGCATGCGTGCAAAACTGTTGTGTGAAGATGAACCATTGTTAACTGGAGGTGAGACAAAATCATTGTCTGTACATTTTTGAGTTCTTGGCATGTTTGTCCAATACAAATTTCACATGAATATATTTATAATTCATTAAGGTTGTACTACTCAGCACTGAAAAATTAGAAAAGCACCCCCCCCCCCAAATAAATAAATAAATAAATAAATAAATAAAAATTTCCAATATGCTTCCATTTAGGCATTGTCAAAGTCCTTCATTACCTGATCATTCATTATCATTATTTTTTTTTTTCTTTTCCAAGAAAAAGTTTGCCTTCTTACATAGGGAGTTCATTTTATATTTACTGTCAGGGAAGTGATCAGAAGTCCTCAGTTCAGAATAATATTCTGTCAGTGCTCTCCACTCTGAACGTTTTACATACTGTTTTACATACTGTTTCCTGGGACTGCTTCAACAAAATATAGGTGACATCACTGCAGGGTATTTCAGGGTGACCCCATATCAGGGTCCTCAGGGCACCAATAGGGCTGAATGGCCCTGACCTGCCCCACCTGAAACCTCCCACGCCATGGACCCAGGAGCCCCATTTTTTCTCAGCCTGGGGCCTTCAGTCCCCGTCTAAGCTATTATGAAAGGGTGCCAGGGATTCTATAGGTACGTGGATCAGAAAAGAAAGGCCAAGGAGAATGTACCCTCTCTGATGGATGAGAAGGGTGAACTGGTAACAACAGACATGGAGAAGGTTGAGGTACTCAACAACATCTTTGCCTCAGTATTCACTGCCAGTCAGGCTTCCCAAGTCTTTTGTTTCCCTGAACCTGTAGATGGAGGCTGGGGGAGCAAACTCCCACCCACTGTAAGTGAAGAGCAGGTTCAAGACCACCTGATGAAACTTAACAAGTACAAGTCTATGGGGCCTGATGACATGCATCCCCGGGGCCTGAAGGAATTGGCTGATGTAGTTGCCAAGCCTCTCTCCGTCATATTTGAAAAGTCCTGGCAGTAAGGCAACGTCCCTGGTGACTGGAAAAAAGGGAAACATCATTCACATTTTTAAAAGGATAGAAAAGAGGACCCTGGGAACTACACAGTGGTGAGCCTCACCTCTGTGCCATGCAAGATCATGGAAAAGATCCTCCTGGAAGCAAGGCATGTGCAAGACAAAGAGGTGATCTAAGACAGCCAGCATGACTTCACCAAGGGTAAATCGTGACTGACCCATCTGGTGGCTTTCTACAATGGAGTGACTGCATCATTTGACAAAGGAAGACCAACCGATGTCATCTACCTGTAATTCTGCAAGGCCTTTGACACAGTCCCACATGACATCCTGGTCTCCAAATTGGAGAGTTATGGATTTTATGGATGGACCATTCAGTGGATAAGGAGTTGGCTTGATGGACACACCCAGAGAGCGGTGGTCAGTAGCTCTATGTCCAGGTGGAAGCCAGTGACAAGAGGTGTACCTCAGGGATCTGTCCTCGTACTGGTACTGTATAATATCTTTATCAATGACATAGATAGTGGGATCAAGTGCACCCTCAGCAAGTCTGCAGATGACACCAAGCCGAGTGCTGCAGTCAATAGAACAGAAGGAAGGGATGCCATCCAAAAGGACATGGACAAGCCTGAGAATTGTCCCCACGTGAACTTGATGAGGTTCAAAATGTCGAAGTGCAAGGTGCTGCACCTGGGCTGGGGCAATCCCAGACAGGAGTACAGACTGGGAGAAGAACTCATTGAAAGCAGGCCTGCTGAGAAGGACTTGGGGGTTCTGGTGGATGAAAAGTTTGGCATGAGCTGGCAGTGCGCTCTTGCAGCCCAGAAAGCCATCTGCATCCTGGGCTGCATCAAAAGAAGAGTGGAGAGCAGGTTGAGGGAGGTGATTGTCCCCCTCTACTCTGCCCTTGTGAGGTCCCACTTGTAGTACTGCATCTAGGTCTGGAGCCCTGAGTACAAGAAGGATGTTGATCTGTTAGAGCAGGTCCAAAGGAGGGCCACAGAAATGGTCAAGGGCCGGAGCACCTTTCCTATGAAGAAAGGCTGAGAGACCTGGGGCTGTTCAGCCTACAGAAGAGAAAGCTCCAGGGGGACCTCACTGTGAACTTTCAGTACTTAAAGGGGACTTATAAAAGAGACGGAGAGCAACTCTTTTCTAGGAACTCCTTGCTCAATCGGATAATGACAGGGCGAGGGGGAATAGCTTTAAACTAAAAGATGTGGCATTTAGATTAACAATTAGGAGGAAATCCTTCACTGTAGAAGGGTGGTGAGGCACTGGCACAGGTTGTGGATGCCCCATCCCTGGAGGTGTTCAAGACCAGGTTAGATGAGGCCCTGAACAACTTGATCTAGCAGGAGGCATCCCTGCCTATGGCAGGGGGGTTGGAGTTAAATGATCTTTGAAGTCCCTTCCAACCCAAGCTATTTTATTATTCAGCTCTCTCTTGAGCTCCTGGATGGACCTCTTGGGCTGGTGTCTTGTCTCCAGCCCAATTTGCTGCTGCTCCTCACTGGATTCCTTGGTCCTAGTTCATGGCTTGCTATGTCTGAGGCTGTCAATGAACCCTGTTACAGGCACTAGGCTCAGCCCACTATGCTCAGACCCTGTGAAATAGTGCCAGATTGCTGAGGGCCCTTGGCATTTGTCCTGGGGAGCATCCAGGCCTCGCTGCTCCCTGACACCAAGATATCCAAAATTGAAGAGGAAAATTACTGTATTTCATATAATCATAAAATCATAGAACCATTTAGGTTAGAAAAGACCTCTATGATCATCTAGTCCAACTTTTAACCTAGCACTGCCAAGTCCACCATTAAACCATGTCACTAAGCACTACATCTACATGTTTTTGAAGACCCCCACTCAGCTACTTCCCTGGGTACCCTGTTTCAATATTTCACAACCATTTCAGTGAAGAAATTTTTCCAATATCCAATCTAAACCTCCCCTGGCACAACTTAAGGCCATTTTCTCTTGTCTTATCATTTGGCGCTTGGAAGAAGAGACCAATCCTCACCTCGCTGTAGCCTCCTTTGAGGTAATTGTAGAGCATGATAAGGTCTGCTCTGAACATCCTTTTCTCCAGGCTAAACAACCTATTTCAGCAGTAGCAAGTACCAGAGTCATAATGACTGGTAGAATTAAGGTTACATTGGCAACGCCTGCCTTCACAGATGGAGGCAGCTTCTCACTCAGAAAACTTTCTGTGGCATTTATTTTCTGCACATTCTCTATGTAAAGGTGATCTCTTTGCCTTATGCATTTTCTAGAAAAATTCACAGGGTTCACATTTTCCTTTGGAAGACATTACTTTTGAAATAACTAAGGGACCTAGCTCTACTTATATTATGAAGGGCTTAGAAAAACCTTTCTTGAATGTTTGGACAGTAATTTTAGGGTAGCATTTCATTGCTAGTTCTTTTATTCCTAGCTCTAAGGGAATTCATTACTGGTTCATACGCAATGATATAATTGCATCAATGTAGATTACGTCAGGATAAGATTGAATCAGTGTAAATGAACAGAAAGCACACACCATTTTCTAAAAAGGGGATATAGCAGCCAGTAATCTTCCTCATATACTGTGTCTTTGAGTGTAAACCTATGTGTTGCACTTTAGCAGCTTTCCTTTAAAGACCTCCTAATGGAGGACTCTGGTCCTTTAAGTTACACAAGTATTCACTCTACAGTAAAGCATATACACATTAAGTCATGAGCCTGTCTATTGTTTCTTTCCACCTTGGATGAATTAAGAAAGTAGTAGACTTACTGAATATATAGGCGTTAGCTTTCATATTGCTTAACAGTATGACATCAGTACTGACAAGAAGATATGAGAAGTATATCATGATTTACAAAGCAAGACTGTGGCTTGCTCAGTTAGAGTAGTACAGTACAGTAGAGTAGCAGTACAAACAGGATGCTAATCTAAGTGATGAGTCTTTTTTTCCTGCATGTCTAATGTCTCTACACTCTGCTATTTAAATGCAGGGCACAAATCAGTTTTGTCCCTCTAAACCCTGCAGTACAAAATTTACTTCTGTCACCTATAGACTACATGCAAGAGACAGCAAAACATAATTTGAAAGCAGAATTAAAGGTTTGGATTTCCTCTTAGAGATAAATGTTATCCAGTATGGGTTTTATTTCATTTTGAAAGTCAAGCTGAAATTCAGCTGCTGCAACTGTATTCATCTCTTTGCCATCTCAGCAAGTTTGTCCTATGTAAATATTGTGATCTTAATAAATAAATACTGAAGCACAGCTGCTGTTGGCAAGATATCACTGTTAGACTGCTGCAGCCCTGCTATCACCAGTGGGTGTTGCTAATTATTCTCAGAATTGGGAAATATAAGGAAGAGGAATGCAGAGGAGAGTCAGCAGAGGTTGTAACAAAAATAAAAGGATGTTTGCATCAGTCCAGAGCAAGGACCTCCGAGCACCATGAAGGAAGGCATTTCACCAAACTAGGTTATGAATTATTTCCTTATCAAAATAAGATTTAACAGCCACACAAACATAAATAATTAGCTACATATTATCTCCTTAAAATTAATACCATTTGTTTGAATGGGCAAGTGACAGAAGTTGGAATATTTAAGGAAATTTAATAAAAAACAGCAAATATAACCTAGCACTATAAAAGCCTAGAATGAATGAGTCCACTGGAAGATATATACCCTATTTTTTGCTCCTTCTCTGTTTTGCTGGGAGTATGTTAGTAATCTGTCTTTGAATATAAAAGAGGTACCATTTTGGCAGCTGCCATAATGAGGAAGTGGATAGTTTTCAAACTTATATAATGTCATGCATCAGAGAAACAGTATGTGAGCTGACACCTTTCTAGCTAAATAATAAAAATAATAATAAACGATTATATCTTTTTTTTTTTAATGGATGGCAGCTGAAGAGAGTGACCACAACATTCTGTGTTGATTTTTCTAGTATTTGCTTTTCAGACCTTTGCTACCTGTCAATACTGATGCTGTTCTGAGTTCTAGATGTGCTACTGCCTGAGTTGAGTGCCAAGTAGCTGAGGCAGTGTACTTCTCAAGTTTCTTCACTTATTTTGAAGAAAAATGTATTCCAAAATTAATGTGTAAAATTACTCCAGTGTTAAAACTCTTAGATGTATTAAGCAGACATGATGTTAAAATGACTGACAGTTTCAGAAAGGATAAATTAAAACTGGGTGTCTCCAAACACTACTTGCATATCAAAGTAACTTCAGCTCCAGTTATTTTAGGAGGAAAACTACAATACATTTTCTGTTTCTCCATTTCCTTTTCTCAAAAGGGGAGTCAAAAGACATTTGAGACAAACTTGATGCTGAACTGAGTTTCAATTATGTGAATTATTTTTTTTAGTCATTCAGAGTCTATTAATTCACATACGCTCGGGACAGAAATTCTAGATACCATGCAGGGAATTTCTGAGTAACACTAAGAATATTGAATAAAGAAATGAAGATTTCCTGTCAGGTCCCAATAAAAGCAACACAAAGGTAAAAGTATAGAGGTGCAGTTATGCTAGGACTCAAAGAAACAAGCTGAGGCAACTGAACGAGTTTGGATCTTTGTAAGTAGGCTAATAGGGTAGGAGTATGATAAGGTAATGCCCTAAAAACAGGTATCTCTCAGTATGATTGAAGGAAAAGGGAGAAGAAAAAATGTGGAGAAAGCATTAAAAATATGAGTATATGTATTAGGCATCGAAACCTCCCTGACTTTGAGATTAGACTGTTATGTTTCATAAACATCACCTTAATTTGAGCAGCTGAAAGAAACTAAAATGTGTGCGAGCTTTGCCCATGCATGTATGGAAAACCTATAGGGAGCTTGGTCCATTACAAAGGAAAATTCGTGAAATTGATTTTTTTTTTCTTTCAAAAAAACTTAGTTTAATATGTATATCATGTACAGTACTTTGTAAGACATGACACAGAAGTGTGTTTTCAGGTACTGTTTAATTCCCATACTAGCAGGCACATAGCTCCTGGTTTGAATACTCTTGTGACTGTTATAAATAAAAAGATTTTATTAACTACAACTCCACCACTGAAATAATGAAGATTTCCTTAGGCTCTTAATGTATTTTGGATAGTTAATTAGTGAATACTATTCAAAAATGAATCCCAAATCAGTGTTATTTCCTGTTTCCCCCCCCCCCTTTTTTTTTTTTTTAAATGGTGTCTAAAGTGATAGGACAGCAATTTCAGATCTCATTTGGTAATTGAACATTTTTATTTACTGGTAGGCTGTTGCCTTAAATGAGAACACAAACTGGCTAGGGAGTTCCCTAGCCAACACAGAAAACAATAGAAATAGTTTAAAATAGGCCCAATGAGGAAAGGCTTCATTATGATACCAAAGAGCTGTTAGTCAAAGGAGATGGTTCTCATGAGACAAGGAGAAAGCTGAGGCATTTATTTCTTTATTTATTTATCTTCTAAACTAGATGTGGATGAGAGCTTAAAAAACCTTTCACTTACAGCATGTTTGGTGGGGCTTTCTGAAGGCATGTGTGTAAACACTGTTCTGAAGTTTGCTTATTGAGAGTAGAATTTCAAAGGATATTTTGAATGTTTCATGTTCTCTTTAAATACAGTTTGGTCTCACTGTGATACCATGTTATCTGTTTGTTTTAGATCTGTGATGCTTTGTCCTTTGCATATACAAACCATGAGCATAGCTGGTTCTAAGCCAGGGTCTCAGCTGTGGAGGCAGTGAGTTATGCCTTGGTAAATCAAGTTTCGGAGAATGACCATTAAGCCATATCTTTCTAGAACTGCTTTCTTATTCCTAATAATATATCAAGAGAATTAAGTCAGTAAGCAGATTACAGGGAAAGCTGGAGAGACAAGGAAGAGTTGATCTTTAACTCACAAGAATCTAGAGTTGCCTAATGATGCAACAGAAAACAAGAAAAGAGACACTTTGAAATATGTCTGGTTCAGCTACAGTGACAAAGTCATTTAACTTTTCATTGTATGTTACTTTTCTCCAATACTGAACTTGAAAATAGCCGTTAACTCAAGAAACTTGGACTGACGATTGTCTGAAACCATTGCCTTGGCATGCAGTGGTACTAAAAATAAATAAAAAAGAAAACTCAGCAGAATCTAGCATCATCAGGAAGGCTATTGGGATCAGGACAGAGGGAGACAGCATGCCACACATCTTGTGTTTGATGTGTTTACATCTTGAGCATGGTGAGCTGTCCTGGTCTCTGCGTCTCAAGAAGGACACAGTAGAGAAGGAAAAGGGGCAATTAAAATGATGGAGGTGATGGAACAGCTGGCTTATGAAAAGAGAATAAAATGTCAGGGACTCATCAGCTAAAAGAGTGAGGAGACATCCCATATAAGCTAAGTTTACAAAACCACTGAGGTAACAGAAAAAGGGAAAGCAAAATCTTGATACCAAAGCCTGCAGTAAAAAAAAAAAAAAAAAAAAAAAGCCTTCAAGAAAATTGTAGAAGTTTAAATTAAAATAGATAAAAGAGCATACTTCTGCCTGCTGGCAAAGACCTTCTGGAATATTTTTCAATAGGAAATCAGGATTGGAACCAGTGGTCCAGTGACCTAGACCTGGTGCCACAGACACCAGGCTGTCCATTCTGGTGATTTCTACCATGGTCACCACCCAAATGCTGATTCTTGTAGCCTGATGTAAAACGAACATTTTATCTGTCTACCTCAGCCTCACTGCAAAGCTGAATTGCTAATGAGCAAGCAGGAGTTTGGGCAATTTCAAAGGCTTTTTTTGTGTGTGTGAGAAAGGGAAAAAGTAAAGTCTTTCTGAAGACTCACTTTTTCATTGTTTATCTATTTCTGTTGTTTGTTTGCTTGCACGTTTATTTATTTTAAAGTATGGAGTGATAGGTTATGAGATGGTAATTATCATACCTAACAGAAATACTAGTCTGGGCTTGATAAAGTGATTTCTTTTCAGGATTCAGTCCTAATTGTAGCAGTTATCAAACTTCTCATCTCCGTTCTGAACTTACTACAACGCATTCAGTTTAAGCAGTATACTCTAAAAACACTCAGTATTTACATTTACTGAAGAAATTATCAGCTTCTTTAGTATGAATTTTTACAGATTTTTATGACATCTATCATGATGTAATTGGTTCTGAATTCGTCTTTATTTTTGCTGTTGTTGTTTTGTTTTGTTTTGTTTTTTCCCGTGGGATCATGATACAATGATAACTAAGGTCTTCCTAACAATTATTTCCAACTCTGATAACACTGTGGAGTTATCTGTGCAAATCTCAGCTTCTCACCTCTATTTTCTGCTTCATTTTCCAGAAAATGAAGTATCATCTTTAAAAAAATAGCTTTTGTTGTGCAGAAGGGTAGTAGGTAGTAGGGTGGTATAGGCTTTTAGATACTTCTGGATACAGAGGAAGGTAGAGTTATTTTTTCAGGAGTTTGTATTTTAAGAAATAGTTTATGGGAAACATATGTGGTTTAAAATTATACTACACACATATAATATTGTCCAAGCCTGATATTATAACAAAAATATATGTATATAAATGTGCCTGAATTGCAAGGATTTCCTGTTTTTGATGGGCCATCCTGGTGACCTAGATAATTATATGGGATTGTGAAATGTATCTTGACTTCAATATAATTATCCATCTACTCCTTTAATGCTGTCCCTTCATACACAATAGTTATGGGGCTCAGCTGCTTCAGACTATCTGCCACTGAGTTTAATTAAAATCCTCACTAGCACAATGCACATCAAGATATTCAAAATTATGGTGCATCCTGGATTGTGCAAATTCCCCTAGGTGTGCTCAGGGGCTGACAGTTTCCATCCCCAAAGCTTCTTTAAAACATGTGAATGTTCAGGGGAAAGGAAAAAGGAAAGGAAATATTAGTGGCCAGGACTTGAGGATATCAGTGGTTACAGACAGAAAAGAATCTAGTAAGTTTTCACTGTGTTATATAACTGTTCCTCTTTTCTCAATTTTGTTGTCTTCTTTTAAAGTAGTAATTGTGTCAGACTTGACTAAAATCTAACGTTCTTGAGATGGAATGTCAGCTTTTCAGCTTTCCCCAAAATTGTGAGAATAATTATGAATAAAATGATGGGAATGATATCCAGCAGGCCTCAGACTTCTTTCTCTGCAACCAGTTTTAGATGAAGATATGGTGCACAGTCTGTGAATTTCACTTCACCAAGTATTGCTGATGGTAAAATTCTTTCACTGGTGTTGTTCAGAAGCCATTGACATGGTCAATTGGTGGCACAGGCAGCAATGAGTTCATTCAGGAGAATGTCTCCACTTTCTCATCAAGAAGCCTCAAGGTATCAGAGTGGACAATTTTCTCCTGTAGCTCTATTACTTGGGCATCACACAATTCTGTACATGTACGCCTGCCAATAATATAAACAGGGATGTAGGTGATAAAGACAGATGTGGGTAGGGCCTATAAATTACCCAGTGGCAGAATAACAAACAACAGCTTGGTTTTGTGAGGAAAAACAAACAAACAAACAAACAAAGAGAGAGAGAGAACACTTTAAGAAATCATTAAATCCTAATGAAATTAGATTTAAAGAAAAATCATGGAAATAAAATCACTTAGGCAGAGTCGTCGAATAGATAAATGGAAATGAATATAGTGGAACACAATTTCTGAAACTATGCTTGTCCTGGTTTCAGTTAGGACAGAGTTAACTTTCCTCCTAGTAGCTGGTAGGGTGCTATGTTTTGGATTAGGATGAGAAGAGTGCTGATAACATGCTGATGTTTTAATTGTTGCAGAGCAGTGCTTACACCAAGCCAAGGACTCCAGCTTCTCGCTCTGTCCTGCCAGCGAGCAGGCTGGGGGTGCAGCAGGAGCTGGGAGTGGACAGATCCAGGACAGCTGACCCAAACTGGCCAAAGGGGTATTCCATACCATCTGACGTCATGCTAAACAATATATAGGGGTGGCTGGCCGGGGTGGGGGGCCGGCTGCTCGGGGATAGGCTGGGCATCGGTCAGCGGGTGGTGAGCAATTGCATTGTGCATCACTTGTTTCGTACACATTATTATTATTAATACTATTATAATTATTATTATTATTATTATTATTATTATTATTATTATTGTTATTATTATTTCCCTGTCTTAATAAACTGTCTTTATCTCAACTTACAGGCTTCACTTTTCCGTTTCTCTCCCCCATCCCAGAGAGGGAGGGGGGAGGATGAGCGAACAGCTGTGTGGTGTTTAGCTGCCGGCCAGGTTAAACCACAACAATGCTGTAGGTTACAAAACATTTACTTAGAATATAAGGTGATTTAACTTAATCTGGCATTACAGTTTTGAAGAAGAGTAAGTATAGAATTAGTTTAAAGTGTATGAGAGTACAGCTTGTCTATGTAGTTTTATAACACTTTAATTGTTTTAGAACAAGATATATGACAGTACATGTTGGCCAGTTGTTTAAATGTAGATGTGGTTCACAGTATAACTCTATGTGATATAAGAATAAGCTTGGTTAATATCTGTGAAAACCAGGTTCATTCTAGTTCTCCACACCAGTGGTAAATGCAAGAGAAGCTTGCTTTTCTAAATAAATGATTGCAAGAAGAAAGAAAGAAAGGTGCAGTAATAAATGAATTGAAACTGTAATGGAAACTGGCAGTTTGGAATAAAAGTTAGAAAGGTGGCTATGTGCAGTAACTAAACTATTGCTTCACATTCTGCAGACTTTATGGCACTTCATGTATGACTTCTGATATCTGTAAATTCAATTCTTACTCTATATTGTTTTTCTTCAGTGAAGTTAATCTATCTGTTTTCTTTACGCTAATTGACTGGCATTTGCTATAAGAAACAAAAAAAAGTTTCTAGATGAAAGAAGAGAGAATTAGAAATACCTCAGTGAGAACTTGGAGCAGTTTCCAGTAGTCATCTTGCTAGAAATGTACACATGTCCAGAGGGATCCAGGAATTGGGTGGGGATTGCCACAGAGAGGTATAGTCTTGGGTGGAGAGTACAAACTCTGTTTTGTTTTCCAACTCTTCTAAAAAAACAGCAAAACTGTAGGGAAATTTACCTTTTGTATACATATATACATACACATGTACGTTACACATATATACACATACACTATAATACATATAATCTGTATCAGAAGATTAATGAGAAGTAATGACACTTAATTTCAGGCTGAGTAAAGCCTTTGTTTGATCTAAAAACCTAATGAAAATTTCAGTGTGTTTCAAAATAATGTATCATATAATGGTGTCTGATAAAAATTAAAAAAAAAAAAAGTTGAATTAATTGAGTTGTATTTGATACATAATTTAGTATAGTTGACTTAAGTCATGAACATTTTTTGAAAACTCGTTCATCTGAAGTTTTCTGGTGTTTTGTTATGGTTGTCGATATCGGACAGAGAAGAGCAAAGGTAAACAGAAGGGAAGAGATTCCATATGGAAAAGTTTCCTTATTTATAGTGTTAACTGCTAATGAGACTGCTCATTCATAGGCATGGAAGAAGACAAAGTTGTGATTGGTTTTGTTCTGTGATAGTGCTGAATATGCATTTTGAATGTGCCTAACAGCCAAATGTATCAATTGTTTTTATGGTTGTGAATTGTCCATCAAAAGTTCATGACTTCCTTAAGCATAACAATAATTTCTAGATAGACATTCATTAAAAGACAGACAAAGAGACAAAGCAAACAAATAAAAAATCAGATCTTCATTCTTCTCAATTTGCAATGTGGCAGATGAATTGCATTACTTAACTTTCAAGCATGTTATGAGGTAAAGTAATATGGGTTCTTTGTTGTGATTTGATGGACCTTTTTCAAATAGCTGGCTTGTTGGAACTCAGAAAGCATATCTGATAATTTAGTATTGGGATATTTCAAGTCATAAGCTGAAAATTAGTGTTTTTCTTGGCAAAACTGCTAATTAAATCCAAGCAAGTGAATAGTCATAAAAGATATGGCTGAAAATAATTCATTCCAATAGTCGAGAGAATAATTTACGAAAAACATTTATATGTTCATTATTTCTCTAGTTCAGAGCTAACATTTTATTTAATTAAAGTTTATTACAAGTTAAATACTGTTTTCTACACAGCCTTTACATGAAGTAAAATATTCTCTCCTACAAAGAAAAGTGGCTTGTGTTATGAGTTATGTCTTTGGCTTTCTGTAAGCATCAAATCATTATCTATGAAATAGTCCTCTCCATTTGTACATGTCAGAAACCTGTGCATACAAAATCAATCATGATTCCTATCACACTGCCCTGAATCATATCTTTATTAGATTACTTCAGAGCTGGATGAGTCATAGTGCAAGACAATCACTGCAGGGTGGAAGAACTGCACCCCATGACATTGGCTGGATGCCGTGTTTAGATTTGTTCTCATTTTTGCTTTCTCTGGTGGTTGGTATGGGCTACTTCAGGTGTTGGTCTTTTCTAGATAGATTAGCAAACCTAGTGAACAATTTTAAGTTTGGTAAAACACTCTCTGTTTTTTGTTTTTGTTTTTGTTTTTTTTTATATATAATTATTGTGTAACCTCATGCAGAGATAATTGCCTACCAACATTGGTTTCTTGATTTCTCTTTTGAGTGACTATGAAAATACATACAAGTGTCTAAGAGTTTTATACTTCACAACTTGATAAGGTTATATTTTAAGACTTGAAAACAGTGAGTTGTGCAATAGGTATCTAATTATGAGAATACCGACAGATTGAGCCACACCATAACTAAAAAACTGGCTGTACGGATGCCTTTGAATTTGATGGAGGTCTTATTTCAACTACATTATGTGAAATTAGTGCAAGTTTTTAGACATGTTAGATTAAGTGAACTCAGGCCTTCCTCCAAACACCGTTAGGTATTCTTTATGTGATAAATCAAACAAACAAACAAACAAACAAACAAATAGTAGTATTCACAAGGGCAGAATTCAACGGGTTTGAGTGTCTACCACTAGAATTGAAAAATCCAATATTTAGAGTGTGCTATAATTCTAAATTATTAAACTACTGACTGAAGTATTTTAACTGTGCCTTTTTTATTTTTAGATCACTGGACCTGTTCTTGGATTTTACTATGGTAAGTGAGACACTTGTCTTTCACTGTCATCAGATACATGTCATAAAATATTTCTGTCAGGGCTGTAGACTTTTCATGTTCTTTTTGTACAAAAGTGAGGATGTTTGGTGCATTTAACCTTAAGTCTTGTTTGCATAACATGAATTTACATTCATTCTATTTACATCTATTCTGTCTCACCTTTCATAACTTCTTTATTTTAGATATTTTCTTTGGGAAGGCCTTAGATGCTGTCTTTAGTTAAACCAAAGCTTTCTTTAGATAAATAGGGTTTACTTTTCCTTTCAAATTTAATTACTTTGCAGAATCATGATCAATTTCCTGCCTTGCTTGCTTGAGGGGAGTGACACTGTAGGAAACCCTCATGCGTTTGCTTTGTAATAAGCCTTTCTTCATACACTTCAGGCCATACAATCAGCTCCTCCATACCACTGTGAGTGCCTGTGTGTGTGGCTGCAGCCGGAGGCCTGCAGATTGGAATGTTGATGAAGGGAAGCAGAAGTGCTGAGGAATGAATCTGTGTTCAAGTAAAGCAATAATCCATCTGTGTGTCCACAGCTCTTATATAAAATAAAGCTACCTTTGATGGCTTTTTTTTTTTTTTAAATGGAAATTTCTTTCATTGTACCATAACTGAAAGAAAATCATTCTAGTGTCCTCTTTTTCACTGAGAAACTTTGTGGAAGAGGAAAATAATCTATTTTCCACTATAAAAAAGAGATACTAAATTGAGATCCTAATAGTTAAACTAGGACATTTGCTTTTTATAAAAATTGGTTTCATGTCTGGACTTCTGGATTGCAGTCTTTGGTTTTATATAAAGAGAACTTTAAAGCACAAATTTAGTTCCTAGGGAAAAAAAAAATATATGTATATATATATTATGGAAAACAGTAGGTGTTACCTACAGTTTAATATGACAGTAATTTTTCACATTGGAAGTAATCATATTCATATTTAAAGAAAATCTGCCCCCCCCCCCCCTTTTTTTCCCAGTAGAAACATAGGAATTTACAAATGGAAAAGAAAAAAGAAAATAGAAAAAAGAAAAAAAAAAGAAAAAAAAAGGCATTCAAAAGCATTTAAAACATTACAGTACCACTGAAAAACAATTCAGTTTGAATTGCTTCTAAAAAGTCAGCTTCTTGTAAATTTGCTTTGCTGTCCATAGAGGTTTTCATGGTCGGACTTCTTTAAATGGATCATAAAATAACTTTTATTGGAAGGAATGGTCTTTGTATTTTTCCACCAAAGAAATGGAGAAAAATGGAAATTTCCACTAAAAGACATGGAGAAAATAGAGAAGTCCATTTTCAAAGATGTCTTCTTGAACATAGGTAAAGTTCAGGTCCTTACCCACATATGGTACATTGCAGATATCTAGATTTAAAGTAAAACCTAACATTTGTAGATAAATAGATCATTATGCAAACCAAATAATAACAACATTAAATTCAATTAAATTTCTATTGTGCTTTCCATTTCATGAACCACAGTGTCTTAACTGGGGTAATGTAGGTTGACAAAAAGCTTGAGTTTGAATCTTTCCTATAATCTATCTTAAATCTCTCCTGTAATAAGTTATTACAGAAGTATTCAAGCAAGAGCTTCAGAGAATCTAAAGATGGAAAGAGAAAATTTGTTAATTACAAGATTTTTTTTTTCCTACTGTTCCATTTACACTTACTAAAAGTGTTTGCAAGTTGAATTTTTTATGTGTTGAACTATATTCTATCACTTCCTTTTGGCTAAAAGAATGCACTCTGACAGGAAGCTTTTCCTGTTGACTTGATCTAAATTTAAATTACTGCATGCCTCAAACCATGGGATGTGCTTTCCCAAAAGGTCTGACATTTGAGTCCAGGAATAGGGTGCCACATCTGTGAAATAGGATGAACCATTTTGTTCTCTGGAGAACAGCAAGGGCTGTATTTTTACTAAATTGTAAATATGTCTTGAAAAGCACACCAACTTCAAAGGAACAAACATTTCTGCAGCAGGATTATACGGAAATAAACCTTAAAGTTCAAATAGACTTACTGATACAACTTGTTTTGTCAATTTATTTCCAATGTCTATTAATCTTCAGATAGATTTAAGGATTAGATAGGTCCATACCAGTATCGTTTTTGTAACTCCAATACATTAACTCCTCCCTATTTTGAACACCAAATCTGCTGTTGTTTATAACTGGTCTTACAGTTTTTAATCTATTAATAATCTCAAATATTTTAACTGTGGTTGTGTACATGAGATCTGTTCTCTGCTGAGAACACTGTAGCTCTAAAACAAAGAAGGATCCTCGTCCTGGTCTAAAACACAAATGAATCTTAGTCCAACAGACAGGAGTACTCATTTGGCCTAGTAAAGGTCCTCAAGTTTTGGTTAAGAGAAAGTAGTTCTTACATGTTTTAAAATAAATTTAACACTTTGACCTGAAACAAAATTAGTATAAAACAGACTTGCAGATTTTTTCATGGGGATCCCTAAAACTTTTTTTCCTGAGTATAATTTTATTGGTGTTTTCATTTGATAAATTTATGCTTCAAATCTAGACATCTTAAAGTTTAAATATGGCATGCAACTTAAAATATAGTGTTGTAGTGGGTCTATGTGGCAAGGTTTTGGTAGCGGGGGGCCATAGGGGTGGCTTCTGTGAGAAGGATCTAGAAGCTGCCCCATGTTTGGTAAGGGCCCCACTGCTGACCAGAGCTGAGCCAGTAAGTGATGTTGTTTGAGCCTCTGTGAGAGCATATTTAAGACAGGGAAAAAAAAACGCTGCACCACACAGCAGCTGGGAGAGTGAGAGGAGTGAGGAACAGCCTTGCAGGCAGCCAAGGTCAGTGAAGAAGGAGGGGGAGAGGTGCTCCAGGTGCCGGAGCAGAAGTCCCCTGGGGCCTGTGGTGAGGACCATGGTGAAGCAGGCTGTCCCCCTGCAGCCCATGGAGTACCACGGTGGAGCAGGGTTCCACCCTGCAGCCCATGGAGGAGACCACGGTAGAGCAGGTAGACCTGCACTGAGGGAGACTGCGGCCTGTGGAAGACCCCTGCCGGAGCAGATTCCAGGCCGGACCTGCAGCCCGTGCAGAGGAGACCACGCAGGAGCAGGTGACCTGGCAGGAGCTGCTGCCCATGGGGGACCCAGGTAGGAGCAGTTTGCTCCTGAGGGATGAACCCCGTGGTACGGACCCATATCTGGAGCAGTTCTTGAAGAGCTGCTGCCTGTGGGCAGCCCACGCTGGATCAGTTCACCAAGGACTGCATCCCGTGGGAGGGACCCCACAGCACAGAGGACGAGAGTGACCGAGAAGGAGCGGCAGAGAAGAAGCGCTATAGACTGACCATAACCCCCACTCCCCCATTCCCCTGCGCTGCTCGGGGGGAGGAGGTGGAAGAGGGTGGATGGGGGGGGAAGGTGCTTTTGGTTTCTTTCCTTTGTTTCTCGCTTCTCTAGCTTGTTAGTAATAGGCAATAAATGTACTATCTCCCTATGCTGAGTCTGTTTTGCCCATCATGATAATTACTGTGCGATCTCCTCGTCCTTATCTCAACCCTTGAGCCCTTTTCACCGTATTTTCTCCCCGTTCCTCTTTCAGGAGGGGGAGTGAGAAAGCGGTTGTGGTGGAGCTCGGCCACCCACCCGAGGAAAAACCACCACAAGTGTGCAACTGTTCCTTTCTGAGGCATGATTGAAGAAGGATTTCATGAAACTAATGGTTACTAAAAAAACAACTAAAGTTGTTTTTAAACTTGATAATAAAGTAAAAGTGGAAATACCACATTCATGGTGACACAGGGAGAATGAACCACGGAGCACAAAAGAAGAATGATAAAAGTAAATGATATGGACATAGCTCAGAAACTTGTCTTACTTTGTTTTGTCTTTGCCTCTGTCTGAGATTGTGGTCTTTTATAATTTTTCATCCAAAATCTTATGATTTCTATTAAGGTAAGCTAGACTTAAAACCCTACTGGCAAGAGATAATGGCTTGAGAAGTTACTGAGTATCCACTGAGGACACTTAACAAGTATAGTTTGAGAGAAGGTTGTTAACTCCTGAGCTCTCAGCGCTCTTGTTTTCTACTTTCGCAATTTAAATTTCTGTCTTGAAATAATGGATCTTCCTATACTTTGAAAAGAAGGGCATGGAACTTGTATAAGTGAAATTCCCTGACTCTGCAGTAGTGCCTCCAGCTACATGTGGCATAAAATCTTAAATCATGAGAAATGCAAACAAGTTTCTAAATCTGAAATTATAAATTTGGTATTTTGTATTCTCTTCAATACGGACAGATACTAGAAACAACTTAAAAACAAAATGGACTCTGTAGTCCCAAATGGATAACAACTCTATAATATTTCTATTTCTAAATCATTTCATCTTTATTTTTGTTTGCAAAACAGATATTTTTATTTACCACTTGTGATTTTGCTTTCAATTCTATGACTTAGTGGAGCAAAGTGTAAACGCAAGAGGAAAAAAATGTTTTATTAATTTGATTTGTTTGCTGCGGTGTGGGAATTCCTTGAATTTCTATTTCCTTTTATATGGATATTGTCTATTTAACATCACTGTTCACATATTATAATTACATAAAGATCCTTTAATAATTTTGATTCAAGTATGGGTTCATATGGGTGATTATGTAACAAAAAGCTAACGTTGAGATACTCAGTGGGAGTTTTGTCTGTAGGCTCTGTCCAGGGTCCAGGGTTCTGTTCAACAAATTTGTTTGGTGCCAAGGATGGGAATGTGTCTTTATTTTTCCAATGTTGTTGGAAGAGTTGGCAAACTGAATAATTATGCATCAGGATGCTACATGTATTTTAGCATCTGAGTCTTGATATTTGCACCAAATATATTTTTATGAAAGTGGGGAATATATTTTTATAAAGTGGGAGGTATTCTGATATAGTCTTTGTTAAGTGTTTCCAGTGCATCTACTTTTATAATATAGTAGGACTGTAACTAAATATTTTTCTTGTATGCTTATAACTACACATGTAAGTTCTTAAGTATAGTACTACCAAAGTCCATAGATTTCATGTTGTCAGCTCTTCTATCACTCAACATATTTGACACACAGCTTTCTTATTTTTCCATTTACATTTTTTTCAGTTGTGAGTCATACATTCTGCAATACTTTGTAGAACTACATTTACAGTTAAAAAATAGGCCTTTCTCAGTAAGACCTGAACTTTTTATTTCTGAATAATGAGGAAGACAAATACACACTTACAGATTTTACAGGCAGAGACTTTTATGAAAAATAGGACAAGCCTGCAACTCTCTTTAATAGCAAAGGATAAAATAATTTTGAAATTCCAATTGGTAAGCCTGTATTGACAATTTTTAGTGCTCACATTTTTCTGTGAAATCTTTCTCAGTATTTCTGTTTGACAGTATTCAAAGTGATATCCAGATTCTGATATATTTATTTATGCTGAAAAGCTCATGCTTATATTTGGGGATTGGGAGTGGGGGAAAAAACACCAGCAAACACGACAGCTGGAATTCATCCAGGTAACCTTCACAAGTTCTAAATATTTATATCTCAGATAATCATCAGAGTTAATAGAAAGAAACATGAACCCTTTTAGCTGAATCATTTGTTCAAATTTTTTATACCTATTTCAGGATGAGAGTAGTCATTCTCCTGAAGCTCACATTTCTGAAAACTGCAAATGAAGGCTGTGTCAGGTGGCTAATACGAAGACATCTAACTTTTGGACAACAGAAAATTAGGCATGATGAACCGCATCTATCATTGGTTAGAGTGGGAATCATTTGGAACTTAAGAGTCAAAATATGTTCAAATTATGTTCAATTTTCAGTCTCCCTGTTCGCCAATGTGTGGAAGAGTTTCAAAATGAATCCTTCCAGTACTAAGTTGGTCAGACAGCTAAATAATATTAAATTTGGTATTCACAGGGATGACAAAAAGGAAACATGAAGGAATGAGACATCAACTTCTCTGATCTGTTTAGAACTTCTCTGATCTGTTTAGATGGACTTCAATTGTCTGCAGCTTACAAACACTGTGGTTGACATCAACAGATGTCTGGTTGAGAGAAGTTTTCCATGCTTAGTCATATACTATATAAAACAGAAAAAGCTACCCAATGATGTACCAGAGAAGTACCATCTCCAACACAGTGAAAGCACATTGTGTTTTTCTGCTCAGGACTTGAACCCAATGATTCTTCATGTTCCAATGATCTAGTAGAAAGTGGCCCTGCCTGTGGCAGGGTATTGGAATTAGATGATCTTTAAGGTTTCTTCCAGCCCAAACCTTTCCATGATTCTATGATTTTTTTATTTTTATTTTTTATTTGTGGCTGTGTGTATAAATGTATGTGTATATATATCTATATATCACACTGTAGTGCCTCTGAAATTTTGGATGATACTCCCAGACTAATATGTTACTTTACACTTGGCTAAATTATTGATGGAATAACTTGGCCATTATACTGACGATAAAATTTTCCATTTATGTAGTTATGTTAGTCTTGCTGAAAGAATAAAACACCATTGGAAATAATCAAGTATATCTATATGCCTTTCCGGAACCAAGTCAGTAATTTTGCACAATATTGTACATTGTTTTTCTATGTGAACAGGCATATCCTACAGATACCTCTTACAGAGTGTTAAGTGGGTTTTGACACTCTTTGTAGTGAGGTTTAAGTGTTTCAAATGAAAAGTTTTCATCAACTTGTTGAATGCCACTTTATTCTAAGCCCAAAGTAAAATAACAAGTGTGTTGGTTATGGAAGATTACAAGTTGCTTTCTTTCTTGCCCTGTTTCACCATTCAAATACTTTCTGTAATTAGTATTCTGATTGAAATAATAACAATAACAATAACAAACCATCCATTATTCATCTGCATGAGAAATTCTGATTTGCACATATTCTACCTGCCAAAAGAGAGCAACCTCAATTGACCTTTGGAAAAAGCAACATGGGATTTGTTGTAAATTTAAACTGTAGATTATGAGGAAAAAAAAAAAAAAAAAAAAAAAAAAAAGCTTTGTGAAAAAAAAACAGTTGAAAAGAGAGGAAAACCCTGCTTTCTTCTAGGGGACAGAAAATACAAGTGCAGTGTGGTCGCTTCTGGAGGCCAGAACAGCAGTGTGGGCAAGGCAGAAGCAATCATTAAGTGGGCATCTTAACAAAATTAAATTGTAAATATCAAAATTATATCCTGTGTTTCTTTGTGTAAACAACTAGTAATGGCTCAGGATAAAACAAAGACACAACCCACACTAGCCTTGACTGCCATTTTTTTCAATTTTTGTGTGTGTTTGTCTATGGTATGTCCCAAGCTCCTGCATGCTGTCTAACATGCAGGGGTCTGTTTAAGAAAGAAGGACAGACAACAGACATATAGGTTGTCTGTAGTAAAATATTTTGTAGAGAGAATCCAGCTGTTTCTAGTTTAATATCTACCAGCTGAAAGTGTCTGTATCACCATTAAACAACAACAAACAATACAAAACAAACAATAACAAAACAGATGAGAGAAAGGATATCTCTGAGAAGCTGAAAAACACTGTTTCTAGCAAATCATTTGTAATGATTTGTAAAGACATACACTATAAAACTGATAAACCTCCTTTCCTTATTTTCCTGAACATAATGAACATAACATTTATTATATTTCCATCTATTTCTGGAGTCCAAGTACTTGATCTTTTGTAACTAAACTCAGCAGACTGGCCCAAGAAATCAAAGATACATAAGGTATTCATCTCAAATATATATTTTGTATAATCTAATTCTACCTCTGTGATATTTTCTACCCTTATGTTCTCCTCTTGAAGGGACTTACAGAGCTTCAGATCTGGGATCATCCCCTCAGCAACTGATATATTATAAAGGACATCTGTTGTTCTTTTGATCCTAACTGCTGCTAGTGGCTGCTAGCCAAACAGACATCAAAACCAGTAATTTATCATTACCTCATTATCCTCTCTGAATGCTGAAGATGTTCTGCTCAAAGGCATGTATTTAGAAGATGTGAACCAAATCATAAACTGAACATTTCCCATTGTAGAATATTTTAAAACTGCCACATTTTCAGATAATTCTATTGTCTAGGGCTAGGAAGTGCTGGGTCAGTAAAGGTCTTATACACCTTAAGTCTGCAGAGACCTGCCATCAGGCAAGGACTGCAGAACTGTCTCCCATAGTATTCAGCTGTATAGGAAGTCAGGTGCCTCAGGATGAAAGATAGGAATTAAGGTGTTGAACTGGGACCTAGAGCTCAGCAATGCAGGGCCTATGTTTGAAATCCCACTTGAAGCTGCCACTTTGGTACATCATTTGAGATTAGGGACAATGTTGATTTCAGGTAATAGTACAGAGGTTGCAACAATCTATCAAGATACACAAGACCTATTTTGTAAGGGGAGCACTGCAATTCTCTGGTATGGAATATCCCTTTGGTTGGTTTAGGTCATCTGCCCTGGTGATGTCCCCTCCTCATCACTTGCCCACCCCCAGCCTGCTGGGCGTTGGAGGGAATCCTGCCAGCACTGCCCAGCAGTAGACACAACATTGGTGTGATACCAGTGCTGCTCTAGCTACAAGTGCAGAGCACAGCACTGTATGGGCTGCTGCAGGGAAAGTTAACTCCATCCCAGCCAGACACAGTAAACACGGGCAGTCTAAACTGGAAAAGAATATACTATCCCTATTAGACCTGGATGTCTCTCTTCCAGAATGTTCCTCTTCCTCTTCCTCTTCTTCCTCTTCCTCTTCCTCTTCCTCTTCCTCTTCCTCTTCCTCTTCCTCTTCCTCTTCCTCTTCCTCTTCCCCTTCCCCTTCCCCTTCCCCTTCCCTTTCCCTTTCCCTTTCCCTTTCCCCCTTTCCTTTCCTTTCCTTTCCTTTCCTTTCCTTTCCTTTCCTTTCCTTTCCTTTCCTTTCCTTTCCTTTCCTTTCCTTTCCTTTCCTTTCCTTTCCTTTCCTTTCCTTTCCTTTCCTTTCCTTTCCTTTCCTTTCCTTTCCTTTCCTTTCCTTTCCTTTCCTTTCCTTTCCTTTCCTTTCCTTTCCTTTCCTTTCCTTTCCTTTCCTTTCCTTTCCTTTCCTTTCCTTTCCTTTCCTTTCCTTTCCTTTCCTTTCCTCTTCCTTTTCCTCTTCCTTTTCCTCTTCCTTTTCCTCTTCCTTTTCCTCTTCCTTTTCCTCTTCCTTTTCCTTTTCCCCACCTTTGAATGGTTTCTTTAACAGAATTTTTATTTTATGGTACATGAAATCAGAAGTTAGCTGCATTCTGATCAAACTGGTCTCACTGATAAATTAGGGCCGCCTTTATAGTTAATGGTATTGCAGGTAAAATCAACATACCCCCTGCCCTCTAAGGTAATCACAGAGGTATCAGAATGAATATTCGGTATATATAGATTTTCTTTGTTAAAGATTAAATATTATTTTTAAGTTTAATAGGACATGCTGAAATGCAGTTAATAACATTTAATTATTTAAGATTTGACAAGTGGGTAGCAATCTCCTTCTCCTCTTGTATTGCTGGTTAAACAGTCTTTTCCCATAAGGCTTTCATGAACTGATAAGCTTTAAAGTCAGGTGATGTACAACACTTTTTGAGCTGACCTCATAGTTAACACAGTTGCCAGTAACTTGTGCTTGGCTGTCAAGATCAGGTAGCTGCACGTTAATTTTGTATTTGGGTGAACCAGCATAGGCAGCTCTCATTGACCTTGGCCAATCCCTTCTGTTGCTGCACCAGAGTTCATTTCTGCTTCTGTGGGGCCCATAAAATCACTGACAGGGACCAGGCAGGAAATAGTGACATTGAAATGGTTCAGGTTAGAAATATTTTTCCTGTTTTTCATTATATATATATATATGTATATAACATAAATATTTAACTTGCATCATTTTAGCAATTCTTTAGCCAAGAACATGGTCCTACAGTCATTTATTTTGGAGTAGCAGCAAGGTGCAGTGCAGCAATGGTGACAAGCTGTTGACAAAGGATAAGAGGAATACAGGAGGGAAGTTTTCTTGAAGAAAGTTTTCTTCTTCATAAAAGAAGAGGTGGACTCCCTCACGCATCCAAGTCTTCTCCTGAGGATACAGAAAATGGAAAAATCCAGTTCTCTTGCTTGGACGTTCTTTAGGTTAAATGCTATCACTGTGAAAGGAGTGTGCCCTATTTCTATGTTTAACTGATCTGAATGATAAAGCTGGTCACTAGCAGGGTAATGTTTTTGTTGTCTTTATAATCTAGGAAACCTCTAGGTTAACAAAAATTAATAATTATAAATATTCTTTTGCTTATCTCAGACCTAGTTGGAGAGTGTCACATATGAAAGTTTAGACAAGGAAGCAAAGTTATTGAACCACTATTATTTTTCACATAAGATATATTCTAGGTACCGCATCTTTGCCGTGGCTCTGAGTTGGTATTACTCGGTTGGTATTACTTTCTAGCTGTTACCTCAGAAACAGCAACCTATTTAATCATAGATTTTATGCTTCCTTTTTTGATATATTTATATCAATATTTATGTGCATTTCATTAGTAAATGTTTAAAAAGTTGTAAAAGCCTTCAGCTTTACATGACTGATTACTATGCTGTGATAAAAATAAAACACAAACACAAAAGAGGAAGTGAAAGATACTGCAATACATCTAAAGTGCCCTGAGTAATGGATAGATATTTGATATAGCTTAAAACAAAAGGCTTGTCTGTATTGATGTATGCTAGATTGACCGATATTAAACAATACACTTGGTAGTTTCTTAGTTGATTTACTTTGTTTCAGAATGTCATATCTTCCCCATAATTTAATGTTAAATCCTTGCATTTTAATTGTAATTTGTAATTAATAAACATTTTGGAATGTATATCTTAATTTTCATTTGGAAGGAGAGTTCTGTTTTTTTTAACGAGTAATAAATAAATTATCATAGGAAACAGGAAACACCAAAATTCTCCATAGGATCATGAGATTAGACTAGTGTGCAGCAAGATTTTCATGGGAACAAATTAGTACATCATCATACTGTTTAAGATAACATTGTAATGTGAATACACCCAGTTAAATTAAACTTATGGAGGCTTGTAAATTTGGATACTTCCTGAAATCCTTCAGCACTTTGATATTGCAGTCATAGTAATCTTGTTACACAGGAATCATTTTACTTGTGTTTTGTAATATAAAAAATAGCTTTTAAAAAGTATGTTATAAATCCAATAATTAAGTGGAAATTTAAACCAGCATTCACAGAAACAGGGACTTCTTTGATTCTTATCTGATATCACCTCCAAATTTCATGTTCATACTCCAAAATATAGGCATAAGGTTTTACTTAAAGTTATAGTTACATGTATACTGACAACATGATTCTTACTCTAATTTTCAGAAACATCTGAGTTACTGTAACAGAAACTACTAAAGAAGTCTACCATAAGTAGGGATACAACTATATCTAACAGAGCTACCAGCAAATCTGGATAATTGCACAAAGCAAATACACTTGTTTGCTGCCTTATTCCTTTACATTGGCACCAGAGCCACATATTTCTGCATCATTCAAATCCTTTTTTTGGGGGAAAAAAAGTGTCATTCTCCACCTTGTTCCCCCTCCAGACACTGCAAATGATAATTCTTCTAGGCATGCTCCAAAATATTATATCTGTTGTTTAGCACGGGATCTGTATTTGTCATTCAACAAAACTCCAAGAGATTACTGTGATTACTTGGTCATGCCTGTGCCTGTAGTGCTGAGGGAGGCTTTTAGGATTTCCTGTGTTTCCTTTTTTCCTCCTCCATGCTAGTCCTGGTCTCATCTCACTTTTCCCCAAGAGCATTTCCCAGAAAAAGAAAAAGAAGAAGCTGGGAAAAAAATATTTTTAAAGCTTCACTATGCATCACTGAAGAAGGGGTTTCTGAAAGAGCTGACAAAAGCTACGTGCCATATTTCCCTGTTTCTCCTTTTAAAATTTTCAATAAAATTAAGACCCTTTAGTGCCTTACCCTTTTTGTGAAAAAAAAAAAAAAAAGGGAGAGAGAGAGAGAGAGAGAGAGAGATTCCCTCTCTAGTAGTTTTTAAAACATCAAAGTTGTACTAAAGAAGAGTACTAGATAGAAATGGAAAAGGATTTCTCACAGAGTAGTTCATTATAATACTGGGAAGGCTACATACTAAAGATATTGTAAATTGATTAACTATCAAAATGATCCTTATAAACATCCTCTGCTAGTTTGGAAATTAAATACTTGACCATTGATCTGCCAGCAGTAGCCTAGATCTTAAATATTCTGTTATTAATTGCATGATTTAATTTGTATTTTTGTTTTGTGTATTCTTACTTATGCACTCTAGCAATTTATCACAGAAGAGCCATGTGGCAACCATAAACTTGAACAGATTATGTTCACAAATTTTGAGATCCAAACTGAAGTAAAGTAAGTTTCTGTTTCATGCAGATGTGTCCTCCAAGTTAGATTGCTTTCTAGGAAAAGCCACATGTTTTTTTCATATAATGTAGGTTTGTCCCCTTGTTAGATATACTGGCATGCTAAACAAACACCTTTTTTATGCTGCTGCTGAAAAATCTTTTTTCACTGGTCTCAAAAATTATATTCATATACAAGAAAACATATCACCTCAGCCCTCCTCGAATTATGCATTTCTTAAGTGTCTACTGTGAGTATGAGTTCTCCTGAACAAAAGCACACTAACAGCTGCTGCTAAACTATACCCATGGAAGAGTAAAAATATTGTTTTCCTTGTTCTTTTGTATTTTTATTAATTCAGGTACTGTTGATTTTATATCAGTATGCCTTATATTGTCACCCTTGCAAAATAACCACGTAGACTTATTCTCAAGATTTCGTAGACTGGAAAATCATTTTGTTTAGCCACAAAGTAACCTTTTTCATATGAGACTGTTTTTACAAGGTCTGCCGAAAAATCTTATCACAACTAAATCTTTTATTTTTCCAGTGCCTGAGTATCATCCTTTTAGCAATCATTAAGGTTGTATATACTCATGTTGATGATGCTTTAGGGATGCCATTAATTCCCAAAACTCCAGACAAAATGCAAACAGAAGGTTCTGAGCATATTTTTCTTCCAATTATTTGACACTGTGGACTGAAATAATTTACTTTTTCATTCTGAGAAGATGTCTATAGCCTCTGCTAGAAGTGAAGCATGTAGTTAGCTAGCTTTTTGATGTTTTCTCCAGGATTTGTAATTTCTTTACTATTTCAAGAAGCAAATTCCAGATAAACTTCCAAATGATGTGAACTATCTAGAAGAGAAAAAATACGAGTAGAGTAATAACATGCAATTTATGCCAGGTTCTCTCTATGAATCCTGTTTATTTTGAATCAACAGATTAAATCAAACTTTAGAAATTAGAGGAAAGTGTATTTATTTTTTACTTTCTTTTCTCACGGTTTCCTAATTAAGGAAAGGAAGTATCTTCCTTCATAGCAATTTCAGTGCTTCAGGAGGAAAAATGCAAGATATATTTCCTTTATATATATAGGAAATTGGGAATAATGTACCTCCCCCTGTGAAAAAGCCCACTGTATTTTTAAACATAAGGAGTGCGATTTCATAAAATATTGTACATTCAGTATAATGCCACATACAGAACAGCATTTGAAATGTTGCGAGGTATCAGCTGATATTTCATCTATGTAAATTCCACACATTATCTCTGTTCCAATATTAATCCTCCTCTAACCTATGACTAATATGGTGTTGTAGCACATTGCATACATTCTGCATAGGAGTCATCTGGCTAAAGGCAGGTCCTTAGCTTCCATATCTTCCATGAAGATCTAGCCATTATGCTTAAGGTCACCACAATAATTTATCTCATCAACATGTTCATCTAAAAGAGATCATACAATCAATCACACACACTGACATTTTCTATATGTCTTCACCAAACATAAATGGAACTTAATGAATGAATTGATGTCATAGGTGAGCTGAATCTTACCTATTTTCACTTCTGTTAAAGCTTGCAATAAAATACTCTTTTTTTTTTTTTTTTTTTTTTCTGCTTTCCAAGGGGAAAACAAACAAACGAACAAACAAAAACAGCTATTTGGGAAAGTTATGTAAAACAAACAAAAATGCAGAAAAAAAAAATGACGGGGAAAAAAATTCCTGACTAAGAAGCTGTAAGGAACAATGGAATTAGATGACATGAATGGCACAAGCCACTGTTCAAATCTACTAGATAAAATATTAAGCTAGTGCTGAAAAAAAAAAAAAAAAAAAAAGGATTTAATTGGAAATGGACCTCAAATTTAAATCTCGCTTTCATGCACCTGAGCAAGAATGAATAGCAGTGGGCTGTCAAACAATTAACACAAATAATCTCTTAGGGCTCAATAGAATTAACAAGCTTCAAAATTTAGTTTCTTTTCTTGTAAGGTAATGTCTGGATATGTGAAATTAAGTTAAAGAATATGCAAGTGTCTTTGTCTCCCTTAAAGACATTACAAAGATTGCTGACTGGAACAAAATTATCGTGGATAAAATTCATCTCACTGTCCAGATTATCTAAACATTATGCTGCTGAAATGTGACTCAATTCTTCACTGATACAGCAAATTCCTTCTATGCTCAACTTAAAACAAAATAAATAAAAAAATACAAATTTCAATAGACAACTGAAGCAAGCAGTCTACAGCAGTCAGAGAAGAGTTTTCTAATAAAATTATGCAAATGAACACTGAGTACACGTCATGTAAGTCTTCTATGTACAGTAAGAGAGTTTGTTGGAAAGGTACATGAATGTGTTTAATGATAAGTAATAATTTAATATTTCTTCATTTCATAAGCTAATATATCTGGATATGGCATATAACAAGTAGAAATTACAAGTGTATCAGCACAAAAGGAGTAAGGAGCAGAAGTGTGTTGACATGCAATTTAAAAATAAAGTGCTTTCTTCTGATCTAATTACAGAATGTACTCCTCAGATGCACTGAAAGTCAGAAGTTTGAAGAGAACAACAGCAAAAAGGTTACTATTATAGGAAATACAGATGTGGGATTTGAAGTAGAATGGTAGAGTAGCACCTTCACAGAAACAGCTCTGCTGAAACTTAAGAAATTTTTCAGGCAGTGATGTGGGGGTTCTTGCCCTCATAGGTTTCAACATTAGGGGAAATAAAAATGCGGCTGACAGATGGGGTATTTTACATCTGTAATGTGATGTATCATTATGTCTAAGTTAATTAAAAGTTCTGCTGTTGAAAGAAAAATGTACTTTGAAAGGTTTTGGCATTTGATATGGAGGTGCATCTTTTTTCACTGACAAAAGGAATCTTGGCTTTATGTAATGTAATGTACTCAAAAATTTATTTTTGGGCAAAATAAAACATGAAATTAAATTTATTTTTTTTAAAATAATTCACTCAAGTAAATGAAGATGCTAAATTATGTAAGATTATGTGTGTCTTTTTCTCTTGGTAATAAATGAATGGGACTTGTAAATGGAAAAAATGCTTTGCTTTGAAAATGGAAGGTCCAATTCATAAAAGCCTTTTTTGTCATTTGTACAAGTGTATTTAAACTGCTGACGAAATGTATTGAAATGATTGTGGTCACAGTCCTGCTGCTGCTTATGAACTGACTTCTAGGACTCAGTTCAAATGTGTAGATGAAGCTTTGATGTTTCATCTGCTGCCAGCTGAAATGTAAGAGGGTACCCTACTTGCTTCATAAAAATGCAGGTTTCTGCCAATTCAATGTCATATCTGCTTCCCTTGCTAAATATCTTAGTCACACTAGGGCCTCTGGAAAGCAATCTTTATGCAACTGGATCAAGCTCAGTGCCTCTGCAGTTCCCCAAGACTGAGTTTCAGTCCTGTATAATGGGCCATCCCATAGATTGCATTATCTGTAGACCCTCAGATCCAAATGAGGGTGGTACTCAAGAAGTATACAGGTTATACCCTCTGTACACTGCAAAACATCTGTGTTCTATCTTGACTGACATTTCTGGTTCAGAAATGTGCATCATTACAAAACTCTCAGACTTCATGGATTTCAGTTAAACTTAGATTTCCAAATATGTGTCTACATTATCTACATTGTACTTCACAGGTGCCAGCTTAGCCACAGATTTAGGCCTGGAAAAGTTGAGTCTTCAAGTGACTCTGCAATTTCTGACACAGGAAAGTTGCAAACTTAGTAGTTAATTCTGATTTGTTGTTGTTGTTGTTGTTTGTTTTTAGTTTATCTAATAATGAACATGGACCTCAGTAATATGCAATAATTACTATTACACTTGTCAATTAAGAAGAGTTAAAGAACACTTCTGGGTGCTGGTATTTAGACTACTGAAGTCTTAGAAATGTCTTTGACATTTGCTTGACCTGTAACAAGTAGAACTCTGAAATAATTAGCAGGCATGGTTTGAGACTTAGCAGTGAATATTCAGTCAGAAAGTTAGATGCTTCTCTGTTTTGGAGCCTGTGAAAATTTAATAGGAATATTATAGGGTCTTGGCAGATCTTGGCCTCAATGACACAGTAGTCTCCAGCAATTTGCTAGCACTAAAATTGCAAACAATAGCTAAAAATATAGGGTACTTACTCCTGTGATACTGATTCTTATTTATTTATTTATTTATCTAGTCAGTTTTAGAGTCACTGGCTTTTAAAATTGACCTTACAGCATCATGGAAATAGTGACAATCGTGCAAACTTTTATTTTATTTGCTCGTTTCTCTGCTTGTAGTCAGTCTTTCTGCCTTCTTCACAAAGCTTTCTAAGTGACTTTAAAGCTGGTTGACCAGAACTAACTATAAAAGCCAAAATCAGGACCCATCAACCCTAGATAATAGAACAAAGACATTTCCAAAATTCATTTTCATCCATTTTGTTATACTAGAAAATGTTTACTTTTAATAACCACAATGTCTTCCAGTTTTTGTTTGTTTGTTTGTTTGTTTGTTTTTGTGTGTGTGTGTGTATCATAGCAAACTTATTAAATATTATGCTTTTCCCCAAGACTTTATGCTCTTCCTACTAACATCTTGTGGTGGCATTGCTCTCCTGGGCAGCTGAGCTCCACCACAACCGCTCTCTCACTCAAAGGGAAAGCAGAAGAAAATATGATGGAAAGAACTCAAGAGTTAAGGACAGGGAGATCACTCAACAATTATTGTCATGGGCAAAGCAGACTCAGCATAGGAATATTAATAAAATTTATTACCTACTACTAACAAGCTAGAGCAGTGAGAAACTACCGAAAAAAAAAAAAAAAAAAAAATCTAAAAACACCTTCCCCCCATCCACCCTTTTTTATGTTCTCCTCCCAAGTAGCGCAGGGGAAAGGGGAATGGGAGCTCCTGTCAGTCTATAGCACTTTGTCTCCATTGCTCCTTCACAGTCACTCCCTTCCCCTGCTCCACATGGGGTCACTCCCATGGGATGCTGTCCTTCTGAATTGATCCTGTGTGTGCTTCCCACTGGCAGCAGCTTTTCAAGAACTGCTCCAAATAAGGGTCTGTAAGACGTGGTCACTCCGTCAGGAACAAACTGCTCCAACATGGATCCCCCATGGGTGGCAGCTCCTGCCAGATCACCTTCTGAATGGGCTCCTCTCCACAGGCTACAGGTCTGTCCCGGAGTCTGCTCCAGTGGGTGCTCTCCATGGGCTGCAGCCTCCTCCAGGTCAGATCCATCTGCTCCACTGTGGATTTCACCACGGGCTCCAATCATTAAGATCTGCCCTGCCGTGGGACCCGTAGGCTGCAGGGGGACAACCTGTTCCGGTGCCTGGAGCACCTCCTGCCCTCCTTCTCCACTGACCTTGGAGTCTGCGGGGCTGTTTCTCACTCCTCCCTCTCCCAGCTACTGTTGCACAGCTGTGGCTTTTTTTTTTCTTTTTTTTTTTCTTCCCCCTCCCCCCCCTTAAATCTGCTCACACAGAAGCACAAACAACATTGCTTATTGGCATGGCTCTGGCCAGCAGTGGGCCCCTGTGGAGCTGGCTAAAACTGGCCCTTATCTAACATGGGGCAGCTTCTAGATTCTTCTCACAGAGGACACCCCTGCAGCCTCCTCCCACTACCAAAAATTTTCCACATAAACCCAATACACATCTTTGGGCCAAGCTTTTTCTATTGGGGTCTTTCAGAAATCCAAATTACATTTAACAATTTTTTTGATCCATTATTATCTCTATTCTTTTGAACAAATCAAGGTTTAAGCAGTACAATTTCCTTCTACAGAAGCTCTGATGACTTTTATTGCGTTATGCTCATTTGTGTCTTTTACAAGTCTTTTTTAATGTGTTTTCAGATAATTTACCTAATACTGAAGTCATGTTCACTGGTCTATAATCTTCTGGCTCACCCCAAAACATCATTTAAAGATAGTTACAATACTAGCTACCCTCTGGTCTACTAGCACAATAGTGGAGATTAATGAGAAAGTATGTATTTTTGTTTGCAGTTCAGTCAGTTTGACAGAGATTTTTCAAAGGTCGCTAATGCAGTTAGGTACCCAAATCCCATTAACATTTAGTGAAAAATGTGCATTGTACTCCCAGAGCTTCTCTGGAAAACTCCTAATTTTCAGTCAAAAGTGCTCCTTGGTGACTATCATTTCATCCTAGTTACACAATGATATGAATTCACAGTTTAGTATAACACCTTTCTTTTCATCCAGTATCACCTTGGCTACATCAGCAGTGAAGTGTAACTCGGAAATCACAACTTCCTCTTTGTGTAAAGCTTAATGTGGCAATAGTATTTGGTATGATGAGTTTAACCTTACTCTGAACCAGCCAGGGACTTAGACTCTTTTGTTTCACCCTAATTACTCCATTCTATTCAACATACCTTTAAATGTTGTTAACTTTGTTAATCTTTTGCATATTTCTCCTCCTTACCCATCAAGGATTCATTCTATCCTTTGCAGTTTGTTATTCCCTGTTTATTGTTACTATGTCTGCCAATACTACCTGAATTTAGCATGGTAGTTTTAACCTATTGCCTTCCAGGGATTGCTTTTCATTTAATGCTTCTATAAGTTGACTTAAATTCTGAAGCTTTGGACTTGACCTATGAAAAGTAAGTTCCTGTTTCACTGTATGTTTTTAAAAGCCCATGCCTAATCCTCTAAGTTCGCTTATGTATAGTATCTTTTATAAAGAAGCCAAGAGATACTTGAACATTATATTAAGGGATCTTACAAGCCTGCGTTGAATAATAATATACAGTGGTAGAAAGTAAGATCGGGACAGCTTTTAATCTAGCTGTTTACAGCTTTGAAAAAAAAAAAGAAAAAAAAAATAAATTTAAGTTTCGCCCCAAAAGCACCTCACTTCTTCAGAGCAGTTCAAAACCATTTGGAGAAATGGCACAGAGTTTTATGTGACCACTACAGCTATAAGACACAGAAAATGCTGATCGGCATGTATCAGTGGAGTGGATGTTGAAGTATTCTTTGGCATCCCTAAAGCCACATAAGGAAAACCTGCTTAGGTTTTCTTACAATAAACACAATACCAGAGAACAAAATTTGACATGATATGATCATTATCCCTGATGGCCATTAATAAATAATACTGAAAAAGTATAACTGCTAGATCTCAACCTAAAAAGACATAACTAAAACTGGAAAATATATTTTTTGTTTCTTTTAGGCTCTGACACTCAAATTCTAAAATGTCATATGTAGAGAGTAGGAAGAACTGATTTTAATATTGTACCCACTATGTTGTACAATAAGCAATGTTCAAAACACAAACTAATATTCTTTGAAATAAGGCTATAAATTTGATGGCTACATAACAAAAAATCATACAATATTAGGTTACCTTCTGTAAGTGATTCTTTGACTCCATGCAGTCCAATAATATTATATTTGAGTGGTTGCTTGTTTCAGAAATGATTATTATTATCACACATCTAGGTAAAGCAGTGTATATTTTCTATAATTGATATCTAGTTTGATAGGGTGGGAAAAAGAAGGATCAGGATTTTTATTTTTTAGTCAGAAATAAATAGCAAGTTTTCCTGAATGATAGGGAAGATACTGTCAGTATCTGTCTGATTTCTGTCAGTATTCTTCTCAGCAAGAACAGACTGATCTACAAAATAATATTTGTCCACAGAATTATTACAAAGTGATCAAACATTCCTAACATGGAATGTTTCCAAGACATTTCTCAGAAGCTTTAGTGTCTCTGTGCAGATATGTTTTTGACCAAACTTTGATTTATTTTTTTTTTCATTTTGTTTCATAATACAGTCAGAAGTATCCCTGCAGATAGATTATTGGTTTCAGTAGAAGACGAAGAAAAAAATAGTCAAAGAAGTAACTTTTCCTGGTTCCTGTAATAATATAGCTTGAAGTACATGAATCTATTGCATTTGCAGGTGTTTGGCTGAAAAATTCTGGCCCACATTTATCAATATTGCATGTTAGAAAGCTAAAATCTACTGAGGTCAGAAGAATGTGGTTCTATTTATTTATTTATTTATTTATTTTCTGTGGAATTTAATAAAAACAGGATTGGGATCTTATCAAGACAGAAAAATAAAATGTAAGGGAGAAAACGTGCCATCTTGAGGATTAGAGATTTAACCAGGATAGGTTAGTTTTTAAATTTGTCTGTTTGTGTGACTGAACATCTTTTTGTATATTTTAAAGTTGAACATGAAAAACTGAGGCATAGCAATTGTCAAATTTAATTCTCTTAAATATGAACATATAAAACATTTTTCCATGTTGTTTTATGCTTCTTTCCAAAAAATTGTAATTTAACCTATAACCATCATGTACAGTATTATAATACTGACTTTTTTTTTTCCCCCAAGAATTGTGATTTTTAACATTTAAAGATCTAAATACTACAGAATATTCCTAAATACTAATAGCTTTTCTTAAGGTAAATGAAGCTTCTAGTGTTAGGGATTTAGAGATGTGAGATGCAAAATAAATCTTTGTACTTTTTTTTTTTTTAATTTATGCTTGTTCTGCTCCAACAGGAGAGTACTTTAATTCTGTGCTAAAGAAAAGAAAAAAGAGATACTCAAAAATAAAAATCACATGCATTTGTTACTGCTGAAAAGAAGGCTTAAATAATGACAAAGCAGTAAAATAAAATGGAATGTTAAAATGTTATTTCTCCACATCAGCTTCGCAATTTCTATTTTAAATATTGGTTGCAGAAGCCAAAGCAAATATACATCTGTTTTGCATTGCAAAATTACTTAAAACGTTGTACAGAATATTTAATCTGTTTTGTACAGACAGAATGTCAATCACCTTAATATCTAGGTGCTGTTCTAATGTCTACAAGTACTGAAGATCTGTGCTATAATGTTTAGTCTACTAACACCTTCTCTTCCAAACAGTAAAGATACTGATTTACTTCTCTGTTCTGTCATAAATGTTCTGTATGACCATTAATATGCTGTTATCTAGAATGCTTTTTTTTTTCCCATGCTTTTTCTATCTTCTTTCAGTTGACAGCACTTTGGCACAAGAACTGACCTCTTTCTGGATATGCAGAGTCATATGGATCACCATCACAAGTGGCTCAACAAGCTCAATTTCTTCATGAATTTGTTTAACATGCATAATGATAAATTAAAGCCTCACTTACGTCTACAAATTTTTGCCACCCTAAATTTTGCTCTCAGGTCACCTTTTCAAACTGATTGTATTAAAAATGCTTGTGCATTTAGAATCTGCTAAAACAGACCCTCTTCTAAAAAATAATAATAATAATAACAATTAAAAAAATAGGAATTATTCAGTGTTTCAATACTTGGGTTATCAACAGATTTTTCTTGAAAGCACTTACATTTGATAAAAATGTTGATTTTATGTCTCTGAAAATCAGAGCTATAAAAAAATAAAATTGAATTTAGAATAGAATTGAAATCACAGATTAATTTATGCTTTAGAACTTTATTTGTTTAATGCAATGTGAAGAACCATTTCAGGGTCTCTCAGTCACCAGAACAAAGTAAATTTGGAAGCTGGTGGAATCATTTGATCTATACAGATATCTGTCTTACTTAGATCAGCTTTTCAGAGGTAATGAAGAAGATCATTAAAATTGTCTGTTCTTCTCTGTAAGCTCTTTATGGCTCTGATTAAGAGACTTGGGAGCATTATGCTATGCTTGAGGGGTTAAAATGACTCTTTGTTGCAATAGTCTTATTAATTAAGCCTGCTAGAAGTCTTGGAGTCTTTTACTGTATCCAGATTGTTTATAAATACTGTAATTTATTTGAAAGTGTATAAATTTTAATGTAAACATTATTTTCTTTCTCCCCTTTAATCCTAAAATAGGCTTTGCTTCTGGGAAATAGAAAGTGAAAATAGAAAGTCCAGATTTCTGGTTCAATATACTGTTTGGATAAGTTTATGCAAACTACCCTTCCTCAGCTGTTTGAATTTGGAACACTGACTTGAAACTTCTTGTAGACAAACTGTGTACATTTCCTGTTTGTGGAAAGTCAGACTCGGAAATCTGAAAGTTTACATATTTTAAATATTTTCCACCATCTTTCATACATGCACAGTTACAGATTCTCATATAGAAAATCATATGACAGCTAAGGCTGGGGAGTTTAAAATTTATTTTATTTTGCCAAAATTTCAATTTAAACTGAAAAACTGTAGAAATTAGGACCCATTTGTGGAAATATGGGTTAAATCTGTTCACGGAAAATTCTCCCTTGAAATAATGATGAGTATCCCATAAAATAAAGACAACCAAACAAGGAAAAACACTACATGAGATGTCAGATGAGAGATTGTGTGGACAATAATTGGGGTAGCATCACTTTCAAAAATATGTTTATCTATAGTGTAAATAATAGCATAGGTAATAGAAACATTCTTAAAGCATTTATTGCTGTTGTGTATCTAAAGTGTCTAAAGTTGCTGTGATTTCATTCCCACAGGCTGGCAAACTTATGTGGACTATAAGCCTCACATATATAAATAAAGTGCTATAAAATGCCAAAGGGTAAATCTCAAGCAGGTGTCTAAGTCTGTAACTAAAACAGTAGGCTTGTAATAATATTTCCATATTTTTTCCTCTTTTTTTTTTTTTTAAAAAAAAAAAAGCAATACACATTAATAACTATTTTTAATTTCACTGGAAGTGAAAAAACACATAGGCCTCTCAGCGAATTCAGAAATTAAACTTTGGGAAAAAAAAAAAAAAAGACTTAGGCATGCTATTGGCATCTGGTACTGGCCAAAGATCAAGAGATCAGTTCAAAGGTATTTTGCTCTATGGCACAGTCAGTGTATTGCATTCTGATATATAAAATATTTTAGCAGTTATTTTTATTGAGTTCTACATATAATTTTGCCTGAAATATTGTTTTTGTTTGACTGATTTTTTTACTACTATAAATAGAAAATATTTCTAGAGAATTTCCATCTTCTATAGGAACTTGATATCTTAGATGTTCTTTACATAAATAAGGAGCTAACAGGGAGATAGTGGAAGAGTCAAGAATGAGAGATGAGAGATGAGAGAATGAGAGAATGAGAGATGAGAGAAAGAACTAAGAGGACTGCTGAAAGTCTTTCCACTTTACATAACTGTTTCCTGGGAGCCACTGTGTCAGTAGCTGGGTGTTGTTTAGGGCCCTATTTATTTATTTATTTATTTATTTATGATTAGGTAGCCTGATTTAGGATTTTCATTGCTGAAGATCTGCTTCGTTGATTGTAGGAAGTCCTGCCATGATCACCTTGATGCTTCTGCTCATATTTAACAGTAAAGAAAAAAAATCAATTCTCATGTATCTTCTACTTGAGAACAGCCACCTGGTGAGTACTAGGTGCCAGTTAAAAGCAGCATTTCTTGCCTTCATCAGTCTTAGTCCAATTTAGATTTGATATGTCCATTCTTTACCCATTCTTTTGGAAGACGCATCATTTTCTTTGCTTCTCTTTTGAATCCAAATAAATAAATAAATGAAAACATTCCACCAGAGCTAGTTTGCTACAGGACACATCTCCTCAGAAGAGTGTCTTGGCACAACTGCCCTTCCTCTTTTTCCTCTACCTCTTGTCCAGCTGCTGCCAGTCATTTTTTCCTCCCAGTTGTTCTCCAAAATTTTCCAATAGGAAGGCTGCTCCAATGACAGAAGTCTGCTTCTGATTAATACTCTGTTTTGTGTCCAATATGATGATCATGACCAAAGCAGAACTGACATGGAAAAAGGAAACAGAGAATAGGGTCTCTTACCTTTTTTCACCAACACATTACCTTTCAGTAGAGGTATCTTTTGGCACTAGAGATAAATCTGAAATTAAGAAGAAATACTGGTATTAAAATCAGTTATTCAAACTAAGTTACTGGCTGTTTCCTACGTGTACATCCTGTATAGAGTCACCTTTTAACTAGATACAAATCAAAGTGATTTTTATATATACTGAGCATTATAAGGACAATGTTTTATATTTTGTCTTTCCACTTTTGTCTTACCTTTGCAAACAGTATGTAATAATTACTGTCGTTAATTTACATATTCTATTTTAAATATGATATTTTCTTCATGTTGAAAAACAACAACTCTTATTTACAGTATAATTCCTTTAATTAGAAACAGAGCTAATTCACAGGAAGGCAATCTATGGTCAAATCCTCATGAAAGTCATTCTTTAATGTAGTTCAGTTCAGGTGCTTTTCAACTAAAATTGGTTCTTTAACTATCATATGCAAGAATGATTCTAGAAGTGTTCAAGGCTGGGTTGGATGGAGCTTTGAGCAACCTGGTCTAGTGGGAGGTGTCCCTGCCCATGGCAAGGAAGATTGAATTAGATGATCTTTAAGGTTCCTTCCTACCCAAGCCATTTTGTGATATGTAAAACAGGTGTTTCTGTCTGCCCCCAACTTGTCTTGCTTCCTGGCTAGGGGTAACAGGGCAGTGCCTGGGCCCGCAGCTTTTGGTACATACTGGATTTCTTTTCCAAAGTTACTTTTCATTTATAGGTATTTTATGGTACACCTTTGGAAACTAAAAGCAGTGGGTTAGGTGCTGGCTGTTGGGGCCCTGCCTTGCTGTCCTCCAAGGAGCTCCTTCCATTATCTCCTTGTTGTGGTTTAACCTGGTTGGCAGCTAAACACCACACAGCCGTTCGCTCACCCTCCCCCCACCCTCTCTGGGAAAGTGAAGCCTGTGAGTTGAGATAAAGACAGTTTATTAAGACAGGAATATTATTATTATTATTAATAATAATAATAATCATCATAATAATCATAATAATAATGTGTACGAAACAAGTGATGCACAATGCAATTGCTCACCACCCGCTGACCGATGCCCAGTCTATCCCCAAGCAGCCAGCCCCCCCACCCCGGCCAGCCACCCCTATATATTGTTTAGCATGACGTCAGATGGTATGGAATACCCCTTTGGCCAGTTTGGGTCAGCTGTCCTGGGTCTGTCCTCTCCCAGATCCTGCTGCACCCCTAGCCTGCCCGCTGGCAGGACAGAGCGAGAAGCTGAAGAATCCTTGGCTTAGTGTAAGCACTGCTCTGCAACAATTAAAACATCAGCATGTTATCAGCACTCTTCTCATACTAATCCAAAACATAGCACCCTACCAGCTACTAGGAGGAAAGTTAACTCTGTCCTAACTGAAACCAGGACACTCCTCAAATATCCATAAAATCAAAGTACCTTTGGGAAAGAAAGCCTTACATATTCTAACGTAAGAAAAGCATTTATATGCATCTATATGCAAATTTCTGTTCAAAAGGAAAAAAAAAAAAGTCTGCAGGCTGTGCAATATGTTTGTCTTTATTTAAAACAGAATTCTGTGACCAGAGGCACAGAGCGCATTTTTCAGTTAGCAACCTTGGTTCATTGAAGTCAGAGCTAATAGCACCAGCTTTTGTGACCTCTTACATTGTTTGCACCCTTCCTTGTAATAACATGCACTTCAGCAATTGTCTTAGTCATTTGGACAGCCAGTCATATGAAGAATTTCCTTGAGTATTGTTTGAAGGAACCGCTATATTAATTTAATCATGTAAATTATAGCAGATATTTCAGGTTATTTAGATTGAAAAGAAATAAATAATTTGAGCACCGTAGACAAACTTTAAGCAACATGAGATGTATGTATTTTATTAATATCTCTACTTCTTTTTGTAGAATTATGATTAAAAGAAAGATAATGCATGTTCTCTGGCAAATTTTGCTTCTTCTCTGTGTGTTTTTTGTTTGTTTGTTTTGTTTTGTTTTGTTTGTTTGTTTGTTTTTGTCTGACTTTTTGGCTTTTGGAACCATTCTTCACCCTGTGAGAGTCATAAATATTACAATGATTTTTAAATCCCTGACACTGACATCTATTAAGTCTTCCTATCTGAGAAATGAGCTGGCAGTTTGGAAGTGTAAAAGCAAGAAAAACAAACAAGTCTCATTCCCAAGACTTCAACAGTCCTTCCGAAAGACTTCTGTTTTCAGTACTGGATTAATTGTATGAGACCTCAAATCCTTCCCATTTGTGAAGTCAGTGGTGTTTCATCAATGATTACCTAATATTCTACTCTGGTATGATTCTCACTGAATGCTGCTCATGTCAGAAATTTTTATAAACTAGCTTTTATTAGACAAAGTCCAAAGAGTCAAAGAAAAGTAGAAAAAGTATCTTCACTTCACAAAAGTATCTTCACAATATAAGCATCTGTTCAGCCATTGGCAAAAACTCTCAAGGACTGTAAAAGAAATGACAAGTTTGTCATGAAAGTTAAATGACAATGTCCAAGAATACAACACCCCGCCATCCCCACCCCCTGTAAAATTAATTTTGTAACCTAAAAATGGAATAAGCAAAGGGCAAAATCATAGTGAAATCTGTGAATACGTGATGATTTTCTTGAATACAGACAATCTGAGAGAAGACTAGCCTGAAATGCAGGTTATTTCATAAAACCAGGTTGCTGAGAACTTTTCATATGTGTTTACTTGAGAATTAATGAACAATCTCTAAAACAGTAAATCAGTTCAATTGTTAACCAGTACTATGCAATAGAGTAGGTATATTCAATAGAAAATTATTCTTCCTTTATTACGATACAATGCCATAATTATGTAATAATATTTTATTTGTAATCATATTTTTATTGTCACTTCTCTAATTTTATTGTAGATCAGAAGTTTCATGTACTGAATAAAAGAACCTCTCTCAAAAATAGGGTTAATTTAAGGAAGGAAGGAAAGAAGGAAGAAAATCGACAACAATCTTTGAACTTACTTACCACTTTATAAAGCTTGAATGTTTTAATGGTGACACAAGAAGTACCAAACCAATGATTCATTTGTAAATGGTAATTCTCTGAAGATCAAATTATTGCGTGAATGTAGCATGTGTTTTCCTTATAAATTACACATTGAGAGCTTTCATCTTTTGCCTTTGTTTTTCTTTCTTTCTATAATGGGGAACTCTTGTTTTTTTCCATTTTTTCTTTTTAATTTTTTATCATGATAACCTTCTAACATTAGATGGAGCAGCCTTCCTCATTATGTCAATATATAATGTCCAGCAAACAATGACTCAGAAAGCTCTGTTATACATGAGTCAGGATGGAAAGCTAAGTTCAAGATAAGTATTCTTTGTTCATTGTCTGTAGCTACAGAGAAATCCTCAGCTTTTGTGGCTCTGTGAGACCAGAAAAGGTGCCTGGAATATGGCTCCTACTGAAATTAACATTCTCATTTGCACCAATGACCTGTAGGTATATACTGTATGGTTTCTGAGTAGTCAGCTGGCTTCTATTATATAAACTGGCAGGGACTATTTAAAGCCAACATTTTAAAGACTGTGTCAGGAAAATATATTTTTTATCTTGTTATAATTTACAAAATTCAAAATAATTTTCATGTAGTAGATAAGGAGAAAAATATCAAAACGTTCAAAATGTTGTTGCAACTATGCTTTGATAAGGTCAATTTTATTTCATTTTTTTCCCTTTTTATTTCCTTTTTTTATTAAAAATTGAGATTCAACATGAGAACTAATTTTCAGATGAATGATAAACTTTTTTTTTTGAAATTTACAAATAGTATTTTTTGAAAGCTTCAGAATTCCTTCGCCTCACGATATTCAAAGTACAATATTTGTCAAAACCAATCCTTCCCCCCCAAAAACAACCAAACAAACACACAAAAAAATACATTTTGGGAAAATTAGGATTGACAGAATAAAGCAGGTAAACTTACTTGATCCTTCCTCTCTGATCAGTCTTGGTGAGACATACCTAAAGTGCTGAGCTCAGTTTTGTGCTTCCCTAGATCAAAAAACATGGAGATACTGGAGCTAATCCACTGAAAGGTGACAAAGGTTATTAAGGGCTTGGAGCATCTGTCATAGAAGTTGAACCTTAGAGTGATGACACTGTTCAACCTGGAGCAGAAAAAGGCCCAGAGGCATCTTATCAGTGTGTATATGTACCTGATGGGGTATTTCAACCTCAATGACTCTGGGATTCTGTGAACTGATCATTGTTTCACAAATCAGTATGCAACCATTCAGCACAGCATATAAAGTCTTTTGTTGGTGGTGGTGGTTTTGTTTTGTTTGTTTGTTTATGCCAGTATTTACCAGCCAGCTGAATTTCTTCTCTCCAAGATTCCAGACAGAGTTTGACAACCTTTTTCTCTGTAGTACTGCTCTGGTGCTGAACCATACTTCTGTGTCAACAGAAGTTCAGATTATTCTTTCATCTACCTAGTCTTGCTCTCTTCATAGTATTTTTATTTTTTTCCTGTGTGATATCAGGAGTTTTTTAAACTGAGCTGTTAAATTCTTATCTTGGATCAAAAACCATAACCATTTTCCTGAAAAGTCATAAAGGTTATTAAAGTCATTAATTGCTTCATTATTTACTAGTGATGCAGTATTTTCATCTCATCTCTGTCTTCTTAAGCGTTCTCCTAGAAATGAAAGCAGAACAGGATTTATAAGATCTATAATGATATATAGTTATGGCATCACTGCAATGTAATGATAACTGTCTTCATCTAGAGGTCTTACCCTTGTAATTAAGCATATGAGGTGTAGAAGAGATCTCCCAGAAACATTACCTTAGCTGGGACTCTGAATATTCCACCTAAGAGTTATTATCTTAGGATAGGATATATCACCCTTCGTAGATTTCCATCTCTCTACGTTGGCAATTAAGACTATATTTTCTTTACTGATTATATCAGTTTAGAAAGTTATCTAATCTTATTAGACAAATTCTATGAAGATTCCCATAACATGCATTCCATTTATGTCAACAAGCTGCCAATGAGATGGAGAATTTGGTAGACAGAAGACACTGGGCTTATTGTATGTTTCTTGTTAGTTTTTAATTCTGTCCTGTGGCCACATTTTACAGCAGGGCTTCTGAAAAGGTCATTAGCAGTTATTTAATTGGTATCAGTTATTTATTGGTATCAGACCAGTGCAGTCTGTTTTGAGTATATTAAGTGTAATTTACATCCGATTTTTACTTCTTGACTAAAATCATGACCCTGTAAGAGCTTTGTTTCTCCTCACCTATTATTTGTTTCTAGATCAGGGCCATTCCTGAGTACAGAGTTCTTCAGAGAGTTTTTATCCTCTTCAGTTTCCTGGAACTATACTATATTTCTGAATGTGCTCAGAAGTAGAAATCTGTATCTCAAATCTAGCTTCAGAATGTGGATTCAAAGTCTTCTGGTATTTGTACCGACATATTCCTTGCTATATATATATATATATTTATTTATATATAAATATATTTATGTTGAACACATTATTTTAATAAGAAATTTCACTGGAACCTTCATTCATTAGAATTCCGTGAACTATTCAGGCATTCACTAAGTCTGTGAATTAGCGAATCACTCCAGATTTGACCCTTATTTATTCTGAACAACATTAAAAGCTGCTGAACAGAAATTCAGATTGTAAGCTTTGCTTATTCATATACTGCTAGTCAGCAAAGACATATTATACTATTTCCACTAATTCTATGACTGTAATATTTCAAAGAGAAGATTAAAGAACAAATCTATTATGCCTTTCTGGTAAATATATTGGCCTCAGAATGAGTTCATATGGCACTCGGGAAGCTTTTTGCATTGTGAATGTTTTCAACAGTTCTCATCATTCATTTGATCTTACAAATCTCGCAACATATTGGACTGGGAGCTATTATTTGGGAAAAAAAAAAAAAAAAAGAAGTCACAAATAGTGTTTTCTTCATTCAGTGATAAAGCCGGTACTGAAGTGGTTGACATTTACTCTCACGATTAGAAGCCAGCTATCTTTAGCACTTCCCAATATGGCTTGAAACACGCAGTGTCTTGATTTCTTTCTCTGCTGAACATAAATTGGGCTTAGTGTACAGATAATTTAAACACCTATCTATGTCTCTAGAAATGTGATTTTTTTCTGGTTCAGACTCAAGACAAAAGCTGCTTTCCCACTACCATCCCAGTAAAGAAGTCACACGTGGCTGGATATCACAAGCTGACTCTGCATGTGTTCAGTTGAACAGGAATTACTGTTCCTTATCAGCATATCTTTATGGGCTAAGCTAAATGAATACTCCACATGTAAATACCTTGCACTCAAAAGACTTTTTTTTTTTTTCTTTCTCATAATGGCACTTAAAACTTCCTTAAACATCTATGCAGGAGAACAGCAAAATTTGTCTGCATAGTAGCAGTGATCTTTAACTAAAGGTTGAGGAAGAAACCACTGAAAACCTCAGAAATGGAACAAGTTGCCCAGGGAGGTGGTGGAGTCACTGTCCCTGGGGGTGTTTAAGGAAAGGTTGGACATGGTGCTTAGAGACATGGGTGACATTGGTGGTAGGGGGATGGTTGGACCAGATGATCTTGGAGGTCTTTTCCAACTTTAATGATTCTATGATGAAAGGCATGGGAAGTGTGTTGCATATTAGATTCTGTCCCTACTGCTGTATTAACAGAAGCTATCATTCAGTTGGGAAAAAATAAAAGGCTTTGATCTTGCAGTGACTTCCTGACACGTTTGAAAATATATCCTTGATTTGTCTTTGTGTTTCTCACAAAAATACAACAGACCAAAACTGTAGTGTTCTTATTGATTTTTTGCTGTTTGACAGAACCACTGAGTTTCAGTGGCATTTCGCATATACCTTCAATTAATCATTCAGGTAGATGTTGTCCAGCTGAACGTAACCTTACACCACTACATTTGTTCACTGTTTCCTGCCATGTGACAGCATTTATCTGATTAGCAGTAAGAACAGGTATAGACCTCGGTGATAATAAAGATAATCCTGAAGAGGATTAACTGCTGTATATACAGTAGTGTTAAATGACATAACAAGTATCCAGCTCTATTTCATTAGCATTTCTATTCAAATCATATTGATTAGATACTTCTCTTAGCAACTGCATAATCTCCAACAACATTCTCCATGTGAATTGCTCTGTGCTGTACCATCTTGTTAATTATTACAGACACTTCTCTACATTACTATGAAAAATACAAAGTTTGCAGTGCAGCTTTACCACCAGCTAGGTATAAATATGCTCAGCTGTCTCATCAATGTCAATGATATTATCAAGTAAGGAGACAATCTGAAGTGACAGAAAAAAAGTGTGGCATATATGGATAAAGTAGAAGGCCATGACGAGGCCTGTGGTGGGAGCAGAAATCATTTAAGTACCCTCTTCAGTCACAGTCCACAGAATCCCTCCAGCCCATAGTCAAGGAGTCAGGAGACACAAAGCTTCAAATCTTATCCATATGCCATGTCAACCCCTTGGTGGTGGCAAGAATTTGGGTCAGACTGCTCAAGAGGATAGCATTTTAAAATGTTAATGTGTCTAAAAAGATCAAACCAAGTTTCTCAATGGATGTCTTGGCCTTCTGAACCCTAAGATGTTATTCTGAATTCCTGTTCAAAAAATGTAACTCTTCCTCTGCCAAATTAGCTTTGGGTTTGGGCCTTTTTCCAACTCATACAGAGCATATGAGAATATATCAATTATTTGTTGGCTAACATGCTTTTTATGTAGGTAAATTTGCTAACAGGTGAGATTTATGTATTACTAGAGTAATCATTAGCAGGCAGAAGTTTGAGTCTCTGCTGCTCAGACATCTTTTAGGTGGGGAAAGAGTGTCAGCCCTCAAACAAAGCTCTTGTTGAGTTCTGTGTTTTGGTTCTCTACATTTTTTTTTCCCCTCAACATTTTATATTGTTTCATATTGCATATTTTCGTTTTATTCTCTGAGCTGTTAACTAGTATTGTCTCAATTTCCTTGATGTCTTTGTTTTTCCTTTTCTTATCATGCTCATCTTCAGCTTAGGAACTCTCTCACACAGTTCAGCAACAGTTTTACAGTAAAACCCAGCCAAGGTCATGTAGTAGTTCTGTTTCACACAGCTGGTCCTTGGCCTGCAGATATCTGAGCCCCTGGGCTGGTAGACATGTGTAAATGTGAGCCTCTGAGAACTCACTGTGGAGAAGAAGACATGTTCAAACAATATCTTGCCCACCTTTTAATCCCTATGCCAGTAATTCCCAGAATCTTTTCAGAGCTTCAACCCCTCAGAGAAGCTTTGAATCTTTTGTGAGCAAGGTAACATAATCAGCTTTGTACTCAGCTCTGGTGAGGCTGCACCTTGAGTACCCTGTGGAGCTTTGGGCCCCTCACCACAAGAAAGCCATCAAGGCCATGAAGCCTGTCCAGAGAAGGGCTACAAAGCTGGTGAAGGGTCTGGAACACAAGTCTTATAAAGAGCAGCTGAGGGAATTGGGGTTGTTTAGTCTGGAGAAGAGAAGGCTCAGGGGAGACCTTATTGCTCTCTACAGCTACCTGAAAGGAAGCTGTGGAGAGCTGGGAGTTGGCCTCTTCTTGCAGATAACTAGTGATAAACAAAAGGAAATGGCCTCAGGTTATGCCAGGGGAGGTTCAGGTTGGAAATTGCAAGAAACTTCTCAGAAATAGTGGTTAGGCATTGGAATGGGTTGTGCAGGGAGGTGGTGGAGTCACTGTCCCTGGGGGTGTTTAAAGAAAGGTTGGATGTGGTGCTTAGTGTGAGAAAAATCTCAATAATTTTCTTCAGGCAGGATCTTCTGTGAAGCTATTTTATTTGTGATTGCAATGGCGGGCATCCTGCAAGCAGGAGCACACAGTAAAGGTTTATCATAACCTTATATTCCCTATTACCTGACACATGATTTCTCCCGTTTCCTCATTGGCTGAGTACTACAAGTTCACATGAGTACTACAAGTTCACAACCTACTCGACACACTTCTATACCATACATGTACAATTTCATTTGACCAGTCGTTAATTTCTCCTTTTCCTTTTTTTTTTTTTTTTCCTTCTTCTGTTGTACTAGAGGGCCCGTAATTTTTGTTTTTACTGATTTCGTACAGATCATCCTGTTTTTCTTAGCTATCCTCCTTATCCATCCTTTGGGACAGTGGGACCTTCCCCTTATCTACTTAACATACTCCCCGCTGCTATGCCGCACAATCATTTTTGATTATGCAAGGTTAGTGGAATTTTTCACTGCAAAAACACCTTCTATTGCAAAAACACAACTTTGTTTCTCACATTAGGGACATGATTAAGTGAGCGGGTGATATTGGTGGTAGGGGAATGGTTGGACCAGATGATCTCGGAGGTCTTTTCCAACCTTAATGACTATGATTCTAATCCTCACTCTTCTCTGAAAATATCCAGTGCGATATTGTGATTTCAAAGGAGACTAGGTATAAATTAGAGTCCTAATCAACTGTTTTTCCACACATTGTTCTTTTAACCTGCTTTTGAAATTCCTTTCAGGTTGTCTACCATGGCACATCAAAATACATAAATAAAACCATTAAAAAAATCCCTAGAACACAAGATTGAAGAAAGTCTTTGAAATTCTTTAATATAGCTTCTGACTTTTCAGATGACCCATTCATTAATTATCTCTATCTTCAAAACTATTTTTTTTTTCTATCCAGTTTCCTATTGGAAGGCTCTGCTCCAGAACCTTACTGCTCTAAGAGCTGGGACATTTCTTCTAATTTCCCACTAAATTTATTTCCAGATGTTCACACCCATTTGTTCTTGTGACAACAGTGGAGTTTCACATGAACAACTCTTTTCTTTCCTGGTGTTTACCCTGCTCATGTAGACTAACATCTGTTCATTCTCAGCCTTTTTTTCACTAAGTTAAGCGAACAGAGTTTTTCTAATCTTCTGTTAAATAGGCACCCCAGTCTTCATATCATATCACTACTGCTTCCCTACTTAAGTCTTTAGCTTCTTGGGAAAACAAAAAAAAAATTCCAAACCTACAGACAACTTTCACAGAGCAGAAATTTAATTGAACTCTATTTTTTTCAGAAGTAGTGCAATAAGAATTTAGAAAGTAGTTACAGTTAAAAAGTAGTATTGCAGGTGAGTGGTAAGAGAGGAAAATGTGCTGGTCCATGTGGAGTCTAATGTTGAGACAGAACTATGTTTCAGCTTTTTGTTGTTTTTAACTATTTTTTATCTTTTTTTTTTTTGTATTTTATTTTATTTGAATTCAGAAAGAATAGATTAGGGGTGAAAGATAATTTCTAATGACAGCATTCGTGATGGCTTTAGAACCTCTGCCATCTAAATTGCTTGGTAGCTACCACTAAAAATTGGTTAATACCTCCCAGAAGCTATAAGGGTTCTCTCTAGCCTGCATGAGGGAGAAGAATAGTTAATTTGGCAGTTGTATGAGGGTGGATATGTGTATGGGCAGTGAAAACATGAGGATTTAAAATATGTAGGATGTACCTGGCATCTCTGGCACTTCTGCTGACAAACACTAATTGATTTCAAGAGAAGCAGTATAGAAAATTTTAAGCAAAGCTGGAGATGAGAAAAAGGTGGTGGTTGTTGTTGTTGTTGTTGTTGTTGTTGTTGTTTTAAAGCATGTTCTGTATAGTCAAGACTCAGGTTCTGTTCCTGGAAATGCATTTTGCTCATAAATGCCCACTTTTAAGAGTAGAGCTTTTGAATGACAGTTAAAAATAAAATAAAATAAAATAAAATAAAATAAAATAAAATAAAATAAAATAAAATAAAATAAAATAAAATAAAATAAAATAAAATAATAAAATAAAATAAAATAAAATAAAAAATAAAATAAAATAAAAAATAAAATAAAATAAAATAAAATAAATGGGTTTTGGTTTTAATATTCTGTCTAAACATTGTTGTGTGTTCAGAGGACAGAACAATCTTTATGGCCTGGGGATGCCTTGCTATGAGTGTGGGAAATTGCTTTGAGTTTCCTCAATGGGAGAAGCAAGCTGACTCCCAGGATCCAAAGCAGAACAAAGACCCTGATTGTACTGGTAGAAAGAGGTGCATGTAGCCACAGGATTTCACTGGGAATAATATCTTACTTTGTCTTGTGAGACCTCCATCATATTCTCTCAGCACTGTCATATGATCACCAGACAGCTGAATGGGATAAGTATGCCATTTTGCTTTTGGGATTGACCAATTAATTGCTCTCCAAAGAAGAGTGCAGATAGACAGCTGATATATAAGTGGAGTTTCAGCCACACAATAAACAGAACATATGCTTAGTTTGGGGAACAGAGGCACTTGTTAAATGAAGAAGGCCAGTGGTGAATGGTGAGGCTCAGAAGAAAAAAATCTAAACGAACAGCCATGTTTGCTTCTTCAGTGTTTTCTGCAGCCTCCATTGTATCCTTCTTTCTCTGTAGCCAAGTGACCTCTAAACCCTGCAAACAGCACACAGGGCTTTTTTTCTTCTTTTTCTGTGTTGACTATTATCCTTTCATCTTGAAAGGTCATTGGGTATCAGCTAAAGAAATATACCACTTAGCTTTGAGTGTTCTCTCTGTTTGAAGTGATTTGCCTGTTTGTTTTATAAATGGGGGTCTGTCTACAAACAAACTGAAAATTAGTTAATCATCTTTTCCAGTCAACATCCTGTAGGTGTTGTGCCATAAGAAGAACAGGTTATTCATAAGACAGATTGAAGTACTATGTCAGCCAAATAAAGGGCTCAGTGACCTGTTGCAGTGACAAGCCAGTCACTGTTCCTGCAGAACTGGGGAGAATAAGCTCTCTAGGAAAATCTAATATTTAAAGATAAGAAATACTTGCTAAATTGGGGTGTGGGTAAGTGTTTTTTGGTTTTTTTTTTTTTTTTTTTTTTACCTGAAGGATCATGTGCAGATTGTATGCATATTTTAAGTATCATACAATCTAGACAAGCTTGAAAAAGGTATTACATTTATAACTCATACAGGATGACACAACTGTGAAATCCAAAGTATTGCCTGTGATATTCAAGCCCTGATGTGAAATCTTTTCAAGTATTTTTTACCAATCTATGAAAGGTGTTTTAATGTATTTACATGCAGATGGTAAAAACACAATGAAGCTGTACAAAAAATAAATAATAATAATAAAATAAATAACAAAAAAGAACAATTTCTAATCAGTCTCATTTCATTACACCCAAGTATTCTTAAATTAAACCCTGGATTTCATAAAATGTGCAGAGAATGGTGTTTGTGTGCGTGTTTGGGGCAGGGGGAGAGCTATGACAATCCTTTGGAAGATAAACATATTCCTATATTTAATTAAATTGTTTTAGTGAATTCAAAGAACAGAAAATTGAAGTAAAAGAAAAAAAAAAAAAGAAAAAAGTTAAAGGGCTAAATAAATGATGGCCAAATTTTAGAGTAGTAAAAGTGTGCAAATCAATTCACTAAGTGGCCAATGACTGCTGAGGTTGGGTATCAATCTGGAAAAGGAGGTAAAAGACAAAAGTAACAACTTGCTGTCTTCTGGTTTGAATTAGAACAGTCATCTTACTCTTTTTCTTGCGTTGTTTACACAAACATTTATTTATTTATTTATTTATTTTTCATTTGAAATGTAATGAACCATAGTGAAATTGCAATGGACAGCTGGAAACTATGAAATGCTAGAATAAACTGTGAAAAGGAAACAACTGTGAAAAAGAAGACATTAATATACAGAATCTGGAGATTTTTTATATATATTGAAAAAACAATAATTAAATGGAGAGGTGGGGGCTGTAGTAGTAGTTGAAACAAGATAAGTTATTTTAATTACCCACCTACAAGACAGCTTTAGAAATGTAACTAAAAAGGAAACAACAACAAAAACACATGCACACATACACAGTCAAAAACAGACAAACAAACAAAACAACAACCAAGCCAAGCCAAACCAAACCTAACGAAAACAAAACCAATCAACCAACCATAAAACCACATATTGCTAATAAATCCTACCAGTTGCCAGACTATTAATTGGGCATTGAATTTTCAGGAATTAGTTGACAGTTTCCTGCAGCCAGGGATAACGAGTACATATTTAAAACAGACAAAAGTATTCCTCAGCTTTAGAAGTGGTACTTACCATTTGGAGGAGAGGTGACTTCCTTGATGGAAGAATATGGCTCACACTTGAGCTGCTTCTCTCTATATTCATTTTATGGCCTAGAACATTTTTTCAGTCTCCAGAGATGTCAGGCTTGCACCTTTCAAAGCTCTAGGATCATTATGTTTTACAAACAATTGGAACCTATACATAGTGTACAAGTTTACTGTGAAGCAATTAATCTGGTTTGATGACAAGCACTTAAGTGATTTTGAAGATGTATTGATGTCCCAGTTTGCTATTCTGCACATTGCAGAAGGGTAAAAAGTGTCATTTACTTGAAAGCTGCTGTGTTTTTTTAATCTATGCATCATACTGCATTTCAGAGATCATGAAAGAAAAAAAAAAAAAGATATACTGATTAAGGAGTAAAAAGTGGAAAGTTAATAAATATATAATAGAGAGAACAGCATAAAAAAGGGATAAGGAAAAGGAGAAGGAAAAGAAACAGAAAGAAAAAGGGTTGTTTGTTTAGTTTGTTTGTTTGTTTGTTTGTTCTTGCTTATGTTTTTCAGACAGCCAGAGAATGAAAGATTTTGGATCAACTGAAGCATCACTTGACTCAATGTTGCTGTTCAAAATGATGCATTTCACCAAAATTATCCACTAGAATCTTAGACAAATATGCACTTGTTTGCTGTGGAAGCCAAGAAAAGTACTGACATCTCTATGGAGGAAGAAAATTTCCCCATATTAAACATTTATTTTTAAATGAAAAAGGATAATGATAGAGGAGTTGAAATGTCACTATTAAATATTTTGATAAATTTTTATCTGCAATTTCCTTTGCTGTTTTTCAAATAGTCGTATGTAATCATATTTAAACACATTTTTTTTCCTGATTTTCATTCCTTGAAATAATAGTCATAACTGATAATTATTTAGTAGCAGCCAAAACCATACTCGTACCATGTTAGGAAGCATAAACACATAGTTAAGCGGTACTCATGACCCCAAGGAAAATTAAAGAAATAAAGTTAATTTGCAAGAAAACATTTTGAAGATTAAAATACAGATAAATAAACTATTTCCTAACTACTGGAATGGAAATTATTTATTTTAGTCATAAAGTGAATAAGATTTACCTTCAGATTTTCTAGACTACATGTTTTTAGACTCCTTTTAGATAGGAACAAACACTGGTGGATATCTTCTCCAGTGTAAATTAGACATAAAATATATAAAATTTCTAAAAAAAATCTGCTTCTGTGGCTGGTTAGATTGGTTAACCAGAAATCTATTTATTTGATTAAAATTCACAGTATCTAAACTAAGCTTTTTCCTCTGCTTTTAATAATTTAAACTTTTTTTTTTTTTCATTAATAGAAGTACTATTAGTACTTCCGCATGCGTACTACTGCATGGGTAGTAAGATATTCTCTCAGGTGTTAAAAGAGAGGACTGAAAATATGAGGACAGTTATTCCTTCAAAGTATTTTTAGAGCACATAGAAGCAGGAAGAACCATCCCAAAAGATTTGTTTTACTAAAATTCCTAACTCAGATGACAGACTCAATCATTTGGCATATTATGAAGCTGTAGTGTGGTTTTTAATATAAATAAATAAATAAATAGTCCACATCTTAATTATTGATGCCACGTGGGTCTTCATGGAGCCACAATTCACAATTGAAGTTGCTAGTAGTGATTTGATTTTTAACATTTGCACTGCATATTGGGGGAAAAAACGTAGCATTTAAACTCTAGCACTCTTGGCTTAAAAGGTATGTGGGTTTGACTTCAATGAAACAGTATAGTCAGGAGAATGTCCCTTACTGTTAAAGAGTCCTTTTGGACATGTCAGGATTATGAGAGATTTCAGTAGACATCTACTGGAAAAGAAAATTATCTCTGACAAATGCAATAGAGGGATTGGCAGAACAATCTTCTTGGCATCCTTAGTCGATCAGAGCGCCTCCTGATTACTGTGCAAGACAGACTGAGAAATGAACAGTTGCAGATTTTTTTGTAACCATCACAGTAAAGAATATAATTTTTCAGTGGAAAAATCTGATTTTGAGAAAAAGGTATTTTCCATTAGAAAACCATTCTGATGGCAATTTCACGACACTCTAGATTACAGTAGGTGAGAAAATTCTGATATAGATTGAAAACCATTAGTTCAGAAATGAGTCAGAATCAGGAGGTTCTGAGGTTCCCCTACTACAACCAGTGGCTTGACAGCACATCTGTTAACATCAGGGCCTGTACAACAGGACAACTGCATGACTCTCCTGAGAACTATTGCAAGAGATACTTTTTCAGCAAAAATACTCATATGGGTGCAATCAGGAAAGAGGAAACTTCTAAAGGAGTTTGGAAGAACTAGCAAACTAATGTAAATGACAAAAATGTTTAAAAAGCTGTGCAAAATTATCACTCCACAAGAACATTTGTATGTGGATTGTCAATGTCATATTTAGTCTGAATATTAGAGGCTTTTTAGGACTGGGGTTTTGGAATAATATTTCTACAGGATCTTCAAGAAATCGAATTATATTTAAGTACTGAAGACTTAAGAACACAGTTCTTTACCGTATTAAGGGAATTGGCAGTGCCTCAGGAATTTCCTGTCCACTCTGAACACTCTGAAGTGTATGTTTTCAGTGGAAGTATTAGGGTCAAAAGCCGAATGGGTAGAAATACAGCTATAAGTAATTAAAAAAAAAAAAAAAGTTGTGGTGCTCATGTGAAGATCTTTGCCTGAATATACCACATTTTGGCCATGAAAGTGTGAAGGAAGAAAATAAAGTTAGAAGACAAAGGATAAAAAATGACAGGACAGTGTAATGAAAGACCATTCCTCAGACGTAGACAAAGTCAAGGTGTACTGGAACAATAATGGCCCCCATACAATAAGGAAGACGTAATTGATATTTGTTTGCTTTGAAGAAAAGAGGTCTCCTGGTGTGACCGCATCTGGAATATTGCATCCAGTTTCCAGTTCTGGGTCCCTCAGTTCAAGAAAGACAGGGAACTGCTTGAGAGAGTCCAGCACAGAGCCACGAGGATGATTAAGGGAGTGGAGCAAATTCCTTACGAGGAAGGCTGAGGAAGCTGGGTCTCTTTAGCCTGGAGAAGAGGAGACTGAGGGGTGATCTTGTTAATGTTTATAAATATGTGAAGAGTGAGTGTCAGGAGGATGGAGCCAGGCTCTTCTCGGTGACATCCAATGATAGGACAAGGGACAATGGGTGCAAGCTGGAACACAGGAGGTTCTACTTAAATATGAGACAATTTTTTACAGTGAGGGTGACAGAACACTGGAACAGGCTACCCAGGGGGTTGTGGAGTCTCCTTCTCTGGAGACATTCAAAACCCGCCTGGACACGTTCCTGTGTGATGTGATTTAGGTATTCCTGCTCCGCCAAGGGGATTGGACTAGATGTTCTTTCAAGGTTCCTTCTAATCCCTAACATTCTGTGATTCTGTGTATAGAGAAGTGGTCAGCAGGTCGAGGGAGGTGTTTGTCTTCCTCTACTCTACCCTGCTTGGAGTACTGCATACAGGTCTGAGGCTCCCAGAACAAGAAGGGTGCGGACCTGTTACAGCGGGTCCAGAGGTGGGCCACAAAGGTAACCAGAAGGCTAGAGCATCCCTCTTATGGAGAAAGGCTGAGAGAAGCTGGGGTTTTTCAGCCTGAAGAAGAGAAGTTTCTGGGGAGACCTCACTGCATCTTTTAATACTTAACGGGGGCTTATAAAACACATCGAGAACCACTTTTTGCTTAGGCAAGTAATGATAGGACAAAGGGGAATCATAGAATGGCTCAGGTTGGAAGGGACTTTAAAGATCATCTAGTTCCACCCCCACTGCCATGGGCAGGGATGCCACCCACTAGATCAGGTTGGCCAAGGGTCCATCCAGCCTGGCCTTGAACATCTTCAGGGATGGGGCATCCAAAATTTCTCTGGGCAACCTGTTCCATTGCCTCACCACCCTCTGAGTAAAGAATTTCTTCCTAACATCTAATCTAAATCTCCTCTCTTTTAGTTTAAGACCATTCCCCCTTGTCCTATAACTTACCTGCATGTGTAAAAAGTCATCACTCCACATGTTTTTTATAAGCCTCCTTTAAGAACTGAATCACAGAATCACAGAATGGTTGAGGCTGGAAGGAACCTCTAAAAATCATCTAGTTCAACCCCCCCTGCTGAGCAGGATCATCTAGAGCACATTGCACAGGATGGCATCCAGGCGTGTATATCTCCAAAGAAGGAGACTCCACAGCCTCTCTGGGCAACCTGTTCCAGTGCTCTGTCACCCTCACAGTAAAGTGCCCCTACTGAAAGGCCACAGTGAGGTCTCCTTGGAGCCTTCTCTTCTCCAGTCTGAACATCCCCAGCTCTCTCAGCCTTTCTTCACAGGAGAGAGGTGCTCCAGCCCTCTGATCTTCTTGGTATCTCTCCTCTGGAGAAAAAAAGAAAGAAAAAGAAAAAGAAAAAGAAAAAGAAAAAGAAAAAGAAAAAGAAAAAGAAAAAGAAAAAGAAAAAGAAAAAGAAAAAGAAAAAGAAAAAGAAAAAGAAGAAGAAGAAGAAGAAGAAGAAGAAGAAGAAGAAGAAGAAGAAGAAGAAGAAGAAGAAGAAGAAGAAAGAAAAAGAAAAAGAAAAAGAAAAAGAAAAAGAAGAAAAAAAAAAAAGAAAAAAAAAAGAAAAAGAAAAAGAAAAAGAAAAAGAAAAAGAAAAAGAAAAAGAAAAAGAAAAAGAAAAAGAAAAAGAAAAAGAAAAAGAAAAAGAAAAAGAAAAAGAAAAAGAAAAAGAAAAAGAAAAAGAAAAAGAAAAAGAAAAAGAAAAAGAAAAAGAAAAAGAAAAAGAAAAAGAAAAAGAAAAAGAAAAAGAAAAAGAAAAAGAAAAAGAAAAAGAAAAAGAAAAAGAAAAAGAAAAAGAAAAAGAAAAAGAAAAAGAAAAAGAAAAAGAAAAAGAAAAAGAAAAAGAAAAAGAAAAAGAAAAAGAAAAAGAAAAAGAAAAAGAAAAAGAAAAAGAAAAAGAAAAAGAAAAAGAAAAAGAAAAAGAAAAAGAAAAAGAAAAAGAAAAAGAAAAAAAAGAAAAAGAAAAAGAAAAAGAAAAAGAAAAAGAAAAAGAAAAAGAAAAAGAAAAAGAAAAAGAAAAAGAAAAAGAAAAAAAGAAAAAGAAAAAGAAAAAGAAAAAGGAAAAAGAAAAAGAAAAAGAAAAAGAAAAAGAAAAAGAAAAAGAAAAAGAAAAAGAAAAAGAAAAAGAAAAAGAAAAAGAAAAAGAAAAAGAAAAAGAAAAAGAAAAAGAAAAAGAAAAAGAAAAAGAAAAAGAAAAAGAAAAAGAAACTGATCTGATTCGTCAGTCTTAAACACTTCCATGACAGTAAATTCTAATTCCCTAACCAATTCACATAGCAATACCTTACATTCAGTTGTAACACAGGTAGAGGGCTTTTTCTCTTCCAACATTAGTGTTGAATTTTGTATTAAAACTTTACTACTTTTACTTGCTTAATGAAGTATATTTCCTAATAAAGTTGCTTCACGTTAAAATTCAGGGAAAATTGAATCACCAAAGCTCAAACACGCATAAATCATCAGTTCTATTTTCAATGTCTTTCCTTGCTGTTTTCTCTTCCTTTCAATTTTATCTCTGGAGTTTACTGAAAAAAATCTGTGTTGTTGAAAGACAGTTGTGTTATAAAATAATTATTTCCTTGAGAAATATAAAAACTACTCAGAAAAAAACTATTCAAGATCTTTTTAATCAACTTGATCCTCATTTCAGGTACTCAGCTAACTCAGCTAACTTGTAAGCTAGCTCAGAGAGATAATGTAGTCTATAGTGCTGACTCTACAAGCTTAAAAATCTATTTTAGTATGGAGTAGATAAAGTTTTCTACCTAGGAGAAGTCATTAACCAAAGTTACTGTGTCAGATTGATATTTCAGGATGCATTTTAGGCTCAAAGTCTGTTTGTCAATACAAATGGCAAGGAAGATATTTGTACAGAACTTACAGAGTAGCAACATGGGCAGGCAGATGGTTCTTGAAATATTTAGTGTGTTACATATTTGTAAACAAATTTAATAATGTTTATTAAAAAGAAAATCTACAAATTGGTCTTCAAGATGTCTGCTAAAAGTGGAATTTATTATACTGACTGGAAAATTAGAAAATACGTAACAGTATTCTCAGTTCTCTCTCTTTTTTCCTCTTAATTCTCATATGCCAGGAAATCAATGAGGCCACAGTTGAACTAAACTGCATCTGTTGTAACATTCTGATATTTTTTTTTTCCTGTGATGTCCAAATAGTAATATTACAGTGCTTCACAAAAAATATTTAATCTTCATAACGCTCTGGTGATATGAAGAGGTGGTGTAATTCCTATTTTATAGGTACTAAAGAGAGACAAGAAGAGGTCAAGTGCACTTCTGGATTTTTAGAGTCCAAGCTCAGGGCATAGAATTTGATTTTCCAGCATGCACCACAGTGCATTTTAAAGGTTCAAAGTGCTTTTGTATTAGATCCACAAAAGCTGAACGCTTCTGCAGAGCAGACCTCATGATCTGAGGTCAAGCCCAGAATATGATGAATGCACAATTAATGACTGCTTGTGAAAGGTTACTTAAATTCGTACAGGAATTCTTTAACAAAGATAAGAAAAAATTGCAGGATGACATTAAACCCTTTAACTATGGGGTTTAACCCATAAACCCATTAAACCCCTTTCCTTCTCTGCCCCGAACCAACCCTCCATCCTAATCCCATCTTCCACAGCAAATAAAACAAATCAAACAAGCAAGCGAACAACAAATTTCCCCTTAAGCAAGTTGATCTATCCCACATGATGAACAAACTTGGAATCCTGTGCAAACTGTAAGCTGTATCTGAAACATGCATAAATTTCCTCTACTATATAAAATTAACCTGACATGAATCCTCTCTAATTCAAGCAGTACATAAAATGAGGTAGGTTTACTCGCGAAAGTTTTGAGTGGAAACTATATAAATGTATTATTTCAGTGTCTAGTATTTAAGTGTTTGTATTGCTTTGATTAGTATAAGATACTAAAATGTTAATTGCTGAAATATAGAATAAATAATATGATGCATCTACCAGTACTTAATATGGTTTTGATGGTTCATTTTCGTAACAGTTCTACTACAGTTAATCAGATATTTTAGCAGTTCTTTCACAGTAGTGCAGTAAAACTGTTTTAACTTTTATCCTGCAATTGGTTCCATGTTTCCAAAACACCATTTTAGGAGATTGTCTTCTGTGTATATATATATATATATATATACATATATTTGTCCAGATTAGAAGAAAATGGTTCTGAATAACTTATGGTTTTATGGAATAAAACCTGCTTCCTCCCAGCCCAAACCACAATTTGTGGGACAGTTCTCGGTTTGTCAATTTAAAAGTCTTCACTACCAATTATCTTAGTTTGTACCTATTCTTCTGTATCTACCTTAGAGTTTATACATGTCTAGTTTCTTTGATTTGTCTAATTATTGGTATATCAGAAACATCTTAAAACTCAAGAGGTGCTTTCTAGTGTCTCTGCTTTTTCATCACCTGTGCGTTATGCCTCTTCACTGTCAGATTAACACACTGGAACAGCTATTCACCTCCTAACTTTTTGAAGGGCCAACCATACAATTATTGTATAGATGGATAATTCCAAGAAAAAATGCTATAATTATAAGTAATTTATTGACTTGTGTATCTTCCTCTGCCTTCCATCAGCTATATGTACTGGGTGAAAGTATCTAGCACATAGTTAGAAGCACTATGACTGGAAGTGCTCACAAAATGCAGACTAATTCGAAAAAATGAGAAGTTTTTTCATCTGTGTTGTCAGGTCTTGGATATTAATTTACAACATCTTAAAGATCTGTTTTTAAAATTCTAGAAAGGATTTTCAAATTCCATTGCAACTGGTGGGAGGTATGCAACATGTTCAAATGTGGCACAGATTTGACAATGTTGAACAGTTTTTAGTTTAAAACTCAGTACCTGATCTGCTGTATACTAAATACGACTCATGCATTATTTAATAATGGACTGCCCCAATTTATTCATCTATCACCATAAAAATCTTAAATATTACTGTGTGGCAACTACAAGCAATTATTGACTTTTTGAAAACAATTACCTGACAAGTTTCTTTTAGTAGTTTAACTACTTGGAGCACTTGAAAGGTAATGACTAGAGATCTCTGTGTAGGATCTTCCATGTGACTATGGCTTTCTTGATACAGTATTTCAAGATATTTTGTCAACAATATTGCTATGCATTATTTTTATTTTTACTGAACTGGGAAAACTGTAAATGAGCAAGTTCTGTGTTCTTAAAATTGTTTCAAATATTAGATCAACTTAGACAGACTCCTCTCATTACCAGAGTGTACTCTCTGCAGTGTATGAAGTGCACTTCACTGTGTGTGTATGAAGTGTACTTCACTGTGTGTACCCTCAGCAAGTTTGCAGAGGACACAAAACTGGGAGGAGTGGCTGATATGCCAGAAGGTCATGTTGCCTTTCAGAGTGACCAGCTGGAGAAATGAGCTGACAGGAACCTCATGAAATTCAGCAAGGAGAACTGCTATGTCCTACTGCCGAGGAGGAAAAATCCCATGTATCAGTAGATGCTGGGAGACAACCAGCTGGAAAGATGCCTTGCAGAAAATGACCTGGAAATCACCGGTGAACACCAAACTGAATGTCAGCAATGTGCCCTTGCTGCAAAGAAGGCCAACAGTACTCAGGGCTGTGTTAGGGTAACTGGTACCAGAAGGCTGAGGGAGGAGATCCTTCCCTGCTACTCAGCACTGGTGAGGCCACTCCTGGAGTGCTGGATCCAGTGCCAGGCTCCTCAGTACATGAGCGTCATGAAGCTACTGGTTAAAGTCCAATGACAGGCCACAAAGATGTTTAAGGGACTGGAGGAAAGGCCAAGAGATCTGGGCTTTTTAGCTTGCAGAATAGAAGGCTCATGTAGCATCTTATCAATGTTTATAAATACATGAAAGGAAGGTGTAAAGCAGATGGAACTAGTCTCCTTTCAGTGGTGCCCAGCGATAAGTCGAGAAGCAGTAGGCACAAACTGGAACACCAAAGGTTCTGTCTGAACACTGAGAAACACTTCTTCACTTTGCAGGTGACAGAGCACTGGAACAGGTTGCCTAGAGAGTCTGAGGACTTTCCCTCCGTGGAGATATTCAAAAGGTGTCTGGACATGGTCCTGGGCAACCCAATCTAGGTGGCCCTCTTTGAGCAGGTGGGTGACACCCGATGACTTCCAGAGGTCCCTTCCAACCTCAACCATTCTGTGAATCTGTGATTCTGGGAAACAGTGTTTTCAAATAAGAACCTTAAACATGGGTAAGAGCAAAGCATTGAGAAACAATTGTGGGGCAAAAAGCCCATCTATGAGAGGAATATGTGAAGTGTAGGCTTGAATAGATTGAACACTGAAACCACTGAAAACTTTTTACAACCACTATGTGTGATAACATACATAATTCTCAGACTGGTCTTCAGCAGAAGAAAATGATGCAGAGTACGTCTGTGTCTGTAACTGAAAAATTGCAGGGGACGTGCTGTGTTTTCAGTACAGTTAAAAGAAAGATTGCAAAATAACTTAGTATATTGCCTGGTGGAAAGAGCCTTGAGCTGGGTGTCAGGCAAATCACGTTCTATTACTGGCTCTGACATTTCATCCCCTTTACCTTGTGTAACTTGTGCTCCATCTGCAGAAAAAGGATAATGTTCTTTGAAGTCTACTAATGGAAAATGAGGTATCTTCCTAATGTTGATTGATTCAATTCATAATTATTTTCTTATGCGTACAGGGTAAAATTATATCATGTTCTTCATGTTAGTTCTTACAGGCATGACATTTGTTATGCCACAGTATAAGCACTTTTTTTTCCCCCAAAGGTATTGCACCCATATGTTCCTTCCAAAAGCTTTCCACTTTCTAAAAATGTTGCATGAAATGGTGAATGATTCTAATAAATGCTGCATTTAAAATTATTTCAGTAGAAATATTTTGTCTGAATTTTCTTTCAAAAATAAGAAAGCAAAACAAGAAATACAAATATTTTGACCTTCTGTTTGCTTTCAACCAGTCCAATGAAAGATAATATTATGGTTAATAACAACTGACATGATCTCTTACAAAACAGATGCAGGCTGCTGTTTACGCATTCCTTTTTCCTTCTTTGCCTTTGGCTAAAAGGAAGTGAAGATATGTAGAAAAGGCAGTGTGCAAAATAACTTTAAAATGGTTTAAATTATTATGATTTCAGCCATTACTCCTTTAGCTTGAAAGCAAAAAGATTTCTTTTTGTAATTGTTATTTGTACTTGTACTGATTGCATTTTGAGACAAACTATGTTCTGGCCTTGTGTCATATTATGGTAATGAAGAGATACAGGACAAACACTACCTTCAGTTATTGATGTGCAAAAATGGCAACTTAATTTGGAAACAAAGAGATCACACAAATTGTTATCAGAGTATATTTTTGCACTGGTGAATCTTTATCACTGTACTAACATACACAAAGAAAACAATCAAGTTCTATGGGTGACAGATAAACACAAAGGAAAATCTGTGCAAACATTGGGAAATGTCTCATTTTGTTGTCTGAACCAGAAAAATCTTGCCAAAATATAAAACAGATTAGACTAAAATGTATCATCAGACAAAAAAAGTCACTGTTTTGTTCTCTTTTTTTTTTTTAAACCAAGAATTAAAATTTGAGGTCATAGAATCCTGACAGTTCTGAGTCAGAACAGAGGAATGCTAGCTGCATGAAGCATAGAGTATAAATGATATTTGGGGGGGGGGGGGGGGGGGGGATGTTTTTCCAGCCCCTTTTTTGTTAAAGCTATTGGATGAAGTTGTGTTAAAATCACAGATGATTTAGGTATTCCTGGAGCAGAGTGGAGCGGGAAGGGAAGGGAAGGGAAGGGAAGGGAAGGGAAGGGAAGGGAAGGGAAGGGAAGGGAAGGGAAGGGAAGGGAAGGGAAGGGAAGGGAAGGGAAGGGAAGGGAAGGGAAGGGAAGGGGGAAGGGAAGGGAAGGGAAGGGAAGGGAAGGGAAGGGAAGGGAAGGGAAGGGAAGGGAAGGGAAGGGAAGGGAAGGGAAGGGAAGGGAAGGAAGGGAAGGGAAGGGAAGGGAAGGGAAGGGAAGGGGGAAGGGAAGGGAAGGGAAGGGAAGGGAAGGGAAGGGAAGGGAAGGGAAGGGAAGGGAAGGGAAGGGAAGGGAAGGGAAGGGAAGGGAAATAATCTCCAAATATTCTCTACTACATAATGCCCAGATCCTGGAAACACACTGGAAACCAAGAAAAGAAAAAATTCAAACAAAATTCTACTGAAGTGAACTTATATAATTAATACTCTGTGCATTTGGAAGCACAGCCAACTTAGACTTAAAGTATCTTGAAGTAAATTTGCTGTTCTTATATATATGAATTTGCTTATAGATATGAAACTTATTTTTTGAGTCATTCCAAGGCTTTATTTCTAGCACTACATTTATACCTCGTTAGTTAGTGAGGAATAGTGAATTCTGTAAGGTGAATGTAACTGTATGAAGAAAACCAAAAGAAACACGGTTTCTGAAACACTAAAGAATCAAATTGAGGTTGAACAGGTTGTCTGGACTATTTGGAGATAAGAATGAAGCTGTGTACCAAAATGTAAAGTGTCCTATTTTATTTTTCTTTGTACACAAAGAAAGAAGAAGGGCAATGGCCTTGCACTTGTGTTGTATACACTGTTCTGACCAAGACAGTGAAAAGCTTTCTACTTCTGCATTCTGGTCTTCCATACAATTCTGTACTAGCCAACATAAAGTGCTATTTGAAAGTCTGCCCACTATACCACTGCCATAGACACACCTTAACTACACCAAATGACTGAGAAAAATGGACAAAAAATGTCCTTTTTAATATTTATTTTTTTAGGACCAGAGTGATTCTGGAGTCTCTAAACTCCTGTGGTGTTTCAAGGAAAGTATGTAATGCTTTATTATACTGTCTGCAATTTCTTGTTCATGAAGAAATGTCTTTCACTTTTCAGTTATCATTAATCTGGTGTGCTTTTCTGTATAAATATTTATCTTTAATCCATACTCCATGGAAATTCCTAGAAGGAAAGAAACTAACTGACTTTGAACCATCTTTGATATACACCACTGCTTAATAAGAAAACAAGATTTCTGAACGTGATAGTTTCACACGGATGGCTGGCTAAACTCCACCACACTGCTCTCTCACTTCCCCTCCTCAATGGAAGTGGGAGAAAAAATATTATGAAAAAGGGTTCCAGGGTTGAGAAAAGGATAGGGAGATCACTCAACAGTTACCATCACAGGAAAGACTGACTCAGCATAGGGAGATTAATATAATTTATTGCCTATTACTAACAGACTACAGCAGGAAGAACTAAAAAAAGCAAAGCAAAGATATCTTCTCCTTATCCGATCCCTTCAACCTCATGTCCCCAAGTGGCACAGGGGAACGGGGAATGGATGTTGCAGTTGGTCCATAATACTTCGTCTCTGCCAATCCTTAGTTACCCTCTTCCCCTGCTCCACGTGGGGTCCCTCCCATGGGATGCTGTCCTTCCTGAACTGATCCTGTGAGTGCTTCCCACAGGCAGCAGCTCTTCAAGAACTCTTCCAAATATAAGCCTGTACTATGGGGTCCATCCCCCAGGAGCAAACTGCTCCAGCACGGGTCCCCCACCGGTAGCAGGTAGCAGCTCTGCCACCAGATCCCCTGCTCCTGCATGGGCTCCTCTCCACGGGCTGCAGCTCCGGCCCGGGGCCTGCTCCTGCGGGGGCTCTCCATGGGCCGCAGCCTCCTCCAGGCCACATCCACCTGCTCCACCGGGGGCTCCTCCACGGGCTGCAGCGTGGAGATCTGCTCCGTGTGGGACCCATGGGCTGCAGGGGGACAGCCTGCTCCACCAGGGGTCTCTCCACAGGCCGCAGGGAAACATCTGCTGTGGTGCCTGGAGCACCTCCTGTCCTCCTCCTGCTCAGACCTGCAGGTCTGCAGGGCTGTTTCTCACTCTTCACTTTCCCAGCTGCTGTGGCACAGCAGTTTTCCCTTCCTTGAATCTGCTGTCATAGAGACACAACCAATGTCATGTATTGGCTCACCTCTGGTCAGTGGCAGTTTCCTTTGGAGCCAACTGGAACTGATATGGCAGCTTCTGGACTCTTCTCGTAGAGACCACCCCTGCAGCCCCACTCCTACCAAAACCTAACATACCTAAACAGAGGTTGCCTGTTATGTACTAAACAATATGAACCCAACTGTTTTTACTTTGCAGGTGGCTGGAATAGTCAATAGAACTGCTGACTCAGCAACAAACTTAAGTGGAATGCTGTAACTATTAATTTAGCAGACAGTCTGGAAATTTGTTTAAACTAGGAAGGGATATAGTAACTACTGTTTTTTGTTGTTGTTTTTGTTTGTTTGTTTATTTTTATCCAATGAGTTAATAAGAATTCAGTGGTTATGTACTTGAAGGATTTATAAAATGAAGTGTTGGTAATCATATGCTTCATTTTAGCTTCAGCTTTTCTCTGAGAACAGTTTACAGCACAATTTTTCTCATTTGATAACACTCAAACTCTTTTGTCTTTAATTTTTGAATACTGCAGGAGGCTTTGCTTATGTATATGACTTCTAATTTAAAAGCATGTTATAAACAAAATCCCTCACCTTTCACATGGGAACAACAACAACAAAAAATCTGGTTTTAGCTTCAATCTGATTTCAAGTTCACTATTCAAGTGATCATTTTCCTTAGCAATCTTACTGAAAATGGGATCTTACTTGTTTCCTAATAGACTTTAGGCCATTTCATTTGTGTAATTGGTGTGAGTTCTTGGAACATAAAAATATATATAGCAAAAATACTAACAAAAAGGAGAAATTGAAGAGTATAAAACTAGGTCACTAGTAGTTTTAAGACAGAAGATATTGAATCTTGCATTTCATCTGAATTCCTGTTATATCAGCTTCGACTTCTTTATGCACAAGGTTTCTCATTCTGCCTTTTATGCACTCAACCCTCTTAATGTAAAACTCAAATCATTACTGAATTCACTTATTGGCATTTCTATAATTCTTTAGTCTTAGTTGTAGGTACTCCATCAGAGTATATACGGATTTGATAGACTGACATTAACATTGGCATAAAATATAGTGAAGTGGCTCACCAAGATAGGAGGTAAGGTTGTGTTATCACCTTCACTGGGCTCAGTGCACCTGTAACTAATGGCAATGGACAAAAATAATTTGGTCTTTATATCTGTTTTGCTGTTTAATTAAAAAAAAAAAGACTATTTTTATACAGTCCTATATTTCATATATTTTTTCTCATATTTCTTCTCATAATAAAGGTGTTTCAAACAGCTTATTAAAAGAAATTTCAGTCAGCTCACACAAGACTGAGTTATCTGTGCCTGTAGACTGCATTACTAATTATGGCAATATCCCAACTACCTCTAAAAGAAGTAGTTAGGTCCTCATTCACCCTTCAAAAGCAGCACTTCTTTTTTTTTTACTTTTTTTTCTTTTTTTTTCCTATTATAAACACAAATGTGCTTTTTTTTTCCTTGTGTAACCTGTCACAGAGATTTTTCTATTAAAAAAAAAAAGCATCTAAGTACAAAGCATTACAGTGGTAATATTACTGTATCAGCACTCATACATTCAAAATTATTTTTTGCTCTGCCACACTTATTTAACTCAGGGCAGGTTATTGTATCTCTATAAACATGTTTTAACATCACAGAATGGGGTATCCATTAATCATGCCATTTGATCCAGCCAGCTAGTCAAAATTCAGTCATGTAGATGGATTTAATCATGTGGAGTAGTTAATGGTGGAGCTGGGAATTTCCTTGTTGCAGTTTTTGCTTCAATACATGCACAGCATGCTGTTCTGAAATACAGGAGGAGTTAAGCAAGTGAAGATAAACTCCTTCTTTTGTGGAACAAATTCTCTTCTAATCCATAATTCTTGAACTTTTTTTACATGATAAAACTCCTTGGGATCTGTGAAGTTTTTGTTTGTTTGTTTGTTTGTTTGTTTTTTCATGACTGAGAAGATTACTTTTACTAGTGACCCCTTGGAGAAGCCCAATGCTACTCCATGGTGATTCTCAGATATCCAGCTCTGTCTCTGTCCTCCAGGTGCTTGATAAAGAGGCTTGTTATGTTAATTGAAATGTCTTACATAGACCAAAACTTACATTACTTGTCTTTGGTTGCATTTAGTTCATAGTACATTTTTTATTGAACTGCTACAGTACATGCATTCTACTTGAGTAGAAGGCATCATAACAGTTTTCATACTTTTCTTTTACAGTGCATTGGCTGTGCCCTAGAAAGCAGAGTTTCTAAAGGATACAAGGTCACTTGAACAGTCTTATCATTACTTTAATTTAAGGATGAAATAATAAATAGTTATCTATAAAGTTGGGTAAACTATATAAAAAGGATGAAAAGTCTTAATGAAGACTATTTACTCCTTAACTGTTCTTGAATCTTATCATATGAGGGTGACTACTTAGCCTCTATAATCTAACCCACGGCAATGATCTTCTAAAGACTCCTTTAAGCTACTCCTTTCCTGCATTTTTTTTCAAGGAAATATATTATAGATGCCTACTAATGCAGTCAATCTGGGCAAGGTTCCCAGTAGACCAAAATGGCAAGATTTTTATTTTCTTGATCATGAAAACAGCTTTTCTGTATTTGTGATAGGGACTTGGATAGCAGTACTGATGCAGCAATATAATATGCTCCCACAAAAGATCTGGACGTTTAAAGATAACAAATAATATGATGTTCTAAGTAAATTTGTATTTTTTTTTTTTAACACATATTTTAAAAATACTGCATTTTTCAGTACCATAATATGCTTACAGCATTCCCCCAAAATAGTGGCAGAAGTTTACAGATTATAAAAAAAATATGAAAAAAAAGTATCGAGGTTAGTTTGCTCCAAGATCATCAATGGAACTGTATTTGAGTTATGAGCAGAATAAAAGTAAAAAAATAAAAATGAAAAAAAAATGGTGTGAATATGACACACTGGGAGGTCATAACCTCTCACTGAACAATTTTTTTAGATGAGGTCATGGGACAATCAATCATACATAGCATTTGAAAAATTAGATGAATATTATATATATATATATTTATATTTTTTTTTTTACTTCTGGTAGAGAGGAGAATCCCAGATTTCTGGAATGGTAACTTCAGTTGAATTCTGGGAAAGACTGTTATATCTATTTCAGCAACTTTGAACATAAAGCTGGAGCTCTGAAGGGATCTTGAATTATGTAGTAATTAATCATTTTGGTTTGCTTCTTTGTTTTGGTCCAGGTACAAAGTTACTCTTTATTAGTTTGCTGTCACATGAGGAGAATAATTGTGAGCTCCCATACAAAGTAGCATATGTTCACATTATGAGGCATATGAGGTTTTTAAAATTGATTAGATTAGATTGCTATAAAGAAAGAAATCTTAAAGTCTGAATTTTGAAGACAGACAAAGAATGAGGAGTAAGGAGTATTACAACAAAGATGGAGAACTGAGGCTCAAAGAGATTATGTGATTTGTCCAAAAGCACGCAAGTAGCTGTAGGTAAAGTGTCAATGAAACCCATATCTACTGCCTTCTACTTCAGCCTCTTACCACCCACCCTTCTAGAATAAGAAAACTGTGTTAAGTAATTCTACAGCTGCAAAATAAGATGATGATGTGTTTAAAAAGTAAAAGTAAAGCTTTCATTCAAAATCCACTTCTGGAAACATCTTTACACAAATTTCAGTATACTGACCATCTCCTGAGGTCAGACTGTTACAGAAGATTTTGCATAATCTTTTCTGACAGGAAGAATAAAGGCTTGATGATGCAGAACTGTAAGATATTTGAATTTGTACAGACCAATATTGAACAGAAAGCATCTTTTCTTTCCAACAGGTATGAAAGCTGCGTGAAAGTTTACATGATTGTCCAGCATCCCTGAGTCTTCTTAAAGTGGGACAAGGGTCATCTTCTCCAAACTCTTCTCTCTGCATTTAGAGGTGTTCAATACCAGTCAAGTACCTCCCTTATGTCAAACTTCCTGTATCTTTTGCCTGAAGCTGCTTAACTTCCATTGTCCATGTTGTTATAATTACTGATTCTTATTTCAACTATAAGTAGGGATTTTAAAACTGGTACAGACAAACTGCTTTCCCAAATTGATTTATAAGCAAAATGTATCAGGAATGTAGGTCGTAACACATTAAAAGTAAAAGAGGAAAATTGCCATGTAGTTCTCCTGGTTTGTGATTTTTCATTGCCTCTGGTACTGGGATTTTCAGGTTCCAATTTTGCACCATCTACCTTTTAAGTTGCTGGGGAACAGGGAGAATAGATACTTTGGGGATCAATAACCCCTTTGAGTCTACCACAGACACTGTTCTGGCTTCTCCCAAAGTAAAAACTTGGCTTTCCCACTCAGCAGTGCTCCAGGACAATTTTATTTTTTTTTAATTCAAGTTCATATTTTTTTTTCATATTATTATTTTCCCCTTGAATATACATTCTACAGTTTTCAGTAAAAACACGTATTCTTGATTCAGAATGGATATGCATACACTTTTCAGATTATTTTGTCTCTTCTTTTCTTTCTTATTTTTTTTCCTCTAAACACTTTTAGCTTAGAACACTTGCGGCTTAGAGATGAGTGACTAGGTAAATTTCCTGGGAAAAAGCAAACAAACTTAAAATCTATTTCTTAAATCAGCTGGTAAGTCCAAGTAAAATATCACAAGTCAGCAAAATTTCCTCAGAATTATTCATCATTGTAAGCATATTTAAGTAGAATTTTATTTTCTCTGAATAGGTACCCAACCTTTGTCAGTCAATGTTATTACTCACAGTTAAATGAGCTAAAACTGGCTTTTATTTTCTAATCTATTTTCCAGATTTGGGTCAAAAAAAATAGTGAAAGATTTAATAATGAGATGCTGTATTTCTGAACAAATAATTTTTCTTCTTACGGTCTGTTTTTTTTTTTGTTGTTGTTATTGTTGTTTGTTTGCTTGTTTGTTTGTTTTTAATTATTCTCACTCATTTTGCTAAAAAGTCCAGTCTAGACCTTTAATTCAAAAACAAAATCTAACTCTACCTTCAGTTTCCAGACAAAATTGTTCACCATTTGCTTCTACCTTTTTTTTTTTTTTTGGACAATGTACATTTTTTGCCCTCCAGATTGCTTCTTTCCTGAAAAGGTTTAGCTTTATGAAAATTAACTTGGCTTATCTAATTATCTGAATATTCTATAAAAATATAACCACACTTCATTTTGAATTATTGGTATTCGTTTAAATACTAGATGGCATTGAAATGGTTAAAGTCTATTTCTTCCTTTTTATATTGGAATAAAGTTAATAAGCAACCAGTGACGTGGACTGTAGCTGCTAAAGCTAAACTTCTAAGTAATCCTAAACGGAAAGAGGAAAATTGTTCCTGACAAGCTGAAATTACATTATAAAACCTCCCATATTTTGAAGAGCCATGATTTGTCCTAGGCATGAGGCTTATTTCAGTGTTTAATGAAACCTGTTTATAAAGAAAATATCTTCCCCGATATTAGTTTTCCAAAAGCATGCCCCTTAACCCTTGCTTTTTTGTTTCTATTCATTGTTGTCATGGAGACAAAGGGGTACTCCACAAGATTGATCAATGCATTGTAACATCAACATAACATTTGCAGTGAAGTTCCCAGGAGCCTTCCTCCTGAATCTGTCATTTTGGTTCAGATAACTAAATCAGCCTATCACTGCAATGATAACGGATGACTTGCCTCATTAGCTGTCTCCTGCTGCTTTACCGTGTCAGGAAGCACCACAGTGACTGTCTGGGTTCTTGGGATAGAGAACTGGCTTGTCTTACATTTTTTTGGTGTATATACATGTCTTTCATATTTCTATCCATTATTTTGTCTATATTAATGACAATAATATAGACAAAATAATAATATAAAAATATATAAAATATATAATATAAAAATAATAATATAAAAATATAGAGAAACAAATGCAAGCAGCTTTTAATGAATTAATTAATATTTCATTCAGAGGAAATAGAGTTGCAGGATTCTTTATCAAAATCCAAAATTTAATCAGATAAATAAATAAATATATTTCATAACATCCTGATAATACAGAAATACAGATATATTCTCTTATCACTTACTGTCTCAAAACTTTCTGTTTTCTTTAAATGGGATTTTTTGTTGTTGTTGTTGTTAAGACACTTTGCTTATCTGAGCCTTCAGTGAATCAATTACCTTAATTACATGAATATACAAAAACAAAACAAAACAAACAAAAAAAAACAAAAACAAACAAACAAACAAACAAAAGAGTCATTCGTAGCTAAATAGTTTGAATTGTAAATATGCTGTTGAATAATAAACTGAATTCAAATACAACCTGTAAATGATAGGACAAACAGGTTTTCAACTGTCATTATTAAACAGACCACAGGTGTTGTACAGGAAGAACAGGTAACAAATGATTCCAAATATATGAATTTAGCCAAGTTGTCAGTTTATACATGGAGAAAGTAGGAGCAGTGTGATTTGTATGTCATCAATTGTGTTTGTGGGCAGGTGCTTAAATTCAGTAAAAAATTAAAAAATACATGTATTAAATAACCACTCACAACACATGGCCTTCTAACTTGTACTACTGCTACAGTTTTCCTTATATACTGGCCAAAAAATTATCCAAATTAGAGAAATGACGATATACTAAAATCAGTCTCCACACTTCCCTACCCCCCCTCCCCCCCCCCCGAAATCAGACAACTTGCTTTGAATTTTAAAAGCAGAGATTTATTGCTAACTGAGAAGAAACCTTGCCACTGGCACTAAAATAATACCATTCTGTGAATGTCAGCCAAAGCATCTCAACCACCTTGAGCTGGCAAGGTACTTATAAAAGGAAAGAGAGAATTACGGAGTTTGCCAATTAACTCCCTACCCCACTGAAGATTTTTTCAAAACCTTTACAGAAACAGGGCAGCAAAACATTTTAGCTGGGCTGGGGAATTCCAGTTTCCATTCCATGTTCAATCATGGGATGCTTGCACATTCTTATCAGGGCACCTGGATTAAATTCACCAGTTAGACTTGGTGGGTTTCAGTGGGGTATCTGGAGAATTCTGGTGTTGACTGCCAGAGGATTTACAAAAATCTCACTTAATCAAGTAAGCAGGAGTCAGGAATGGGTAAGGAAGTCTTAGCATTTCTATTCCATCGCTTTCTAATTCTGGATATCACCTGCCAGCCTGACAGGTTCAATCAATTTATTCAGTGGGATTCAAAAATTCCATATTCTGTGGCTAGCTCACTTATAAAGTTAAATAGAACTTTTTTTTTTTATTAAAAAAATACAGTTAAAATTTAGAAGAAAAAATAAGAAAGAAAAAAAAATACACTTAAAATTTAGAAGAATAAAGAAAAATAAAAAAAAACCATTGGTATAATTTATTTCCACTATATTGAGTCAAGACTTTTTTCTTGTTCTTTTTTTTTCTTGAAGCTGTTCTACTTTGGACACATAAATATTCAGCTGGGGAAACTCAGTTCTGCTAGTTTCTTCCAGGGGAAGAGTTCTAAACATGACCCTCTTTGGCCAAAAGGGTTTCACACACACAAATTACAAAAGAATTTGCACTTTTAGAAATATGCTGCTTCCTTATTTTATTGCAAGTAAGAAAAAGATAATAAACTATACATACAATTCATGAGTAAGGCTTATAGTAAGGTCCCTTGCTTGATTTTTAAGTGCAGTCCTTAATCGTTACACTTTGTGCTCTTACCTAGAGTTGAGTGTCATACATGGTTATGATACCGTTCCCTCACCAACTACCATCTAAAGTAACATCTGTCTGTGTGTATTCCTCAGGAATACTTCACGTCTGAACCATCATACACCAATCCTTCCTCATGTCTGTCTCCTAAGTACATCCATCTATATGAATATCTAGAACTGCATAGTTCAAACAAGATTAAAAGTTTGAAAGAGAAGCCTAATTCTTGTCCCAAAAGAAGGTATATCTCAAATGGAAGAAAGTCTATCTGAAATCCAGAAGTTGTTCTCCAAATGTTTTCTTCTTTACTTAGCATTTTTCCCTTCTGCATTTTCTCCACAGTTTACACATTATTCCTTGAATTATTTTGCAGCATATATAAAGAAAAGATTCTACCTCATGTCATTTCTTATAGTATAACAATTAGAATGTGCTACTACCAAGATTAAATCTCTTTCTAGATTTTGGTCTTTAAAAGGCCTTAATTTAAATTAACACAGAAAACATGAGCAAAAACCCATTTATTATACTTATTAAACTTATTAGTATTTAACAGTGGAAGTTGTTCGATTATAAATATTCTGGACTTGGAAATGTCTGTAAATACCACACCATATCACTTCAAATTACTCTGATATACAGACATATATCAGTATAGGAATGAAATCCTCTTTCCAGTATTTAATTTTAGGATACAGAAAACGTTGAAGAAAACTCTATTAAGGTCTCACATGTATGTTGTTTATTCATCATTTATTACATTATGTATACCAGTCATTTTTGAAAAATACTATAATGGAAATGTAAAGTGTTACCAGTTCCTAATACTGCCAAACCCTAAGCCTAGACCTCCTGAAGACAGAAGATTAATTTTAACAATCATAAGATTTGAAATAATAAATGCTAAACTTCCATTCTAATTCTTGAACTTGAACATTTGTCTGGCTTCCAAGTGCAAGCAGGAGAGATCAATGTGCACTCATTTTAAAAAATGAAAGCTGACGTGTTTCTATAATCTCTTGATTTCAGCAGCCAAGGCTTTAAGAGATGCTCACTCCATCACGAATCTAGCCTTGTAACAGAACCAAGTTCATATTTTCAGAATGAATCTTTCTCTTTGTGGTTAGGGCAGTATCCTTGCAGAGAAAACTGCATTCCATTTAAAATAAAATAAAATAAAATAAAATAAAATAAAATAAAATAAAATAAAATAAAATAAAATAAAATAAAATAAAATAAAATAAAATAAAATAAAATAAAATAAAATAAAATAAAATAAAATAAAAATCTCTGATCTGTCATCTTTCCTCTGCAGGATTTACCAGCATAAAGGGTTTCTAAAGGATTTCTTGCACATTTTTTCTGAGCAATTCCTGGAATGAATACTTTGCAATTGCTTTAACCTCTCTACAAAGTGACTTCCAAATGCATATTTTCCCCATACTTATATAAGATTACTATTTTCTTTTAGCTAAAGAAAGATTAAGATGTTCAATTTCTTAAAGTCTTTGATTGCCTCTCTTCAGCTGTAGTTCCTGCTATGGTAAATAATACTTAGTGAATTGAATAAAGTCTCATTATTCTTTGTCAAGATACCAGAGTAAATTTAGCCACAATGATTTTCTAGACTCAAAACACCTGTTAATTCTATCCTTTGCAATCTAGGAAATACCTACAGTCAGAGAGATTTACCCTTGAAATAGAAATGGATCTAAAATTCTGGTGTGTGCTGTCAAAATTTTATTAGCACAAAACAGAAAATATAAACTCTTTATAAAGCCTTATGGTGTGTAAGGTTTATGAAACTTATGAGCTCCTTTGTCTGACATGTATTTGCTATGATGCTTTTAAATTCAATGGCTGAAAAATATTTCACTTAAATGTTTTTCTTAAAATAATCTCAATCTTTATACAGCAACACAGATCTTCTAGTTTAAAGATATCTACTATTTCTCAAACTACTTAATATATGTCCACATTTGATTATCTAGTACCTGTGACAAGCTATCAATTAAGTGGTATGTGCCTCAAAGTAATCTGTTGACTGCTGGCTTTTCACTGTTGGTTTTATCTTTCCTTCCCAAATAACTGATTTTAAACTCCAGAATGATACTGTATAATAAACAACCCATGTTCCTGTAACTTGCATACTATTTCACTCAAATATTTGTAGAGTTTAAATGTATGTTTATGCACTGTAAACCCCCCCCCCCCACACACACAAAAATGAATATTTGTATTCAAGTAAAAATAAACATTGTGGCTAGAATGCTGAAGACAGCACTAAGCATGACTTCCAAACATTTCTATTCTGAATTCGTGTTCCCATTCTAAATCCTTTTTTTTTTTTTCTGCTATCTTAAAATTCCCAAGATTTGTTTCTGTTCACACATAAACTGTATTAGAAATCCTGTAAAGAAATATTTTAATGGTTTTCCTGTCAAGGGCAGGAATATAAATTCGCTATGAAAATCACTTTGGTAACTAATTCTTTCACTATATAGGCACTCTCCAAGTTGATGGCAAAAGCATGGAGAAAAAAATGTCACTGTGATAATGTGCTATTGGACTAAAATTGCTTCTCAGTTTGCCTGGACTGGGAGACTTGTTCTGGGCAAGGTCTACAGAAAAGGCATTTTGCCCCCTACACATTTTGGAAACATGCTTTGAACTAAAATTACCAGAGCTGAATATTCAAAAGCATCAGCGACCATAACAGTTTACAAAATTTGCACAGCTTATATAGGCTCTGTACTACGTATATTTCTTTTATTTCATTTACATATTTTGTATGTTGTACATTACAAGAGAATAATTTTCAGACTTCAGGCAGTGGGTTTTCTAAAGGTTAGTAGATGTCATAACTCAAACGTGTTTAGTGATACAAGCAGGCTTAATTCCAAGTCTGGCAGTGTAAGGGAGAAGATGTTGAAGTCATAGAGGATAAAAAGAAATAAAGCAAATGGTGTTTCCTCTTAAAAACTTCTTGTTATAGTCTTTCTTTCAATCTTCAACTCCTTTTGATCTTGAAATTGTAAACACATGAAATAAAAACAAACAAACAAACAAAACCCCCAATGGTTTTACTCAGATAAACCTCAAAAGAAAATGTTTGACTCATTTCTTCCTTTATTCAAAACCATTTTTGAATAGCCCAACTCTGATGCTAACTAAAACGGCAAAATATCTGCTTGTATAGACAAAAAACAGTTATTAACAATATGTATGCCATCTGTCTTTATATTCTTGTCCTTCTCTCCTGAATACTGTAATATTATTTCAATGTAAAACACACAAAAAATGTTAAGTTTTGTAATGGTACTTATTTAAACATTCAGTACAGAAAATAAACACTGAATATGCGATCATGGGTGAAAGTGCATCCCAGTGCTCTTAATTCTAACATAAACAGGACCACATATGTATTGCACATTACCCATCTCTTACTGGCTTCATTATCCAAAGAAAACAGTGCAGTTAATCTATTTTACTCAAATTGTACCACATTAGAACTAGTCTGGGCTTGTTCCTCTTACTTTTTTTTTTTTTTTTTTTTTTTAAGGGAGGAATGTTGATACCTATGTTATCAACTTTACTCTTTTGTCATTTGTGAATGCATAGAAGAACACAAGCCAAACTATAACTTAGCAGTATCTAGGGTTCTTATAGGTGTATGTTTTGCCAGCCACTCGATTCTTTTTAGAAAATTGAGATATTTTATAAAAATTAAATATAAATAATTTCTTCCCTAGGTCAGAATTTCTGTGAGAGTTCAGAGGCAATAAAATGTGGGAAAGGGGAAGGGGGGTGGGGGGTGGTACACATTATGAAGGTGTCTGTCCTACCAAACAACGGCTATGCATATTGAGGCCCTGCTTCCCAGGACATGGCTGAACACCGCTAGCTGATGGGAAGTAGAGAGTAGTTTCTTTTCTCTCTTTCTGTGCTTCCATGCAGCCTTTGCTCGTTTGCGTGTTTTTCTTCCCTCTTCCTTTTCCCTTTAGTTAAATTATCCTTTTCTCAACCCTTGAGTTGTTTTTTTGTTTTTTTTATTTCCAGCATACTTTCTTCTCTCCCTCTTCTTCTAAAGAGAAAGAGTGAAAGAGCAGTTGTGGTAGAGTTCAGCTGCCCAGAAAGGTAAAACCACCACAAAAAGTCACCATTACTTTAATCTTTTCTACTTTTTTTTCCATGTGGATATTTTTTGTTTCTGGAAGAACATAGATAAGTGGGGAATAAAAAGAGAAGAAGGTAAAGTGACAAAAGGGAATGGGGGTGAGTGTAGACCTACCAATTCACTAACATTGCTGATTTTAGTGTACTTGTTTTTGTGTGCACTGTGGTAGAAACATTGTGCTAACAGAGTATTAATGTCAACTAGAATATGAGAAAAAAATATTTTTTGGTCACATTAGCCAACCTCTAGTCAGTTAACTGGAACCTCTCTGGTTACCCAGGACTGCTGCTAAATTATTAAAAATATAAGAAATACAGAAATATCCTTTCCATTTACATATTGCAGAACTTGCTTGAGCCTGTTATGCTGAGAAATAAAAATACAGTCTGTCTAGCTTACTTTATAATCTTTAACAAGTTCAAAGAACAATATTTTAAAGGGGGAACACTGAAGTACAAGTGAATTTCTCTTTATTTGCAGGTATCAGTATTTGACTGTAAAGCTAATCAACAAGGAGCATAGCAGTTAAGAGCAAAAAATATCAGCAGATCTCCATTTCACTTTAAAATGATTTTATAGTTCATAAATCCATGCAAAGCAAATTACAGTGGTAATAAAACATCTAAGATTACCTGGGATTGTGCTAATCTGCAAACGACCTAGTTTTCCAAAGATTTTGGCACTAGACATAGTCACTAGAACATCAGGAAATCTAAGCTGTAGATGTAACATGTCTACATGTAAATTTATTCATTTTGAGCTTTCAAACATCCTCATATTTTATGGTGTACAGAACTTTTTTTTTTTACTTTTTTTTTTAAATGGGGGTAATTATCTAAACCTTGATTTAAGCCTATGTCCCAGATCACATTTTGGTTAAGTAAAAAGGATTTTGAGTAAATAATATACCTAAGTTTGAAAAACGAGGCTTGTCTTTTCTAGAATCATATATACTACAGCTTAGCAGTCATTCTGAATTGTTGCTATACAAACATAGAGCAATTGAAATCCTTCATTCGGTGGTTGATCATAATCAACTAAATTCACAAACAAATACGATATTTTGCATGGTAAGATGAATACTGTTTTCCTTGTTTTAAGATATTACTACAACACAACCACAATCCAATGACATTTCTTTTAATAGCCCAAGTGGTTTATAATTTGGCAGAGGGATGCTAAAATGGAGATAAGTTCTTTATTGCTTTGTCCATAGCTCATTAAGTTGCTTCCTGTTCATAATTAGGAATCTATTTTCGTGTAGCTTTCAGAAGTTTCTATCTACTCAGATCCATACATTATTTGGGTTGTCTTACACCCTCAGTTATAGAATGCAGCGTTATGTTTCAGTCAGCCTCTTGAAAACTTCATCTGTTTGACCTTCTCTCGTTCTTATAGATATATATGATTATTTTCCCATTTTAAAGCTTAAAAGCAATGTGATTATATTGTTTTGTCTGTCAAAATGTATGTTTATTCAATGCTTGAGAAGAACTTCCTTGTGCTGAGTGATATTATCTCCAGCTATTGTGACAGCAACATCAGTTCTGTAGGACAAAGACACACACTAGTTTGTCACTTGTCTTAGTTCTGGTATCCCTTGGGAGTATTTTGGATCATACTGACATTTATTTCAGGAGCTCATTCTGATCATCTTTAACAGGGTCATATGTAACTCAGTTACTCAACCATCTCAGTCTTACTTCAATTGTATTCTCTTGCAGCTAAAGTTATCTGTTTGGTTAAATGCTTTGCCGCCCCCCCCCCCCCCCGCCCCCTTTTTTTTAATAATTTGTCTTCTTTGTTCTCTTGTATCATGCTGAATTTGTATACATTTTCTGACAAAATTGAGCTGTTTTCTATTCTCCTATATTTTTCCCTAATTATACTCTTATACTAAACAAATAGGTAATGTACAAAGAATGGCTGGAAACCAGCTACATAAACCCCCTGTGCTGAAAGATATAGTACAGTGAGGGTCTTTATTATGATATGGTAATTGGATTCTAACATTCAAAATATATGTTAGACATTGAAAGAATGTTATTTAACACTGAATAATTGCAATTTCCATTTCTTTCTGTACGGTCATTTGAGAACAGATAGTATTGCTCGTAAATTTCACTTTTTTCAGCATTGGTCTGTGGGGACTGTTGCATGAAAAAGAATAAGCGAATGAATGAATTGTAAAAACACATGATGATGTTCAAAGCTTGTTCAAAAAACATGAGAGTGAAAAGAAGGATACCAGTTGCTTTATCATTATGCCATTAACAAGAAAATCCTGCAATGTGGAAAAAGTTTGGAAAAAATCTTTCTCGACAGCGTTCCAGGAGAACTCCTTGCAAAGGAAATATGATCAGAGGAATTAATATGCTATATGGTTCAGAAAGGAATACTTGCCTGTTCCAGGCCTGTAGCATTTTTTCCTTTTTTATTTCTCACCCTAAGTCCATATTTATAATGTTTCTGACATCTGCCATAATTTTTTATCTTTTGCTGAGTGGACTAGTGTGTGTCTACTATCTAGGAGTCCTCAGCAATTCAAAACAGGATGCACATCAAGAATGAAAGGAAAGAAGTGCTATCTGCAGCTGGAGTTACATAGGTGTTGTAAATATTATCTGTTGCATATATAAGCAGATATTGAAACTGACATACAGAATCCTCTCCAGAAGTTCAGCTTCAATGTTCTGGAACAAATGTATTTTTGCCAAACTATTTATGAAGTAGGAACTAACTCACATTTGTCATCAAAGCAAGGTGTTAACTCTATACTCCTTTACCTCTCTGTAAGCTCAACCAAGAATTAAATGGCTTGTAGCAATAACAGTCCTCCAGAAGTAGTACATCAGAAAAAAAGAAAAAAAGAAAAAAAAAAAAAAGGAAAATATCAGATATAATAATGATTTCAGATGTTGCTTACAAAATAATAACCTCCCATAAAACTTCCAATGGAGGAGCTGAGTATTTGCAGCAAGTCTCTTTAGCTAAACAAATTTTTAGATTTAGTTTTTTTACCTTATCTGATCAACTGTAAGTTGCATTCCTAAAGAATATTTTCACTGCATTCACTTGAGGAAGTGCTAGAGCATTTTCAAGGGCTGAAGCTACATGTTTCATTTCCACAGCGTTCTGTTTTACGGAACAGAAACTATACAAAGCTATATCAGACTGTAAAATAGCTCCTTGATTGAAGGGAGTACAAAGATTTGACAAATAAATATATTTACTGTTACTTTCCTCTTGTTCTTTCTTTTGATCTTTTTTACCTCAGAAGTTATCAGCTTTTGATAATATCAAAAGCCTTATACCATATCATCTTCTGATATATATGGCCATGTATATTCTGATTATATAAGGCCATACAGTCCACTGCAGCACATTAAATGTACTACAAACTGCACTACAAACTACAAACTGTACTACATACTACAAAGTGACTTTGAAAATATAACTTTATCTACTTCACTCACTCTGTATACCAATGTATTTAGAAGTCATAAGTTACACAAACACAATTTTTAAAAAGCTATTTGTAAATAACAGTCCAGAACCATTTTTTAGCTGTAATCTAAACTAGTAGCAAAAGTGGCAACTAAATTCTTCAACAAATAAGAGAAGGAATTTCGATCAATATTGGTAAAACATTAGTCTAGGTGTATTAAGAATTGCCACTTTTGAACTTCTCTGCTATTAACTTTAAGCAAGAAAACAAAACTCATTATAAAATTTCTGAAATGCAGGTCTTGAACCTAGGATCCAAAATATAGACCTTAGTACCTAGTTATACACAAATAGAAAGAACTGAGAAATGGTAAATGCAAAATAGATAGTATTCTTTGTGATTCTTCTCAGAAGAATCCACCTTAGCCTTTTTATTGTAAGTGCAATATTACCACTAGACTAATGAAGTCTAGAAGCTTAGACTGGTCTAAGACTAGTCTTAGAGATAGCTGGTCTCAGAAGAGTCTAAAGAGATGATGAGAAGAACTTATGACAAAACATTACTTGATTATACCAATTTATTTATGTCTCATTGTCTCACCATCTATGAGAAGTTTTCATGAAATTTTGGTTGAAGTAGTTACGAAGTTTTGAAATAATTTTAAAGAGCTTAATCTCTTGCTTCAGCATCAATTATGTTTTAAGTTTTTAAGTTCTATTTTAATGTTTTAAGTTTATGTTTTTAATTTATAAACTAAATTAACAAGTATATAAAATTTTAAGATTAAAGAAAAATAAAAGTTACCTTTGCTGAAATTCTCAAACTAAAATGTTTCATTTTATGCTACGCAATATTTTTCCTCCAGAAGGAGACGTGTTGATTAACACTTTAAAAATTGTAAAAATTGTAACTTCTTCTTCCTGCCTAGCTAGGGAAATTTTCTTGAAAGTATACTATATCATTATTATCCTAAAATGAGATGTAACTATTTACACAGCTCCAAATTTTTGCATGAGCATACACTTAAACTAGTATGGTGGTTTTACCCAGCTGGGCAGCTGAGCTCCACCACAACCATTCTGAATCCCCCTCCTCAAAGGGAAAGGGGGAGGAAATACAATAGAAAGGGTGCAAGGATTGAGATAAGGACAGGGAGATCACTCAACAATTATCATCATGGGACTCAACATAGGGAGATTAATGAAATGTATTACCTATTACTAACAAGCTAGAGCAGTGAGAAACAAAACCAACATGGGTCCTCCACAGGCAGCAGCTCCCTCCAGATCACCTGCCCCTGTGTGGGCTCCCCTCCACAGACTACAGGTCTGGCTTAGAGTCTCCTTCTGCAGGGGCTCTCCATGGGCTGCAGCCTCCTCCAGGCTACATGCACCTGCTCCACCGGGGGATCCTCCACGGTCTGCAGCATGGAGATCTACTTCATGTGGGACCCATGGGCTGCAGGGGGACAGCATGCTCCACCAGGGGCCTCTCCACAGGCCACAGGGGAACTGCTACTGCATGCCTGGAGCACCTCCTGCCCTCCTGCTGCACTGACGTATCAGTACAGGCTGGGGGACGACCTGCTGGAGAGGAGCTCTGAGAAGGACCTGGGTGTCCTGGTGCACGACAGGTTGACCATGAGCCAGCAGTGTGTCTTGGTGGCCAAGAAGGCCAATGGGATCCTGACGTGCATAAAAAGGAGTGTGGCCAGCAGGTCAAGGGAGGTGATCCTCCCCCTCTACTCTGCCCTGGTCAGGCCTCACCTGGAGTACTGTGTCCAGTTCTGGGCTCCCCGGTACAAAGAAGACAGGGATCTCCTGGAAAGAGTCCAGCGGAGGGCCACAAAGATGATACAGGGCCTGGAGCATCTTCCCTATGAAGAAAGGCTGAGAGACCTGGGTCTGTTCAGCCTGGAGAAAAGAAGACTGAGAGGGGATCTCATCAATGTGTATAAATACCTGAGGTGTGAGAGACAGAGGGATTTGGCCAACCTCTTTTCAGTGGTTTGTGGGGATAGGACAAGGGGTAATGGCCACAAGACAGAGCACAGGAAGTTCCGCACCAACATGAGAAAGAACTTCTTCATGGTGAGGGTGATGGAGCACTGGAGCAGGCTGCCCCGGGAGGTTGTGGACTCTCCTAGTCTCCTTCTCTGGAGATATTCAACGGCCATCTGGACGCCTACCTGGGCAGCCTGCTCTAGGGAACCTGCTTTGGCAGGGAGATTGGACCCGATGATCTTTCGAAGTGCCTTCCAACCCCTTCAGTTCTGTGAGTCTGTGATTCTGTGATGCTGTGACCTGGGGGGCTGCAGGGCTGGTTCTCACTTCTCACTCTCTGGATGCTCTTGGGCAGCAGGTTTTTTTTTTTTTTTTTTTTTTTCCCCCTTTCTTAAACATGCTTTCACAGAGGCACAAACAGCATCACTTATTAGCTCAGCTCTGGGCATTGGCGGTTCCCTTTTGGAGATGGCTGGAACTGGCCTTTATCTAACATGGTGCAGCTCCTGGATTCTTCTCACAGAGGCCACCCCTGCAGCCCCCCGCTACCAAAACCTTGACACATAAACCAACTACAACTAAAAAGCCTTTAGATTAGGAACGCTAAAAACATTAGCCAATTAAAAAAATATTTACTTGCTCCTTACTTGCCTATTTGGGCCCAATAACAGCCTTGGTTTTATATTAATGTTAAGAAACAAATAGCTTTGGTTCATTTGGTTCAGAATAATTTGGTGAAAAATATACTATTGTGTGCTGCTTTTGTGGTCAATTTGAAAGTCTCCTTCTTAATCTGTTTCAACCTGTAGCTGAAGTCTTAATCTGTTGCCTCAGTCTGTTTGTATTCTGGTTTCGGAGTGCAATATTGATTGCAAATATATTCCTCAACTAAGAACATCATATATATTGACAAGGATTTGGTAGCATTTTATTATTATTATTATTATTTATTTATATAGGACACTAAGCAGATGTTGTTTATTGAGAAAAAAAAATACTATGCTGAATCATGAAGACGTTGGAAACAATTTTTGGACAGCAAAAAGGAAAAAAGAAAAAAAGGAAGGTTGCTCAGGTATGTCCTTGAGCTTCACAGTAAATTAACTTTTAAGGTATTTGTAGATTTGAAAGGGAATCCTCACCTCCTTCTTGAAGCAATGACAGTTGTCACCTGTAAATGGGTAAGACTCTTGTCTTCACAAGGAGCCAAATGGAGGAGTCAAAGGGCAACAGGTAAATGATCCATTAGGATAGGTTTTGTCTTAATATAAGAAAGACTTTTTTTTTTTTTTTTTTTTTTTTTACAGTGAGATAAATCAATCATTGGAACAATGTTCCTAGGGACTTGGTACAATTCCCATCACAGGATGTTTTCAAGATGCTGCGGGACAGGGTGATAGGTAACGTCATCTAGGTTCCCTTTTCCCACGGAAGGTTGGACCTGATGACCTTTTGCACTCCCCTTCAACCTGGGCTGTTCTATGATTCTATGATGCTATAATTGAATCTATGACTTTATGATTCTATGATTAAGTATTTGTATTTCTCTGCATTAGTTACAGTACAAAATGTAGTTGGTTAATTTGAAATTTATGGGTGTATAGTCTCGCAACAGACAATCTCCATGAATTTGTAGTGTCACATGTCTGTAAGAGCATGCTCTTCAGTGTAATCTTGTATATGTTACTGCCACATCAGAGAGGTTTGCAGTTTAAATTAAAAACTCTAATACCTGCATATTCAGGGAGTGACAGGATTTGTAGCTACAACAGATAACCTGCTAGATTAAGTTTTGAAACCTGAGAGGCATATGCAGTTCATTATACACAGAACAGTTGAGAAATGATCGCCATCACTGAGAGCAAACACAATAATGCCTTGAAGCTAAGTTAGAAAGATAGCAGTGCTGTTAATAATTAATTCTCTCTGTTGTGTCTGGCATCCTTCCTGTGATAGCAAAAAATCCAATAGGATATTGCTATATCCCCAAGCTTGTACAAATCCACCAGGGGTGCACTATGGCTGACATGATGTTGCCCAATGGTACAAAATTAAATCAAGAAGTGCTGTCAGAAACACCCTCCCTCACCTCATAGAAAGAGATCGAATGTGGGAGATAGGAGAGTGTTGAAAACCTCAGACTAATGTTGGAGAAATCTGTCTATTGCAGTAACCCTGCTAGCAGATGTTAAATCATTCCAGATAGCAACACAGTCATGCCTGCCTCTTGAATTTTCATCCTTTTTGTTTGTTTTGATTTTGTTTGTTTTTAATTAAATTCAGTTTAGCCCAAGTCTTTTTCAAATGGAGGGTCAGCCTTTAAGACAGTCCTGCGAAGACAATCATATATACAAAAGCAGATAATTTATATCTATTTACATCACCTGGTTCCTTTCAGCTATTCTACACAAACTTTTGTGAAGTATCATTGCAATAGAAATACTGTAAAACATGCATGACTCTGCCCTACTGTCCTTGAAGTTAAGTTTTCCATGACCTTTAATGTGTTTAGACCTAGAGCATGTATTGTTGCTAAATGCAGTTACCCAGATTTTTAGAAATACATTAGAGAAGAAGTCACAAAAATAATCTGTGCTAGCAAAAAAAGATTTATCTTGTGTCCATGGAATATTTATCACAGATCCTGGAGAATTTCTTCTTGTAGTGTACACATCTTTCAATTTTCAGTCAGGTTTAGTTAACATATTTAGTCTATTAGAGGACTCAACACCTTGGACTCAGGTAGGTAGAATTTTTTAGGTTCCTGCCTAAAATTTCGTATTTGAACTGAAAAATATCAGAAATGCATCAGAAATCTCAACTAGTCTCCAAGTATGGTTTAATTTAAAATTGATTATGAATCCTTCTGCCTATCCCTAATCAAGCATAGTTTAGATTTAAGGAATTAGTTTTAACATTAACCAAACTCATCATTCCCCCACATTGATTGTTCTAGACATTAGTGGATCAATTTCTTATTCTCTTTTTTTTCTTAACTATACAACTTTCCCTGTAGTGCACTTAGAATCATAGAATATCCTGAGTTGGAAGGGACCCATAAGGATCATCAAGTCCAACTCCTGGCACCGCACAGGTCTGCCCAAAAGTTTAGACCATGTGACTAAGTGCACAGTCCAATCGCTTCTTAAATTCAGAAAGGCTGGGTGCAGTGACTACTTCACTGGGGAGCCTGTTCCAGTGTGCACCCACCCTTTCAGTGAAGAACCTCTTCCTGATGTCCAGCCTAAAATTCCCCTGCCTCAGCTTAACACCGTTCCCACGGGTCCTGTCACTGGTGATTACGGAGAATAGCTCACCTGCCTCTCCACTCCCCCTTGCGAGGAAGTTGTAGACTGCGATGAGGTCCCCCCTCAGCCTCCTCTTCTCCAGGCTGAACAGGCCCAGTGACCTCAGCCGCTTCTCATATGTCTTCCCCTCTAGGCCCTTCACCATCTTCGTCGCCCTCCTCTGGACACTCTCCAACAGTTTAATGTCCTTTTTATACTGTGGTGCCCAGAACTGCACACAGTACGGGAGGTGAGGCCGCACCAGCGCAGAGTAGAGCGGGACAATCACTTCCCTTGACCGACTAGCAATGCCGTGCTTGATGCATCCCAGGATGTGGTTGGCCCTCCTGGCTGCCAGGGCACACTGCTGGCTCATATTCAACTTGCTGTCAAACATTTTACTTCTGTAAAACATAGATGATTAATGTCTAAATACTAATTATTTTTTCTATGCCTGTGATTAATTACCAGTGATTTCTTCTTACTTCCAGGGAATCAAATTTCCACTTTCCCTTTTTTACACCCAAGTTTCACCAGTTGCCTGAAAAGTTCCTAGTCGATACTACCTACATTTAAAAAATAAATAAATAAATAAAAATGAAGTCTTATACTGATATAATGAGTCTGGTTACTCAAACTTGAAGAAAAAATCACTGTACAAAACATAAATAAGTGATAGATGACTTCATAAGTTGCTCTCATTTATGGAATCTTCTTCACCATAGTAGCTTCAAATGCAATCAGAAAGAATAATCTTGTACAGATCAATTTCAGGTCGAAGATTTTTCACATCTCTATCTTTGAACAGATACTTCTTTGTGTATTTTATTTAAACTCATAAAAATGTCCTAGTACCAGCTGTTGCACATTTGCTTTCGCTATAGTGCTTGGATAAGATATTAGATTCATGAAAAGGGTTTGTAATTGAAAAGTAGTTAAATATAATTTAAGGAAGAAACACTGCATACTGTTCCGGCACTCTGTGTGCATGGCAAGTGCAATCAGTCCTATTCTATACAGTGCTATTAGAGCACAGATACCTAGCATATAAAAAAAAAAAAATTTTTGTTATGCCTGTTAAATAACTCATGGTTATTTAGGAAGTTTTTCTTACTGTTTATGCAGAAGATACTTGCAACTGACTTCATCATAATTTATTGAACACAGCTTTTTTCTGCACGTATTTTGATTTGGAAAAAAAAAAAAAGATCTTTTGTTACATTTAATCTCACAGTCTTATTGTATTACATGGACAGGAATGTACATTGAAGACTCAAAGATTGCCTAATACAACACAGAGAAAGAATGAAAATGCTGTGCTTATTCACGTAGATGGAAGTTGATGCTTCAGCATGCTATGCTCTAGTTGCCTTTAGTAGTTATTGTTAAATGAAGGAAATCAAGCCACTGAGCTGTGGCTTTCTTCCAAGTTAAGTGAGAACAATAATAATATAAAAACTGTGTATACTCAGTTTTGATTATGTGTACAGAAAACTAACATTTAACATATTTATATTTTAGAAGTTAATATTCACCTTCAATTCCAGTGAAAATTCATGTTTCTTAGTAGCACTCAGTACCACTCAGAATCTTGCAGGATTGTCCCCTGGTTTCTAAAGTGAAAAGCCTAGTTTACAACACTTTTTCTGATACTAAAAAGTCATTTGAATATGGCATTCTGGCATGAAGTCAGTGGGATTGTGTCTTGGAACTAAGAGACACCTTCTATTTCCTGTGGCAGTCAATTCAAAATTCTTCAGTTATTTCTTTGTGACTTCCAGAAGACTACACATGCTGTAGTTAACTGTCGTCAGTTTCCAAAGTATTGTTGCTACTTTGGTCAACTTTCCAGATTTATCATTCTGCTCAATAAGTAGAGTATCATATGTGTACTTCAACTGCTAAAGGACTGGTAAAACATTCAAAGTGAAGCACTTCAGCATATACAAATGTTTACTGTTTTCCTTTTTTGTTTTAGTTTTTCAATTTGGTCTTACCTCATGTCCTGGCTCCAGTTAGGACAGAGTTAAGTAGCTCATAGTAGCTGGTAGGGTGCTATGTTTTGGATTAGGATGAGAAGAGCGCTGATAACATGCTGATGTTTTAATTGTTGCAGAGCAGTGTTTACACCAGGCCAAGGACTTTTCGGCTTCTTGCTCTGTCCTGCCAGCGAGCAGGCTGGGGGTGCAGCAGGAGCTGGGAGGGGACAGACCCAGGACAGCTGACCCAAACTGGCCAAAGGGGTATTCCATACCATCTGACGTCATGCTAAACAATATATAGGGGTGGCTGGCCGGGGTGGGGGGGCCGGCTGCTCGGGGATAGGCTGAGCATCAGTCAGCGGGTGGTGAGCAATTGCATTGTGCATCACTTGTTTTCTTACACATTATTATTGTTAATACTATTATCATTATCACTATTATTATTATTATTGTTATTATTATATTCCTTATATTCCTTATATTATTATATTCCTGTCTTAATAAACTGTCTTTATCTCAACTCACCGGCTTCACTTTCCCGTTTCTCTCCCCCATCCCAGAGAGGGAGGGGGGAGGGTGAGCGAACGGCTGTGTGGTGTTTAGCTGCCAGCCGGGTTAAACCACAACACCTCACTACATATATTTTTGGTTGTTGCTTGTTTTATTAATGTTAATGTTGTTTTAATTTCACCACAGTTGTGTTAGGAAGAACAACACTGACCATTTACAACTACCAATGTAAGAAAAATATTACTCTCATTTAAGTGTTAAGGTCTCTGTCTGTGTCTCTTCTCCTTTTCTGGTTTTTAGAAAGAGAAAATGCTGATCTAGGCTAATCATTAGACCAAAAACAAGCTTTAATATCTTCCACAGCAGAAAGTTACAAAGCCTTAAGATTTCCTCTCCTTGTGTTTTCTGCATGCTCATTTTATGTCGAATTGTCAGATATATGATAATCTATCAATGAAGGCTAAGATCAGAATAGGAAGTTCTTTCTCTACCTATTCTTTCTCCACAGGACTCAATACCAGCCAGAAAACTGGTCTTTGACAGGGGTCTAGAAAACTTGACAGAGCAATTCAGCTTGGGAAGTACTTCATGACTACCGGTGTTGTGAAAAGCATTGCTTACTTTTTCTGGTCATCTCTCTAATGGTCCATACACACCAGCAATACTTACAGATGTCTTGTGTGTGAATCCTTTGAGGAGTTGGAACATCTTTAACAGTGTTATCACTCTTGGCCCACCCCATCTCTGTTATTGATATTACATTATTATAAAAACTATATATATCTTCTCAATTTCACAATCATTTCAATTTCTCTTTGTGGATACCCAGTGTGACCTACAAACACAGCAATTGACAGGCATCAAGGGCTTGAGCTAAACTAGTTCCTACGGTTAGTTTTAGGGATTCAGACAGTCAGATTATCCCAGGGAATTTCTTCTGTAGAACTCCTCGGATATTTCTTGGCTGTCTGTGTGCAATGACAAGAAAATTGTTAGTGATATTTTAAGTCTTCTTTTTTAGTGGGCAGTGAGATAATGGCCAGTTTCCTTCAAGCCTTTTCCCACATCCCAATACCAGCACGCCTGAACACTCCCGAACACTTCTGAGGTAAAAGACAACATCACTACCTGGTTTCTGAACTAAGGTGATTAATGTCCGGACAAAACCCAAGTGGGGAAAACTCAGAAGAGTTGCTATCTGCCTAAGCAAACATAACAATTAGTGTATTCACACAAGTTCAGGAACAGGCAGTGCAATTCAGTCTCACCTTTGGACATACAGGTGCTCAGGCATTTAGGAAGATGCCACCACAAAGGAGATGACCAAATTTCAATCACGTAACCTGAAGTCCCCAGCACTAATTTCATTCATAGGCAATCTGTCTCTGCTTCCCTCAATAATTTCATAAAGAATTCAGTTGCATAACGTCCAGGGCTTAGTTGCCATAACCACTGTATAAAAACTGGGCATCCATTGTCCCCTATGGATTTAATTTTCAGGCACAAGTCCAAGTTTCTAGCTAGTGAAATCCTTAGGAAACCTTCTGCTGTGCACAGGTTTTCCTGCTATATCATGTAACACTGGCAGCTGATAGCCCAACTGCTACACTTTTCATCCAGTGCTGAACTATTGTTCTCCTATTATTATTATTATTATTATTAATTATTATTATATTGTTATTATAACTTTTTTATTATTATTAAGTGGCAAACTACTGAAAGGTGACCAAGTTTGACAGTCTATTCTCAAAAAAAAAAAAAAAAGTGAATTAACAAAGTAGGCAAAAAGAAGATAAAAATGATCTAAGCAAACAAGACTGGCACAAAGTTTAGAAGACTCTTTTGAAGAGGCCATTGAATGGAATTCACAGAGCTAGCAATTGGCCTAGGTGTGTGATACCTAAGTTGTATCTAATGTTTTGGCAACGTGTAATGTAATCTTCCTGAAAAATGCCTTTCTAATCAAGGAATTAACTTGCAGAGTGAGTGTCTGAAACCTGCAAAGGAAAGAAACAATGCTGTCTGCAGAAGTTTTGGCACCTAAGTTAACCCATGAGTGTGCCTAACATATAAAGAGAAATTTTTAAAAAGTGAATGAGAACCTTTCGAGTCTGTAATACTCGAGAGAGTTACATGCATTCAGACTTCTGTAAAAATATCAGGCTAACTATTTACTTCTACTTAAATGGGTAGAATTTGCACAACCTTCAAACTAAATACCACTGCACTTATTTACTTTAGGAGGAAAAAAAAGAGAGACAACTAAAAATAATAAAAATAAAAATAATTAAAAAAAAAAAACACTTTAAAAAGAGCATTGTCTTACAGTCTTAGTAAAGGTTATACAAAGTCCGAAATAAGAAAGAAAATATCTACTGCTTAATGCATATCTTAGGTCTTACGTGTTTTGGTAAGGACCATTTTGACTGCTATTGAATCAGTCTGTCTTGTTAAATTCGCTGGGCCAATTTTTACTTACACTTTAGCACAATTTCTTTGTTCCTCACACACATTTTCTTATTATAGTACTTCCCACGCTCATTGTAAGACATAATAATGGACTTTCTGCTGTGGTCTGACATGAAAATCCAGAGCAGTCAGAAGACTGTAAAGCACATGGCCAAGAAAATTATCAGTTCCTCAGTATACAGAATGTGTCCAAGATAACACACATAGAAGTTGTCTTCTGTTTGCTGGCAGACTGCACTTTTGTCACTTTTTTACAGAGGCAGTTTATTACAGATATTAAGAAACATTGCATGAGATCCTGAAGTTGTAAAGAAAATGAAGTAAGATGGTGGTGCACAAGCTAGATGTACTCCTAGAGACATCAATCTTCTGAATTGCAAAGGCCATTGATATGTACCCATGGTTCAAAGAGAGATATTGGCAACACAAAAATGGCGGTAATTCAGTAGTATGTACACACAGTTCATATGAGCTAATGAAGTAATTTTATGCACTTACTTTTACTTTAGATACTAAAATTCTCATCAGGTTCTAAACAAACATTGTTTGGCTCACTGCTTCAGATTCAGGGACAATAGTAGGTAGAATGCCATCTCTGACAATGTAGCTCCAAGGAATGGGAAAGAACATTTGCGACCAAAACAAATCAATCCAAAAACAGATTCACAGATTCACAGATTCACAGATTTCTCTAGGTTGGAAGAGACCTCAAGATCATCGAGTCCAACCTCCGACCTAACACTAAGTACTCCACTAAACCATATCCCTAAGCTCTACATCTAAACGTCTTTTAAAGACCTCCAGGGATGGTGACTCCACCACCTCCCTGGGCAGCCCGTTCCAATGCTTAATAACCCTTTCGGTAAAGAAGTACTTCCTAACATCCAACCTAAAACTCCCCTGTCGCAACTTTAGCCCATTCCCCCTCGTCCTGTCACCAGGCACGTGGGAGAATAGACCAACCCCCACCTCTCTACAGCCTCCTTTCAGGTAACTGTAGAGAGCGATGAGGTCTCCCCTGAGCCTCCTCTTCTCCAGGCTGAACAAGCCCAGCTCCCTCAGCCGCTCCTCGTAAGACTTGTTCTCCAGGCCCCTCACAAGCTTGGTCGCCCTTCTCTGGACTCGCTCGAGCACGTCCATGTCCTTCCTGTAGCGAGGGGCCCAAAACTGAACACAGTACTCGAGGTGCGGCCTCACCAGAGCCGAGTACAGGGGCACAATCACTTCCCTCGACCTGCTGGCCACACTGCTTCTTATACAGGCCAGGATGCCGTTGGCCTTCTTGGCCACCTGAGCACACTGCTGGCTCATATTCAGCCGACTATCCACCAATACTCCCAGGTCCTTCTCGGCCAGGCAGCTTTCCAGCCACTCATCTCCCAGCCTGTAGCTCTGCTTGGGGTTGTTGCAGCCCAGGTGCAGGACCCGGCACTTGGCCTTGTTGAACTTCATGCAGTTGACCCCAGCCCATCGCTCCAGCCTATCCAGATCCTCCTGCAGAGCCTTCCTGCCCTCGAGCAGATCGACACACGCACTTAGCTTGGTGTCATCTGCAAACTTACTGAGGGTGCACTGGACGCCCTCATCCAGATCATCAATAAAGATATTAAAGAGGACCGGCCCCAGTACCGAGCCCTGGGGGACTCCACTAGTGACCGGCCTCCAACCAGATTTGACTCCATTCACCACAACTCTCTGGGCCCGGCCATCCAGCCAGTTTCTAACCCAGCGAAGCGTACGCCAGTCCAAGCCCCGAGCAGCCAGTTTCTTGAGGAGAATGTTGTGGGGAACGGTGTCAAAAGCCTTACTGAGGTCAAGGTAGACCACGTCCACAGCCTTTCCCTCATCCACCAAGCGCGTCACTTGGTCATAGAAGGAGATCAGGTTCGTCAAGCAGGACCTGCCTTTCATAAACCCATGCTGACTGGGCCTGATCGCCTGCTTGCCCTGCAAGTGCCGCGTGATGACCCTCAAGATAATCTGCTCCATGAGCTTCCCCGGCACTGAGGTCAAACTGACAGGCCTATAGTTCCCCGGGTCTGCCCTCCGGCCCTTCTTATAGATAGGCGTCACATTGGCTAGCCGCCAGTCAACCGGGACCTCCCCCGATAGCCAGGACTGCCGATAAATGATGGAAAGCGGCTCAGCCAGCTCCTCCGCCAGTTCTCTCAGTACCCTTGGGTGGATCCCATCCGGCCCCATCAACTTGCGCACATCCAAGCTCCGTAGCAGGTCGCCAACCATTTCCTCATGGATAGCGAAGGCCACATCCAGCTCCCCATCCCCTTCCACCAGCTCAGGGCACTGGGTGTCCGGAGAACAACCGGTATTGCCGCTAAAGACTGAGGCAAAGGCGGCATTAAGCACCTCAGCCTTTTCCTCATCCTTAGTAACTAGGTTTCCCCTCGCATCCAGTAAAGGATGGAGATTCTCCCTAGTCCTCCGTTTCGCGTTGATGTATTTGTAAAAGGATTTTTTGTTGTCTTTAACGGCAGTAGCCAGATTGAGCTCCAGATGAGCTTTGGCCTTTCTAATTTTCTCCCTGCACAGCCTCGCTACATCCTTGTAGTCCTCCTCAGTGGCCCGCCCTTTTTTCCAAAGATTATAAACCCTCTTTTTTCTGCTAAGCTCCAGCCGCAACTCTCTGTTGAGCCAGGCCGGTCTTCTTCCACGCCGGCTCATCTTTGGGCACGTGGGGACGGACCGCTCCTGTGCCATCACGATTTCCTTCTTGAGGAGCGCCCAGCCTTCCTGGACTCCTCTGCCCTTCAGAACCGCCTCCCAAGGGACTCGGCCAACCAGCGTCCTGAGCAGCTCAAAGTCAGCCCTCCGGAAGTCCAAGACAAACCACCATCATTTGGCTTGCATTCCCACTAAATTAGAAAGTTTCGCAGTACCTGGAATGCAAATAATTTCAGAGGTTTGCTGGGTTTGATTGCAGGTCATAGAGGTATATGCTTTTTCTCGGAAGGTTTTTCCTTGCTTCTTGACCTACAATACCTGGGGCAGAAAATTAGCATAGGTTGTTCATATGTCTCTTCCTCAAAAAGCAATTATAAAGTGTCTTGACTACCATATTGTTTTTCATAAAAGGTTGTCCATAAGATTCTTCCACAGAAGTGCTGCTGTGCTCCTGATCCCAGGGGTCAGGTTAATCAAAGTAATGGAAAACATTTTCAGAAATTATTTGTATGTTGTACATATGCAGTTTAGTTTCACAACAGTTAATATTTGGAAGTTTGGTCTTTTTGAGCAACTGCTCAAAAAACTGCTCATTGAACTGTACAAGAGGGTGTGAAATTCTATTTCCTCTGAGCTAGCAGAAGCTTTTCTTACTCCTTAAGATGAGTCATAACTTCCTCTATGTGTCTTGCATCTAGGTTAGGTAAGTTCTGCATTTTGTTCACAGAAAGTAACATACACAAACATATAGGTGCTTCATTCGCCTCTGAATCTCCTTTCTAGATTAAAAGCACAAATTTTCCTTGCTTTTGTATGATATTAAATGAGAAAGTACTTAAGGGAAGATTCATTTCGGTGTCATCTTTAAAAGGTCTGTGTTGTGATGCCATTTTCAAAATCTCTTTGTTTTCTACTACATTATAGAAGTCAAAACTGCCCCAAAATAACCACGCAAGGACTAGAATAACACATTGTGCATAGCAATACTCTTGCTATGATGAATTTTGAAAAGGAGTGCTGGGTAGAAGTCTGGACCTGCCTAGACTCAAGACACGTTCTGATGTTTCTATATGTTTTCACTTTCTATAAATACTTTTCTATAACTTTTCTGTGATCAAACTGCTGCAAGTTACCTTAATCTATACAGTCCTTTAAGTCATCTAGGTCTTATCTTTCCTGTGCATTTTCCATTACCAGAATCAATGCCTTCCTTTTGGTATATTTGATTTCATGAATGAGTAGAATGTTATTCTGCCTCTGACATGCCCAAGATATTGCATTATTTATGACACTTTTTCTCTCCCATCGCTTTTCTTAACTCTTAATTCCCAAAGCCTATTTTATGTCTTTTTTTTTGGCAATGTATATGAGATGTTTTCTGTATAATACAGTTATACTTTTCCTTCCTTAAAAAATAAATTAAAAAATAAAATAAAAAATAACAGTTTACTTTTTCAGTGCTTTTTATGCATGTGATATTATGGCAAGATATGAACTTAGATAACTGAAAATCCACCAATGCAATATTTGAACAAAGCAAATAATCTATTGGTTTGTAGCTAATAATATAACACATTGTATTCTGCTTTGAATATTTGAGTTGTCTATATATACACATCAATACTTCATTTAATTCAGCTTTTATTTTATTTTTTAATTTTTATGTGCAATGTTAGGCTACGTGGATATCTTTGTAACACAGTTCTGCTGTCTGACTGAATTAAAGCCTGTCATATTTTAAGGCCAAAATCTAACACTGATTAAATTTTAATTTTTCTGTTCTTATTCTGTAGTGCATACTTAGAATGTCCATGCTGTGTATGATTCCTGATTTTATTTTTTGATTTAGATGCGGAACATATCTTGTTGATTTATAACTCCTTGAGAACGATTTCATCAAAATTCTTCTATCTTCCACAGTGTAAATATATCCTTAATTCTAGCGCTGCTTGAAAACAAAGCAGGGTTTGAAATAGGACTTTTTGGTGGTGTCTCATTCACATATGATAAATTCCTCTGCAGCTTCTGTGAGAATCTAGCTTCTGTTGTGCAATTGTGTGTGCCACTACTCAGATGATAGAAATATATTGGACATCTGTTTCATGAACAATGCCTTGTGCTTGACAGAATGCAATGTTATGGACATATTCCTTCAAATAGCTTCAAAGTAAAAATAAAATACAGCAAGGAATGACGACTATGTTTAGTTCCTTAATCTTCTGCCTCTATGCCCTTGTGGATTAATCTTGAACTTGGACAAATATGCCTGGCAAGAAAACGCTCTCACTCATTCTTGCTTGCTTCTTTTTAAATTTTCCAGACTCTCCAGCCTAGAGTGCACATAATTGTTTTCAATGAAGAACTCTCCAGTTCCTATACTCCCCAGTGGGATTTTCAAGCTCAGTAGACAATTAGATTTTCTAGTGGTTCTGCCAGTCATGCATTGGCACTGTATACCTACATTTAATATGCTTAAGGTATGTGAGTACTCAACTCTGGAGAGGCCGCACCTCGAGTACTGTGTTCAGTTTTGGGCCCCTCACTACAAGAAGGACATTGAGGTGCTCCAGTGAGTCTGGAGAAGGGCAGTGAAGCTGGTGAGGGATCTGGAGAACAAGTCTTATGAGGAGCGGCTGAGGGAGCTGGAATTGTTCAGTCTGGAGAAGAGGAGGCTCAGGGGAGACCTTATCACGCTCTATGAGTACCTTAAAGGAGGCTGTAGCGAGGTGGGGATTGGTCTATTCTCCCACGTGCCCAGTGATAGGACGAGGGGGAATGGGCAAAAGTTGTGCCAAGAGAGATTTAGGTTGGATATTAGGAAGAACTTCTTTACCAAAAGGGATGTTAGGCATTGGAATGGGCTGCCCAGTGAAGTGGTCGAGTCACCATCCCTGGAGGTCTTTAAAAGATGTTTAGATATAGAGCTTAGGGATATGGCTTAGTGGAGGTCTTGTTAGTGTTAGGTCAGAGGTTGGACTAGGTGATCTTGGAGGTCTCTTCCAACCTAAATGATTCTGTGATTCTGAGTCTGATTTGCAAAGTTCTTTTAAAGAAGAATATTATTTAGCAGTCTGCAGGGGTGATGCTGGGGAGTTGTGCAGGTTGGCTTAGGAATCAGGGTTCAGCCTTGAAAGATAGGGAATTACATCTGCTCATCATTCTTTTTGCTTTTATTTAACCTGATTGTTTGTCTGTAATAAGTACCATAAGTACTTTGCATCACAGTTCGCATCCTTACTATTTTCAAAAACATTTTTCCACACATGCATGGTCACTTCTAAGGAACTGATGTAAACCTACCAAAGTCAGGAGAAAGACTTGTTCACCCTATTCTCCCTGAGAAACGAATCTGTTGTCTCCCTCATCATAGTAAACAGCTAAACAGAGCATTTGAGTATTCTTGGTAATATCTATAGATGGACAGAAAATTAAAGGTAGTTAAAATGGATTAATCATTGTTTGCATTCTCTGAGAATATTATAGACAGTCATCTTCATTAGTCTTCAAGGAAAGCAGTATTTACGTATGAAAGAAGATCAGAAAGAATGCATTTAAATTTAAACACACACATTTTCAGATGAGCTGTGAAAATTTCCTGTGAAATGGGTCTTTGTTCTACATAGTTTAACTTATTCTGTGCGAATGTGAAAGTTAAACTGACTGTTGCTTAGAAAACAAAGAAGAAAGGATTTGGTGTTACTTAACAAAAGAAAGCAATGTGAAAAAGAAATTTGAAAATCATGTAACTCTTCCTAATTTTTCCGAAAAAAAAAAAATGGGGCTTCTTAGCTTTGTCAAGTTCAGTTTTTCAACTGGTTCATTAATGAACCAGTTATTCCACCAAGAAAGTAATCATAACATTTTCTAAGAAAGTTAGGAGATATTTTTAAACATTTTCTTGCAGTGAAATAAGGTGATTTTTTTTTTCAGCTAGTGGGCTTTTTTTTCTTTTATATTTTTTCTCCTTTGTCCAGAACATCTCTATATGTAATATGCCACTTCATTTTTCTTTCTTCAGCCTCACAAAGCAACTCATTCAACAAATTCAACAAATCTATGGTAGTTTGTATCAGAAGAATAACTCATCCTGAAATAGTAACACTTTTTGCATTAAGTCATATAAAGCTATGGCAATTAGGTGAAAAATCATAACTATCAAGCACACTTTTATATCTAAATTCAGTTACTGAATAATTCCATTTTACAGAATACTCAGAAATCTTCAGAATATAAAGCAGAAAGCTTCTCTTCATTTTCTAGTGGAATAGAATAAGAGATTTGTTTTTATCTATTTGTGGACATTCCATAAAGAGGAAAATGAGGTTGAATTCCTGAAATAAGTTATTCACTGCTAATTATACAGTGCTCTAACATCAATGGAAAAATCAACCATAAATGTACTGCAGTAGCTCAGCAACGTGAATAGCAAGTGTAGCTGTTCCCTGATGCACATGAATACAAGATGCTAAATTGTATGAAAATGGCCCCAGGATATTGTTTCAGATTCTGTATTGGTTTCTGTATGAATAGCACTGCTGCAGTGGAAAGCAAAAGAAAACAAACAACTCGGAATTTTTCTACTGGTTAAAAATATATCAGGTAAAATCCAATATTCCAGTGGATCAGGAATTCAGGTTAAGTTACAAACATTCACTTGGCCATTGCTTTTATTCTTTACCATATTATCCTGGATATTTTTTTACTTGACAATAAATAAATAAATAAATAAATAAGGTTTATTCTTCACATCTCACTTCTCTTTTTGCTTTGATCCTTCAAGTGGGCCTAATCCTGTGTTTGTAATATCATAATCCCCTGCTATGGAAATTAATGTGGTGTCACACATATTCAGTATTATGCAGCTCCAGTGCCAGAAGGGACAGTGAGCTTTGAAAAGCGCAAGATATTTTAAAGAAAATAAATAAATACCCAAGCAAACAAATATGCAATCTTTTCTATACATATGTAATGTGGCCAAAATTGTGTAATGTTACTGAAAGCATAATTTGCTCCACTGGATTTGAAAGGTCCATTCAGTGATCCCCTCCCCCCACCCCCCCCCTACCCCCCCCACCCCAGCTTTTCAGGTAGGCATATATATTGATTTCAGATATGAGAGGACTAAAAAGGCATAATGTCAGTGTGAAACTATCAAGGGATAGATTTTTTCTAAAATAGTCACATGAATCACTGGAAGATTTTTTTTGGAAATTAATCCTTCTAATGGTTCCAATTCTTTCCACAGGAGAAGGTCAAAGTAAAGGAAATACCTCTCATCTTTTGGGAAGATGGGGTGAAATTCTCAAGCAAACCCTCAAAACTATTTATCATTTCCATAGCTCATGCAAATGAGAAGAACTCGGCACCATCTTCTCAAACATTTCTTGGACTTCTTTCTGTCTTGCAGGCTCCAGGTCAGAGATATACTGCTGGAGTCCTACAGAGTCAGGTTTTCTGAGACTGTTAGTAGTCCCAGTATCGCTCTGAAAATGGAATATCCTCTTCACATATAGGTATGTTGGTGTTCAATATCTCCTTGTGAAATCCCCTCATTTTCTTCTATTCTTGTCTTTTGCTTGTGAATAAAATATTTTTGTTTTTGCTAACTTCTATTTTAAATGCTGCTACTGAGAAGGGAAAAAAAAAAAAGAAAAAACAAAACAAACAAAAAAAACCCACCATTCTAATGTGCATTTCATTTGAGAATAAAGTGTCCATAATTGTTTTGCTGATACTGTGATACTGAAAATCTGCAAACAGACAAAGTAACAATAAGATTCATTGTAATAGGCGTGCTGAGGGGAAGTGAACTGTAAAATCGTTGTCTGTAAGTCCATTTAAGGACTTGTCCCTTCATTCCACATATCTCTTTCCCCAAAGCACTTCAAAATGTGTTTTTAATTATCTTGAACATCTGATTAATTTTTACATTGCAAACTGCAGCCCTGGTGGGAAGATACCTGTCAAGGCGTAGCAAGAATAAAATGCATCTCTTCTGAAAAGTCTGGGAGTCCATTTTTCAACTCTTGTATTACCATTCTCAGGCTTATTTTTTCAAGCATTAATCTCAAAATACTGCTGGCAAACGGTTTATTTGGTGGTTCATTATACTGCCCAGCAGGCAGTGAAATCAGCAAGAGCATGGGCTTGTTGGGCTGCTCCATATGTTTATTTGCTAGCATGTACAAAAAACAACCTCACACACAGATCCTGAAAATGCTGAATCAAGCAAATATGGAAAGAGAGGCTGGAAGATGGAGTGGAGGATGGGGAGAGAAGACAAATTCAGATGGGAAATTTCTTTCTTGGCAGAGGAGAGAAACATCAGGGCACTGAGTACACCCATAAACATTACTCAGCCAGTCAGAGCAGTCCCATCTGAGATCCCCCAGGAACTTTCTGCCTTTGGCATGGGGGCTCTACTCAAGCCCTGGCTGAAGTTCAGCCCCAGGACTTCCGCACAGCTCCAGGCTGACCTCCAAGCCTCACAGACACCTGAGGCAGCATGCAGAGGCAGCCCTGAGGCCTTCTCTACCATATTCAGCACCCAGAACAGCCCCTGGTCTCCCCCTTCCCAAACTGCTCAGTGGGGTTAAGCTAAAGTACAGGACTTTCTCAGTCAGATGCAACTTGTCTTTTCTCCTACCCAAAAGTTACTTGTCGCTGGTTGGTGATGGAAATAACAAGAATATCACCAAAGGAGTAGAGAGATTGGATTGGATTTGAGAGCTGGGCAGTCACCAACTGCATTTAACAAAAGCAAGTGCCAGGTCCTGCACCTGGGACGGAGCAACCCTGGCTATACGTACAGACTGGGCGATGAGACGCTGGAGAGCAGCCCCACAGAGAGGGATCTGGGGATTGTGTTTGACAGCAAGTTGAATATGAGCCAGCAGTGTGCCCTGGCAGCCAGGAGGGCCAACCACATCCTGGGATGCATCAAGCACGGCATTGCTAGTCGGTCGAGGGAAGTAATTTTCCTGCTCTACTCTGCACTGGTGCGGCCTCACCTTGAGTACTGTATGCAGTTCTGGGCACCACAGTACAAAAAGGACATTGAACTGTTGGAGAGTGTCCAGAGGAGGGCGATGAAGATGGTGAAGGGCCTAGAGGGGAAGACATATGAGGAGCAGCTGAGGTCACTTGGCCTGTTCAGCCTGGAAAGAGGAGGCTGAGGGGGGACCTCACTGCGGACTACAGCTTTAAGATGAGGGGGAGTGGAGGGGCAGGTGCCGATCTATTCTCTTTAGTGATCTGTGACAGGACCTGAGGGACTGGTGTCAAGCTGCGACAGGGGAGGTTCAGGCTGGATATCAGAAAGAGGTTCTTCACTGAGAGGGTGGTCGCACACTGGAACAGGTTCCCCAGGGACGTGGTCAGTGCACCAAGCCTGTCAGAGTTTAAGAAGTGTTTGGACTGTGCTCTGTCTTATGGCCTGAATTTTTGGCTAGACCTGTGTGGTGCCATTAGTTGGACTCGATGATCCTTGTGGGTCCCTTCCAACTTGGGATATTCTATGATTCTATGAAAGGAGTAGAGATGTGGGAAAATTTATAATACTATATATACTGTGATTATTTTGTCTTTATTTCATTCAGGGAGGTCAAGTTCAAGATGTTTATCATATTAAGTCAGGGACATACTATGCTTGAATTTATGCAAACATAGAAGACAGCAGCTGAGCTGAAGATTTCATAATCTCAGTAGCTGGCAGAAAAGTTTCCAGGCAGCTATTCTGCCAGACAAGGTGATGAATTAGAGGATGTTTCAGCCCATTGGGTAGAACAGGATTAGCTATACCTATTCCGCTCTCCTTTTTTCCTTACCAAATTTCTCAGACAATTTCAGCAATGTAACAGATGTCTGCAACTTAGTTGTTCTCTCCACCTCATTCAAATAAAGAAAATAATTGTACAGTGAAGTATGTTGTAGTAGAGCTTGTTAACATACGTGTTAAAGTAGAAACCAGGTATAACTTGTGCTTAGAACAGAGGGCAGGTAGATCCAGGATGGTCCTGAGTTCTTGAGAGGTTTCATTACTGGATCTTGGACTGACCTTAAAAAAATATCTTCCATATGCATAGTCTTTCTATTCAAGTGGCAAATAAGGAAACAGGAAGAAAACAGGTTTTTAGAGACCTTTAAAAGGATCTGTGGAAAAATAGAGGAATGGAATGGAATGGAATGGAATGGAATGGAATGGAAAGGAAAGGAAAGGAAAGGAAAGGAAAGGAAAGGAAAGGAAAGGAAAGGAAAGGAAAGGAAAGGAAAGGAAAGGAAAGGAAAGGAAAGGAAAGGAAAGGAAAGGAAAGGAAAGGAAAGGAAAGGAAAGGAAAGGAAAGGAAAGGAAAGGAAAGGAAAGGAAAGGAAAGGAAAGGAAAGGAAAGGAAAGGAAAGGAAAGGAAAGGAAAGGAAAGGAAAGGAAAGGAAAGGAAAGGAAAGGAAAGGAAAGGAAAGGAAAGGAAAGGAAAGGAAAGGAAAGGAAAGGAAAGGAAAGGAAAGGAAAGGAAAGGAAAGGAAAGGAAAGGAAAGGAAAGGAAAGGAAAGGAAAGGAAAGGAATAGTTCAGTTGGAAAGGACCTTCATAGATCATCTAGTTCAACCACCTGACCTCTTCAGGGCTAACCAAAAGTTATAGCATATTATTGAGGGCATTGTTCAAACATCTCTCGAACATCGACAGGCGTGGGGCATCAACCACCTCTCTAGGAACCTTTTTCCAGTGTTTGACCACCCCCACAGTAAAGAAATTTTTCCTTCTATCCAGTGTGAACCTCCCTTGGCACAGTTTTGTGCCATTCCTATGTGTTCTGTCATCAGTTACCAGGGAGAAGAGACCAGCACATCTATCTCTATTTCTGCACTTCAGGAAGTAGTAGAGAACAAAGATGTCACCTTTCAGCCTTCTCTTCTCCAGATTAGACAACCCAAGTGTCCTCAGTCTCTCCTCATCAGTCATGTCTTCTAACCCTTTTACCATCTTTGTTGCCCTCCTCTGGGTGCTTTCAAGGACTTAAAATCCTTTACATGTCTGTCTAATTTATCAGTCCCCAGAAAAGCACAACTCTAGCAAACAGTGAGAAAGAGTCTAAGGAAATGACATTTAGCTAATAATAGAAACATTGGGATTATATCTCCCTTGAATTTATCCCTTAGAGTCCTCCAACAGAGAAGACACATACTTGTGAAGCTGTCAGCTGAAAAGTTTCCTTTACCAAAAGCATAGCTTTGGTAGCTGCTGTGTGATTATACATGTATGTGAAATGCTTAGTGATTTCTATTGTTTTGGTATGCTTGTGTTGTAACCAATAAGCTTGAGACTAACCAACAAACCTCCTGTAAGACAGAGTTCATTGTCTGTGATATTCTATCCTCATGGCTGCGGTTGTTTTTACAGTAAAATGTAACTGTGTATGTAGGAAATCAGGAACCTAAATAAATGTAGGACATTAGCAAACAGTAAAGGTAACTTGTAACCCCTTGATCTTGTAGTCTTTAAACTGCCACAGTTCTTTTTGATACTAGTCAAGGAATGTGTTGGTATAGCAGATATACAAAGAAGTGTATTAGCCATAGCTGAAATTCTTAAAGATAACCTTTATAAATTTCAATGACAGTTTCTCAGAATCAGATGTAGGTTTTGAAGTGTTTTCTTAATCTGTGAAAGATATTGTAGTCAGTTATGATATTTTATTCTTTAGGTAATTCCATTGACTTCATATACTTTTCAAAAGTAGAGTAATACACAGATAAGGTTAAAAATGAGAAGTATTGCACCCCCCAGCTGGTATCTGCCATACCAGCACTGGGATATGTCACAGTTTAAAATAAACCCCATTGCCTAAATTCCCCAGTACAACTTTTTGAAGTGGCTTCCTTTGCAAATCGGCTGCTACTAATAAGAACTGAATGATTTATATGTGGAATACTGAAAATAAATTCTACATTTTGGACTACTCCCCATTCATCCAAATAACAGAGGAGAGGCTGATTTTCATACAGGACAGGATAATTGAAATCAAATATATTATTTCAGAAAATAATTAGAGTAAAATAAATAATTAAATCTTGCTAGATTATTGCAGAATGACTCCTGTGAAACTCTTGGCAAGAACAGGCTTCAGTGAAGTCAGTTCCAGCACTTAGCTTAATTCATGGAGGTCAGGAAGACAAGTCTATCTGCTTGGCTAGTACATCTTTCTTGCACACAACAGTCTTTGAAGAAATATGTGCTGAGTACAAAGGTTTAATATTATTACATTCTTTCAAATACAGCCCAGTGTCAGCTGGACTATTTGAATGTGCCTCAGTGTGTAATTGTTCTGTCTAGCAATGTATGAAAGTATGTAAAACCAAATTAGATTAGAAGAAAAAAGACTGTAACATTCATTGTATCCTGTACTGTTGGTTTGCCCATCCAGACAAGAATGCAGTAAAGGCTTCAGTCACGTTTGCTGTAAACCAAAAAAGAATAAGACTTATACCCACAATTTACTCTCCAGCCAGGTGGCAGCAGAAGTTAATTCTTTAGGAAGCAATGCCATTGTATGTCAACTTGACCCTGCCTCAGCATGGGATTCAGAATACCTTCCAATAATAGTATAGCGCATTACAGTGCAAAAACAAAATTATGCATTCCAGTCCCTAATTCCACTATCCCAAGAAAAACAAAAGTAAGACTGATTGATACAAGTCACTATTTTAGCAATGTACAAATCTCAGCAGCAGGAAGGATGCTCAGAGGAGACAACAGTTTTCAGATGCATAAACCGTGTTAAAGAATTAAGCTGAATTCTTTAATTATCACAATAAATCCTACGTAAATAGGATTTAGATTCACAGCTATGGTTTTATTGGCCAGATAGGTGATTTTTTATGCTTTTTATTTATTTTTTTCCCCCCAGATTCGGTTTTGATTCAGTTGTACAAAGGATGACTTTTAATACCTCAGAATACAAGTACCGCCATGATAGAATAAGGGTAGAGTTTTCAAAAATTCCTAAAGGACATGGATCTCTCAGGCTTTTATGAATATCTGACTCAGTTTATCACTCATTACAAATAATTATTGAAAAGAAAAGCAACAACAACAACAACAAAACTGTGTAACATGCAACTATGCAATTATGCTATGGTCCAAGGATATTTTTTTCCCTTTTTAATATTTTAAGTTAATAATATATGTAAATGTCACTAATAATAGGGGATGTTCTATGCACATTCAATAATCTTAGCATAATAAGATATATCATTGTTTGTTTTTAAAGCAATTTTGCCTGCTTTAATACAGACATTGAAGATCAGGCACAGACATTTGAGATCCTAAGCAGAAGCTTGCTTCACAAGGCAGCCAATGACTATTTCTGAGAATTGGTATTCTTCTGCATGCCCCAGAATTACTAGTCATATTAAGAGTCTTGACCCTGAGTCTCTGAATATTCTCAGAATGAGCATTGCAGATTCCAGTGTCCATTTTTACTAATCTCAGCTATGATTATTAGCCCTGGAAAGAAAGGTAAGCATTTTCAGATTATGATTTTAATAGTAATAATTTGGGGTGAGGTTTTAGCTAAACTATCCAGCTTCAATCGAGGTTATGATCCTTTCACAGCTGAGGTTAATACTGTAAATACCAGTTATGCCCCTTGCTGAATGACCGTTTCAGTAATTCACTGGAGTGAAATAACCTGTTTCCAGAAATGAAGATCCTCTAAAGGTTTTGACAAGAAACTATATAAAGCAGTAATCAAAAGCAATGCTGCAGAATAGGATAATGCTGTCTTAAGTCTTATTTAATTTTGGTGATATAAAGATTTCTTCCTTCCTAAGAATTCAGACTAAAGGGAGAAAGTAATTCTGTAATTTACACCTCTGACATTAAGCTGAAAAGCAGCACTGCAGACACCTGCTTCAGAATTGTCATTGTTTCCATGGTGCCACTTTCTATCACCTATTTTTAATAGTTTACACAACAAGATCAAGGGTGTCCCAGCTGTTACTGCCACTGTTGCTAAGCAACCTTTAAATCAGAGTTCAAGAAGACAAAGAATCATGCTTGAAAAATTTCTCAAGTGTCTGATTTCCCCCTTCTTCTTCTGTCTACACAATTTTTCAGATGCCATGTTTTTTGTTTCTTTTTTTTTTTTCTTCCCTTTCAAATTCTGTGTGAATCAACAGAAGTCTCCTAAAGGAATAAGCTAGTTTAAGGTCCAACTTCCACTTACAAAAGCCACAATTTTATGCAAAAAAGGAAGCTGTAGCATTTAATAGGGGGCTTATAGCATTAACTTTTTATTCTTATTATTTATTAAAATATTGTTAGGGCTCTGTAACCCTCTGCTGCTATTATGTAACATCTGTGCATGACTGCATCATGGACCGACATACTGATCAATGGAGGGAGATTCAGAGCTTGCAGGGAATTTTAATGTCCCCCTGGACCTTCTGGAATCATAATGCCATCATCTGCAAAAGGTGCAGAGATCAAAATCCCCCATCAAGAAGAATGAGAATTTAGAATGAATGAATCTGGAGAATTTGGGGGCTGGACCAATGTTCTAGAATGTCTAATTATTTTTTGAACTTTGTTGCTAAACCATTAGCATCCCTTCCCCGAGAAATTATATGACACAACTTTTTCATTAGGTACATTAGCTGTGTTAATGTTGGAAATAAAGCAGCGCAGTGGAATATAAGGGTAAAGGAAAATGTAAAGTTAAGAGATCCTGTGCTTCATTTAAAATATTTGCTTGGACCAATAGCCTTTTCTTTGTAAGGCTATTGGTCCAGGCTATTCCTTTATGTACCCATGTAAGCTTTTATGTCACCCTAAATGCTTCCTCCCATATCATATCTGCCTGAACCCTTTCCCTTCTTTACACCACTCACTACAACCATCAGGACCATTCCTTACCCTTTTCTATTTCAATTTATTATTATTATTATTATTAATTGCACACACAGTCTTGGTAGATTTTCTTTCAAATTCTGTAGATGAAAAACATTTTCTGCCACTTCTCATCACCTGTTCATATTCCCAAAGCCACTGTTGTTCCCCCAAATAAATTCCTCTCCTGGTTTTTAACATTCACACTAATCCATGATTTACCAGTCAGGTGAACAATTCACTCACTTCATACTGAACATGTCAAATAATTATTTTCACTCATATAAGAAAAAAAAAAAAGTCTGCTCAGTTTTCAATTTGAAAAAAAATTTAATGCAATTTCAATGTCCATAAGAGGTGCCAGATTGTCTCTGCCTCATTAACTATCTTGAACTTGAGAAACTTCCTAGAAGGTATAAGTAATAGCTTATTCTCTGTGTCTCTTCAGCCCTTGTCTTTATGTTTGACTGCTTTATAGAGGCTTCTCAGCAAGAGTACCAGTTGTGAAGGCACTTTTTATTTATTTGTTTGTTTATTTGCTTGCCTAATGTCAGGAAACATTCATCCCGTGGGAAGAGGGCTGAGATCACAAAATTCATTTCAGGGAGGTTGCTGTACTGTTGGATGACGCAACCTTTGTTCTCTGTCTGCCTGATCTGACTCTGAAGCTGCCACAGGGAAATAAATAACTCAGTCTGTGAAACCATTTGACCCTTATTTTCATGTTATCTAGGTTGGTGTAAATTAGGAGAAACTTCACTACATTACGGAATGATCAGTGGTGTAAAATTGCCATAAGTAGGACAGTCGACTTTTAGAACTTTTATCCAAAATGTAAGTCTGCTGCCAGTGTTTAATGTGCTTGCTAAAGGCAATCTTACAGTTCTGAGTTAATGAATAGATCATGCATCAGATTTATTACTCTGCAACCTGCCAAGGAAAGATAGCCTCTTAAAACTCTTATGTAGAAACTTACATATAATAAGTTCATCAATCCTCACTAACATACTGAAAATATTTTCTTTTTTTTTTTTTTTCTTTTTTATCTGGATTCTAAGAATCTCTCTACATTTTGCCACCCCAAAATTCTGAGAAATGTACTTTGCTTGAATAAATGCTGTTACAATAATATTTCCTCTATTTGTGTTAACATATTTCTATGCCCAAAACCACAAATAAGAAATTTTCTGGCAGACTAGTTTGGAAACTGTGAAAACTTTTTTTTTTTTTCCCAAATAATTATGGAATACAGCTTCTTATTCTTATTTTACAAGATGTTTTTAGTACCTATGTCACTAAATATATTTTTCAGAATTTCTGTGTTTAGCAGAATCCTGTTTACAGTCATTAAGTGAACAAGCCAATTTAAAAATGGTGACACAAACTAGGTCCAGGTCCAGGGCCCTGGTACCTGTTAGGGTATGAAGGCAGAATCCCAGTCTTCAGTCCCAGCCATGCAGTCGTGATGACTGAAGAAGAAAGTTAAAAATGTGATTAAGAGACACTTGCTGAACAAATGTGTTCCTTGGCTTCCCTGCTGCATGTGTGGGAAGCTTTGCAGTGCACAGCTGGGTGTTAATGCTGAAAGCCAGCACTGAGAAAATCAGCCACTGCCTCTGCCAGAGCAGGAAATGCCTGCAGCAGCAGTGCAGCACAATGGGCAGGATACATCATTTGGGCTACTCCCAGAGAGCTGTTAACATGGTTGCCTCAGTGCTTAGCTGTACAGAAATAGTTTCTCAGGTTCAAATTATTGATCAGGGTATCACTGAGCTAAGCACTATACAAACAGAAAACAAAAGCAGGGTTGGTTTTGGCCCTGGAGAGCTGTGCAGCCTCCTATAAGGCACGCTCACAGCAGCATTTCTCTCTCTCTGAGTGAACAGTCCCTCAGACTACAAAGGAGTCACTGGGAATATCATTGCAAATAGACGCACTTTGCTTTCCTTTCTCTAACCCTTTGTAAATTAGGATCCAAATCGCGTAATGAGAGTTTAAATTTACAGTGTAGCATAAGATAAACAAATGAACTGAGCATGATTTAATCAAACAACATACCATTTTACATGCTGAAAGCAGTTCAGCACAGTTATCACTTCTGGAATTTCAATTTCTATCACTGTGTAAGATTAAATCAATATTAACAGCACTAGTATAATACAAATAATAATAACTTTAAACTCATATTTTCCTTCCAGAATTCAAACTCATTGTAATTTGATCTCAAGATCTGGATTGCAGAGGTTCCTCCTGCAATCTGTTACTCATACTATGTGAGGGACACATTCACTTCACCTCGTACCCCTTTCTTGGTAATGTCAACAAAAAGAAAATGAGCATTTTGGAATGCAGGTGTATCTCAAAGACACTTTGAAGATCAAGACAAAGAATCTGAGGACTTTATTCCTCTGATGGGTCAAATACTTATTAATATTAATAAGTGTGCAATTTCATTGATGGGATTCAACTTTTTTCATTTAGCAAGTCTTCCGTTATGAAACTATCACAGGGCAATTTATAAGCATTTGTTCAACTCTTCCTTCATGAATCACAAATCATCTCCATAAAGAACTCTAGCAGACTGGTTTTTACAGAAAAACAGGGTTTAAATATCACTTGGAATATCACTAAGAATGGTGAGAATTAGTTGTGAAGAAAATAAAGGATAGTTAGCACAAATAAACGGAGAAATGTTAAAACAATAAACAATTACTTTCTAATTTCAAAGATGTCATATTGCGTTCTTTATTCTGATTGTGGAAAATTAGCCATTGACTATCAGGAACAATTGATTTTCCTTCACAGATGTTTTCTAATTACATCTGAGCACTGAAAATTCTAGTGCTGCCACTCAGCTGTGCAAGGAATGTCTTCAGTTGGTTTTCTTATTACAGTAAGTGTCCTGTTGTCCTGCTCAAGACCAAAGGTCTGTGGTGCTTTCCTAGTAAACCCTGATGTTTTTTTTTTATGTATGTTGGAAGAGTCAGACATTTTACATTACAACAGACTGGAATGACATGTAGAAACTGTCAGCACACATGCAGCTGTAGGAATTTTTCTTTCCTGCTCTGTTTGGCTTAGTAAATTGTAGCTGGGGTATATTCATTAAGTTCTCAGAGCTACAACTTTCTCTGTATACACATATGTTTAAGTATACATGTACATACATATAGACATACATGTGTGTATGTATACATATATTTAGACATACACACATGTTAATATATATATATGTACACTGCAAAATTAAGGGATCACAAATAACATTAACAATGACTGACAGAATCTGACTGCTCAGTGTACTGAAAATATTTTCAAGAAAACGTACAAAAATTTGACAGGCAGATTTCCAGATCTAAAGTTCAGAAAGGAACTTCAAAGCAATTGTGGACTTCTTCAGATCTTATATGCAGTTGCAAGACACAGGTAGCTGGAAGGGTTGTTTGGTTCATTTGGTTTGCATTTTTATTACCTAGCTTCCTTTAATTCTGGGGATTCGACAACTATTTTGTGCTCAGACATCTTTCACCCTTTCACTCAAGTACAGTGTAATCCTACACCTCTGCAGTCTCATACGTACTATGCCTTACGTTCTATATACAATTCTCTGCAATCGAAAAGCAAGATTGTTTTTTTTCATCTATTGTCATTTCCCTTTGGAAATCTTCTTCCAACAGATTTCCAGAAGTTCAGGCTCTATTCAGATTTTCTACAGTTCAGCAAAGCGTCAGGGTGAAGGCTAAGGCACACAGTTATAAAGCCCAGGGTGAAGATAGAGTGGGGCTTGAACAGAGTCGCCGAAGAAAAGTGTAGGGATTCTTAGCAGCTGACTATTCATTTAACCTGGAAAAAAAAAGAAAAAAAAAAGGGGGGGGGGGGGGGGGGGGAGGGCATATTTTATGCCAGCTAATGAGAAATTCTATTGTTCATGACCACAAAGGTAAATGCTATTTTTTATAAGGTATTGGATACAAATACTGTTCTTTTTATTATTTGTTGACACATAACAGAGAAGAGGCTAAGCAGAGCTGTACTTATTTTCCTCCACTTATTGTAAGGAATAAAACTGTTATCAGAAATGTTATATTGTGCTAGTTGCTGGATTTTTTTTTTCCATAGCAGGTGATTAATATTGTTAGCAATATTACAGAAGCTTCCTCTTTCTCTTTGTTCTATGTGAGCTTACGACTGAATTTGTGGTGGTATATTCAACCTCCAATGAGATATTGGATTTAATGGGCTTTTATTAAAAAATTAACCATGACTATATGTATTGTTTGACTATTTTTCCTTTTTCTTCTAGGTATAAGCATATCTCTGAACGCAGATGCTAATGCATCATGTGAACTAATCCTCTGTTCTTGTCCTCTTTTCTGTGGTATATAGTATATGCTCCCGTGACAGCATTTGTAATTTCCTATAGGCTTCTTCCATCTATTCAGTACATCTAGACATGCCATTGTAAGAAACAGATAAATGTTGATCTTTTGTGTGGTTCAGAACAAAGTACACAAAAAGCACAAATTCAAGGGAAACATTTGTTGGTCTTAAACCTCCCTCATTGGATTTGGCTGGAGAAAATGGTCTATAGCTCCACAAAAAAAAAAAAAAAAAAAAAAAAAAAAAGTTTTTCCTCAAAAAAACTCTTAGCATTTTGGTTTCTACCCCCATTCTCTATGTTCTGTGGAATTTTTTCTTTCTCTTTCTCTCGCTCTTTCTGAAGCCACAAGTAGACCAGAAGGTGTCAAAGATAAAAAAGCTCTTGTTTTCTTGACACGTGTTGTGTTGAAGAGAGGGGTCTGGAAGCTGTAATGCCACTCCTATTCCCCTGTACCCACCATCTACCTTGAATGTGACTGCACCGATTTTTAAAATTGAATAAATTTTTTCATTGTGAATGGAGCATGTTTGAACAGAATGGCAAATTTCAGTGAATGCTGTTGCAAAACACCCAAAGATCACACACACACACACACGCACAAAAAAAAAAAAAAAAAAAAAAAAGTTTGAACTAAGAATTCCAGATTATGCTTCAGTAGGAAAATTGAACAAGAACTTTGAAATCAGTTTGTAAATTGGCACCTAGTTTGAAGTAAAGCCTTAAACAAAATAAGTTCAGGAAATAGATTGACTGTAACGAGTTTCACTGTCTAATGAGTAGAGAAAAGGCAAACCTAGTCAACCAAAGTGACAATTTGTTATTGTCCACAATTTTATATAGAGGAATATGGAGATGCAAACCTTGTTCTGTCACAAATTTCTTTACTGCAATCATTTTCACTTCATGCTCATTCAGTACTCTGCAATGAGTCACTTACCTTTACATAATTTAAATATTTCAAGCATCTTACCGTGATTATTTTTAAAGCAAATGCTGGAATAGAATCTAATGTCTCCCAGCACTGTGTATTCCTATCAGGCTTTTATAATCAGGATGATCGCTTAATTAGCATGTTTGTTTCCACTAGGGTATACCAATTAAGAGATATAACCACATTGCTGTACATTTCTATTAATGCCTTTCTACATTTAAAATAAGATCACACATTTCAGCAGGTGTAGTTTTTAACACTAACAGAAGATTTTCCAAAGGTATTGAGCTATTTTGCCATCTGTTTCTTATAGTGGTATTCTTAAATTACTAGAAACTAGACATTAGGTGTCTTTTTTTCTTTTTCTTTTTCTTTTTTTTCTTTTTTTTTTCTCCTCAAAGCTGCCATAATATTACCTTTATTTCATAGTTTTCACAAATGCATTCAAGCAAAAATACAGCTGACATGAGTAATGATATCTCATAAATGCTAGTTCCACAGATGTGTCATCCCAAGTCATCTTGCTTTTGTATGTGTACTGTGCTTAGTTATGTTATCAACAGTTCTCTCAAGAACTACATTGGCTGCATTTGTTTTATTCCTCCTTTACTTTGGACATAAATCTCAGATCTTCTTCTGTGTCTTCTATTTTTTAATGTTAGGAAACATTTTTACTTTTTCTCATTGTGACCTCACAAAAATACATCAAGTAATGTAAACTTTACATTTATTTCCAAATAATTTTTAATTTGGAGCAGAGACATTCAATATTCTTATGCTTTCATTGTTGCTATTAAAGCTTATTTTGTTTTACTTATGTATCTCAATTTAAAAGCTATTTTTCACTGCATTTAGTCTTGGTTCTTTTCTGGAAGGACAACAAAGTCAAAGAAAGGAGGTTTTTCACACATTCGCTGAAGCATTCTAAGCAATGACTTCAGAAAAGTGTTCATTATTGATGTCCAATTATGTAAAGTTTACATGCATAGAAGTAACTGGACTATATGTGAAATGTTTCTAAATACGTGTCTACATTTTTCCTGTGTAGATCTGTAAAGAATCTTGTTGCTTTTCCACTAGACTTCTACTAATTCACCTGTGATACACTGATTCAATTAATTTAGAATTATTATTATGGAAAGCACTACTAAAAACTGAAAATTACAAGTCTCATGTACAATTTCTGCAATATCTAGATGTCTCTTTTGTCTCCCAAGTTAGGTCTCAACTTTAAACACTTGCAGGATTTGTATTTTATATTATTCTTATTTTTTCACAATTGGAGTGTTCTCAAATAAGGCTTTTCAAATCATTCTCTTCAACAATGACAGTTAGCCTTGTCTGTCCACTCTTTAATTTTAATAAAGAATATGAAGTTGATTCAAAGGTAGTGGTAATTATCACAAATTCATATGACTCTATGAGTTGATGTTTGAAGAAAAAAAAAAATGTGCAAAATAACTGAAGTTTTCCATAGCTGCAATGCTTAGAAAAGTAAATTGTATTATATCTTTATTTGTGCATAATACAGAATAGTGCATTTTAAATATCATTCTCTGTGTGTGTGTTAACACACACACACGAATTCATGTAGATTGGTTTCTCTTTTGCACAGTAACTTTAGAACGAAAGAAATTTATAAAAATGGGATTGTACCCTAACATTCTTTTTCCCAATCGCCTTTAATGTGCTTCACGTTTTACAAAGTACATATATGTAAAACTCCACTTTCACTTCCTATTTTGCTAAACTCTAAGCATTCATTTTGGGTGAGGGTTGAAGTTTTCCATGAAAACTCTATTACGATTTTTTAGTGAAAAAAGACAGGTCCGTGTTTTCTCAGAACTATGTGGAGTAAATAAAATAAACCAAATTGTTAGTGCAAGAATTTCACTAAAAATCATAGTATAGTGTAGAGGAAAAGAACAAATAGAACAAATAGCTTGCCATTTTTTTGGTGGGAATATTTACACCAGGGCATACCTTCTGACTATCAGACATCTAACCTTTTTCTAAGCAGGGAGGGATTTTCCTCTTGTGCATCCACTTGTGAGTGCTCATGAGGGTATTAACAGAAATAGATGATTTTATTCTGTGAGGTTTCCTTTATTATCAGAAGCTCAGTATCAGAACTGCAATAAGACTTCACATACAGATGTATCTCAGTCAACCTTCTGTCTATCTCCCAGTCAATGACTATAAGTATAAAATACTTAAGAAATAATTGAAGGAATTTGTATGTTATAAAAATATTTCACCTTTTACATTTAATCAAAACAGGCTGTGGATTTCCTAGTAATAATGATTTGGATTGAGTTTCATTTCCAAATTAATACTCCAAAACATAGGTGTTTTTTTTTGTTTGGGTGGGTTTTTTTGGTAAGTACCCCCACATGCAGTGAGTGATTGATCTTCAATTAATAGAGTTTATGGCAATCTAGGGCTCAGCTCAGTTGCTTAAACATAGAATCATAGAATCATAGAATATCCTGAGTTGGAAGGGACCCTTAAGGATCATCAAGTCCAACTCTTGACACCGCACAGGTCTACCCAAAAGTTCAGACCATGTGACTAAGTGCACAGTCCAATCTCTTCTTAAATTCAGAAAGGCTTGGTGCAGTGACCACTTCCCTGGGGAGCCTGTTCCAGTGTGCAACCACCCTCTCTGTGAAGAACCCCCTCCTGATGTCCAGCCTAAACTTCCCCTGCCTCAGCTTAACACCGTTCCCGCGGGTCCTGTCACTGGTGTTAATGGAGAAAAGGTCTCCTGCCTCTCGACTCCCCCTTACGAGGAAGTTGTAGACTGTGATGAGGTCTCCCCTCAGCCTCCTCTTCTCCAGGCTGAACAGGCCGAGTGACCTCAGTCGTTCCTCATACGTCTTCCCCTCCAGGCCTTTCACCATCTTTGTCGCCCTCCTCTGGACACTCTCCAACAGTTTCATGTCCTTTTTATACTGTGGTGCCCAGAACCGCACACAGTACTCGAGGTGAGGCTGCACCAGCGCAGAGTAGAGCGGGACAATCACCTCCCTTGACCTACTAGCGATGCCGTGCTTGATGCATCCCAGGATGTGGCTGGCCCTCCTGGCCGCCAGGGCACACTGCTGGCTCATATTCAACTTGCTATCTACCACGACCCCCAGATCCCTCTCTTCTAGGCTGCTCTCCAGCGTCTCATCGCCCAGTCTGTACGTGCAGCCAGGGTTTCCCGGTCCCAGGTGCAGGACCCGGCACTTGCTCTTATTGAACTTCATGCGGTTAGTGATCGCCCAGCTCTCCAACCTATCCAGATCCCTCTGCAAGGCCTTTCCACCCTCATTCGAGTCCACAACTCCTCCAAGTTTGGTTTCATCAGCAAACTTGCTCAAAATACCTTCTATTCCTACATCCAGATCGTTTATAAAAATATTGAAAAGTACCGGCCCTAAAATGGAGCCTTGAGGGACCCCACTGGTGACCGCCCGCCAGCCTGACGCAGCCCCATTTACCATAACCCTTTGGGCCCTGCCCGTTAGCCAATTGCTCACCCATCGTATGATGTTTTTATTTAGCTGTATGGTGGACATTTTGTCCAATAGGATCCTATGGGAAACCGTGTCAAAAGCCTTGCTGAAGTCCAAAAAAATCACATCAGCTGGTTTCCCTTGGTCCATCATATGGGTGATCTTATCATAAAAGGAAATCAGGTTAGTTAGGCAGGACCTACCCTTCACAAACCCATGCTGGCTGGGACCAATGACTGCTTTGTCCCCCAGGTGCGCCTCAATAAGTTCGAGAACCATCTTCTCCATGATTTTACCAGGCATTGACGTGAGCCTGACAGGCCTGTAATTGCTAGGGTCTTCTTTCTGACCCTTCTTGTAAATCGGCACAACATTTGCCAGCTTCCAGTCTACCGGGACCTCTCCAAATTCCCAGGATCGTTGAAAAATAATTGAGAGAGGTTCCGCGATGACGTCCGCCAGCTCTTTCAGCACCCAGGGATGAATCCCATCCGGACCCATGGACTTGTAGGGATCCAGGTGGAGTAGCAAATCCCGCACACGTTCAGGGTCGGTTGGGAGTTTGTCATCCCCACCGTCCCGGTCCTCCAGCTCAGGGCACCCTGGGTCCCGAAGCCCATCATCGGCATTGAAGACAGAGGCAAAGAAGGCGTTAAGCGTCTCTGCTTTGCCTATGTCATTGTCTGTGAGGAGACCTTCCCTATCAAGGAGCGGCCCTATGTATTCTTTAGTTCTCCTTTTTCCATTCACATATCTGAAAAAGCCCTTTTTATTTTCTCTCACAGACACAGCCAGCTTCAACTCTAGGTGTGCTTTGGCCACACGAATTTTCTCCCTACAAACACGAACAGCATCCCTGTATTCTTTCCATGACACCTGGCCCTCCTTCCAGTAGCGAAACACTCTCTGTTTCCGCCTAATCTCCATTAGAATGTTCCTGGTCAGCCACGCCGGCCTCCTGCCCCGCCTGCCTGACTTGCGATATTTAGGAATTGCCTGATCTTGTGCTTCTAGGAGGCATCGCTTAAAGAGTGACCAGCACTGGTGGACATCGAGGCCTTCAAGAGCAGTTTCCCAGGGGACCTTGCTGACTAGTTCCCTGAGCAGCCTGAAGTCCGCTTTCCCCATATCTAGGGATGAGGTTTTGGTGGCACTTTTCCTTCTGTCACCGTAAATTTTGAACTCAACCACTTCATGGTCGCTATGACCAAGGCGGCCACCAATCACCACATCTCCCACCAGACCCTCCCTGTTTTCTAGCAACAGGTCTAGGAGGGCACCTTTCCTAGTTGGCTCCGTTAGCACCTGCACCAAGAAGTTATCATCTAGGTGCTTCATGAACCTCCTGGACTTGCTCGTGTCAGCCGTGTGGCACTCCCAGTTAACGTCTGGCAAGTTGAAGTCCCCCATAAGGACAAGGGGAGTTAATCTCGAGGCCTCTCTTAGTTCTGTAAATAATAATTTATCGGCGCTATCGTCCTGGCCAGGCGGTCTGTAATAGACTCCCACAACGACATCCCCTTTATTCGTTCGTCCCTTGATCCTTACCCAGAGGCTCTCAACTTTGCCATCGCCGACCTGAAGTTCCACACAGTCCAGCCCCTGCTTCACATACATAGCCACTCCACCACCTCGCCTACCCTGCCTGTACCTCCTGAAGAGCCTGTAACCATCTATCGCAACACCCCAGTCACAGGACTCATCCCACCAGGTTTTGCTTATGCCGATGATGTCGTAGTTGCGGGACTGGGCCAGGACTTCTAGCTCATCCATTTTATTCCTCATACTGCGTGCGTTCGTGTACAAGCACTTCAGGTGCGTCTCCTTACACTCAGCACCTTGTGGATCTGCCCGAAGGACCTCACTGGCACACAGCCCCTCTGATTCTAGCGTACCTTCCCTTAGGTCTTCACCGGCGTGCCTGGTTTTAGCCCCTTCCCCCTTCGACTCTAGTTTAAAGCCCTATCTATCAGCCCTGCCAACTCCTGACCAAAGATCCTTACCCCTCTCCGAGAGAGGCACATCCCATCCGGTGCCATCAGGCCCTGTGTAGCATAGACCTTCCCGTGATCAAAGAACCCAAAGTTCTGCCGGTCACACCAGTCTCGAAGCCACGAGTTTATGTGAACAGCACGCCTTTCAGCTTCGATCCCCCCTATCGGAAGGACAGAGGCAAACACAACCTGCGCCCCTGATCCTCTAAGTAGTCGCCCCAAATCCCTAAAGTCTCTTTTGATCGCCTTCGGACTTCTCGTTGCTACTTCATCGCTACCAGCCTGAAAGACCAGTAGCGGGTAGTAGTCAGTGGGCCGTACCAGGCGCTTGACTTTCTTGGCGAAGTCTCTCACCCGAGCCCCAGGGAGGCAACAGACTTCTCTGCGGGTTGGGTCCGGTCGGCATATCGGTCCCTCTGTCCCTTTCAGAAGGGAGCCCCCCATAACAATAGCCCTTCTTTCTTTTTTGAAGGATGATGTGGCAATCCGATGTGTAGGTCGCCTTGTCTTAGGCGCCCCCTCCAACTGGGACGGGTTTTTATCTACTTTGTCATTCAGATTGTCTTGTTCTAGTCCTTCATATCGATTATTTAAGGGTAGATGAGAAGGTGAGGTGGGCAGAGAGAGGGCTCGCCTACCACCCCGAATAGGCACCTGCCTCCATTCCCCCCCTTGATCTAGGTCTCCTCCCGCTGCCTGGCAGGAGGAGGGAACCTCCGTCTTCTGCATAACAGGAGACGCCTGTGCTGTGGCAGGCTCGTGAGCCTGCCTCAGAGAGGGTAGAGTGCACCTCCACCAGTCAATTTCCATCTCCGATTCCCTGATGCTCCTGAGCCTGTTCACCTCCTCCCGGAGCACCGCTACCTGGCTGAGCAGTTCTTCAACCTGGGCACACCTCCCACAGGCATACCCACCACTGCTGTCGGAGACCGACAGAAGGCTGGGGCACACTCTGCAGCCCAAGACCTGGACGGCTGCATGTTTCCCGGAGCCCTCCGTCTGAGTAGCCACCCTGGTGACCGTGGCTGGAGATGCCGCACGAGATGCGGAGGCCACGGTTTTCTGCCTGGTTGATACCATGGTCAGGTTCTACGCAAGCAGGTTACAAGCACCGAAGGGAGAGGCAGCTGCAACAGAGCGACGATGGGTCCCCGCCCTTCCTGCCCACGCTAACTGCCTCGCTAACTGCCGCGTCACTCCCCCCGCGTCACTCCCTGTTTGCCGGCCCTGGTCGCCGCGCTCCTGGTCGCTCGCGCTCCCTAAGGGCTGCCTTTGAACGGCCGGGGGGAGGAGCTGTCGCTGACGCTGCTGGCTCCGCCTACGCCTCGTCAGCCTCCCTCACAAGGGCTGCCGGTGCCTGGCGGCTCCCTCACGTAGGCTCGATGCCCGAAAAATAGCCCTGCCGGTCCCGATCCCGCGCTCCGCTGCAGCACACGTCTGCCCCAGAGCCGGTCGCCTCGGCAAGTCAGCTAGTCAGCTAATGCCAATAGAGACACTACAGGATATCCCAGCAAGCATCTAACGCCTATATCATGACGAGCCATGAAACTCTTTCAAATACTGTGTCTTCTCTGTCATCCCCATATCAAATACTGTTAGGTCATTTCATAGAATCATAGAATATCCTGAGTTGGAAGGGACCCATAAGGATCATCAAGTCCAACTCCTGGCACCGCACAGGTCTGCCCAAAAGTTTAGACCATGTGACTAAGTGCACAGTCCAATCTCTTCTTAAATTCAGAAAGGCTGGGTGCAGTGACTACTTCACTGGGGAGCCTGTTCCAGTGTGCACCCACCCTTTCAGTGAAGAACCTCTTCCTGATGTCCAGCCTAAAATTCCCCTGCCTCAGCTTAACACCGTTCCCACGGGTCCTGTCACTGGTGATTACGGAGAATAGCTCACCTGCCTCTCCACTCCCCCTTGCGAGGAAGTTGTAGACTGCGATGAGGTCCCCCCTCAGCCTCCTCTTCTCCAGGCCGAACAGGCCGAGTGACCTTAGCCGCTTCTCATATGTCTTCCCCTCTAGGCCCTTCACCATCTTTGTCGCCCTCCTCTGGACACTCTCCAACAGTTCAATGTCCTTTTTGTTCTATGGTGCCCAGAACTGCACACAGTACGGGAGGTGAGGCCGCACCAGCGCAGAGTAGAGCGGGACAATCACTTCCCTTGACCGACTAGCAATGCCGTGCTTGATGCATCCCAGGATGTGGCTGGCCCTCCTGGCTGCCAGGGCACACTGCTGGCTCATATTCAACTTGCTGTCAACCACAATCCCCAGATCCCTCTCTGTGGGGCTGCTCTCCAGCATCTCATCGCCCAGTCTGTACGTATAGCCAGGGTTGCCCCGTCCCAGGTGCAGGACCTGGCACTTGCTTTTGTTAAACTTCATGCGGTTGGTGTTCGCCCAGTTCTCCAATCTGTCCAGATCTCTCTGCAAGGCCTTTCCAACCTCATCCGAGTCCACAACTCCTCCAAGTTTGGTGTCATCGGCAAATTTGCTCAAAACACCTTCTAAGCCTACATCCAAATGATTTATAAAAACATTGAAGAGGACTGGCCCTAAAATGGAGCCTTGAGGGACTCCGCTAGTGACCATCCGCCAGCCAGATGTGGCCTCATTTACCACAACCCTTTGAGCCCTGCCCATCAGCCAATTGCTCACCCATTGTATGATGATTTTGTTTAGCTGTATGCTGGACATTTTGTCCAATAGGATCCTATGGGAAACCGTGTCAAAAGCTTTGCTGAAGTCCAAAAAGATTACATCGTCTGGTTTCATCTGGCAGTTGAATGTTGCCTCTGGTCTTTATGTGTGTCAGAGCATGAAGAGTGATTCAGTTCATCCAAAAGCAGACAGCAAATGTCAGCCAGATTAAGCTCATGTTTACCCACATTCTTGGATTCTACTTCTCCAGGATACATTGTAAAACAAATAATTACATTTTAATGAACAGACATAGAGACATGGAATTCTTCAGACATAGAGGCATGGAGTTCTTCAGTCAGTTGTTGCTCATCATTTCAAACCCAGACCAAAAAATGCAGGATAAGAGACACTAAACAGAGAAGAGGCAGCTTACATTTTCTAGAGAGAGTGGATTCAACAGTAAGGGAAAAAAAAATTATAGGTTTTTAGGTTTATAAAAGATCATTTACTTTTGCCTAGTAAAAATCTGGGAGTGATTTTTCAGATGCAATTCATAATGAAAATGAGACAGTAAGCTGGTTTTGTTGTTGATTTTGTGTGTGTGTGTGTGCGCGCGTGCCATTAAAATTCTGATGGTTTCAAGGTGCAACTGATTCTGCAACTCGCAGATGTGTGCTCTGCAACTTAACTTTCTCACATCTGATTCCCCTCATCACACTTTTTGAGATGAATGAACTAATTCAGCAGAAATTACATATGGAACATGAGGTAGCTTTTCCAACTGAAGACTGAAACTGGAAGACATTGATAAGAAGGTTCAGTTTGGACATATGTTGTCAGAAAATTCTCCAGGCTTCTTTACCTAATACTGGTCTGACTTTGCTCTCATAAAAAGAATTGATCTCTTTCAGAACAGAATTTTCCCAAAACTGAAAAAGATTTCTGGACTTTAACTAGTAAACACCTGAATGAAGATTACTTGCCTGATTTTACAACAAATGCCATGCTAGGAAATATGTTGGTATTGTTTTGAATAGTTTCTTCTTGTGACTATTGTTCTACATGAAGTCACAGTCAACATTTCAGCATGGATTTGTGACCTGAGATTATCCCATATTCATTGGATATGAGGATGACCTATCTCTGTAATTGCCACTTTTAAGAATAGAAAAAGGCTGTCACAGCGTGTCTAAAACCCTGATCATATATTATAAGCAGTGCAATAATAAAAATAATCAGCAGCAGCAGCATCATGGGGTTACATAGATTTGTTGATCAAAAAGAGCAACAATGCTGAAATAATCTCCCACGTCTAAACCAAGGTTTTGAAATTGTCTGTTTTATTATGAAGAATATCCAGGAGTTATTTTATGTCACATTGTACTGCCTTTGCTTTTGGGTACCTTGGTTTATGGGTTAGAGTTAGGTTGAAGTTAGGATTGAAAGAAAACCAGGAGACACGGCAGAATGCGGCTGGAAATGGGACTACCAAAAAGAAGTGTAGGATGTATTCTAATTTCTGCAATGCACTGTTTGTCTGGAGACCTTGCCCAATGCTCAATATATCTTTAGGTTCAAGGTTTATATTAAGGATGAGGTTAGGTGTAGGGCTGGGAATATATCTGACAGAGAGACTAAGCCAGAGAAGATGCACTTAGAGTGGAGTTGGAAAAGGAGGATTTCTTCTAGTACCTTTAAAAAAAATCAGCAAGCTATAGAAATAGTTTTGTATTACCATTTTAACAAAATTATTAAATATATATATATTTACCCTCTTGCTATCCCAAAATGTCCATCAAGTATTCCTCTTTCTTTACTCTGTCCAGAATTCATATGCTGATGTTTTTCAATATGTTTAAAAATACTCATTGGTTTTAAAAGTTTGTCATTATTAAGTCAAACGTTTACATCTGATTTGCAGCAATTTACCTTAATAATTAGGTTTTTTTACTTTGTTAGGTTACTTTGTTTTCGGTTATTTTAATGCAGATGGAAATAAATATCCACCCAGACATAAATTTCAGCATTTCAAGCAAATGAGGAGGAAGAAAAGGAAGAAAAATAGATAGAACTGGCACAAGAAAGAGGTTATTTGTAATAAGGAGATTCCTATTTAGAATCCGTCTATAATAATTATTTCCACACCATCTATAAAGTATTTTGTCTTATTTCTCATTTGAATTTGTCTGATTTCAGCTTCTATGCACTGACTCTGGATATAAAAAAATCAAATGTTTTCACCTACTAAACTACAGATCACGTTGATCCCTAATATTTGCTTACCATGAAAATGCAGCTACACTGTAATTAGTTCATATCTCCATCTTATTCTTACAAGCACTTAAGCTTCCTTTAGGAAACTTTAAAAAAACTTGTAATTCAAACAGTTTTTGTGGGACTTCCCTGAATTCTCTGCAAATGGTTAAATTTTGCATCATTATTTTAAAAAGGAGGAACATAAGAATTGTGAATGTCATTCCAGTACTGAATCTCTCTAAATCTTATAAGAATTCGAAATTCTTTGTCTTGCTTCTGCTTTTCCTATTAGTCTCTTTACCATGGTATCTCACTGTCAAGAGATTTTAAGTTGCTTGTGTACTGAGGTTCTTAAATCCGCCCTGGAATCTTGATTTTCATTATGCAGTCCTGACTGTATAATCCTGACTGTATAAATTTCCTGCATTCTTCCTATGAGACACTTTACTTCTTATTTTATTCCATTAAATCTGGTTGTAAGTGGGTCCATTTCACTTAGAAATTCTGTATCAACCCAACTCCCATGTCATCTTCATCTTTATGTCATTGCTCCAATATGCACATCATCCATCAGCTTTATCAGTAATTTTTATTTTTGCTAAGACCATTGCTAAGAACACAAAGTTCTTTTGAATAAGTTAATCTCTAAGTTTTGAGTAAATTTCGAATAAATTAATCCCTATAGAACTCCACTGGAAACACATATTTGGTGCTTATTTCCAGTTGACACATAATCCCTTAAGATTCATTTCTTGGTTAGCTCTTAATCATTTTCTTATGTGATTTATTGATATTGTGTAATAATAATTGGAGTTCTGGACCACACTTTGTCATATGTCAGTCATGAGCTGTGTATATGACATCTGCCTATTTAACTTTTCAGCCAAATTTGTTATCTAATCAAACAATAGAATCAGGTTTATTTGAATAGATCTAATTTATGTAAAATCATTTTGTCTGACATTAATTGTGTTCCTATCTCTGAATTCCTTATCAGTGAATTTTATACCAGCATTTCCATTATTGCTTTGGACTGATAAAAAGCTTACCATCTACTGAATATGGCAGATTAACATTTCTTCAAGCAGCTGGAATTTTCGTGTTTGGATATTTATTAAAAGTGAACATCAGAGCAACAGACATTTCCTCAGCCAATTTTTAAGTGCTCTTGAATATTATCTTAATTGAATATATTTATTCATGGTAGATGATGCTTGAATTTTAGTAGTATGTAATGCTGTGATATGTTCCACCAGTTTTATGTACTAAAATGTAAAATATACTCTCACACTTTCTCTGAGAAATTAAATCACTTCCTCAAGGGAGATAAGTACATCAGGCCTGCTCAGAAGGAACCAGGACTCTTTTGCTACCACAAAGATGTGAATTTGACTTGGCCTTGTGTAAGACATCAGTTTTAAGCTACTCTGGAGAAATCTCTGGAAACAGGGAGTCTCAGTTTTTCAACAGTATCTGGCTTCAGTCTTGGCATTTTGCTGAGTTTGGAACCATAATCTCACTCCCTTTTCCCACTATGTTCTTTGAGTATTGATGGAGCATGACATCTTTCTCAGTTTATGCAGAACTAGTTTGTACTTCATTGTCCTCATTTCACTTCTTTCTCGCTTGGTATACTAAACAGAGGATTTTTTTTTCCTGTTTTTTCTTTTTTTTTTTTTACTGAATAAATTTTAGTAGTAATTTTGTCATATCTAGCTTGCAATGAGTTTTGCTCTTAGGTTTCAATAGCTCTCTCAGCCACTAAATTATTCTAGTATCCTTTTGTTCCTTTAGCAGTTTTCAGGATTTCATCCTTTTTCACTATTATTATATTATCTGTTCTACACCACATTTCTCATATTTATGAAAAAAACATTTATATAACATCATATATATATGTATATATCACATTTATAATATATATAAATATAAACAAAAATAAAAAGAAATAATATATATTATAAGTACTTTACCGTTTGGTTTCTGTCTCCTTTTTCAATCTATGTCACAGTGAGCTTTTACCAAATATTGTTCTTCATGATTATTGGACCATTACTTTTTTGACCATTTTTGACCAATTCTTTTTAAAATCTCTAGTTCCATTCATACTTCTCTCATTATATGTCATCTTATAATTGCTTACAATTAATGTCTATCATGGATTTCTTCTTTAAAAATGTACGGTACCTGTCAGAGGGTCTTGAATAGTGAAATGTGATCATATCAAAACACTAGTGCTACTAAAATGTTTTCTTTCCCCTGGGATCACAGAATCACAGAATCACAGAATTGTAGGGGTTGGAAGGGACCTCAAGAGATCATCAAGTCCAACCCCCCTGCCAAAGCTGGTTCCCTAGAGCAGGTTGCCTCGGTATGTGTCCAGACGGCCCTTGAATATCTCCAGAGAAGGAGACTCAACAGCCTCCCTGGGCAGCCTGTTCCAGTGCTCTGTCACCCTCACCATGAAGAAATTATTTCGCTTATTGGTGCGGAACTTCCTGTGATCCATTCTGTGGCCATTGCCCCTTGTCCTATCCCCACAAACCATTGAAAAGAGGTTGGCCAAATCCCTCTGTCTCCCACACTTAAGATATTTATAAACATTAATAAGATCCCCTCTCAGTCTTCTCAAGGCTGAACAGACTGAGGTCACAGCCTTTCCTCATAGGGTAGATGCTCCAGGCCCCATGCTCCAGGCCCCATATCATCTTTATGGCCCTCCGCTGGACTCTTTCCAGGAGATCCTTGTCTTTTTTGTACCGGGGAGCCCAGAACGGTACTCCAGGTGAGGCCTGATCAGGGCAGAGTAGAGGGGAATGATCACTTCCCTTGACCTGCTGGCCACTCTCCTTTTAATGCATGCAATTTTAATGTATCCCTGGGATGCACTTCCCAAGATCCCCTAAAGGTGCTCTTTATAATGAGAAACCCCAGAGGACATATTATCAGTTATAATCAGGAAAAGATGTTTTCCAGCTTTTCTAAGTTTGTTTAATAATAATTAAAACAACAACAACAAAAAAAGTTGTTTTGGACTGAGACCCCTTAGGAACCCCTTAGGAGGTTATTTCAGCCTTATGACGTGACTCAGGACCTGATGAGCTATTTCCACTCTGTTTTCCGTTGCATACTGCATCAAATGATAAAGATGTAAGTGCACGGGCTCAACAACTACAGGCTTTACATAAAATCTAAATGGCTGAATATTTTTACAAGTACTAATAAATTTGAGAGAAAAAAACGGAAAGTGGTAAAGAATGACACAGCTTAGAGTAGCTGAATTTATGAATAAAATTTTAGTTATGTACAAATAATTTTACCCTTTTTGCCAATATTTTGTTAATTAGGAAACCAGGGAAATGGAAAAAACAAAAACAAAACAAAAGAAAAAAAAACATGGCCTGACCTCTAAGGTATATTTAAGATGCTCGTCTGAGGTATACATTCTCAAGACTGAAAATAGGTTTAGTTTTAAGATATATTGTAGATGTGCTGTTGAGCAATTGTTTTGCATTTTGTTTAAACAATAAAGAAATATATTTTACAGAGGTTTGTGCAGATATATTTAGAATAGAATATATAACCTTGATGACTATTTTGGAAAAGGTAATCAATGTGTAACATTTAGATCATTTTCTGTGCAAAATTGATGAATCTGTCTGTAGATAACTCTCCAATTAAAGTCACAGAATAGTAATTGCATAAGCAATGTTCACTATGACCAGAAAATAGAGAGAGAGAGAGAGAGAGAGAGAGAGAGAGAGAGAGAGAGTAATGAAAGGAATAATTAAGTCATTTTTGAAATTATTCACATGTATTAATTAAAGCAAGAAGGCATCTTTTTTGTCATTATAGCTGCTAAAATTCTTTTGGGGGACTTGGGTTAGGAAGAGTACCTTTACATGGTTTGGGGAAGTATAACCTCAAGGAAGAAAGCTAACAGGCCTATGTCCTGGGTTGTATCTATCATATGACATGGGAATTTTAGTAATATCAACTAGTGAGGATTATTTATTGAGTTAGATGTCTTACAAATTATGGAGAGCAGAACTTTCATAATACCTCACTACAATAATGATTGTTTGTAGAAAATAAAATGTTTAAAAAGTAAAAAATGGTTTAGACCTTCAAAAAATGCCTAAGGATTTGCAGACCAACTCCAAGAAAAATTTATGTCCCTAAGCAACATTGAAGAATATCAGGTATAGTAGGTAATACTATGTCTTGAGATTACACTGATTTTTTAGAAGAAAAGTGATTGGCATTCAAACAATCTAGATCTGCACAAATAGAATATGGATTGCTTACACATGCTAACAGTTTTAGGATAGTTCACTTTAATGATTTGTAGTACTAACTATATTAAGACTTTGCAGTATTCAAGATTTTGCTTTGGTAGCTCAAGTTTTAGCATTTGCATTAAAAAAATCATGCATTCAAGATACAAGTGAATGTGGTAACATTATTAGATATAATCACTCAGCATAAATGTCAGCTACTTTGGTGAAATAGTTATATGCATGTGTTCTGGATTGTATCATATACATATAGCTCAAAACAGAGTCCAAAACTTAGGGTCTGGCAGGATAGATGAAAATAAACTGATGGTTTGGTATGGTACTTCTGTTCAGCAGCCTTTATATTCTGGGAATATTTTGATTTAGAAAAAAAATCTAAAGTACAAATAGAAGATGAATCAAAGATGGTAAATGCATCTTAAAATTGGGAATCCAAACGATAATTTCTGCCTTACCACAGAGCCCCTTAACAATATCTCCCTGTTAATATCATGTTAGCTTTATAGTCACTACCGTAAGTGAGTTGGCTGATCAAATCCTCAATTTCCTCTCCTACTCAGATTGGAGTTGTGTGGGAATAAAAATGTTGTTTTTTGCAGAGTTACATTGTTTAAAGGTAAGGAATGGGGTATTGAGATATGCTTGCAGTGATAAGAAAACTTAGCAGGTGACCTTGTAAAATGCAGACAACCAGACTCCTTAGAACAATTAGGTGAAAATCACGGTTTTAAGTCAGATAAGTGAAGAAACATTACCACTTCAAACAGTAAAAAAAGTCAAAAGAAACTTGAAATTTAACAGGCTGGCAACTGAAGGCCATGCATTGTCTGTGAAGCATCAGATAGATTGTGAACCTGGATTACCCACTCAGTGGGGAAACAGGGGAGGGTCCTGTCATCAAAAAGTATATAAACTGTGTCTTGGAACCAGTAGGTGCGCTGATGCTTGTGGGATGCCCACCATTGCAAGCGCGAATAAATTACTACTTCACTGAGATCCTCGCCTGAGCCTAAGTTATTGGCTACGGAGTGTTTCTCACTGTTGTGTCTAGCTCTCTGAACAGAAAGTAAAATAAGAACATAAGAACACCTACCTACTCTTTGTACATGTCTAACCACTGTAATCAATAGCTGTTGCAGATCTTTGTATATCTACTCTTTAGTATGCAAAGGATCACAGCAACATCATATAGACAATATGTTTAATTATAACTATAGCAAGAAAAGATATTTAATACTGGAAAGTCCCTTGGATGGAGTTTCTGTTTCATTATGCAAACAGTGTCAGATGGAAGTTCGGAGAATACGGAGTGGTAAGAAGCACGTTTTCCATTTTGAAAATATGAAGAATGCATTCCTCGTGTTATTGTAACAAGAGAAGGGGTCCTTGTACTTTTGTCCATGTGTGTGAAAGTAACTTTATTCTTGCTTCTCATTCCAATACAATTTCCTTATTTTTTATTGACAACAAACATAATGGCCCTTGTAAAATTATAATTTCATTTTTTATCATTCTTTTTGCTGCATTCTAAAGTTCATGAAACTCCTCTAGAAAGTACAATATTTGCACTTTTTCTTTTTCTTTTTCTTTTTCTTTTTCTTTTTCTTTTTCTTTTTCTTTTTCTTTTTCTTTTTCTTTTTCTTTTTCTTTTTCTTTTTCTTTTTCTTTTTCTTTTTTTTCTTTTTCTTTTTCTTTTTCTTTTTCTTTTTCTTTTTCTTTTTCTTTTTCTTTTTCTTTTTTCTTTTTCTTTTTCTTTTTCTTTTTCTTTTTCTTTTTCTTTTTCTTTTTCTTTTTCTTTTTTTTTTTTTCTTTTTCTTTTTCTTTTTCTTTTTCTTTTTCTTTTTCTTTTTCTTTTTCTTTTTCTTTTTCTTTTTCTTTTTCTTTTTCTTTTTCTTTTTCTTTTTCTTTTTCTTTTTCTTTTTCTTTTTCTTTTTCTTTTTCTTTTTCTTTTTCTTTTTCTTTTTCTTTCTTTTTCTTTTTCTTTTTCTTTTTCTTTTTCTTTTTCTTTTTCTTTTTCTTTTTCTTTTTCTTTTTCTTTTTCTTTTTCTTTTTCTTTTTCTTTTTCTTTTTCTTTTTCTTTTTCTTTTTCTTTTTCTTTTTCTTTTTCTTTTTCTTTTTCTTTTTCTTTTTCTTTTTCTTTTTCTTTCCATGCTTTTTGCCTCTAATTTAAACATTGTTCCACCACTGCAATATGCTAAAATTGCTCTGAGTAGACTTAATTGTAGGAACTCTTCTCCTGCTTCTTGTATAAATGGGAAGAAAAAAAAAAACTAGCAAAAGAAGGCATGGTTTATGATTTCTGTAGTAGATCTGCCAAGGAGAAATTGATTTATCCCTGTCTCTGTGAGAATGTTCTAATGATGTAGCAGATAAGTCACTAAGAACTTGATTTTGAAATGAATGTTGTTTTCGTGTTCACAAAGATTTTGTATATGAATCTCAGAAATATGCTTCTACATTTACTACTGAATTGCACATAAATTGTGCTTTGGATAAATAATTCTGTGATACAATGAATTATCTAACACATAAGGCTATCTTCAGCTGGGCATCCAAAATGACTGTAATCTTTTGAAATAAGTATACATGGATCATATCTTCCTATCTGTAAAATGTGAATAATAACATTTCATGCCAAAAAAATACCAAGAAGGTAAATAAATTATTCCTCAGGCACATTATAATACTAGAACAATAAGTGTCATGTGAATGTTAATAAATCTGTATTCAAATTAAATTGAATTGAATTGAATTAAATGACGTTCTGTAAATAAAACATGGTGTCAAACCCTAAACAAAGAGAGTAGCATGAAATACTGAACTGTTACTCTTTTGCTGAGCATAAGCCTTCCTGAGCAATAGACAAATCTGGGAGTCCATCAGAAATAGTATAGCTGTTTAATGAAAAGTCATTTCCAAAAAAACGATGTATATACTAAATTAAAGCTTATCAACATTAATTCTGGTATGTCCTAAATTTAAAGTTCTTGGCTTTTACCCTCAATGATCTTTGATATGTTTTGGATGCATTCTTTTAAAGGTAATCCTAAAAGATCCCAGTCAAGAGTGCGGTCCTATTGTACCAGACTACAAAAACAGTAAGAGACAATGACTGCCCTTAAGTAGTTTTCTGTATAAATAGGTGTAGTTTTTCTGAGAGTGTTTTATATGTTTTGGGTTTTTTGGAATAAGAACAATGAGCCTTTTTTCTCTTGATAACCCTTTCAAAGTGGTATGGAGATGAGGGCAGCCAAGTGTCTCCACTGAAACAGCTATCTAAAGGATTGGCTTACTATGGGGTTCTCAGCTAGAGGTCAGGGAGTTGCAGCAACCCTGCCCTTCTCACGTTGCTGAAAGGGAAATGAGTCTTCTCTAAACCCTAGATAGGCAGGGCAGGCTCCTGGAATTGGGAGAACAGGTTCTGGTATAGGAAAGATTATGATTTCCTGAGCTATAAACAATTGAAGCAAATTTTTTTCATTGTAGACTTCCGAACGCTGCTGGAGAAAATATTTTCTGTAGGAGTTGGAAATCTCCACCTACCCTTTACATATACCTCTTAGCCCAGTATTTTGTGCACACAAACTGAGCAGTTTTATTCTGGCTGACTGATTTTCAAATTGATATTGACTTTTCAATTCACATTCACCTCACTGAGTACCTTCCATTCATCCATTTATCGTATTTCTAGCATGCTCATCACTGTAGCCTGTCAAGGCCCTAAATAAATCGTCTGATATATAATCATATGTCAGATACCTATGCAAATTATTTTCTTTGCCAGTCCCCATAATCTAGTAACTTTCAAAACCACATGAACTGTAGTCTTCCTTTGTCTTCACACTTTGCTACACAATGTAATCATTCTTGTGGGAATAAAAATGTTGTTTTTGCAGAGTTACATTGTTTAAAGGTAAGGAATGGGGTATTGAGATATGCTTGCAGTGATAAGAAAACTTAGCAGGTGACCTTGTAAAATGCAGACAACCAGACTCCTTAGAACAATTAGGTGAAAATCACGGTTTTAAGTCAGATAAGTGAAGAAACATTACCACTTCAAACAGTAAAAAAAGTCAAAAGAAACTTGAAATTTAACAGGCTGGCAACTGAAGGCCATGCATTGTCTGTGAAGCATCAGATAGATTGTGAACCTGGATTACCCACTCAGTGGGGAAACAGGGGAGGGTCCTGTCATCAAAAAGTATATAAACTGTGTCTTGGAACCAGTAGGTGCGCTGATGCTTGTGGGATGCCCACCATTGCAAGCGCGAATAAATTACTACTTCACTGAGATCCTCGCCTGAGCCTAAGTTATTGGCTACGGAGTGTTTCTCACATTCTGAAGTATGCACTTGTTTTTAACATCCAGTTTTCTTTTCTGAGAGTAAAAATCTCATTTCAGCTAAAAGAGAGCTACTGGGCATTAGAACACTCTGCATGAAATCCAAAGGAAGGAATATCTTACCTGTGAAAACATCACGTGTTTCAATACCTTTGTTCTATATAGTGCAGAACATCTTGAGAAAATTAATTTAATTTATTATTTAAGCTTAATATATGTGTTTGAAACACATTTATTCCCATCTTACAGTTCAGATTTATTACAATACAGATTTATTCTGTAAGAGTGAAATTAAACTGTCAATAAAAAGCTTACATTGCTAGTGCAATATTTGTGGTAAATTGTTATAAATTCAATTTCAAGAAGAAATGTTTAAGAATACATTTAAAAATACTTGATTTGAATTATGGGATATCTTTCAAATTACAGTTACCTAAAAAAAAGAAATTCAATATTTGCTCCTCTGGGAAGAATTTTTCTGAGCATATTTTTTCTGTTTATGAATTAAAAATAAATAATCTGATTATTTGTCACTCTTTAAAAGCTGCCTCTTAGCTGTTCATTTTAAAAAAGTAAGGGTTAAATATTAGTTCAGACAGTTCTCTTACAAGACCATTCTTTTCCTTTGAAGAAAAAAAGACCAATTCACTTTGCACATCTTCAGTGGAACTGTTACAACAAATTGTTCCTGTTTGAAATTTCAGTTAATACATATATAAAGTCTTCTCCTGATCCGGCAGGCAGTTGTGAATATTTTCTACTACCATGGAATTTAAAAAACATTTGCGAACCCAGTGCATTTTTTTACAAACAGGGACAAAGACTCAGCATTGCGAAAGAAAATGCCTGGGTTTTAAGATATTAGTTCATGATTCATTCGTGCTCCATCTTCCTTACAAACTGAGCACATCTGAAAAATAAAATTAGCAGTAGCAGTGGTAGTCATACTAGCCATCATGTAATGTAATTATAATCACTCCTTAATAACCATTTAGCTCTGAGAAAAAAAAAAAATCTTGTCAAAAGTAAGTTTAAATGTAAATTTGATGTCTCTGTACCAGCAATTACTATAGGAAGGTAGGAAGAAAAAAAAAAATGGAGAGAAAACACAAGTTTTCTTAATTTTTTCTTTCTTAGGTTCAGTTATATATATGAAGTAACAAGAAGTGACTAAAATATCTACAGAAGTCCTGAAACTGTTTCTTTTGTCAGAAAATGCAAGCCCAAAAGTCACATGAAATTTTAGCTGTTTCGAATCACTTTTGTAATGAAAAATAACTAAACTTTTTGCCATCAAATCAGAATTCTGTAACCCAATAATAGAGTACTTGAAAAATTGCTAAATTTTCCATGACAGATAGAAAAAATATATTTATTTTTTTTCCATGGAAGATAGTAATACCAAATACAATATGCATTTTTTGTTTAGATTAAAGGTAGAATCATTCTTATGTTTTACACATAAAATGTCATCTCTCCAGTAAATGCCTGGAGTATGCTTTGTGGATAGCTTCTGGAAGTCTTAGTTATTGTCTAATTACTAACTGCTATGGCAACAAAATACTCGCAACTCTTGCATTTCCTTTGCCTATCACCAATCTCTGAAAGTGTGGGAAAGCAGCTACCACTGTGGAAGTGGAGTACTGGGTGCGGGCAGAAAGTGACAGAAAGGGACCATTCCAGAAAGGACAGTGTCTGGTATCTGTCATTGGAATTGCTCCCACTGACCAGCACCAACAGGAATTAATGGGATGGGAAACCCACCTGTAACCCAGCTCTTCTTTCTCTTTTATTTCTGTAGTGGAATCAACCCTGACTTGGATTTTCATCCTGGAGTGGCAAGTTTTCCTATATTTCTGACAAGCTTAACACAAAGTCTGAGATATGACCCTATGTTCCAGGTACTGAAGGGCTGAAAGTCTCAGACAATTTTTTCTAGAGCTCTTTCTCCTAGTCTTATCTTCCCATTCCCATTTCAAGGCATCTAATACTTCTTGTAAAAAGAGAATATAAATCTTCTGGTCTTGTATCCTAGCCTTCAACCTTTAATAGATCGAATTTATAATGACTACTTATGTCAAAATACACCAGTGGTGGATACAGTTTTCTTAAGGCACATATTATTCATATTTTCTGAAAATAAATAAATAAATAAATAAATAAATAAAAGTTTCATTTGGATACATCAGTCTTACTGGACTTTAACCAGTGAGACTTCTCTGAGAATATACATAAGTTTCTTCAAGAACCGGAATCACATTTTCAGGAAATGACTCATAAATTCTTATTCTGATGACACAGAACATTTTAGGGGTAATATTTTGTTAGTTACAAGTTCAAGTATTTTTATTTCTGTCTTGGTACATTTTTTTTATATTTGACACTGTTCTTCCAGTGGAAGGACACAGTTTCAATGATTTTCTTGAAGATGCTTGGTATATGTATCTTCTGTTATATGGTATTCTTTAGAAAGTGAATTTATATTCAGTTTGCATTTCTGAAATGCATTATCTCAGATACCGACAAATGATTGATTAGATTTGACAGAGGAAAATGAAGGATACTTGACATAGAGTATCTATAAAGCACTGTCAATAATTTTCTTTGTAGCTGGGCAGGTAATTTATCTGGTCTCAACTATATTCATTTATGTCCTGTTTACAATTATAAATAAACTTCAGGTGGTTCTTTTCTTTTCTCCTTGTCTCACCTCTCCTCGCCTCATTATGCTCTCACCTTTGCTGCCCTGCCAAGCCTTGCACTACTTTTTTTGAAATATACATTCAGTAACACTCAGAATTTAATAACCCCAAAATACTTGTTTCCTTATACAATGAGGAAAATAAAATATTTTTAACTCCTAAATATTCAACATTTAATGAAAAAAAAAAAAAACTAATATCTAGCTAAAAATGTTCACAATATCCATAAAAAATCATACTTCAAAGAACAAAACTTTATTGTACACATGAATGCTTACAGATGGGTTCAGCACAACGTCAGATACCTATATTGTGGCAGCACACAAATGTGAATCAGTTTTAAGGTATGACAACACTATTAATAAAAAACATTACCTTTATACCAATGATTAAATGGTACAGTGAGAGATTAGATGTAATTGCCCAATATTCCACCCATGGAAACAGACTGGTCATGACAATGCATTTGTCAAGAATTTTCATCCAGCATTAATAGGAAATAAGTATTTAGAATTTGAAATTTTAAGTATATTTCACTTCTCTCTGAAATTTCCAAGCTTATTGCAGCAACACCCCACACCTTGTTTTATTGGCAAGTTCTGTTGAACAGCAAAATTAAATCAATTGGTAACTGGGCATGACACAATGTTCTGGTAAGTTTCAAGCTGAGAAAATTTAAATTAGCTACATACTATTTTGCAGAAACAGAGAAAACTTATCCTTTCCTAAGGACACAACTCCTGTAATCCAAAAAGCTATCACTGAGTCTATCTCGGGTATGGATGGCTGCATCTCTAATGGGTTAGCAGCTTGGAAAAAAATCCTAAAGTTTAGAATTCTGCATACAAACATTTAAAACAGAGTCATTCCGTGTTTTGCAGCAAAAACATAAGTGCTTTTTTTGTTTGTTTGTTTGTTGTTGGTTTTTTTTCCTGAGACAGAATCATGCCTGAGTTTTTTTTTTTTTCTCTCTTTTTTTTTTTCCTTCGGTTGTGGTGGTGGTGATGGTTGCTTTTGATGTTGTTTCTTCTTTTTGCTTGGGCATGATACAAGAAGCTTTAGATGCAGAATTAACACAAAGCTAGTGGGAATTAACTGCTAAATCCAAGACATAACATTGAAAGTATCTAAGCATACCTTCTAGTATTTCCACATAGTGGATAACTTCCCTGAACCTGAGAACCTGAGCAAAATTTAAATTTCTAAAATACAGAATTAGGAAAAGCTTTTGTTTTTTTGTTTTTGTTTGGAATAAAAAATAATTATTCCAGGCAGGATAACTGTTTGCCTGTTCTGTTTCGATGAGATCAAGTCTGAGCTTTCCTAGGTAAAGGGAGCTCGTGTGTAATTGATGTTGGTATCATTAAATGAAACACTTTTTGTCTCATTTTTTTTTTTCCTTCCTGACTTCAGAGTCACACTGACTGCAAACAATGAGAAAATCAAGCAATGAATTTCCCTAGACTGTTTAAATGGAATCATAGAATCATTAAGGTTGGAAGAGACCTTCAAGGTCATCTGGTCCAACCATCACCCTACTATCAATTTCACCCCTCTAAACCATGTCCCTAAGTGCCAGATCCAACTTCTCCTTGAACATTCCCATGGACAGTGACGCCACCACTTCCCTGGGCGACCCATTCCAATGCCTGATTACTCTACCTGAGAAGAAATGTCTCCTAATTTCTAACCTGAACCTCCCCTGGCGTAACTTGAGGCCATTCCCTCTAGTCCTATCACTAGTTACCTGTGAGAAGAGGCTGACCCCTAGCTCCCCATACCTTCCTTTCAGGTAGTTGTAGAGAGAAATAAGGTCTGCCCTGAGCCTCCTCTTCTCCAGACTAAACAACCCCAGTTCCCTCAGCCACTCCTCAACTTGTGTTCCAGGCCTTTCACCAGCTTCATAGCCCTTCTATCAACATGCTCCAGGGCCTCGATGTCCTTCTTGTAGTGATGGGCCCAAAACTAAACACAGTAATCAGGGTGCAGCCTCACCAGAGCTGACTACAGGGGGATGATCACCTCCCTGGTCCTGCTGTTCCTTGCATATTCCTGATGCTGTTCCTTGCATATTCCTGATGCAAGCCAGGATGCCGCTGGCCTTCTTGGCCACCTGGGCACACTGCCAGCTCATGTTCAGGCGAGCATCAACCAGCACCGCCAGATCCTTTTCCTCTGCACAGCTTTCCAGCCACTCTGCCCCAAGCCTGTAGCGCTGCATGAGGTTGTTGTGACCAAAGTGTAGAACCTAGCACTTAGCCATGCTGAACCTCATCCCATTGGCCTCTGCCCATCGAGCCATCCTGTCCAGGTCCCTCTTAGTAGCATTAGCATATTTAATAGATGTTGTCACCAATTGGAAAAAACAATTTAACAAAACAAAAAATTTTCCACTAGAAATACAAAAATTCCTATACATCAATGGGAAAAAAAAAAAAAAAAAAAAGAAAAAAAGTGTCTATTTTGCATGCACAGTAAAAGTAGCCAGTAATTCTACAGTAAGTATGATATGCTCTCACCATAACAAAATTACTGAAGAGTGTAGTTGACTTGAATTTCTGTGAAAATCAAATAAATGCCTACGTCTGGTTTGTTGGATAAATATTCCAAGACATCTGAGAAAAATGTATGCCTGATAGCTCTAAAGAAAGGTCAGTTTTAATTAATTTATGTGAATCAGAAGCTCTTAATTTTTTCAAAATACTCTCTTTAGTGTTAGTTTTTAAAGAAAAATTTTCAATTTTCAAAAAAATATATATATTTAGCTGAGAAACTGCTGTGTAATCATTGAGAATAACTGGCAACGAACAAAATATTTCAGAACTATTTATGGTTTGTCACAAATCATTTTTTTAAGCTTTCTATTACAATTTAATAAAAATATTCCAAAACCCTTCTTGTTTTCTGAATATGAAAAACAGTTTCTTGTTTTCCATCCTATATTCAAAGCAACAAATCAGTACTGAAAGGATTCTCAACAATGTTACACTACCTTCAGATCAGTGAAGCATTTTCAGTCATTACTAATGCTGAATACATAAACATATATTTTCAATTGCAAAGTAATTCAAGAATTATTTGATAAGAAACTGTGTTAAATCCAAAAGCATGGTAAGAAAGAAGCTGCTTGGACATATCACAGCATGAAATTAAATATGAGGAAGACTCCTCAGGTCTCCATGTTAAAAAAATTGTTAAATAGGAGACCATTAAGAAAACTTCATGCAGTGATGTCATTATTCCATCTTGGAAACTAAAAGAAACAAATTCAAACAGTCTAGTTTTTTTATGCATGTCTACATACCTCATAGTGTACCAGTACTGTAAGTAAATGTTGAATCTTTTTGTACTGCAGAGAATTTCTGTTAATTACACATACTTCAGGTGTAAATTGAAGTTTTTTAGTGCTTCACTTATACAATAAAGTTCTGGCTGCATGTATTTTAATGCACTACTGAATCAGATGATGAAATCTTCAATGAAGAATGAAATTCTGGAGGTAAGAATAGAGATAATAGAGAAAAACAGTGAAGAAAAAAAAAAAAGGAAAAAAAAAAGAAAAAAAAAGGATGTTCCTAGTCACATTAGTTATTAAAAACTTTGAAATATGTCAGTAAGAAGTCAGACTATTTTGTGATCATCAAATGTCAAGGGAGGAAAGGTAACACTCAAGACACCACAGCAGAATCCTTATATTCTCAGTAGCAATGACTAATACCTTTTATTGAACCAAATGGAACTTCTGGAAGAAAATGTTTTAAGCATGCAAGTTCTTCTTCATATTGCCTCTTCTTCTAGTTATACCAATAGATTTAACAAAATTATTACCTCCACTTAAAACTTTGTCTTGGCTCAGTACTTAGACTACCATGGCTACAAAAGCACTATTATTACTGAATGATAACAACCAGAATTGTGAGCCAAGACTCCCCTTAATTCCAGTGGTAACACTTATAAATATAATATGAAGCACAAGATATTAAAAATACAACTATATCAGAAGTTCAGAAAATCAGTTTTATTTAAATGTAAATTAACAAACTCTCCTTCCTCCAATCTAACAGAATTGCATAGACCACTGATTTTAATTAAGATGGGAAAACTCTTTTGATAAAATAGGAAATGACCCCAACATGTGCCCAAAACTTAAAATGAAACTACATTTGAAGTGCATAGAAGAGAAAAATGACTGTTAAAAGTTAACTTTTCCACATTCCCCTCCCCCCCTTTTCTTTTTTTTTTTTTTTTGGGGGGGGGGAGGGGCATTTATGAACTGGAAAGCACAAAATTAATTTGTCAATGTACAAAAACATGGGGACATTTATTGTAGCTAAAGAATGTTTTCTGAATGAGAGTACATATCTACTTAAAATATTCTTGTGAATAGTGGACACAGAGACAACAGCCAACATTCTACCTATGCGGGTATGTCAGTAGCTGATGGCTCAGACAAGAATATGAGATTTTCTTTTTGCCTTGTATACACTGAACGTCAGAACATGCGTGCTTTTTATTAGAAGAATTAAACAGCATATTTTGAAGAAGTATGTAGAATAGCAAAATATTTCCTCAAGGGATCCACAAGTACAAAGAGCCCTGTATGTTAAAGACATGCATAGTTGTAAAACTTGTAATTCCAGGGGAAATTATTCCCTAAGTATCAAATGGAGAGATGTGAATCTTGCTTTCTTAACGTATCTATAAGTAGTGAAATTTTAGAAGCATGAATTATGAGGCATGAGTTAAAAAAAAAAAAAAGATTCTACTGAAAACACACACCTTCATACAAGTTGTATTTTAAATTGTCTATACTACCTAGTATTTGATTTAATAACCCATTTTCATAAGATCCAAATTAAGTATGAGACAACTACCTACTTTATCAACTGACTACAATATCAGACTTACAGACTGCACTAGTAGTAGCTACAGTATAATGCAACTATTGTCCTAAATAAGTCAATTAAAATATTCGTCACTGCATCAGACTATTACTATTTTTATGTATTCTGAATGGCGTAAAAATATGCTGGGTTTCTGTTTTTCAGGAATGTTTTTCTGTATTGAACTTTGTTTTTTGAATATATCTCCAAAGGTGTTTTCAAGGGAAATATTTCTTCTGCAGAATAGGAATACAGCACCGTCTTCTCTAGTGTCTGTATTCTCTCCAGTGCTCAGTGGTGTGTATCCAAATCTCCGTTAACACTCATTCTGTACAGTCACTGATGTATTTGCAGCTCTCTACAGCAGCTGCTGACACATAACCAGTTATTTCACAATGAAACCTATAATAACTGTTTCTTTGCCAGTGAAACTTTGTCAAAACTGGCACCTAGATACTATGATTGCTGTTGTACAAATAACTGAAAAAGAAAACTAGCCTAAGCACTACCCTCATTCTTCTGTAGGAGTACAAACATATGAATGGCTAAAAATCCTGGTAGTTTCTCACATTCCAATGTTTTGTTGTTTTTGTTTTAATCCTGAGAAGTGTTACACATACATTATTTTTACAGTTCAATCTGTCTTTGCTGGTCTAATCCCATGTAACTCTTCTCTAAAAAAACAATTTAAGTAGATTGTTAACTATACATATCTGTACATATATAGATATATATGTATATATGTATACAAATGATTTTTCTTTTTCTTTTTAATTACATGCTTTTTTCTTATTTTATTTTATTTTATTTTATTTTATTTTATTTTATTTTATTTTATTTTATTTTATTTTATTTTATTTTATTTTATTTTATTTTATTTTATTTATTTTATTATTTTATTTATTTTATTTTATATTTTTTTTATTTTGAGTGATGCAGAATGCTACCATGTAACTCCGTAGTAATGAGAAGAAAGAAGACTGGGACTGTCACCTGCTTATCTCTTGCTACTCCTCTCCCTTTTTTGCCTACAAAAAAATCAAGTCCAACACTGTTCTCTCTTCTTGTGTCTCTTATGCCAAAATATCAATTTCTTGTAGAACTCTCTCCTAAACTTCTGCAATGGGTTGTCAATCCATATCTAGAAGTGGCTTTAACGCCATCAACAAAAACTAAGGTAACCACAAATTTTGGCTGAAAACTAATGCTAGATGTTAGACAAATAACTATATTATCTTGTTGAATTTGTTTTCGTGGTTTATTATGTTTTCTGATTTTGTCATGTCTGAAATAGTTGTGTAATTTGTGCACTTGCATCTCCTATCCTGTGGCTGTATACTTTGAATGGATGGATCTGCTGCAGAAAATAGGTCCAGATGGTGTATTTCAAGAAAATATGTATTTATTGTGCCTGGATTACCAAATAGATGCTCCACTTGATAATGTTAGTATGGCTCCAATACTTGCCCTTTGGTAAGAATGCAGCTAAAACATCTAAAACATCTTTATTAATGAAGAAACATCTAAAACTGAAAAGTATAAACTATGGTGGAAACTTTATATTGTAGGCACAACAAAACAGTTGTAAAAGGGCTTAAGAACTCTATTACCAGATAGTGGGAATGGGATAAATGATAATATTTAAGTGGCTTCCAAACTGTCTTCCAAATTCTGAACTATATGTACACAGAAATGTGGTCTGAAGATAGGCCACAAAATTTTATTGCCTTACAGTGTTTCCCAACTAAAAGTTCAGTGAATGGTCTGGTTCACAGGAAGTGCTGAAGACTGAAAAGTATCGGCTATATGAAACATTTGACAGCACTGCTATTTTCTCTGATTAATATTTCCTTTACCTTTGTGTTCTCCACCACTTACTCTAGTCCTGTAGTGATGGCCCAGTTCTAAACACCACCCAAAAGCCTACACATGATTCTCCCTCATGCCTGCACAGCTCTACAAGGCTATAGATATAGATATCAGTGACTTGTCATATCTATGCCTCTATTTCCAAATTTTTCTATTCCTTGTTCTTTTTTTTCTTTTTTTTTTTCATTTTTCTTTTTTCTTTCTTTTTTCTTTTTTCTTTTTTTTCTTTTTTTTTTTTTTTTTTTCAATCCATTAAATATGACCTTTGCATATCTTACTGGCTTGGAGCTTTATTATGTAGTTAACACATTACTTTTTCTTTTGGCAAAGTGTACAGAAGCAGCCTATGTTCTACCCAAAACAATGTTTTTTTTCCCCAGAGTTCAATAAAATTTCCCTGTGACTTGGACAATTTTAAACTGTGCCTCATTTGCTAATGCTACTGTGTATTTCAAGAAGCTATTTAACCACAATGCACAGGACGTAAGACCCAAATCCTACCTTTATCCTCTCCTCACACACAGCATTTTATTCTCAATAGTTATTTGAGAAGACCATTAGGATTTTGTGTTCCTACCATGGATAATCTTTCTTGTTCTAATATTGGTAATAAGCAATTACAAATAACAAGACTGATTACAACAGTGAATTTATCAATCTTACTGTATGGTAAACACCAGATTACACCTTCAGTATTTGAAGAACTGTGGAAAAATTCTTACAGCATGGCACCAGAGCAAATGTCAATACCTGTAAGAAGAAGCAGTAATATTCACAATGAAGTGTTGTTCAGACATCCCTGCCTGGCTGGGTTGTAGATTTTTTAAATTTGTGGTAAGAAAAGAGTGTCCACAAGCAGTTTGCATATAGTTTGTGTTGGCTTATTAGCTCACTTTTATGGACAATAAACTCTCATCCATAAAAATAAAACATGAGTCACACAAAGCTTTAGCTGCTTCTAAAATCAAGAACTACAGTTTCCTCATAGTAGGGCGGCAATCTTTTCTTCCAGAATCAGTAACCCAAGACCCTGATAAAATTCAGTTTTCCTGACTTACAAGACGGAAGGTCAAAAGCAAAACAGTCAACAGGTTCTCCTAGAAAAGAATAAAAATGAATTGTTTATCATTTCTGTTTTCCATGCAATTTATTAGATTAATGAAAATGTCCTTGATTTAGGTGCCCCTGAACAATATATGTGAGATACAGTGTATATGATGAGAGAGAGAAGGGCTGGCTCACAGGGAAGCTGGGCAGAATGCAAGGTTCAAACTGCATTTGGTGTACCTTCATCTGCACAGCATCAGCAGCAAACTCCCAGGAGCTGGAATAAACTGACATCTATTTTTTATATTTTTTTACCTTGCTGTCTCCTATTATGCATAATAAGAAGTCCTTAAGCTCTTGGCTATCTATGAGAATAGTGGCTCATAGCTGTCTCACAGAGGCTGTGGCCCCCTGTTTTTGTCGACTTTTATTGACAGCTGTGCTGGGTCTGGCTGGGATGGAGGTAACTTTCCCTGAAGCAGCCCATATATATGGGCCCATATGCAGTGCTGTGCTCTGCACTCATAGCTAGAACAGCACTGGCTCACACCATTGTTTTGTCTATTGCTGAGCACAGCATCAAGACTCTCTCCAACCCCCTGCCCTGAGCCAGCAGAATGAGGTTCGTCAAGACACAGGGAGAGGATATCACCAGGGCAGCTGACCTAAACTGACCGAAGGGGTATTCCATACCATACGATTTCACACTCAGCAATAAAAGGTGAGAAAGGAGGGGCTCTCATTATGAAGACAAGACATGCTATGAGTGTTGAGGCCCTGCTTCCCAGGATGTGGCCAAACATTGCTCATTGATGGGAAGAAGAGATCTTCTTTAATTTTATTTTTTTTCCAGTTCCCTTTGTGCTTTTGCACAGACTTTGATTGTTTTGTTTTCTTCCCTCTTTCTTTCCCTTTAGTTAAATTATCCTTATCCCAACCCATGAGCCTTTTTTTTTTTTTTTTTTTTAAACATACTTTCTTCTCCCCCTCTTCTTCTGAGGAGGGGGAGTGAGAGAACAGTTGTGGTGGAGTTTAGCTGCCCAGCAGGGTAAAACCATCATGAACTGAGAATTTCATCTGTGACTAAGCAAATCTAAAAGTAGCTTTCCTTATATGAGGAGTTGCCAAGGATACTCATTTGTCTCTGAGCCACTGCAGAATATTTTCCCAACTATCTCACCTGGGAATGGCTTGGAGAGAGAGTCCTCATTTCCAGTATTATGATCATACCTACACCACCAAAGGAAAAATGCTGACTCTCTGGGTGGCTGGATGGTAACAGATGTCCAAAAAGCACAGTATAGTGCCTCATTTTATAGTGTCAGGTCTGTAACTAAAACAGTTTGTGCCAGAGAAATATATTAACTAGGTCAGGATGCTTTCCCTTTGCACAAAAAGAACTACATAAATATTTTTTTTTCCAGTATGCACAAAGAATTTCCTAGTTTTAATGTCTGTGTGTGTCTACAATATACTGTTGTTACAGAAAACAGAATGGACAAGATATATCTACACTTCTGAAAACTGTCTTGATCTTTCAGTAGATTCCAATAGGCAGACTCTGAGCTACATGTAGTGGTGTATGAATCTAGCAAATATCTCCAAAATATCGTGTTGGTGATGTTTCTGGTTTCTGAATGAAAAAAAGCAAAAATTCAATATGGATGTATTGTCAAGTACTTATTAATAAGCATAACTATCTTTAGTATGGTTGCTGCAAACACTGTTGTCAAAGGAATTGCCTGATTTTATCCATTAAAGAAACAAATCTCTTTTTAGTGCTATTTTTATATAGGTCTTACTGTGTCTGATTATATCAGCCTGTGTTGTATCAAAAATGCACACTGTGTATGCCAACAAAGCCCAAAGCAATATCATACAGGAAACATTTTCAGCCTAATAAGTGGGAAGCTGCAGCTGTTTCTTCTACCAACAGAACATTGTATTTGCTTTCCAACATGCAGTTTTTCACTATTGGTTAAGTGTGCTGTAGGCAGAAGTTACCTTAGCAGAATGCAGTAGGCCTTGAAAACAAGCATGTCACCTCTAATCCTTAATACAGCAAAGGAATAATTACATACCCCCATTGTATTCATTATTATTTTTATAGGTGTATAATGTATTGTTGTATCAATGGAGTTCAAACGTAAATTATATTACGGTCCAAATTAGATTCCCGCTACTTTCCTGATGCAGGAAGATGACATTTTTTGGAGCTGGAATTCTCACTTACTGGATAACATTGCAAATCCTACTCCAGAAGCAATTAGTAAACAGGATGGAAGAGACCCATAGTCCATTGAGCTTGAGCCTGAAACGATACGAATATTCCCATATATCTCTCCATGTATTCTCCCACTGTATCTCCCAAAGGTCTCCTTTTTTACTTCCCTTTTTATAATTCTATTAATCTCTGTACTCATTCCTTGTACCATTTCTCTCTCATTTCTAAATTTTAGTCCATCTCTCACCCAGTCTCTTAATGCTGCCTGTTCAGTCAACTTTACAATACCATATGGAAAACAGAAATGAAAAGGTCTTAACAATAAATCCTTTTCCCAAACCTGAATGGGCAATGGTGGTATTATAATTCATCTTTACATTTGAAATATTTAGTTATTTCTAAAGAAGAAAATGAATTTAAAACCTCATAACATTAGTTCCACCTAATGGTTATCATCTCAATTTTACCTTCTGCTTACCACCTTTCTTATTCCTGTCCTATATTGGGACAATAAACACTTTGGAGAAGGATCTATTATCCTTTTTATGTAGTGTGAAGCCTAAAATATTTACGTTAACACATGTCTCTAAAGATTCATGCCAAATATTTTGTCCTGCCACTAACCTTCCAGTCACCTTCCCAAACATATGGTCTCACACACAGGTCTCTGAGGTCAGAAACAGTATAAGATGTGGATATAGGGGTTTAACTTAATTGCAACCTGCAGCTAACAGGAAGCTGCCAGGGGTCTCTAACTTTTGTGCAAAATCTACTGTGAAAGAAAGGGCTAGTCCTGATCAGTAGCAAAGCAAACCATAAACTATGGCAGATATACACCCATAAGAACACATATGTGTATGTGACCAGCTGCTTTTGCCACCTTTTGTGATACAATGGTTATTTACTATTGTTTTAGATGACAGGCTCTTGGATGTGCTCTTTCCTTCACAATTTCATCTGGGAAGGCAATTATCTTTGGTCTAGAATATTTTTATTTGGTATATAATTGCAAACTTTTGAAGCATTTTCTGCAAAGTATGGTTTCTTTGTCAGAAAAATTTCTTCCCCTTATAAAGGCAAAATATTAGCACATGAAAGATTGAAACTTGGGCCATTCAAATTAACTTAGGACTTTTATCCTAAATGGCAAGTAAAGACAATATAATTCCTTAATCCATTATAAACAAGTGTTCCCAGCAAACAAAGCTTTTTCTTCTCAGAAAATTGACACATTTCTGTGGTTTATAGTGTGACAATGTCCTTTCCTGATCTTCATGAAAAGCAATAATGTTTCAGTAAATACTTCTTAGTAGCTTTTAAAAATTCCTTTGTTTGAAAGGTCTCACAATGTCATTTAAAAAATAATGTAATCCTTGCAGCATGTCACAGTTGGAAAATTTTCTCATCATATGCAAATCTCTGATGGTAATTATGAATAAATTAAATCTATCACTGTATTTCCTTCTGAGAAAAAAAAATCCTATATGTGTACTTATGACTATATTTGAGCATGCTTTCTGAAATGTCTTTAAATTAATGCTTAATTATTTCTGAATTATGCAAGCCAGTAGTTAGAAAAGAAAGCAAATTTTAAAAGACCATAACAGTAGTGCTAAGTTTCATTAAAACACCTGCACTGGTTGTGGTGTAGTCAATAAAATCAATGACATCTACCTTTAAATAAAGTAAAAATGTATTCATGATGTACCTGATAAAGGTCATGTGCCAGGGGCATTCAATATCTTAAAACTACAGAAAAGAGGGAAAATTCAGTCTCACAGAAGAAAAATCAAAATCTGTTTCTTCTTTTACACACTGGCTTCCTTTCTCTGTCTTTGTTGACCTTGGTGATCTTTTCTTTTAAGTTAGGTGCAGTTTGGTTGTGTTTGAGGAAGGTTCTGCACATCATCGCAACTATGCAAGACTTGTCAGTGTAGCTTTTTTACCTCTAAAAGACATTTACGTACACTTGTTTGTGATACTGAGTTTTACTTCTTTTCAGTAACACTGTTTTGCACTCAATACCAGTTTTACTTGGGAATATATTAACTGTGTTAACATGAAGAAGAAGAACTCAGAATTAAAAGGAAAGCCTATATTAGCCTATACGTCTTTTTCATTTTTCTTTTTCTTCACTTGTACAAGAGGATTTTTCAAAAAAGGAAAGTGACATGATAGAGCCATGACTTGTAAGTTGAATACAGCCCACTGTTTTTTCCTTGAGAGGCAAATGAGAACTGCTTCTGGATCAAGAAGATGCTTCTGAATGCAGCAAGGCATTGCTGTCTGCCCACTAGAGCTCCCTGTGGGAGATGCAGAAGGTGGTGTGTTTGGCAGCTGCTGCTGTTAGAGAGGGGAGAGAGCAGTGCAGGATGAGGAGAAGTAGAGCAGTCCCAAAGCCCAGTTATAACCTCCCTGATTCTTTTGCTTGAATAACCCAGGCTTTGGAGTCATAATACCAATTTCTCACACTATAAGGAAAATGTGATCTGTGTTGAAATAGCTCAATATACAGTGGATATCGGGTATGCATTTGGTAAACTATATGAAAGAAGGAAATGTCTTCTTTTTCCTCAGTGGAAAGTTAACTTGAAACACTAGATATGTTTGTTGGCACAAGAATGATGTTTACAAAAATATAAAATATAGGTCTGGCAAAGCAAATACTTTAGTTTATTTTATTTTTAATTATAAGGCAGATGCCCCAGCTCAGATTAATTGTAGCATCAAAGGCAGTCAGAACTTTCAAGGGAAAAATATCTGTGTTTTGTCTGTAGAGTATGTTCTATCAAGACAACAGTGTAAAATACATCTTTTTGCCTGTGATGATATCTTGGTATAATAGAGTGGTATCGTTTTTCAAAAGGTAGAGGTTTCTTATGAACACTGGTTCATATTACAGTATTTTGTGCAAAATTTCTAAGCTGTTAAGACTTAAGAGTCAGCTGGTAGTTCTTAAACCAAATGATTCTCCTGGTCTATTTTTTGGCATGTGGATGTGTCAGTCGTTTTTATTTATAATTATAGAATCATCTAGGCAGGAAGGAACCTGGGCTGATCTGTACTCCAACTTCCTGTTCAAAGCAGAATAAGCTATTCGAGTTTCTAAGGGCTTTACCTTTTCTGGTTTTGATCAGCCCTGAGGGTGGGGACTGCAAAACCTGCTCCATTGCTTTACTGCTCTCAGAGTGAAAAAGTGTTTCCTGATAGCAAGCTGAGTGCTGTCTTTTTGTTCACCTTCCACACCTTGCAAGTGCTGAGGTGCTGCTGTTAGGTGCCTCTGAATCTGTTTCTGCCCGAGGCTGAACCAGCCCCAGTTCACCAGTGTCTCTTCACCAGGTGAGAGCTCCAGCTGATTATGTTGGTGGTCCTTGCTTCGGCTTGTCAATATTTTTCCTATAGTGGGATGCCTGTGACTGGACCAATTCTTTGGATGCAGTCTAAGAAGTGTTAAGTAGAGGGGGATGCAGCAGAAAACAAAATGTTTCCAGGCTATAACCATAACACTGTCCTATCCCTACTTTTGACAGACCAGAATGCAAATAAGTAAAACAAGCTAATAAAGATTTGGCTTACTTTATGAAATGGATACCCTCAATATAGACTCATTCAACAAGTATCTATTTATTGCATGTTCTGGACGATCAAGATGCATTCACTTTTCTGTTGCTAATTATCAATTCAAAAAAAAAAAAAAAGTAAGAATAATAAATAAAAAGAGAAACTGCAATAATGCAATAATTGAGGGGGAAACAGAGCAGCATTTTTACTATTTGGAGAAGAGTGATCATGATGAAGGTTAAGGGTATTTCTCTGGCAAAACAGATACTGAAGCTTAATTCCTTCTTTCTGACTGAAAGACACATCCAACCCTTGGAAGCACATGAATCTCCCATATGGTGAGTTTGTGGCAGCTTATGCTGGGGAGGGGAAACTTATTGAATGGGAGGTATAAATTCCTCTCATCTAAAACTTACTTTCAGTACTGATCTTCACAGGTTTAAATGTTTTTATTTCACACTTGGTCTTTGCAGATATGGGGGGGCATTTTTGCACCTTGAAAAGTTAATTAAAACGTGTTTTACTTGTGGCTGAGAAAACAAAATTTGTTTGGTGCTCTTTTGCATATAAAAATTCTTCTCCAATACCATTTGATAAAATCTAAACACTCTTCTATTGAAATTCAGTTTTTGAATGTATATTCAGACATGTTTATATAAAAGATGAATCATAAAAACAGTAGAGCATATCATGCTCAGACACCTTGAGAGATGAAAGGGTTAATATGGTCAGCTTTAAAATATGTGTGTAGGCATATGTGATTTTCAGATGGTTTCGTCCCACTACAACTGAATAAGAATTTAGTTTATTTTTTATTAAATGTGAAATGTGACAAACGAAACATCAATGATCAATGACATCAAATGGCATCAAATGAAAAATGACAGCCTCCTGTTCATTACTTTGCAGAAGTTTCCACCAGACACTGATTTCCCAAAACATTCTGTAACTGATGACTGTTCAGACACTCCTTGTTTATTTTATACATTGTACTGATGAGTGATTGGCAAGAACCGTTCTGAGAAACTATAAAACCTCTTAACACAACTTTTTCAACACACTTATTTTCCTAAGGCCAAACACGTTGGACCACATCTTACTAGAGACATTGTCACAGTTTAAGGTGAGATATTGATAATGTAGCTGACTACTGGCCTGACATTTCGAGGCACATGTGTGGGAGAGGCAACATGAGTTCCCATTAGCTAAATGCTTCTATTTATAGCTACAGGTAAAGATCATACATGGATAAAGAATATAATTTGCAGAAGAGCTTGGTTCTGCCCGAGATGGGCTCGGCTTGTGTGAACTGTCACTCACCTAAACATCTCCCGGGCACGGTCTGGGAGTTAGCATGGGGCATGGGCCATTCCCAGCAGGCACTCTGACCAGCAGCACCCTGCCTGGGTCTACAAGAAGGGTTAACAGTACAGGCATGGTCTGTTCCGTGACACCTGGTCTCAGTGGCATAGATGGTAGTCCTGGGGCCATTTAATTGACTAGCACAGGTTTTGCCTCTACTGGGTTGTCTATGAATCAATCATGTTACAGGTGGGTACGCACTGCTAGAAGCTAGTGGAACACAGGCCAATACACATATCCTGTTTCCCTGAGGGCATTTTAATGGCGGCTCAGTCCTGGGGTGATACAGCTGTTGCTTTGCGCTGTTTCCTAGAATGGTCAGAATTTGTCCAGATCTGTTTTTGGCATGCCACATGTAATTGTTATTACCAGATCACCACCCAGGCAGTTGTATGACCTGCACACTACTTAGCTGTATTTGATTATTAACAAAATTCAAATCAGAGTTATTCTTTGTTTGTGCCATGTCTGATATCTCCTCCTAAACTCTGACCCTTTAGGAACTATTCATTTCTCTGTAGAGACATATGCTTTGAATTTGTGCTAGTGTGTATTCAAGTGATTTACTGTAGACTAATTAGATAATTTAATTGACACAATTAGCTGTAATATTTGTGGAAACAGCACATAACGCCTCACTTCTTGTGTCCTTGTTTTTGTCATGCCAATTATCCTCTGCTTTTCTAATCAAATGATTTTGTGGGAGACTCACAATGAGATACAGAGTGTGACATGAGACTTTATCATTAAAAAGGAAAACTCTACTCCTTGCTTTTCAAGGAGGTATTTTGAATCTATTCACCCTTTATTATGCAAATCATACATTACACCATTCTGGCACATAGAGCCCCTTGTGAGTTTTCTTGGTTTAAAATAAAAAGTCTGGTGTTCATCTGAAAGAGAAATGCTGATAGTACTGAATAGAGGGAACAATAGTGCAGCAGGTACTGTGGAAGCTTCCCCACAGAGCTCTGCCGATGGAGATGAAGTTTGACCTGTAGTACCCTCTGTTATTTCACTGTCACTGGATGCCAATTAAGTTCATCACTAAAACTGCAGCAACCTGTTCAACACAGTTTGATATCTCTGCTGAACAAACAACCTCATTCCCATGCACAAGTTCATGAATGAGTGGACTGATATTCACCTGTTCAGCACAAAATAAAATTGATTTTGAAATCAAGTAACTGTATCTTTTATCAGAAAAGTCCATTTGTTCAACAAGTGGAAAGTAATACATCTGCTTAAACTGTTGTGACAGTCAGAACAAGTCATCCCAAAATGTTTCTGCACTGAACAGTTTTTCTAGGTTGGAGATAGACGTTCGAGTCAGGAGCAGCCCAGTTTTGACATGTTAAGATGTTGACAGCTCCCACATGTATATTTTTCAGTGCTTCTCTGCCATGAGCCTACACATTCAGAAATGGTACTGGAAGTGGTGGGTGCACAAACAGCTGGTCATATGCTAATTCAGGCTCTGATGGATTTGAAAAATATCATGGGATGGAAGGTGCTGTATATTTGCCCATGATATATCTGGCATGCAGAAGTACACGCTAGATCATGAGGAAAGAGTATGACATATTACTGAGGAGAAATGACAGCATGAGGCACTGACATGGTCCCAGACTGTGGCTAGCACAGTCTGAAAGATTCAGCATCTCTGTTTTGAGTTGATTCTCACAAAGAAAGAGAGCACTGGATAGACAATACACAAATACTTCCCTTACTACACTAATTTTACTTTTATAGGAAAATAGTTGAGATGATGAAGCTAAATACATCTTATTTTGTGCTACTGATTTTGTAACATCAAACATAGCATTAAACCTTGTTGTGCATCATGTAACACAACTGTAAAATAGAAATTCTAAGCTCTATGCAATTCGGCAAATGGAAGAAATAAAATGTTGTTTGTTTGTTTGTTTGTTTTTAAATTTAAAAGTAAAAGCAAAATTCTTTTCTGTTCATCTGTTTTCTTTTCAACATTTGGACCTCAATTAGAAAGATAAAATAATATGTTTATAAGTTTGCAGAAGTTTTTTGTTGCTGCTTTTCTTTCTGTACTGCTGCAGTACTTTTCTGTAGCAGTTATTTTATGAACTGGTGAGCTAAGCAGTTCCAAATTGGAAAAGTCCTAATCATTCCCTGTATTCAAAAAAACTGTTTTCTAAAGCAGTTAAACATGAAAAATAATAAACTAAAGCAAACCAAACCAAACTAAACTAAACTAAACTAAACTAAACTAAAATAAAATTCAATACTTGTGGAGATTCAAGCTTAGTAGTAACAAAAATAATCTGCTTGGGGTTTAACTTGTCAGACAGTAAGTTTAGACACTAAATCCATGCTCTTGTTTATGCTGGTGAAATCTAAGAATAAAATCTTGATGATTCTTTTGTTCTGGTATTACCATCAGTGAGAAACCATGTGTAGGCAAGAGTCCTCTAGCCACATGTATTGTCACCGTCATCTTTCACCTTTTCTCAGGCTTCTTGGGATGGCAGTAAAACAAAACCTGTTGAAAGAAATCTAGTCTTCAGCATAGTTAATTTTCAAGCAATCATCATGGTTGACTAAACTAGTCAATCTAGTCGACTGGCTTGTTCATGATGTCCAGATCAGAAAGCAATTTGCAGTATAAGTCACTAGTAACATCAGCTGTTGCTGGAGATGGGAAATGTTAGTGACACTGCTGAAACCTCAGTAGGTGTCAGATACCTATGCCTGACAAAATCTTTAAGTAAAAAAATCTCTTACTGTGGTGCTACTTGATGTCTGATGGTGAGCTACACGAAACTAAAACCAATTCAGTAGCCTCTTACAGAATACCCTTAATAAAGAAACATAGATGATAGAAGATGACTGAGGGAGGATACTATTTTAATACTCTGCTCTTTCTTAGCTGTCTCTATCTGAGGACCTGAATGATATGGCTAATATTAATACATTTATTCTTTCAGGTTCACAGCATCTTTGTGCTGTGAGTAACTATTACTGCCACCACAGCATGCCCGCCCACATCTAGAGGGAGAAAATGGTGTTATGGATACCAGGACTATGTTGTTTTCTCCCACTTCTCACTTCTTCTCTGTAAATTATTCCAACATCTGAAATTCACAGCAGAATCTATATGCTAATGTAGCTGCTGTCCTACTTAAATTCATTAACAGTAATAGACAATGAAGTTATAGCCATGGGTCTAATATAAGACTTAAATGCATATAAAAAGAGACACAGCAGTGTGTTTTAGGCATTGCCATCCAGTCTGGTATGCAAAAGGATTTATGCAGTATACTGTGTGATGTGATCTCTCCAAAAATGCCAGGCTACATTGAAAAACACCAAGCAAGGGTGATCCCAACTCCCATCTGTCACTGGAAAAGGGGAAACCTAAGTCTATGAAATGTTTGTTTTCAGGTACCCTTGAAAAGAACAGAGTTCACTGCATTGCTTTTAGCAATCAGGTGATCTATACAACCTGTGACCACCATTTGCAGTATAGCTTAGTTGTTAGAGAATTCACCTGGAAACTCATGAGACCTGCTAGTTTAAGAAAAGGTGGAAAGAGGACTGAAGTTTTCCTCACTCAAATGCCCTGTTATAGGCTGTTTTCTATGAGTGCTATGTAGAAATGGATTTAGAAGCATAACAAGGTATTGCAGGTACAAAAGAGGTATCACACCCATTAAAGAGTGAGACCCAGGGTTCCTCCTTTCTATGTTAATCTTCAAACTGGGGAGGGACTCTTTATCAGGGAGAGTAGTGATAGGACAAGGAAAAATGGTCTTACATTAAAACAAGGGCCGATTTAAATTACGTATTAGAAAGAAGTTCTCTACTATGAGGGTGGTGAGGCACTGGAACATGTTGTACAGAAAAGCTGTGGGTGCCCCATCCCTGGAGTTGTTCAAGGCTGGGTTGGATGGGGCTTTGAGAAACCTGGACTGGTGGGAAGTATCCCTGCCCATAGCAGGGGGGTTGGAAGTAAATGATCTTTAAGGTCCCTTCCAACCCAAACCATTCTGTGATTCTTCGATTCTATTATTCAAACAGCAAAAGCAGGAACGGCCAACGCATTCAGCTGAACGTAAAAAAAAAAAATCTTTATTTGGTCAACATCCATATAATACCTTAGAGAGTCAAAGGAAAGCCACTCCAGGAGTAGCCGCGAACCGAAGATGACAAGGATTCTTCAAGGAAGATGCTGCCCCACTGACAAGCAGGATTGAAATTTCCCAGAAATCCTCATGCACAATGTGATGCCACAAAATTCTACTCCCATTATGCTTATCAATTGCTGGGATGTTATATTAACTGAAGACAGAGATGCTGCCCTTTAGCGCACTTAAAAACTAAAGCAAATACAAGTGCACTGTTAAGGTCTCTGATCCTGTCAATGTAAGTTGTCCATACTTAAATAAGTTGACCAAAGTTGGCATTTTGGGGGATTTAATACAGCACTCTACTTGTTCTGGTCCCAGTGGGTTCTAGGCAAGAGGTTCTTATCTAAGTCCCAAAGCCAGAACAAGCACCTTAAGAACTGAACAGAGGAGTGGTATGAGCTTTCAAAGTTCCTAATCTTAGCATAGTTCTGCAATATCAGATGTAAGGATCACTGCTTTATATATAGGTATGGTTTTAGATTCTGCCTAAATCATGGTTTAGCACCTGCATTCATCTTTATTGTCTTCTTCTTTATGTGTCTGTTCCTTTCACGCAGGTCATCTTCTGTTTTAACTAGGTCTTGTTATCTCCTGGTATTTTTAGGGGTGGAAAACTTAGTGAGATGAAGAGAGTTATCCCTGTCCTCTGTCTTCTTCTTCCTGAAAACTCCTTTTCTGTCATGTCTTTTGAGAACATAAATGCTACACTAAGGGCAAAATCTCCTCTTACTGAAATCAAAGAGAGGTTTGCACTGACTTCACTAGAAAAAAGTATTGAGTCCTTAACATGATTTAACCCAGAAAGAACAGCCTTGTGAATCTGATTAAGCACATACTGTAATAATTGTTCTGACAACTTGTACCTTCCTTTCCACAAGCTGACACTGAGCTCTAGGGTAATGTGGCTCCCAGTCAGATGGAGATTAAGTGATTCAGGAGATGTTATCTCATCTTTGACCTTCAGTACCACCTCCACAGTGAGATGCATTACTCTGATCTCTGGAAAGGGAGCTCATTCATGTTTTGCTGACTAAAACTGCTTTTTTTTTCTCTTAGCAAAATTGGATAAATATCTCAAGGAAAAAGGTGTACATTATTGCCTTCCACCAGAGCAGGCAAAACTGCACAATTTGCCTCTTTGGATTTGAGCTCTAACACACATCTCTGCACAAACCTCCCCCTCCTTGGTGTTCTTCTGAGCAGAATATCAATGTCACCAGAGAGGAGTCATCTTTCCTTTTCTTTTTTTTTTTTTCCCTCCTCCTTTTCTTCTGTTGCTCCTGTGTGAGTTTAAATTTCATTTACTTTGGTAAGACAGCCCTTTCTTTGCCTTTAAAGTTTTAATCCACCTTGTAACACTACCTAGGAAGAAGCGAAATTAAGCTGCAGTCTGTACTAGGAGAGAAAACCTACTTTATTTATCACCCAGCCCTACTTTACCATACACTGACCTAATTACAGCCCGCATCACAAGGGGCGTGAGGAGAAGCAGAAGGAGCGCTTCTGCCACCTAGTGACTCGTGTCGTCCCGCAGTAGCCAGCAGCATCCTTTTAGGAGTTTCAGATTTTTTGTGTCTCTAGCACTTAAGAGCAAATGACCTTCCCCAGCCTGCCCGCATGGATGCTGGGCTTATCTGCATACTGCACTCTTCTTTCACTGATTCAAAACAGCTTTCATGGGCGAATTCTGCTCTTTCAGCCTACACTAGAGCAGGTAACCAGCAGTGAGGCAGGTGGGATGGTAAAAAATCTTTTGAAATGATTTAAAATATGGCAGTGGAAAAAAAAAAAAAAAAACTGTTCAAATAGGGCTAATACATGTCTAAAAACAGAAAATGTTTTGTATGCACAGATTTAAGCTGGGGGTTTTCAAATGCAACACAGAGAGCTGGGAGCCTCTGTGCCTGTCACAGCAATTGGATGCACAAAAGATTTAGGTCTTTAGCACTTCTACAAGATTTTGCTTCTCCCTCTCCTACAATTATAATTTAGGTAATCTTGTTCCTGTGAAATGACGGGTGAACATGTACCAATTAACCTATTTTTTTCCAATGATACCATTTTCAGTATGAGCTTTGAGGACAGAAAATAAAATAAAATAAAATAAAATAAAATTAAAATAAAATAAAATAAAATAAAATAAAATAAAATAAAATAAAATAAAATAAAATAAAATAAAATAAAATAAAAAATAAAACAAAATAAATAGTAATAAAATAATTTTCTTTTGCTATAAACATACAAGCATTACAGAGCAGAACCAAATTTGACTGTTTGAAAATAGTATTTTTACTTTTTAGGACACATCTTCAGATTCTGGACATTTCATTTCAAAGCATTTCAATAGCTTTTTCCAACTATCTCTGCTCTGAAGAGATACTGCTCTGAAGGTCATATTTTTAACTGGGATTCTTTTGCTAAATTAAATGTACATCACTGGCATCACTTGCTGTGCATAAGTGAAAGGATGTGGGCTCTTAAGAATTCCTGCAAGCTAATCTGAATATTCTTGCCCAATGTGTGAATGCTGAGAGAAACATCAACTTATTTTAAACTGTATGTGCAAAACTCTTTCTATTTTCTTCCTGTTTCAGGTGTTCTAGTACAACCAATATTTGTATTGGCTTTCATATAAATGTATTATAGGAATGAAAATTCATGTTTCAGAATGCAATGTTAAACAATCAAGAATTATTCTGACAATTGCCTCCACAATTTCCAGTCATTTCCAGACCTTTTTCTTTGGCACCCAGAATGGCATGTCCAAGGGCCTGACAAAAACTGTGAACATTATTCTGCAAATCTGCCTTCCGATTGTAAGGAATATTATTACTACCTTTTGTAAATATTTGGTAGTGAGTCACTGAAGTTAAATGGGAGGGCTAACAAAATTTGCCCTGCTACCTGACATCATGAATGCTCAGGTTTTCCAGAAAAGTGCCTAGTTTAAATGTGGCATAGTTTCCTTTCAGGCCACATTTCCCTGTTGCCTCTCCAGGGCAGCCAGGTTGTTGAAGCAAGAAGGGAAAGAATGTTCTTCAGTACAGCCAAAAGAGTCCAGTGTTCCCTTTGCTGTGTTTTCTTAGTGTCCAACTCCTGATGGGTGTCTGTTTTAAAGAAACACTGAGCACTCATGTTTTTAATTGAAGGTGTGCTTTGATCAAACAACCTCCTGTATCATATTATATGATACAAATAATCAGGTATGAAGCATCTCAGATTAGCCACTCCACATAAGTATACACTTTTTGCCTTTATATCTCTGTGCCTCAGTTCTCTCTGTATAAGAAAAAAATAATCCTCTCATTGAGGTGTTATGAAGATAAACTAATTGTTTTTGAAACATTCATATATATCAGTAGTAAACAGTGTAAAAAAACTCACATGAGGAACAGATCAAAATAGTGTGTACTAGATACCTTACAAACGTACACACTGAATACTAAAAAGAAAGAGGCTGGAAACTGCTGGCTGAGTGAGCATTACCTGTTCTGTACAACGACTGATATAGGGATCTTATATGCAATGTAAATGAAGTTTGTACAAAAAAAAACACCTACCCCAAGTGATTAACATTGGACAGATAGCCTTACTTTTGTCTCACATAATTACAGGTCTTATCGTAATTCTAGATCTTTAGAATATTTTCTGGCTGCCTCCTATGTTGCACATCATAGTCAATGGATAGAGAATGTTTGAAATTGCAACATAATAATGTTCTTTTCAGTATTTTTTGATAAAATAATATACATAATTTTGACACTGCTTATTTTCATGGAATCTTGGTTCTTTTTAGATCATAAAGGAAATATATTTAACATCTGGTTTGGTTTACCTGTCAAAACAACATTAGGCACTACCTGATCTGTTTATGATATCAGAGAGATACACACATGAGAAAATAAATAAATATTTCCCTCTCATCCATCCAAATGGATAGAAGTTTTCATTTGATTGTTTTTCAGTATACAGTTGTTAAGGAAGGGTGGGGTGACAAAAAGTTGAAAGGAGTGATATTTTCTGTTCTGTTACAAAGGGAATCGAGGAATAGGTTAATAAACTGTTTTAAGAACCACCCATAGCTCTTAATCCATTGCTCGTATTCATCTTCAGATTCATCTACATGCATGTTTAACTCAGATCAGAAGCATGTTCCTGAAACTAAGCACAGCTTTCAATATTTTCTGTGTTTTGGATCTGTGTTTTGATCCTTATGGCTCTCGTGCAGTGGTCTTGGAGAGATTTCAGAATGCATACACTGAATTCCTTTCAGGTTTCTATTAGCTAGAAGGAGCACTCTAGGAGTGCACACAGTGTATTTCAATCTCAAATGGAAACTCAGTAAATGGGACCAGACTGGAGCAATTCCAAAATATAAACTTCTGAAATGGATCTATGTTGGATGCTAGATCCTCAGCACAAAGTATTTTACTCTACTTGCTATTGTGGACAGACCTTTCCAAGTACCATATCATTCTTTCTATTTCTGATATGACTGCTTTATTAAGAAAAAAAAAAAAAAAAAAAGTATAATTTTCCAAGTACACAGATCTTTTTAGGAAATTGTGAAAGGCTTAAGGCTTCAAATGGAGTTCAATATTCAACATAAAAAATATGCAGGGAAAAAAATGAAGTGAGTTTTCAAAATGTGTCTATTATGTCATGGGATAAAACAAATATCTGAGAGAGAAATTAAAATCTGTCCATCACAGAAATTCAAATTTAACCAGAATTTGAGCTACAAAAAATCATATATTAATGCTTATGTTCTTCCCATGTCCCAAATGAGAACTCTGTTTTGCGAAGTATCAGTAACTTGGGGATTATCTAAAATGTTCTCTGTTCTTTTGGGGTAATTACATTGTAAAAATATGCATTTAAAAGTTACTTGGGAAAAGCAATTTTCCCTATCCTGTATGAGTCTTGTGTGTAATCAATAAAAGTCTTAAGTGCTTACAAATTAGGCACAGCAGAGCCTTTCAGAACACCTGCTGGTGGCCATCAGCACCCTAAGTATGTCTTTCCCAAACAAAGAAATGCAGTGACAGCATCCTGAGCAAAAGCAATTTTCTCTAGTTCCTCTGCAGGGAACTAACTCTTTAGGGAGGAAAAAGTCCCTAGACAGAAACAAGGAAAAAGAAGATAACTGTGCCAAATATCTGAAAACACAACAGCTGAGAAGATGAACTTGTAGGTGAATTCTTTGGAGAATGTTTCATGTGTAAGTAGAGGTCTGATGATTGCTGGCCCAGATGTGCTGAGGGATGTTGCCTTCAGGGGCCAAGGAGGAAGCTACTTGAAGCAGAAGAGCTAATCCAGAAGGTAAGAGTTATTACTCAAAAAAAAAAAAAAGTTCATTTACTGCTAATTTTTTAAAAAGATTGATCATATATCAGAAAATGAGAACAATGAAAGAGAAAACATTCAGTAAATGCTTAATGGTAAACATTTTCTGTCTGATCCAAAATAAAGAGCTGTTGGTTTAGAAATCTCTTGAAAAGTTTGCATTTTCTTTCTCCAGTTAACATGCACTTGCACAATTCAGAATGCCAACAAATGTGTGAGGGAAAGAACATGCAGACATTCTTATAGAGTTTTAGTCTGTGTCTAGAGTGCTAAAACTATCTACTCTGACCTCAGCACAAGGGTGTCAGGACCTGGGAACGAACTGGGGAGCTAAGAATCAAGAGGTACCCTTAGGGGACCCACTGTTCTTTTCATAGCCAGAGATCCGCTTCCAAAAAGCAGTAACAGACAGAGATCCTCTATTCTGAAAGCACATTCTGTAAGCTGGAGCCAAAGAATGTGGCTGGAGCCTTGTAAAACCTAGAGGATCATAGTGAAAACAGATGGGCTTGGCGTATCAGTCTAAACGGCAAAGCTGCGTTGTCTCCAGAAGGTGGAGTGCACTGGGACAACTGCTCCATGGAGTAAGAGCTGAGGCCTCATTTCTTTCTCCCTGCAGACTGCTCTGAGAAGTCTCTTGGGAAATTGTTCTGACACAGTGAGGGGTAGGTAGGCCTGATTTCCATGCTTTAATGGGCAGATTTTATTCCAGTCCTAGCTGTGGAGAAAAATAAATAAATAAATAAATCTTTCCTTTAAAGTCACTTATCCCTGGGGCTCATAAAACAAATTATTGTTTGGATGATGAGAGCACCTCTTGTCTCAAACCAGGTCAGGTCTAACGTGACTGGTACTGCACAGAGTAATCAGTGTCTTTGACTTGTGTCTTTGGAACAGAACAGATTGTACCCAGTATCAGATAGCTATAGGAACAGAGGAACAGCAGTCTGAGGGAAAATGTCTCTAGCTACGATCAGAAAGTCTTAATTAATTAGGTCATCCTTAGAATCTTAGTGCACAAACATCTTCTAAACAGTATAATTTGAAAACTATGATGGGCTATCAAGATATTCACTATGTTTCTGGTGCAAAGCATAAACAATTTCACTCAAGTGTAGTTGCCACAAATTATGTTGCCAAGTGATAATGGATATTAGATTGGTTGTGACTATAAAAAAGTGATTGTGTTTACATGGAAAAGGGGAAAATATTTCTCACGCTTTCACTTTCCTCTGTTGCACAGTCTTGCAAGCAGGATGGATGGTAGATGTGACAGTGGTGCTCCTTTGTTACATAATTTATTTTAATACTTTTTGGTTCTAAAATGTTATGCAAAGCTGTATTATAATTTAATCTGCAGGTGGGCTAGATGAAGAATGATTCCCTCCAGGGAAATATATGTTTTTTTCTTCTTCTGATTTTTAAGAGGGAAAATGGTCTGTGGCAAGGTTCCAGCAATAGAGGAAACTTACTTAAATCAACAAAAAGGTAACGTAAGGAGCAATATGTCATAACCACTAAGGAAGAGTGACACACAGATTCAATGTAAATCCCATGATCACTGAATGAATCCAGTCATTGCGTACAGCATCTGCAACCTGCTGCTCTGCACCTCTGTCAGACACAGGGCAACTCTGCTGCCTTCTGTTGTGTCCCTTCACACTCTGTGTCCTTTAGCTGCTCTGACACTGGCAAGTGCCAAGTAGCTGTGGAAAAGAACAACAGGGCAGAATATAGTTTCTGGTACAGAAATACAGTACTGATAGTTCTAATTTTGGCTGACACAGTCAAATTAAAACAATTCTGCAGCACTTCTGAGATAATTCTGTATACTTCCATTACATGCTACACAAAGGAGCTTTAAAGTTTCTCTAGGGTGCCAAAATATAGTTCCCTTAATATTGAGATTGGTCATTCTTAATCATTAAAGAATATTTTTGTCATACATGTGACTGTCTTAAATTGCAAGTATCATGTCATATCATATCCACTTTACCTTCATCACATCTTGCTGGGGACCTATGGATTTCCCCCTGTTGAGGAAAAAAATATATATATATATTTGATATCTCACAATACCTGTTTCATTCATTGACTGAAGAGATATCCAGATGAAATGACAATAATTAAGCATCTCTATAGCATTTCCAATTTCAGACAAATGGGGAAATTAGAAGGCTTATCCTTTTTTCCTCTACCAGTTTACGATATTTTATGAACAATTTGGCTTACATTTTGATCTGAAAGGTCTTTCTAGCAAATGCATAAAATCTAAAGACTCAGAATGCATACTTTTTGAATATCTTCAGATCTGTCTAAATAGTGCTGAATGTTGCATCTATTTTAATGTTTTATCATTCTGGAATGACAATGATAGATAATGATTTACTTTAACGAATGCCCGCAATTAAACTAGTCTACATTGGCAACATACAGCTGGGACAACTGAAACAAACATCTTAGGCAGTGGCTTTCTGGCATTCAAATCACACTGCAATTATATTTTATAAAAATGTGGTTTTTTTCTTTTTCTTTTTTCTTTTTTTTTTCCAACTAGCAGATGTAGGGTGAAAAATATAACAAGATCTGCACTACAGACCGATTCTAATACTTCTCACATAGCTCCTTCCAAGATTTCTTAACAATATTGAAAAAATCTTGAGAATCCAGTGAACAACTGGAGAGACTTTCTGTTTGTTTTCAATGGTATGGGAAAAAAAAAATCATTTAGACACTTCATTTTGGTCTGTTTGAGTCTTCCAAAATGTTCTGGTAAGGATGTCACTTCTGAGATAGTGTATATTGACTCATGTCATATAACAATATAGCAGGAACAGTGTGCTCTCTAAACTGCTCCTGGCCCAGGTACACCTTTAATCCTTGTTTCCAGCACCCCATGAGTCACCATTTAATTGCATTCACATACAATATGTATATTTTTATACTGCTGTTCTGTTATTCTTCTGTCTTAGAAGCATTGTATTATGGTTCTCCTTAGCATCTGTAAAGTCCCAGCAAACAGAACTATTCCAAATGGTGCATATCCTTATGAACAGCAGTGTTCTCAGTGTGTTGACTCAGTCAAATAATTCCCACTGATAACAATTTTCCAACCATTCCACAGAAAAGACTGCCATGAACTGAAAGGACACCAAAAATGAGATGTAGACCCATTAGTCTGTATAAATCTTATTCGGTGAGCGACTGATAATCTGAATCAATAACTGAAATAATTTCCTATCACAGAATTGTGTTTTGGCAAAATACTCTATATTAAAAATGGAATGTTTATTTTTCTGCCATTGCAGTTTAATCTTGGAAAAAATTATTAAGTTTTGAGCATAATTTTGTGTTATGTCCTATATTTATATCTTATACTAACATCTTCACCTTGCACTATGGCATACGTCATTGTAGTTGAGATGCTCTGAATCTCATCAGTGAAGTCTTTGTACTTTTTTAGTTTTGTTGTTGCTGTTTTTTGTTTTATAATACTGGTGGAGAGATTACTTTTTAGTTTGTCAAACTGTTTTATTAGAAAATAAAAAAAAGACAATAGTTATTTAAGCATGTTTTCTAGTTTAAAGGAAATGCTCCCCTGCTTATTTAGAATAAAACTTGCAGTCATAAAACTTGTATAATCTTCACATTAACAATATTTCAGGGGGTTGTTTAATTTAAAGCCTTTCTCTTGCAAGAGGGGATTAATATTCGCAAGACACCTGTGGCTTTCCCTTTCATAGGTCTTCATTATTTTGATTGTCACCTGCCAATTAGTTGAGAAGACAAGAAGCAACTTCCCCAGGAATTAAGGTCTTTGAACAGATATGTTATATAGAGGAGAAGTTTTCAGATCAGGAAGGTCCTTCTTCTTGGGAGAGGTGGCACTGTACTAAAGCCTGAAGTCAAGCAAATAAATGTCTCTTGTCTTACCCGGAAAAAAGAATTCCTATGGGTTCAAATCTAACCACAAGAAATGAAAACATAGCAAAGATCCGTACTATAAACCAGCCAACCAAGAGAATGAGAGTACTTGAAACATACTAAGGGAAATCATATCAGGACAGAAAGAAGAAATAAAAGGTATATTCAGTTACCTGACACACAAGGTTAAATTAAAATAGTTTGACTCATTAAGGCATAACAGGAAAAATACACTTTTAGACACCTGAAATGGAATAGTATTGCATTATCACAGGTAAATTCATAGTGAAAGAAATGAGTTGAGTGCTGAGCTTGATTCAAAATTTACTAATCAATGATCATTGCATTTACATTTACCATTCTTATCAAAGAAACAAAAGCCAAAATATCCAATATTCACTAAAATAGTTGTATGCTAAAGAGCGAAATTGTGAAAAAGTTAAGAAATGTGATAACAAAAAATTAAAAGGTAAAAAGGAAGAAAAAAAAAAAGTAAAATTTATACAGGCATCAGGGAGGCTGTTTAAACATATGAATTGGTATCTCAGAACAAATGCATACAACCTGAATAAAAAGAATTAAGGAAAGCTAAAATTAAAGCTCTCTTATTTAAAAGAAAGGATGAATGGAGTATATTACAGTTGAGAAAGCTGAAGGTGTGGCCAAATAGTAAAATTGAAAAGAAGTTCCAACTCTAGCAATGCAAAAAGCCTGACCCCAATAGTGCAACATCTCAGGAACAGAAAGCGTGAAACAGAGTCAGTAATGTCAACAGACAAAGTATATAGAAACACCTAGAAAACAACAAAATACAGTAGAAAATTTAAAATACATTGGACACAGTTTCACCCATTTGGAAATTTTCTTCTGAGAGTTGATGTAGATGATGCAGAAAAGTATCTTGCATTGAAGCAGCAGTGGCTGAAACCATTAAAAAATAAAAAATAAATCCACTAAGTGAACAATATGACCCATGGCTATTTTGGGCTATGACTTTAGTTGTATACAAAGAAACACAATTACAAGTTCCACAAAAATAAATAAATAAATAAATAAATAAAATGATTGCATTGTTCTCATTCCAACTTTAATGAAGTGTTATTAAATGCATTTAGTTTACATATATACATATATATACATATATACATATATTACACATTAATCGGATTTACTACATATTAATATAATACTTCGTATCCTTTATAATCCACTTATTCACACTTAAGAATAAAATCTAATTACTATTGTTTATATTATATCTTTGTTAAATGTAATAATTATATCTATTGTATATATTTGTGAAGCATTTAACAAATCTCAAGATGTTAATGAACATGTACATAAAAAACTAAAAATGCTTCTCAAAATTATGATCTACAAGTGTAGGCAGTTTCATACAAATTTGGTGTAGTTCTGCATATTTTGTTTTGCTTCTTGAACCAAAAAATATTTCAATATTTTTAGGGTGATAAATATAATCATCCATTGAACATTTATTCATTCTTTTGCTATTGAGAGAAAGAGCATTTTGAATTGAAATACCTCTTTCTCCCCCTCACCGCGAGTTTGAACTTTCTATCTCTAAATCATGTATCTCTAAATCATGCACTACCAGTGCAATTTTCTTGTTTGAACTAAAACATTATAATAAGACTCTATATTTTTCAAGTATCTATAATTGCTAAAGGAAGACAGAATGCTTTAAAACAAATTGAAATAAGCATTTTTAAATAATGACCCTTATATGTTACAAACTGATGAAAGCTGGAAGACAAGTTAAAGCAGATAAGCTTTCCATTTCTCCTTTATGTGCAATAAAAGGAAAGGGAAATACAGAATTTTGGAGCCAGTTTGAGAGGGGGATATAGGCCTTTTCTAACAGCTTCACATAGAGGGAGGCTTTTAAATTTTCTTGGTCTTATTCTGAGTACCTTAGAATGTGAACGTACCATAGGGTCTCTCTCTCCTTTGTTCCTCTGAAACACCTGATAAGAGACAGGTTACCAAACTAGGTGGATATTGTCTCTGACCGGAGACCACAGTTTCTCTTTTCTATTTCCTAGTAGTTTATTAGATCCCAGTGTTATGCAGCAAAAAGGTTAATAATCTATTTTTGGGGGGTATAAAACAGCAGTAACTGATATCCAGCAGGTATCACAGATGAATTGGGGAGCATCCTCAATCTCTAGCTGACAAGTTATACATGCAAAACTGTTCTAGCAGGATAGTGTGAAGAAAAATGCAGGAAAAGAGAACTGAAGAAAAACAGCAAAAAAGAATCAAAGCCCTATATAAAGGTCTGCTTTATGGCATATGCAGCCATCTGAAATGCCCTCTCATTTCCAAATGAGATTTGCAAAACCCAATACTGGCAAAAGTGACTCACATAATTACCACATTCCTAGCCCTACTAAGAATTTTTAACCTAGTGTTCCTTCTTCATTGGTCTGGGCCCAGAAGTCTCCCTCAGCGTAAATAAAGATTTAGAATTTGTTGATTTTTAATTAGGCCTATTGAACCAGATGTACTTGGAGAAAGTTACTCACCTTTCCTACTGTACATTGGACTGTGACATTCTTTTGAGTGAAGTAATACAGTGTAAATAATAATACATTATTTTATATGATTTTTCTACATGATAGGCTGGAGAGACAGGCCAGGAGGAAGCTCATGAAGTTCAACAAAGGCGAGTGCAGGGTCCTGCACCTAGGGAGGAATAACCCCAAGCACCAGTACAGGCCGGGGGCTGACCTGCTGGAGAGCAGCTCTGCAGAGTAGGACCTGGGAGTCCTGGTGGACAGCAGGTTAACCACGAGTCAGCAATGTGCCCTTGGGGCCAGGAAGGCCAATGGTAACCTGGGGTACATTCAGAAATGTGTTGCCAGCAGGCCGAGGGAGGTGATCCTCCCCCTCTACTCAGTCCTGGTGAGGCCACACCTTAGTACTGTGTCCAGTTCTGGGCTCCCCAGTATACAAGAGGGACATAGAGATAAGGGAGTGAGTTCAGAGCAGGGTTACTAAGATGATTAGGGGACTGGATCACCTGTCCTATGAGGACAGGCTGAGAGAGCTGGGCCTGTTTAGCCTGGAAAAGAGAAGACTGAAGGGAGACCTCATCAATGTATATAAAAATCTGAGGGGAGGGTATCAAGAGGATGGAGCCAGTCTCTTTTCAGTTGTGCTTAGTGAGAAGACGAGAGGCAATGGGCACAAACTGGAGCCCAGGAAGTTAGATCTGAATATGAAAGGGTACTTCTTTGCTGTGATGGTGGCAGAGCACTGGAACAGGTAGCCCAGAGAGGATGTGGAGTCTCCTTCTCTGGAGATATTTAAAACCCGTGTGGATGCCACCCTGTGCAATGTGCTCTAGGTGGTCCTGCTTGGCTGGGGAGCTGGACTTAGATGATCTTCAGAGGTCCCTTCCAACCTCAACTATTCTGTGATTCTGTTACACTATGGCTGCATAAGCTGAAGCAACAAATATCAAAAATGAAAGCTAAGAGCAATTTCTTTATCTCTGAAGAATCTACAAAATTTTGATCCTTGGATTTCTTTTAAGTGGCTTGTGGTTTAACCTGGCCAGCAGCTAAGCACCACACAGCCATTCGCTCACCCTGCCCCCTAGTGGAATGGGGGAGAGAATTGGGAAAAAAAGTAAAGCTTGTGGGTTGAGATAAAGACAGTTTAATAGGACAGAAAAGAAAGAGAAATAATAATAATTATTATTATTAATAATAATAATAATAAATAATGTAAAAAGCAAGTGATCACAATGCAATTACTCACCACCCGTTGACCACCCAGCCCATCCCCGAGCAGAGGTCCCCCCCACCCTAGACAGCCACCCCATATTAGTTTTTCAGAATGGCATCATATGGTATGGAATATTACTTTTGCCAGTTTGGGTCTGCTGTTCTGGTTCTGTCGCCTCCCAGCTCTTTGTGCACCCCCAGCCTCCTCACTGGCAGAGTGATGTAAGAAGCTGAAAAGTCCTTAGCTCTGTGTAAGCACTGCTATGCAACAATTAAAACATCAGCATGTTATCAACATTATTCTCATCCTAAATCCAAAACGCAGCACCATACCAGCTATTAGAAGCAAAATTAATTCTATCCTAGCCAAAACCAGGACAAAGTAGTAAACAGCTTAAGTAGTCATGTCTCAGTGACTGAGCAACCCCTTTTATTTTGAAGGTATTCTGTTTTCATTGCAAGTGAATGTTAGTTGATCTGAACTGTGCTTTTGTTGTTGTTATATAGAGTTTCAACACAAACATTTTTGCAGCACTTAAACTCTGCTAGGTACTAAAGACATTAATCATTTACTAATTTTAATGATTCCCCACAATGCTATTTATTTTAAAAAGTAAAAAATAAAAATAAAAATAAAAATAAAATAATAAAAATAAAATAAAAAAAAAATAAAGTTAGGACACAACCTAATAGAAAGTTTCAGCTACAAAGCTGAAACTTTTTTTTTTTTTTTCTCATGAGAAAATACATTTAGGCTCACTTATTTCTATTATTTGAAACAATTCCTTCCCTCTTCCAAGAAAAAAAATATATATATATATATTCTAATCCTATGGACTCAGGAATATTAGAAATTAGTCGTCTGAGTGGCTCTCTTACAAGTTGAGCATCCTTTAATTAGCTACTCATAGAGTTCCATGTGTGGGACTTCATCCTTCTGGTGGTCTCATCCATTCAGAGCATTCAGACAGCTACTGCTTTTCATAGGATGACTTTATTCCTCCTTACACCACACCTATCTCTTCCTTATTTATCCATTAAATGTCTGGTAATTTGGTAATGTTTGTATGAAACAGTGAAAGGAATGTGAACTAGCTAGTTAAAATATACAATGACAATTTTGTGGAGACATTGGGCTGTCCACACTACCAGTATGATTTGGCATTATTGTTAGTATTGTCAAAGAAAACTTTCTGATACTGTCATCTAAGTGACTGCAATCTTTTTGGGGAGATACTCTAAACAATTAATCTTTCCAACATAGTTACTATTAATTATATTGTCATGATGAGTCTTTCATTTTGATGTTTGCACCATAGATTGATGTCTTGCTCAAATCTTGCTGCCTTGGTCAGGTTCTTGCTGCAAAAATTTGCATGCATTTATTTCTGCCTGGCTTCTTACAGACAGTCTTGTCACCTTATTGTCTCAAAATGTGTTCTTTTGCTACAATTCTGACTTGGTGCTTGCATGACTGAAGCACTGAATATCTAACATGACCTTTTCAGCACAATGTATATTGCAATACAACTTCAAGATCAGAACAGGGGAAGAATGGAAGTGAGAAAATGTGATGCTGATGTTTACAAAGGGATTCCAGAGTTACTGTGAAGTGCAAGCTGTTATTTCATTTTGTTAAAAGGGATAAAACTGGTATAACAAAGTATTCGTAGTTAAGCATATAGTGTATAATATCAAGGAAGAGTCATTTTTTTTCCTTTTTTTTTTTTTCTTGTAAACAGAAGTCATCCGTACAAAAATTAGACTTTCTGTCACCAAAGGATGTATTAGATTTCTTTGGAGGTGTCAATGACGTTTGGGTTATGGTGATCCTGTTGCTTAAATACACATGGCTTTCAAAATATCTCGAAAACTTTCAGATTCTGTGATGAATTTACAAGGGATAAAAACATAGGTTACAAAAAAATCAAGAATTACAGTCAGTTTTACAGTTAGAGAAGGTCTTTAAAGTACCTGTGTGAGGACCTGGGTTTCCCCATCTTAACAGAAACAAGTTGGTAAAGAAAACATGAATAAGGAGAGTAACAAAGCTTGCAGCCAATATATAATTACTTACAACTGCTTGAGTTAAAGCTGACTGTGAAAAGTTCAGACAGATCTCAGTATTGACTAATGATAAAATGACATATGAGATTTACTGCTTAAAAAAAATCAGTTTCACATGTACACTGTGGTGGTTTCTAGCTAAGCTATTGCCATCTAAGACACAGAATTTGTTGCAGGTATTTTTCTGTGTTTAACAATTTCAGGCTCAGAAGCAGCCAAGAAGACAAATGAAAAAATAGGAGTTAATAATAACTGTTCCAAAGTCCAATGCAAAACAGCATTGAGGAAATAAGGGTCACCCACTAAAATTATCCAGCAGAAGTTTTTAAACCTGGAGGCTTTTCAAAGCAAAGATTTTTCATTGAAAGCATAATTTAACCTAGAATTGATTGTTTGATAAAGAATACTGTAGAGACCAAAACTGTAAATTGGTTCAAAAAGTTACTAGACATTTTTATGGAGTATGATTGTGTGAGAGATGATCAACATATATTAAACACAATGATTCACCACTTGTTAGTTCAGCAAGTTCTGAAAATATAAATTGCTAGAATCTCAAAGACTATGTATATCCCTTACACTTTCTGCCTAGAATTTGCTACTGGCTGCTGTTCAGAGTGGCCATTTTTATTCTAATTTTTATATACAATGATAAGTTTTCCCTTGAGCTATCCCTCAATATTATCAACAAGCAGATGTTGGTGCAGCACCCGGCGTCTCACTCCCCAGGCAGACCATTGTGAAGGAAGTACTTGGTACTCTGACATATGCATTAGCTTTCTGCCTGCTGGTCTGTAATTGGACTCAAATATCCTTGAAGATGTTTTGAGTTCCTTTATTCTCTGCAGTGACTGTTAGTGAACATCTTCATCTGATGCTTGCTCAGTATGAAGTAGAGAGCAAACACAGAACTGTCCAGGGTGTGCGTTAGGTAGGGGCTCTGTTTTAGTATATACACACACATGCATACATTTCCTGATCTGAAACCACCTAATTCTGCCAGTCCCTAGGCACACTGCAGGTCCTAGGCTTTTGAGATGGAAGGTTGATTGAGCAGTGAAGTCATTGATCTGGAACCTGCTGAAAAGTACTGATGATTTAATCCTGAATTTCATTATGTTTAATAAAGTCCAGGACAAAGAACTGTTGGGACTTTGGGGGTCTGTTTATTTCATGAGAAACAACATTACTCTGAATTCAATTGACTAACTCAAAATGCACTCCCCTTGCATAGATAAGCCATAGAAGTTTGGTTAAAGTGCAACTCCTGTTATCAAGCACATTTTAATTGTGTGAGTTTTCTGGTGTTCATTTGTTGAAGATAATATTCTGGACTCATCCTTCCTTATTCTAAGTCCTTTCTTCTTTGGAGCAATCTTAGCTTTCATATGATGATGGAAATACATGCACTTTTGCTTAGACCTGTCTCCCTTTGCAGAGCATACGTGTGGTTCTTCTGCAGCAGTATATTTGCAGAATTGATGTTTAATGTTTTCCTTTCCAACGTGGACAGCTATGTATCTATTATAAAGACATTTCCACTGAATTTATTCACTTTGTCCAACTGTAAATTGCTTTTTAACACTTTCCTGAATGAGCCATCAATTAATATGCAGATCAGAATTGATCACAATTTCCTTGGAGTACAACTCTTTTACTTGGCTAGTGATTAATTCACACCAGTGACCTTCCTGAGCTACTGGGGATACAGGTTTTGATTTTACCTTACTAGAGAATAAACACTATACAAATAATAGATTCAGATGTATGAAGTATAGCAAGATTAATAGAGGACAGGCTGATCATCTCTCCTACGTGGCTTGCATTTTGAAATGATCTCTTCTTCAAGATTCATTTCTGTCTATTAACTTTATTATTTGAAAAAGAAATACAATCCCTAGCATAGGAAATGCCCTTGAACTTTTCACATCCTACTAATAACACTTCAGACAGTAACATGTATCAGTAACATTCAGTAAAATAACTGAAATATTAAACTGGAGGGATTTATTTGGAATTTTTTTTTCTTGGATGGAGAAGATGGTGCACTCTTTAAACCCAAGTCATTTTACTTTAACTTTCTTAGGATATCTGCTGCATTTCTCTCTGCATTATATATTCATGCTGCCCCTCTTCTAGGTTAGAGTCCCCAGTTTGACAGTTTAGTTTCCTTGGACATATGTGTGTGATGTTGCTGAGCAGGCACTTTGATTCTCATGCTGCTTATCCAGTCAGTTTACCAGATCTTGAGGTACTGAACATTTCACTTTGAATTTTGCATGTTGCACTCTGCTCTAAATACTTGAGCTGGTGCATTACTCACATATCTCACTGTGTGCCAGAATTTTTCTTTCATCTAAAGGATGTGCTAGATTCCCAGATTTTCACCTAGCTGAACTGGCAAGAGTTTCACATAACATATCTGATAGTAATTAACCAGCATAGCAGCCTCTGAAATGACTCTGCAATAACTGAGGCTCTGAGAAAACTGCAGGATTTCACGTAAATTTTAACCAACACGTGTATGAGTTTCAACAGATGAGATATGAATCACATATTTTCATGGTAACCCCTTATCATTAAATCTCTCCCTCAGGCTCTACCTCTGGTGTTTTTTTCCCTCAGACAGGCACCTGGCAGGATCACTAATTCCATTCACCTGCTCACAGTAGCTGTTACCAGGGTGGGAAAACTACATTTTTTTAACCCTTCTGTCCCTAAGCTAACTCCACATTTTCCTTCCATAGCTGCCTTGAACTGCTACTGTGATGTCTTTCTGCTTGCAAAAATCACTTGGAATATGAGCAGAAGATACTATCAAATCAAGGTCACAAACTAAAAATGAAGGAGACCAGTTATTAATTGAAGGAGTGATCAGGTAAGTTTTAATTGCACATGCAACTTCCTGAATATATTTCTCAATCAACACTGTACTTTCTGTTGAATAAGTTTCTTAACTGCAAAGTGGTATTTCAGGACTGATGTGAGGAATACCCAAAGGCCCATAGAGAGCAAACCAACGCTCATCTATATAAGTTTGACTCAAGTTCCTGTTCTGCAGCTGGGACTCAAGCTTGTGTATTATATATTTTGAATAACTCCCATTCTCCCAAGGATGTTAAATACATAACAGTTAGAGAGGAGTAGGTGCAACAACATACCCACTTGCCTGTTTTGCTTCATTCTTTTATTTCTTTTATTTATATACAGGAAGCTTTGGTTTCTGACAGAGAATTGTAACAAACATTTAAGCTTAGTTCTCAGTGAAGGAACTGTACATGGAAATGTGGAGCAAAGTCTATTTATGTCCTGTGAGGACAGTCCTACATCTGCTGGATGTAGATAGATATAGGATACAAACAACTTCATAAAACCTATGGAGCTTGCCAGACTGAGGGATGGATTACAACTGATGGTAAAGTGATACTTTACTTAAAAACTGACAGTCCAAGTATTTTCTGTCTCATGTTTTTAGTGGCATTTAGTTTCTGGCTACAACATGGCTCCTCCTTGTGTTTCTCAAAAAGCTTCCTGTTTTACTCTCTACAATTCTTTTCTATGGGTTGAAACATTTTGTTGTGTTGAAACATCACATTAAGCAAAGTCTTGGGCTTGTGCATACTCATTTGATGCAAGTTTGAAGTAAGTTGTTAACAGTTCCCATTGAATGATTCATCCAGTTAATATTATAATACAGTATTGGTAGTGAGGCCCCAGGTGATCCAAGCAGGAACTAGCAAATGCCTATATAGCCTGTCTCTGGCTGGAGTTCAGAGCAGCTGCTTTTTGAAGAAATGCCAATACAAAATGGTTTGTTCCCATTGTATGGTGCCAGCGAGCATCATTCATCAGTTCAGGGACTTCTGCTCTGAAGGTCATCTATATGCAGTGTTTATAATGCTAATGAACCCATTCACAACAACTGTATATTCCCCTTTATAGCTCATTTGCAATTTACCTATTCCAACTCCAATGTGTGTCATGCCAGGACATAGTTGGTAATGCCCTCTTCTAGCCAAAAACACTGCTAGAGATGAAGAGTACAAATCTAGCATGATGCAGCTCTCCACTTTCATCTCAAAAAGAAATGTCTCAAGGACAGTTTTCAACCTGTTCTTCCACATATCACCCTTCGGTTATACGTGTTCTGATATGCTATATCCAGCATCTGTCCTTGGAGATAAAACAGTCTTTTTAAATAAAATAGCAAGACTAATCTAGATGTCTTCTTCTGTAGAACAAAAGTTTAGCGATATGATTTCTTTTTAAAGATATGTTTTCCCTTCAGTGCTCTCTGACTTGCTAGGGTGGATTTCTGTTCCTTACAGTTCAACCAAATACACAGCAGGTAAATAACTGAACATGTTCTGATTTATGGATGAGTTACTTTTTATTGGAGAAAAAAGCTCAAGCTACTCGAGGAGTAAAACAATCATTTTACTGTTGCATATTACTAGCATCCAGACAGTAATCTCTGACTCAATACAATTGTCTATTTTCTCATGGTCAGAACAAAGATGTCTGGGCTTATTTTTGGTGAGATAAACTAAATTTTAAGAGCTCCATCTGAAGAGTTGTTCTTCACAATAATTGCAGGAATTGTGGAAGATTAAGGATAGAAAACAATCTCACATTTTTTTCTTGTTGTTTTGTTTTGTTTTTCGATTGAACTAATCACAGAATCACAGAATTGTAGGGGTTGGAAGGGACTTTAAGAGATCATCAGGTCCAGCCCCCCTGCCAAAGCAGGTTCTGTAGAGCAGGTTGCCCAGGTAGGTGTCCAGACGGCCCTTGAATATCTCCAGAGAAGGAGACTCAACAACCTCCCTGGGCAGCCTGTTCCAGTGCTCCATCACCCTCACCATGAAGAACTTTTTTCACATGTTTGTGTGGAACTTCCTCTGACCCGTTTTTTGACCATTGGGCCTTGACCTATCCCCACAAACCACTGAAAAGAGGTTGGCCAAATCCCTCTGTCTCCCACGCTTAAGATATTTGTAAACATTGATAAGATCCCCTCTCAGTCTTCTCTTCTCAAGGCTGAACAGACCCAGGTCTCTCAGCCTTTCCTCATAGGGAAGATGCTCCAGGCCTCGTATCATCTTTGTTGCCCTCCATTGGACTCTTTCCAGGAGATCCCTGTCTTTTTTGTACCGGGGAGCCCAGAACTGGACACAGTACTCCAGGTGAGGCCTGACCAGGGCAGAGTAAAGGGGGAGGATCACCTCCCTTGACGTGCTAGCCATGCTCCTTTTTATGCACATCAGGATCCCATTGGCCTTCTTGGCCACCAGGGTACACTGCTGGCTCATGGTCAACCTGTCATCTACCAGGACCCCCAGGTCCTTCTCTGCAGAGCTTCTCTCCAGCAGGTCATCCCCTAGCCTGTACTGATACATGTGGTTGTTCCTTCCCAGGTGCAGGACTCTACACTTTCTCCTGTTAAACCGCATTTGGTTTCTTCCTGCCCAGCTCTCCAGCCAGTCCAGGTCTCGCTGAATGGCAGCACAGCCTTCTGGCATGTTGGCCACTCCTCCCAGCATTGTATCATCGGCGTATTTTCTGGGGGTGGACACTATTCCCTCATCAACGTCATCAATGAAGATGTTGAACAAGACCGGACCCAGCACCGACCCCTGGGGAACACCACTAGTCACAGGTCTCCAGACAGACTCTGTACCACCGATCACCACCCTCTGAGCTCAGTCAGTTAGCCAGTACTCAACCCACCTTACTGTCCACACTCTTACACACTCACACTTACTATCCCACACTTTCTCAGCTTTGCTAGCAGGATGTCATGGGAGACAGCATCAAAAGCCTTGCTAAAGTCAAGGTAGATGACATTCACTGCTCTCCCCTCATCTACCCAGCTGGCGATGACATCATAGAAGGCTATGAGGTTGGTCAAACACGATTTCTCCTTGGTGAATCCATGCTGACTACTCCTCATAACTTTCTTCTCTTCCAATTGCTTGGAGATAGCATCCAGAACAAGCTGTTCCAACACCTTTCCAGGGATAGAGGTAAGACTGACTGGCCTGTAGTTTCCTGGATCCTCCTTCTTGACCTTCTTGAAGACCAAAGTGACGTTGGCTATCCTCCAGTCTTCAGGCACCTCTCCTGTTCTCCAGGACCTTTCAAAGATGATAGAGAGAGTGGTTCAGCGATCACCTCCACTAACTCCCTCGGCACACATAGATGCATCCCATCGGGGCCCATGGATTTATGTGCGTTGATCCCACTCAGACACTCCCAAACCACTCCTTCGTCAACCGGGGGGGATCTCCATTTCCTAGACTCTTTCTCCTCCCTCCAGGGTCCAGGAGTCCTGGGGGGAGCAGTCTTTGAAGCAAAGACTGAAGCAAAGAAGGCATTCAGTATCTCTGCCTTCTCAGCATCCCCCGTTACTAAGACACCCACCTTGTTCAGCAGGGGACCTATATTATCTCTAGTCTTCCTTCTACTGTTTACATACTTAAAAAAAAAACTTCTTATTATCCTTTACTTTCTACTGCTGCTACTCCAATTAATACAGGAAAAAGATAAATAAAAGGGGAGATAAATAACTTTCAAACCCAATAATTTAGCATGGGACAGAACTGTGACTTGTTTGGTGTTTTGGGTTGCCGTTTCCCATTTCCTATGGTGCCACTCCAGTTCTGCAGTTTCCAAAATGTGGAATTTCATAAGTTCACTCACTGTAAGCATAGTAAGAAGGTTGAATGGTGGGCTAATATAGCTCATTTTACAGCAAGAGAAGTTACAAACAGAAATAGTCACTAAAAGGCATAGCTTCTGATATATGACAAATATAACTTTATCTAGAAATTATTATATTCAGTTGCAGCAGAGATATCAGTCCAGTTGTCAAAACCCTCTTGCACTACTACTGCAAGCCCACACACATTTAAAGACCTCACTTCTCTCAGTTGTTTATATAAACTTAGCACAAAGCTTAGCGGGGCTCTAAAGCATTATAAATTCCTACTAAGTAAATTATGAGGTATACATAATCATAATGAGGAATATAATCATTCAGTGATGCTAAATATAAATCCAGGGGCTGATTAAACTATTTCCAGTCTCTCAATAAAATATGCCTTCATTTGGGGGACAACCAGAACTTCTTGGGCCAGCATAATTGGTGAATGGGCATTTGTTAAGAGAAAGCAGTCACCAGATCTTGCCTCCTTCCCCTGCCCCGAAATCTTTATTTTTTTCCCTCTTTTCTGTATTTGTCCGCTCTATGCTCCCTCTTCCTTTCCTACTCTTCAGTCCAAACCCTAAATCTGTCAAAACTTTACTTCCAAATATATGATTTTTTTGGTCTGATACCTAAGCATACCTATGCTTAACATAGTCCCAAACTTGTGAAATTTAGCCAATATCAGAATCATTCCATCAGGTACCAACAGGTTGTAGTATAATGCTCAACTATCACAACTTAAGGAAAACCTCCCACAAATAGAGCCTGTCAAGTAGTTTCATGCAATACAGCTCTAGCTTCACCTATAAGAACAGTTTCCTCTCACCACTGATTTTTTCAATGAGAATTTATACTTGGTACAGCTTTAAGATGCTGAATGCAACTAAATTTGGTATGAGACCACTGACATTAGCAGAATTATATCAGAGATTTATTTTGCTTCCTTTGCATTTTAGAGTCTGGTAAATATCCGCATAAGGTCTAGATACCTTAGCAAGAAACCTGAGTTATCTTGCAGTACCAGTCGGGGGGGGGGGAGGGGGTGGAGAATAAGTAAACTTCGATATTAAGGATCATATTCTCCACCTAGGTAATTTGGTTGGCTCCACTGCCCTTAATGGAGCCATGCCAATTTATATAGCTTTCTGGCTAGCGACAGCAAGATTGTAGTATACAATCTGAGAGCCTGAATTATGGTCAGGGAAGGCACTGTGAACAAATGGAGGAGACAAAAATGGCCTTCCTGAAAAATCTTTACTGCCTAAACATTAGACAAAAGAAAATACTGATGCTGACAGGCAGACAAAAAGCCTTCAGGAACCAACAGCATAATAAATTAAAGAATCGAGTTTGATGTATCATAAAGGTTTATTGTTTGTTTTAAACTAATGATAATATTCCCTTCTTTTTGAAATATCAGGAGCAAAATCCAGCCCTGTTGATATTATGGGAGGCTTACCATTGATTTCTATGGGAACATAGTGGCAAGAAATTTACTTATTCTGCACAAAGCCTGAGCTACACTATCTCTGTATACAGTATAGCTATCGTTAAATAATAATAATAATAAAAGTTAATTGCATATCTTTGGTGATTCCTTTTTCTCTCTTTATTTAAAAGAAGACTAATTTAAATATTAGCCTTATAAAAATGTATGTTTTCTTTTCTCTCCCTCTGGCTTTCCTATTCCCCTTCTTTGTTCAGAATAAGATGTTCATTATTTGTCCAGTAAATGAGTAATCTGCTAATTAACTGCACTTGTTATGTGATGAATATTCAATTACCGTAATGAGAAGAGGAAGAAGATGCATCATACCTAAGTAAATTAATTTGCTGTTGGGCAATGAATTTACATCCACCTGGTTGCAATTGCTCAGAAAAGCTCTCCAGGTTTGCTATATTTGAAAATTAAAGGAGAGCATAGCCCAATTGCAGCCATATAAAAAAGGTCAATACCTTTCTCTTTTTGTCTTTTCTCTCTGTTTCTTTTAACAGTATTATTCAAATAAATTAAATTTGGAGATAACTTGTGTTCTATCTAGTGATAAGAAAAAGAAATTACCAAGTAAATTACATTTATTTCCTGTCTTTGAAAAATGGTAGCCTGCTCATATCATGTTAACAAAGAAGTGAGCACATCCCCTATGGAAAAGCAGGCCAGTCTCTTCCTACACACTGCAAACTAGATTTAACAGCCAGATCCCGTTGTTTCACTGGGCTCACTGATCTCAAAAGCAATACCAAATGTATCCAGTGTGAAATGCTACAAAGTCAGCATAATGGTCCACACTCAAATTGTCATAATTTGTCCAATTTGTCCAACTTACACAGTGAAGGACAAAAGGGAGTGGAGTCCAATTCATAGAACAGAGTGGTCTCATTTCTGTCCAGTGGTGAGACTGCCTGTCTGATGTTCTTGCCCATCCTGTTCCCTCAAATAATATATGGAGTTATTATTAGTTCAGCACACGAAGTGTCAAAGCCCTCCTTTTAAGCTGTGACCTGAAACCTTCCTACCATAGCCTCCACACAAACGTTATATCATATATTCATAGAGCAGCTGCTTTCCAAGGATGACTGCTTTTTCTTATTTACTGCCAATTAAGGATCATTGTGGTGCTTAGTATGTCACACAACAGTAAGACTGGAAATGATCCAAATGTAACTCATATCACTTCTCTAACCCAAAAAGAAAGAAAAGATCATAACAAAAAATATGCAGTGTTAGGGTAAAGAATGGATTTACTGATTCTATATATCATCAAGATTTATAGACAAGTGCTGGGGAAGTAATAGCTCTTCCATTCTTAGGGAGAGGGAGGAGGAGAGGTCTAAAAAATCCAAACCTGATGACATAGATTAATTTCCATGAAAATCCTATTCAAAAGCCCTAGAGAATCTCTTCACGGGCTTAGGTTTTTGAGTGGTAAACAGAAAGGATTAGAAGAGGAAGGGGCATGAGGAAAAAAGTTGTGTTTTGTGATAAAAGTTTATTTCTTCACATCTGGAGTTCAGTGCAGTGGTTTTCAGCACTCGTGGTTTTGTGGGTGTTTTCATGTGGCATGGAAATTATGTCATATGGTGCAATGAAGAGGACATCTTCAGACAGGTCGAGAAGCTATCTTGAGGTCAGCTAACACCCCTGATGTGCCCAATACCTTCCTGGTCACAGTCAGTGTGGGGTGGCACAGGGATTAGTGGTAGCGCTTCTGAACAGACCAAAAAATAGTTGTGGTAAGACAGGAGATTTTGAGATGAATTAATTTGTAGGACACTTACCTCATCTAGGAGTGGAATTAGAAGGGGGAGTTCTTCTTTTCCCTCATAATTCTATCTTAATCTTCATGTTTTATTTTGTCAGGTTCATGACTGTGGTTTCTTTCCATCCCTACCTGCTGAAGAAATTGATTTTGAATTGTCACTGCAGTTACTTTCCTAGTCTCAAAGTCCAAGGTGCATGTAAAAGTGTGTTATCAATAATTGTTGCAGGCACTGTCTGCAGACACTCATGCTGTGGCAGACAGCAAACTACTTCTCATGCTATCTCCTGGAAAGGAAGGATGACAAGTAAGCTTGAAGTGTGGCAAGCAATGAGCAACAACAGTGCCATTGCGTGCCTTATGTCATCTTCTTTCCAGTAACATCCTTTGTACTTTGTCATGGATTGACTGTCATGCTCCTGCTCAGTAGTGTTTGGAAAATAAAGAAAAATACCCTGTCTGTGAACAGCAAAAGGCCAGGAGGGAATTTTTTTTAGTCTGTACACTTCTCACTTCCTGCTGGCACACTGGGAAGAAGACCGGTGAGGAAAATCCAAGATTGTTCTGAAACTCATAGTGCTGAGTGCAGGGGCAAACAGTGCAGCAGAAAAGAAAAAGGGAGCAGAAGTTTTTCTGAAGCCCATGTCCTGAAAGTGCATGAGTTGTACAGAACTATACATCTACTGACTTATATAAGCAGATGGGAATATGGAAATAGTGTAAGCCTCCTAGAAGGAGAGTATCACCAATAACAAGGATTCTTCATCTCACTGGTATCTGGCAACTGTTCAGGACAAAGATTTGTTGTGGTAATGTTGACCAGAAGTTTTTGATTAGATGTCTGGTTACTGCTTTCTGAAAACAAAACTCAGGTTAAGACAAAAGATCAGTGGAGCTTGTTGTTTCTGATGTATTTCTGACCTAAAAAATTAAAAAAAAAAAAAAAGAGTAAAAAAGTTTCAGTTGCTGATTAACTTTTTTTTATTTTATTTATCCAATGAATTAGGTTGGCAAAAAATTTTGAGCAATTTCTCATACCTTGCTTGTGTCTTTAGATACTCATTTGCATCTTATTTCATTTCTGTTTTTATTACACACAAACACAGAGGAAGAAAAAAAAAAAACAACACAAAATTTAAATGAAAAGAAGATTTCTAATTTAAACATAAGAATGTTTTTTAAAGCCCTAATAATTTCAAAAAAAAAAAAAAGTTTTCTCAAAGAGGACAGAGATTTGAAGGACTTTTTCTTACTTCCTGTCTTCAAGAAAGATTTTTTATGGAAAAAAAAATAATCTGCCAGCTATAATGGCAATATAGTTTTCTTCCTGACATTGGCAGAGAAATATAAAATTCCTCTAGACAGTTCTGACTCTGTCTCCTGATAGAGGTTAAGTTCTTTTTCAAGAAGCCATTGCATTTACTTGCTATTAAAGCAGTATGCTGCCCAGCCTCACTCACCATATTTAGCTGTTTCAGTGCAGGTTATGTATGTTAGGATGAGGGTGATAAAGCAGTTGTAGACTGTAACATAAGGTAATTTTCTTTACTGCACAATTACAGTTTATGTTACCATAAAGCTCTTGCCAGGGATGAAAAGTTAGGGAGGATTAAACAAAATGCTATAAAACATATCAAAGTGGATTGCATAAACAATTACCATGCTTTGGGAAATGGCTGATTAATTGACTGAAGTGAGACATCTGCAGGATGTAGGCACTGTGGATATATCAAAGGATCTCAACTGCCTCGTTTGTTTTAATAAAAATGGTTTAATTTGTTGCTATACTACGAAGCCTCCTGTTGTACCTGATTTTGTCGTCCTCATTATTAAGGGAAAGGGCACTACACCTCTGAATACAAGAGTCCTCTCAAGGCCAAATCTGCTTGCACATTCTCCAGTGCAACAGAAAGAGAAAGGGATTTTATCAGATCTCATAAATTAAGATGAAAAAAGCCTGATTTAGGGGAAAAAATAAAACCAAAAACAAACGAACAAAAACCCGACAACAACAACAAAAAGCAGACTTTTTGAAGATGTTTGGAAAAAAAAAATGTTTACCCACCTCTTGGACCTCTGGCTCTTCTTTGACCAACACTAAAAAAAAATAAAAATAAAAATAAAAATAATAAAAATAAAAATAAAAATTCCTTCCGAATTTATCCACCATTTGTGACAATAGTACTTTACAACCTTCAGTGAACATTTTCAGACAGACACTGCTATGCCATTTCTCTGATAGGAAATTTAGATGCAGCCAAACTGAGGCCCATAATGTAAAAGTAAAATAGTGATCTCCTGTGTAGGTGCCTAGCTCTTACTAGAAACCACACACAGATTAGATACTTAAAAAATCTAGACCTAAATGGTTCATCCACATCACATGAGAATTCTATGGTAAGGCTAACTAAAAGCTAAACTAAGTTTTTTGAGTCACAGCACATCTGACAGCACAAGAAATCAGGACTACCTGTTTCTCCTGATTTGAATCCAGCCATTTTAGGGACATCCTAAGAGAAGATTTGCCAGCCCTATTGAACTTGCAGCTACCACTGCTTTGCTCAGTTTACACTTGGTAGAAAAATGGATGAATATTTCAGTAAATGTGATGTAATCTTTAAAAGCTAAGAATAAAATAGAATGTGTGAAGTACAGTAGCTCTCTCCTTGACAGCCTGTACACCTGCAAACCTTAAGACTCATCAATGTAACTGAAAGGATAACCTTTCTCCTCAAAATTCTCCTTATTCTCGTGCTCTAAAATTCCCTCTTTCAAAATAACCTATTCTCTCTCATGTTTACTGAGTGGATCTTAAGGAATATACGAGAAGAAAAATCTTCCTAAAGGAGTTTGGGTTGAAAAGTAGATGTCTGCATGTCACCTTTTAGGCAGTCATCTCTGGGCTCCATGGAAGAGACATGACCACCTCAGGGGGCTTGTCTGAACCTTTTGTCTATCAATAAATACGCTACTTAAAGCAAATGTAAGTATTGACAAATAATAAAAATATAAATATAAATAAATGTAAAAATACAAGAATTAACACGTTGATAAAAATGCATACCTCTCCTCAACAGCTAAGTGCTATAACCTGCTTTTATTACATGATGAATACTCTTCCATTACAAAAGACAAATATTTTTCTCTTAATCTTTTGCATATTCTACTTGTTCTTATGACTTGCTGTCCACAGAATTTAAAATATACATATATTTTTAAAAGTTAAAATTTTGGATTACCCCAAGGCTTAGCAAGGTCAAATGGTTCTCTCCATACATTCACAACATTTTTTGTTGTTGTTGTCAGTCTTGCATGAATCAATCCTTCTGATTCCCTGCCTAACAGACATCCTGACATGCTTAGAGTACTGCACCAAGGTCATTCTTTCTGCAAAGACAGAACAATGTACACATCAAGACAGAGAAGTTGAACATGTGTATGACACTCCCACTAATCCCCCAACATTTTGCAGGGGTTGAGCTGGTACCTTTACAAGATATCTCTCTCAATCCTTACATCTTTAAAACCTGTTGTATTCTAGTTCTGTGTGTGCAGACATTCTTTTTCCTCGGCCCCTCTTGAGATGGGTTTGTCCTATTCTTCTGGTGTACTCTGACCAGAAAATTATTCAGGAGAGAACTCTTAATACCAGATATTGACACTGGGACTTGGAAGCAAATGGTTTGTTCTATCTTTTGGGAAACTTTCAAGGATATAAATTTTAAATCCCAACTGTTATAAAATGTGCATAGATATGTGTATTTGTGTATATAACCTATATATCTCTGACCACTTGGCAATGATTAAGACATAAATTATGTAAAATCCAAAGATAAACCACTGATATCTTGAAAGTCTTTATCACTGTCCCAGGCTGAAAGTTATCAAGAGAGATGCTGATTCTCTTCCACATTTCCATTTATTGATTTGTGTATAAACATGTGAGAGAAAGGTAGTTGCACATGGATTGCCTACTCACAATGTCACCATCAGTACGAGGGATAGCAGGCTTGCTATTAGAGTTGAAAGTGTAGTAAATGGCTTTTGTTTCTACCCTAGTAATATGAAAGTGTTGGGAATGTTTTCCTGGCTAGCAGAAAAATCTTTATTCCCTAGGTTTCTGTGGAATTATCTAACAAATAATTTTGAATAATGCAAAATAACAAAAAGGTTGAATAACATGAACTGACTTACATACAGTTATGGGAAGAGAGTAATTGGACTACTCGTTCTAAGACAATACCACTTGCCTGGTTTTCACCTAACTCTGTCTTTACTGAAAGGAATTCAGATCCTTCTTTGATAATACTGTGAAACTAACAGGTTCAGCACAATGCCAGTTTCCCTGGTACTTCCCTTCATCTTGGTGCTATTTTTAAACCCATTAAAAAAATGCACACACAAATATATTTTCATTACATAACTTGATGTTAGAATGATGTGACAAAATCTTTCTAAATATTTTATTAATTACTAGGAACTGTGAAGAAATTTTAAAACTTTATGAATTATTTAGTGGATATGACATATTCTAAATGATAATCATAGAATAGAAACATAGAATCACTAAGGTTGGAAGAGATCTCTAATATCTGGTCCAGCCATCACCCTACTTCCAGTATCACCCACTAAACCATGTCCCTGAGCACCATGTCCAACCTTTCCCTAAACACCCCCAGGGACAGTGACTCCACTACTTCCCTGACTAACCTGTTCCAATGCCTTTCTACTGTTTCTGCAAAGAAATGTTTCCTAATTTCCAACCTGAACCTCCCCTGGTGCAATTTGAGGCCATTCCCTCTAGTCCTATCACTAGTTACCTGTGAGAAGAGGCTGACCACTAGCTCCCCATACCTTCCTTTCAGGTAGTTGTAGAGAGCAATAAGGTCTGCCCTGAGCCTCCTCTTCTCCAGACTAAACAACCCCAGTTCCCTCAGCCACTCCTCATAGGACTTGTGTTCTAGGCCCTGGACCAGCTTCGTAGCCCTTCTCTGGACACACTCCAGGGCCTCGATGTCCTTGCAGTGATGGGCCCAAAATTAAACACAGTAATCAGGGTGCAGCCTCACCAGAGCTGACTACAGGGGGATGATCACTTCCCTGGTCCTGCTCGCTATGCTTTTCCTGATGCAAGCCAGGATGCTTCTGGCCTTTTGGGCCAGCTGGGCACACTTGGGCTCCTGTTCAGGCGAGCATCAACCAGCACCCCCAGATCCTTTTCCTCTGCACAGCTTTCCAGCCACTCTTCCTCAAGCCTGTAGTGTTGCATGGGGTTGTTGTGACCAAAGTGTAGGACCCAGCACTTAGCTATGTTGAACCTCATCCCATTGGCCTCTGCCCATTGACCCAACCTGTCCAGGTCCCTCTGCAGGGCCTTTCTACCTTCTGGCAGATTGACACTTCCCCCCAGCTTGGTGTCATCTGCAAAGTTACTGAGGGTGCACTCAACTCTCTCATCCAAAAAAAAAAAAAAAAGACAAAAAAAAAAGACAAAAAAAGAAAAAGCTGAGCTCAAAAATCCATTTAATACAAATGAGGAACATATCAGATATTAAACTGATAAGAACAGATACTACACATGATATTAGCCAAAAGGCTGAGAAGCGATCAAAGAATTAAACCACTGACCTAGAAAAACAGCTCCTAATGATAGACACTGGAGTAATACAAATTCTCCAGAGAGAGAGGAAAAGCAAGGAAAAACAACAACAAAAAAGCACTAAAAATAATATTTTTTTTTTACATTTTAGAAATACTATTTTGATAATGTGATAAGCAAATTTTGACTAGTGCTAAGTAAGGATACATAGTAGCTTAAGATAGCCATGATTCTTTCTTCCAGCATGACTATATTCCCTTGGCTACTGCACAAGATGCAGAACTTGTCCATATTGCAGACATAACTGTACTAATGCATCCATGCTGGTTTAGCTGTGGCAGCAAGATCCCTTTCTGTAGAGAAAGAGTATGTTGACAGGAGGATTTTTTCTGCCTGCATAGTTGTATAACTTTCCTGAGCATGCAGAGGTCAGCCCATAAAGCTCTCTTTTGTCAGCATAGCTGTGTCCACATGGGGTTTTTGGCTGGTGTAGCTATTTTGGTAAAGAATATGTGATTTTTCACACTCTTCACTGACATAACAGTGTGGATAAAACACTGCAGATCAGAAGTATGCACACACAATATGTCTCTCACTCCCCAGCTTGCCTTTGCTTTTCACCTTACCACAAATTAATAACTTGAAGCAATGTTTGCTGAAGAAGGGAATAGACACAAGTTTAAATTAGCACATCGCTGTTGCTCCGCAATATGTGATAGAGACCGTGGGATAGAGGAAATAGAAGAAAGGATGATGCAAGTAAAATTTCAATACAGTTGTAGATATGTATGTATTTTTTCAGTTATGACAGTGTTAGTAAGAAAAAGGTATGCAAAAGCTCGCAAATAAAAAATTTCAAGGATAGGATCATGATGTCAAATTTGCACAGGTAAGATAAAACATCCTCAGGGTACTAATGGAATCACAGAATCACAAAATCATAGAATCATTTAGATTGGAAAAGACCTCTAAGATCATCTATCCCAACCTTATCCTAGCACTGCCAATCCACCATTAAACTATGTCATCTTTTTGTTGGAAGGCACAGTTTTAAAGAAGCAGGAGCCACACTACTGGATTCAAAAAACCTGGGCTCAGTTTGGGCTTCTCTAACAGCATTGAGAAAACTCTAACCAAAGGAAAGACAGAAATATGCAGCCATCACATCCAGGGTATCCTGCCAACTGCAGTTGGCTTCTAGCATCCTATAGCCAGGCTGTCACTCAGAGAGACGTTTTCAAAACACTGCTTCTTAAGTCCAAGCCACTGAGATTTGATACTCTCATGTAGAGCTAAGCAGATAAGGCAGTAGAAAACAGTAGTGTCTTATCTTCAACTTCTATTTACCCATGAGAGAGTGGTAAAAAACGTACTATTGCACCTTTTCTGATCCTCACACCAAATAAGTGTTCCTGTGTCACCAAATCACTATCAGTGCTCAGCTGTTAAAAAATCTAGGTATTATATTTGTCTTTTTTAATGTTTATCTGCTCTCTCGTGTCTCCAACTGAGAGCCTCCTTTTCTGGCGCATCAGGTCTGAGTCACAGAAAGCAGCTGAAATGATTCTACAAAGTGACAGAAAGTCATAGATACTAGTTTCTAGGACAAGCTATGCCTCTCTAGGGACAAATCTATTTTATCTCATGTGTTACTAACTAGCAAACGACAGTTAGAAATAAAATAACTGTGCTACCTGCATGTTGCTAGAAAAATTCTTCTCCTCCCCCCATTTTTAACTTTCTCTTTCACACCCATTAACATCATACTTGAACTTCTTTCGTGTGAGTCAATGAATCTGCTAAAGAAGTTACAACATCAGTAAAAGGGGGCTGTATTCCAGATGATTTTTCTCCTGATTCCTTAGCAAGACAGACAATTCTTCATTCTCTTTCTACAAAAATAAATAAATAAATAAATAAATAAAACAGGAACATTCTGATATCAATCCAGCTAGAGTGATCTAGAGGAATCGGTTGCAGAGTTTTCTGAGGAAAGTTGAACAATAAACATTCACATGAAATACATTTCTGTAGAAACCAGGCAGCTAGGAAATCACTCAAATCAATGCCAACAGTTATTCTGTGTAAATCTTTCTGTTTGGACTAGCTGACCAGCCTGGGGCAGGAGGAAGCAGGAACATCCATTATCATATTTATTCATTAGAGTTAATTCACCTCCCAATAAAGGTCAGTTATAAATGTGTGTGTCATGAACAAAATAGGTTAAAGAACTGGAAGAAAAAATAGAACATGATGAAACAAATTTTGCAGTGTTTCATTTTGCTTATTTTTTGCAGCTCTTGCAAAATATACAGTATAACAAACCTGAAAAGAAGAGCCTAAGATTCAAAGATAATCTTTTACCAAGAGGGAACAACTGCAAAGAAAGGAATGGAGATAGAAGAAAATGAAGCAGACCTACAAATACTAGTGTAAAAAGAGAAAATTTTTTTCAAGTGATAATTATTTGCATTTCCCTAAACATATAGTGATAACTGAAGTCAAATTCCAGTGTGTTGTTAAAGTTAGTTAACTCTGATGTAATTACTGTACTGCTAACACTTGAAGATCATTGGATTGTACTCAAGCAATAGCAATCCTGGGGAAAAAAAAAAAAAAAAGAATGGCTTGAGATGTTTTCCATTTTACCTCAACTGATCTTCCTGGACAAGCAGTGAGTCTATTTGTCCTATGGACCATAAGAAGCGTGCAGAATTTCATAAAAACACAGACTATGATATAATATTGACTCCACCATCACAATTGACAGTGACTGCTCTCCAAGCTGGTAGCTGCATGGGAGAGAAGGAAAAAGGAGAAATTATTTGCTCAACTAGAAAATATCACTTAAGCGCATTGGTGACAAAGCTGTTACACGTCTGGATTTTAAAAAAATAAAACAGTGTATAAAATCAGTAAAAAATAGAGGACCATTGGTTTGCTACCTAAACCACAGTAATGCCCTACAGGTACTTTTGCGACATACTTATTCAAGAGTAGCAACCCAACATCTTTCTTGATCAAGAAGAAAAAAAAATCAAAATGCGACTAACCAGAATGAGGTAGAAGATTATTCAAAACTTTAATGAACTTCAATCAGTAAAGAATCCAGAAGATGTGACTTCATCTAGTATGCTGTCACAAATTCATATTTGAAAAGTCTCCTTTTCATTTAGCTGCAACTGTATTTGATCCTATTTTGTATTCTGGCACAAAACCTATTAAAAACTATTTGTTCTCTTCCTCTCTTAAAAAAAAAAAAAAAAAAAAAAAAAAAAAAAACAGAGAGAGAGAGAGAGAGAGAGAAAGACTTCTTCAGAATTTTTGATCCTAAAAATGATCCTTCAGCTATCTGGAAAGCATTTAAGTTGAGGTCAGGAAGAGGTTGATGCCAACTGTCATTATTTTTTGTTTATCCTTAATAATTGATGTCAGGCATGGGAAAAGTATTTGAGTGATAGCACTTGGCAAGAAATATCTCTCTTTCTGCACAAAATAAAGCAACATGGGCATAAACTCTGGAAGCCTTCCTCCTTTTGCCTTGGTTAGACTATCATAATGCTTGCGGGAATTATTCAGTGCAACGGTCCTTTCCTTCTTTGTTTTTTCAATGATAGTAAGAGCACCAGTAGTGCTAATCATATTGCCAGCTTCACTGGTAGGCTTTATGTTAAAAATAACTGCTTCTTAGGAACAACCATAAGATTAATTTCATATGAGCTGCCAAATAAGTAGCAGTGATCTTTGGGTACTGACTACTGGCTACACTGTACCTAACCACTGACTTGGTTCTGAAATGTCCACTGCTTGCTCACACAGCTATCCAAATCTTCCCTCATTCTTGGTGTTATTATTTTATACATCCTTTTCACAGAATCACAGGATCACAGAATCACAAAATGGTTGAGGTTGGAAGGGACCTCTGAAGATCATATAGTCCAACCCCCCCCCTGCCAAGCAGGATCACCTAGAGCACATTGCACAGAGTGGCATCCACACGGGTTTTTAATATCTCCAGAGAAGGAGACTCCACATCCTCTCTGGGCAACCTGTGCCAGTGCTCTGTTACTCTCACAGCAAAGAAGTGCCCTCTCATATTCAGATCGAACTTCCTTGGCTTCAGTTTGTGCCCATTGCCTCTCGTCCTCTCCTTAGGCACAACTGAACAGAGACTGGATCCATCCTCTTGACAACCTCCCTTCAAATATTTGTACACATTGATGAAGTCTCCCCTCAGTCTTCTCTTTTTCAGGCTAAACAGGCCCATCTCTCTCAGCCTGTCCTCATATGACAGATGCTCCAGTCCCCTAATGATCTTAGTAGCCCTCCTCTGAACTCTCTCCAGTATTTCCATGTCTCTCTTGTACTAGGGAGCCCAGTTTCTTTTCAGTTTCTAAGCTTTTTCCTTAATTCAACATGCAATTTTTTTTATTTTTTTAACAGTTAAGGACTATCCATGTGAAATATATTAGTGTTTATGTTACAGGTAACATTTCCAAATTCTTCAAATGAAATCATTAGAACTAAGAAATAGGTCACAACCTTGGCAACCATCTGATGTGAGACAATGTAATCTGCTAGCACAGTGGTTGTCATGGAAACTGACAATATTGGATTTTTCCTTCAATGCAACCTGTATTTTATGCATAAATTATTAGCATATTAAATCTAAAACACTGACACTTCAAAGCAGACCACCCACGTATTTTATATCTGTTGATGAGTAACTTAAACTCATTCCTATTGGCATTAAGGAGATGGTTCAGCAGATGATCACTCTGACACAGGAAAGATTTTTTTAGATTGGATAGCACAGACCTGTGCTTTTAAGCTGAAGAGATTTCAGGCTCTATCCCTTTTAGTTTATGAGACACCTAAGTGTGCTGTATCACAGTGCCCAACTGTTTTGCTTTTAGGGTCTATACTGTCAATTGCCTCAATTAAAAATTTGTTGGATGCAAAAACAGCTTTGTGAAATTTGTTGAAAATTTATACATTGCTTGTTTTTCTTTCATCCCAGCTGGGACGAGAATAAGGAGATAAGTAAAGAATTCTTTTGCTCCTACTTAACTTCTTATTCCTTCCCCAACCCCTACCCCAATAAACCATGAGTTTCTCTTTTAAAATTTTCTCTCTTAAAATCAGGGACCAGTGCTTGAATATCTCCCCATCTTCCTGAATTCCCAAACTAACAACCACAGTCTCTTTTTCTTGTTGTCTTCCTTCATCCATTCAGTATTTATCTGCAGCGCATATTAGTTGCTAAGAAATGGCATTTCTGAATGGCAAAAGGTTCATTTAATTTTTGTGTTTTCCACAGCCTCCAGCTGTATATGTAGTAACTGCAGCAATGTGGGGAGTATCCAGAGGGAAGAAATGAGACCATTAATCCACTGCCAAAGAACTTCTGTCATACAACGTATAATCTGAGCTGACACCCATGTTTTTTTCTTCCTGGGGAAGGAAAAAAAAAAAAAACTTGCCTTTTTCTGAAGCATTAAGAAAGTTTGAAAGGTGAGAACACAGAACTGAAAATTGTACCGAATTTCATCTGCAGACCTTTGAAAAGAGATAAGGTGACAGCCCATCACTTTTTCCTTCTTGCAAACTCTTGTTGTGGCAAAGAATATCTCATGACCTGGACTTTTTTTTTTTTTTTTTGCATGGTACTCACAACACAATTTGGCTTCCCAATAAGAACTGTCCTTCCCCATTTTTCGTGGGAATCTGATATGATCTATAAAGGAAACTTACTTTAATGTGCATGTCAGGAGATAGAGTCACAGATTCCTCTGTGGCATGTAGAACCTCTACTGAATGTGCTAGATTTATTTCAACTGGAAATCAGGCCAGGTATGACTTCTGTGATTTTTTTATTTTTATTTTTTGCCCCCCAGATAATAATCTTAAAAGCTCTAAATATGGGAATACTAAAGGCTATTCACTTGTTTTACTCAATGAGAAGACAAGATTGTTCTCAATTTTTCGTTTTTTGTCTCTGAAGTATTTTGGTCTGTGTAGATAATACACAGCCACACTGCCTTTATTGCTAAAACTTATAGTGCATCCCTACAACTCAATAACATGCAGAAACAGTAATTCTGGGCACTGTGTTAATGAAGCAGAAAAGATTTTCCTATAATCTTTTGATATGTCATTCCAGACTTTTCTGATGTTGATTTTTCTAATGTAGCTAACAAAGGAGAAAAGGGTTTCACAGCAGAATCAGCATAATAACCATATTCTACTTGCAATCCAGAAAGATTATGTTTTGTTCTCCATAGTGAGGTTTAGAAATGGTCTGGCCAAGGAGAACAAGATTATGAAGGCAAACTTCAAACTTCAGTTCTGTATTTTTTTTAGTAAGAGAAACACTATTTGGAACAGAATGTCTTCAAGTAAAAAGTAATCTCTCAACTAGAGAAACCTAAGTTATTTGGCTTAGACAGACTCTGTTTTTTACTCTGCCTGTTGAAACAGTCAGCACATTTGTACAGCTTTCTGTGAACATCCATCTCACTCATGAAAGTTACCTACCATTTTTATATTTGAATGCCAGAACATGCAATAACTGATGTTGCTCAGATTTATCTTTTACATGAAGAATGCAGAATTCCTTCTGGCAAACCAGACCCTAAGAGTTCCTTCTGAACTTTTAACCCACAGGCAAGAGCTATAAACATGAAATATACTTTTTTTTTTTTTCATATGGTGTTGATGCTAGTTAATGCATTCAGTGCACTTAGAATACCTGTGTTTAGCCCACATGAATGTTGTGGTTTAACCCGGCTGGCAGCTAAACACCACACAGCCGTTCGCTCACCCTCCCCCCTCCCTCTCTGGGATGGGGGAGAGAAACGGGAAAGTGAAGCCTGTGAGTTGAGATAAAGACAGTTTATTAAGACAGGAAAATAATAATAACAATAATAATAATAATAGTGATAATGGTAATAGTATTAACAATAATAATGTGTAAGAAAACAAGTGATGCACAATGCAATTGCTCACCACCCGCTGACCGATGCCCAGCCTATTCCCGAGCAGCCCGGCCCCCCACCCCGGCCAGCCACCCCTATATATTGTTTAGCATGACGTCAGATGGTATGGAATACCCCTTTGGCCAGTTTGGGTCAGCTGTCCTGGGTCTGTCCCCTCCCAGCTCCTGCTGCACCCCCAGCCTGCTCGCTGGCAGGACAGAGCAAGAAGCCGAAAAGTCCTTGGCCCGGTGTAAACACTGCTCTGCAACAATTAAAACATCAGCATGTTATCAGCGCTCTTCTCATCCTAATCCAAAACATAGCACCCTACCAGCTACTATGAGCTACTTAACTCTGTCCTAACTGGAACCAGGACAATGAACCACTCAATAAAATTATTTAATTTGATAACTCAATCTGCTGACTAGATTTATTACGGATTATCAGTATGAAACATGTTTAAAGTGCACTCATAGTTGGGCATAAATAACCCACAAAGAGAACCCACAAAACCTGAGGTGTTCAGAAGTACTTGCCCTCCTCCCTCGGTGAAGCTGTTACTTTTGAGAGGCTCCTTAAAGAGCGAGTTGGAAGGAGCTGTAGCTGTTGGGGTGGCTCTGTGTGGTGTTGGTCACACACAAGAGACCTGGAGTGGGCTATTAGTCACTTAGGTCATCTCTGCGGTGCCGTGTCAATTTGAGACCAGGTAGATTGGGCGTTCTTACTAAGAGAGTGATCTACAATCTAGCTGTTCTTTGAGATACAATGCCCTAGATTACTAGCACAAATCTTAGCCCACTGTGCACTTGGCAGTAACTGCCACTCTGAACCAGTCCTGTGGTGCCACAACTCCACACTCCTATCCAGCCCACACTCAAGAACCAGGCAAACTTCAGTGGGTGTCTGCAGCTCTCAGTCACATGTTTTGATCTGTCCCCTGGGCTCTGGATAACATTCCTTTCATTGCCCTGGTTCTCTTAGAAACCAATGTGTAGTTTTAAAGCTCTGACCTTTTATCTGAGTTATCACAGAAAGCCCCTCATGAGGCAAAATTTTTTAGATGATAAAGAGGATTTGGGGGGGGGGGGGGGGGGGGGGGGGTATCATTTCCAGAACTCTATCTTGGCAAAGCAACCACAGGCCTATTAACCAGGATACTGTATTTTAGTACTTGTTGTCTCTTATTCTAGATTATTGTGTAACTGTACAAGTGTAACTCCCTTTACATCTAATCTCCATAGCAAGTAATCCATCATAAACAAACACACGGAGGTACAGGCCATAATCATAAGCAAAGAACACAGTTTTGTTTCGGTTTGGTTTTCCCACAATTCTCCATAGTAGCTTTAGAAGTATTTTATTGTTGTTTTGTTTTATCAACATTGATCACAGACCCTGGTGGCAAGCCAGAACAAAGAGGATTGATCTCAGGTTCAAATGTGGAGAGAATTAGAAATGGGAAAGCACAGTATATAAAGAGGGATTTTGTCTAAATCCAACTCTTAAGTTTTATTCATGTTACTTAACTGGATTTTGTTTCTTAGTGTATATATACATTATATTTAAAAGAAAAAAATCATGTTCATTTTGGTTTTAATAATTTCAGAACATACTGTACTCCAAACAGAAATATACTTCCATCCACACTACTACATACAAGTATTTATAGATTTCTGTATTTTTCATATATATGCCTAGCCCCGATTTGAAAAAGCAAATAGAACAATGAATGGGACAGACATTTGACCATCATACCCTGAACCTCCTACACCTGAACACCAGGGAGGGCAAAAACTAAGTATTGAAAAAAGGCTGGACTAACAACAGTAGAAAGATTCTTGGAGCACAGAAGAAGAATTTTGTGTATTTTCTTACACAAAAATTTTCTGATTGCTTTTATAATAAGTTTTGGGTTGGACTGATTTGGTTTTGATCTGAGTGTTTGTATAACATTTATATGCATGTCCTCTTGCTGTGTATTCAACACTGAAGAAATCCAGGCAAACAGAAAATAATGGCCCAACTTCAGTTGCTCAAAGTGGAGGATGTAGGATACTACTTATGAATTTGGTTTATTTTCAAACTTCTTCTTGTTCCTGAGAGACAAAAACAGTCATTAGCATATAGGAAATTCAACTGGTCATACCAACAAGTGAGATGCCAGTTCCCAGATTTAATCAGTGCCTTTGAGTGAGGATAGAGGGATGAGTTCTTGTATGGTTTTCTGTTCCTGAAATTGACATCCTTGGTGAATTCATTCACCGAAACTTCAGACCCTGCCACAAAAATATTGTCTTAGTCTTAGTTCCTTTTTATGCTATTGCGTTCTTTTTCCACCAGATGGTAGGCAATAAAAACAAGCTTATCTGCTGCTGTATACTTAAAAGAAGGCAAACAAAATTAAATAAAGTGCAACTCTGAAACAATTCTCCATATGCCTGAATCCTGTTTATGCATGCAACTAAAAGACAGCACTAGAAGAGAGCCGGTAGGTGTTTGCAGGTATTTGATTAATAGCATGAGTAAGGCCTACACAGGCACATAGTACATATGCTATTATATGTTGAAAAGATACTATTGTGTCTCCTGTTCTGTTGTTCTACAGTTGTAAACAAAACTAATTATTATCAAGATATGCATTTTCTGTCAATTCCTTTAAGGAAAACCATTTATTCCACTTATCCTGCTGCAACCAGATAAATTAAATTGTCTCCCCAATGTGTAAATTTCTTCTCCTGCCTTGTTAGTGCTGTCTTGTACATGAAGTACTCATTTAGTTGCAAAAACCAATTATCATCCCTGTCTGGATACATTAAGAATTTTCCTACAAGTCTTTTTCTCTCTATCACATTTTAAGCAACACTGTACATGAATTATTCATATTGCCCATCTTGCAGGCAGGTTTTTTTATTATTAAATTTGATCATAATAATAGTTATTACCACAGTCATGGCAGTTTTATGAGTATTCTTCAATGCCATTACCTGGAAAGATTTCAATCAAGACATATAAAAGATGCAAATCAATTTCCATAATAAAATTAAGCTGTACCATCTACTCTTTCATCCTTGCAATAGAGTTGATTGACAACTTCTCCCTGATAGGTGTAGCTGATAACTTGCAGGTATGGTAATGGAGAATGGCAGATTCTCTTGCTCTAATATTCTAAGAAATTCAGTATTTTTCTTGCCTTGTCAGTACTTAATGTTCATGTCTTCATGCAAACACAGTGTTTAAGATGCAAACATTCAGTTTACAAATTTTCGTTAGAACAAGACAATTATTTCTCTGTGGCTATATCAAATTGCTAACCAAAGGCAATGCAGAATAAATGAAATTCTGTAATGAATGTTCTTATTTGTTATGCTCTTAGTAGTGCTGTTTTCCATAAGGGAATCTTCTTCCAAAGAGGTTATTTCCCATGTGATCTCCAGCTTCATCCTACTTTTATTTTAGGTCTTTCTCTCTTTCTTCTTTTAGCACTATATGTTTTAATGACCACCTGATCATTCTTCTTTGCATCCTTTCTGTACAAGCACTTGTTACCTTGTTCCTACTTCCTTATTTGATTACTGCTTCCGTTATGCTTCTCATTTATAATTTCCTGGTGCTTTAGATCCATGGTTCTTTCTAAATAATATATATATATATATGCATATGTTTATTGGAAATTAGGAGACATTTCTTCTCAGAAAGAGCAGTCAGGCTTTGGAATGGGTTGCCAGGGAAGTGGTGGAGTCTTCATCCCTGGGGGTGTTCAAGGAAAGGTTGGACCTGGTGCTTAGGGACATGGTTTAGTGGGTGATGTTGGAAGTAGGGTGATGGTTGGACCAAATGATCTTGAAGGTCTTTTCCAACCCTAATGATTCTATGATTCTAGGATAATGCCTACTGGTGCTAGAATTAATTTTCTTACAATTTTGCCCTTAGTCTGGAGGAGGATTAGAAGGTCAATTTCAATGAAAGTTTCAAACTGTTACATTTCACTTCAGATCCACTTATTCAATTGAAAGGCAGAGAAATGCATTCATCTTAAAGGAGTTACTCTGGAATGATATTGGAGTAATTAAAATGAGAATATAAACCTCATTAATATAAACAACATTAGCAGGTATAAAAAGGTCTTTTCTTTTCAAGGAAGTTTCAAGTAAGGCCAAAAAATACTAAATGCCTATCAACACTAATACCTTGGGAAATAAAATGCTCACCATTTAGAGTCAAGAAGAAATTTATTTTCCTGATAAGAATTGGACAATTCTACATATTATGTAAAGGTTAATGTTCCCTTTGAAGTTTTAGTGAGACATCTGTTCAAAGTAGGCTCCTGGAGTAGAGACAGTCTTGCTTCATTCCAGTATAAAATTCTTACACTCCTAAGAACTTGCTCTTTCATGTTCAAAAACACTTAAAAAGATAGATTACCTCACACTTCAAGAAACTAAACCATGCAAGACTGAACTGATGTCTGTTATGTAATTCGATTTATTACAGCAAGGCTTCAGAAATAATGAATGAATTACAATTTTTTCCATAAGCAGTTTTTTATCCTGCTAAGATCATGTTAGGACTATTACTGTTAGTTTTAAAGATGCATGACAATAATAATAATAATAATAATGAAATAAGCCATACATTTATATATATATATATATTCTATCTTCATATGTATCTAGAGGTAGTCTAAATTTCAATTTAAATTATTCATCAGCCTTCAATGTTATCTGTATATTATGGCATCTATGAAAATCACCTTCCGTTGAGAATTAATTGCTATCTTCACCTGCAACATTTCCTCAAAAGTTTGTAGATGGTTTTCCAGCTAGTGTTGGAAAAAACTAACAATAGTGTTGGAAAAAGAAAATAAAACCCAGCACCTAAGTGTTAACCATTGGCAATGGAGCCTTAATTTCTATATTCATAACTCCTTCCCCAAGACCTTTTTACTAGCTAGGAACACAGTTTATTCCACAATGCTTTCAGAATTATTGTAATTCTTAACATAACGTTTGGGACTGATACCAGCACAATAGCCTGTCTGTAAAATATGCAGTTTGTGTACAATGCAACATTGAGAACAAATGCTGTCATCATTTTGGGATAATAGGTACTTTTTATGCCACAGATCACTAGAAATTCTGAGAGGTGTAGGAAGGCATTTTGATCCATTTGGACCTTGGTTCTCATTGCCTTCAAAAAAGAAAGAAAAAAACAAACAAACAAAAAAAAAACATCCCTAGCAAATGAGCTCTGACTGATTTTGTGTCAGTTTAAGATATCTACTGGAAACAGCCATCTCTGTAGCAGAATTGACAGAAGAAAATGCATGTTCTAACATTTCAGTCTAAAGGTTAGTGCATCAGTTTACAGCAAGTGGAGAATGGGGAAAAGTGTTAGGATGTATGCTGTACTCATAGGGATACAGGGCTACATTACACTCCATGAAGTCTGTCAGAGGAATGGTAACCACTGGAAGACTGTTAATACTAGAAATTTCGACTGCTAGTGCCTTAAAATATTATAGTGCCTTACTCAGCCTTTAAAGCAAAACCTTAGAGCTTAGGCTTTGGACAGTCTTACACACTCTGACCAGAGAAAAATGGAAAGACCTATACACTCTGACCAGAGAAGAAACTTCCCAAGAGAAAGACCTGTGTAAGTATGCAGGATCCGATCCATCGAGCTGTCACTGTGATTTTTAGCTGATTTTGCTACATCTGAATTATTAAGCCTAACAGGTCTGAAGTCTGTCACGTCGCCTGGCCATGACAGCAAGTGGTGCAGCATGACCTGTATCCACTCTGGCAGCTGGGAAGAGCTTCAGGTCTGAGGCAGTCCTCAAACCACATTTAGGCTCTCTCTAGGAGTGTTTTACTTAGCACAGACTGAAGCTGAGCCAGCAAGAGTAAAATAATTAACCTATACAGATGATGATGGATCAGTGTTGCTTTGATTAATTTACCACTGAAGATGAACCTACAAATCATGCAACTTTAGGAAGAAGTAGTAGCAGAAGGATTTAATGAACAACTTGGTCATCCACTGTAGAGAAAAATCAGAGACATTTATAGTATTTTTCATATACCTGTTGTAAATAAAGGTTAGTACCTTTTTTTCACCCTGCCAAAAATGAACCCTCCTTTCTGTGGAGAAATTCAGGAACAGAACTGCAGAGCCCATGGAAATGCCACAAAGTGACCATTCAAATTCTGTCTTTTCCTGTCTCCTCTGTCAAGCAGAACTACAGCCAATTTACACCTACTGATTAAGGCCCAGAACTGGACACAATACTACAGGTGTGGCCTCACCAGGACTGAGTAGAGGGGGAGGATCACCTCCCTTGGCCTGCTGGCAACACATTTCTGAATGTACCTCAGGATACCGTTGGCCTTCCTGACCATAAGGGCACATTGCTGACTCATGGTTGACCTGCTGTCCACCAGGACTCCCAGGTCCTACTCTGCAGAGCTGCTTTCCAGAAGGTCAGTCTCCAGCCTGTACTGGTGCTTAGGGTTATTCCTCCCTTGGTGCAGGGCCCTGCACTTGCCTTTGTTGAATTTCATGAGCTTTGTCTCAACCCAACCCTCCAGCTTGTCAAGGCCTCTCTGAATGTCAGCACAGCTTTCTAGGGTATCAGCCACTCGGGAATCTCAGAACTTGGACACAAGAGAGGAAGTCCAGAGAAAGAAGGAATTTCCCTTGGTCAAGGAGGATCACGTCAGAGATCTTTTAAGCTAACTTATCCACAAATCCAGGGGCCCTGAGGGAATGCACCCACGGGTGCTGAGGGAGCTGGACGATGTTATTGCTAGGCCACTCTCCAGCATCTTGGAAAAGTCATGGAGAACTTGAGAGGTGCCTGAGGACTGCAAGAAAGCCAATGTCTCACCAGTCTTCAAAAAGGGCAAGAAGGAGGACTCAGGCAATTACAGGCCAGTCAGCCTCACCTCCATCCTTGGAAAGGTGATGGAGCAACTCATCCTGAAGGTTGTCTCCAAGCATGTGAAGGGTAAAAATGTGATCAGGAGTAGTCAGCAAGGAAATCATGTTTAACCAATCTGATAACCTTCCTAGATGACTAGCTAAGTAGATGAGGGGAGAGCAGTGGATGTGGTCTACTTTCACTTCAGCAAAGCTTTTGACACTGTTTCCCATAACATACTCACAAATAAGCACAGGAATTACAGGCTAGATGAGTGGACAGTGAGGTGGATTTCCTGGATGGCAGAGCTCAGAGGGTTGTGCTCAGTGGTGCAGAGTCTAGTTGGAGGCCAGTAGCTAGCAGTGTCTCCCAGGGTCTGGACTAGGTCCAGTTTTATTCAACTTATTCATCAATAACCTGAATGATGGAACAGAGGTGGAACTCAGCAAGTTTACTGATGACACAAAGCAAAAAAGGCATTCAGCAACTCTGCCTTCTCTGTATCCTTTGTCACCAGGGCACCCGCCCCATTCAGCAGCAGGCCTACTTTTTCACCAGTCTTTCTTTTTCTACTGATGTATTTGAAGAAGACCTTATTTTTGTCCTTGACATGATTCTCTAGTTCAACTTCCCGACCCATTCAGATTCACATACAGAAGGTTTCCCAGGACTGTATCCACTGAGATTTTGAGTAGCTTCATAGATCGAGACTGCAAAACCTCTCTGGACAATCTGTTCCAGCATTTGACCACTCTCATAGAAAAAAATGTGTCACAAGATACGTATTTACTTTGTGAAAAATGATCTTTCTAGGAGCATCTTTGCCTGTGTGTCTTTCCTCATGTGCATGCTTTAAATTTCACTTTCCCTCTATGTTTGTTATTACTAACAAGTGTTAGTTGAACCTTGGTGTTAGTACCAATAGGTGCCAATGAAAATTAATGAGGTGTTTGAATAAGATGTACAGTATTATACAGAGAAACAAACAGAAGAGGCACAGAAAATAAATTGTAAGCAAGAAAATTTTCTCCTGAATCACTGTCAGATGTCTTATGACATTTGTGCTGCAATATTGCCATATCACGTGGGCAGGAATTCTAAGAAATGCTCTTTGGGATTTTCATGTGGATTTGGATACCAGTATTTAAAAGTATGCAATCAGATTTTTAGCAAGATATTCAGGGAATATCAAGAGAACTCTATGGATGTTGTGTTGTTCAGAGATTGTTTTGTTTTGTTTTTCCAAGTAGTCTAGGGACAATCCCTGTTCAGCTAAATGGAGGAGAAGTTATGAGCTGAGTGGTTTTCAAACAAATACTGTTCATGAGCTTCCTATACACTTTCTGTTCTTTAGATCTGCCTGAAATATTACAGTCATACAAACAGAGCAGATATGTAAAATTACATTGTGCATCCACAAAAGACTGGACAGCTGCTGAATGTTCCCTTTATTCCTCGGTGTCACATCATTATTGTCAAGGAACATAAGACCATAACCTGATGACAATGTAATGGTATTTTCCATGGTGAACAAGCCACACTTCCTGCAGAAGTCCAGGTAGATGACATCGGTTGATCTTGCTTTGTCGGCTGATGAAGTTACTCCATCATAGGAGGCCACCAAATTGATCAGGCATGATTTGCCCTTTGTGAAGCTGTGCTGCCTGTCTCATATCACCTGCTTGTCTTGCATGTGCCTTAACTTTGTTTCCAGGATGATCTGTTCCATGATCTTCCCAGGCAGAGAGGTGATGCTCACCTGTCTGTCGTTCCTCAGGTCTTCCTGAGGACTTCCCCAGGTCTTCCCCAAAAATGGGATTGATGTATCCTTTTTTCCAGTCACTGGGGACTTTGTTTGACTGCCATGACTTTTCAAATATGTTGGAGAGTATCCTGGTAACTACATCAGCCAGTTCCCTCCAGTCCAGTTCCAGCCAGTTCCCTGTGATGCATGTCGTCAGGCCCCATAGACTTGTACCTGTTCATTTTCATCAGGTGGTCTCAAAACTCCTACCACACAACATGGTAACTTGCTCAAAAACTATGTTCATTTGGGCACACTTGCACCTATGACACTCAGCCCTGCCTTCAGGCCCTAGGAGAACTTCCAAATTCTGGTATTCCCTGTACCTGAGGGTCTGGATTTGAAGGGTGGACTAATCTGTGGATAAGGAATTGGCTTGATGGCCACAGCAAGAGAGTTGTAGTCAGTGGCTTTATGTCCAGGTGTAGGCCAGTGTCCCTCAGGTGTCCGTCTTAGCACTGGAGTAGCTTAAGATCTTTACCAGTGACATAGACAGTGGGAGGAAGTGCAGCCTCAGCGAATTTGCAGACAATACCAATCTAAATGGTGCAGTTGGTAAAACAGAAGGAAGAAATGCTATTCAAAGGGATCTGGACAAGCTTGAGGAATGGGCCCACATGAACCTAATGAGGTTCAAGAAGTCTAAGTGCAAAGTACTGCACCTGGGTTGGGGCAATCCCAGACATGAGTACAGACTGGGAGAAGAACTCATTGAGAACAGAGAACAGCCCTGCAGAGAAGGACATGGGGGTTCTAGTGGACAAAAAGCTCAACATGAGCCAGCAGTGTGTACTTGCAGCCCAACAGGACAACTCCATCCTGGGCTGCATCAAAAGATGTGTGACTAACAGGTCAAGAGAGGTGATTGTCTCCCTCTGCTCACTTGGCATGGCCTCACTTGGAGTACAGCATCCAGGTCTGGGGCCCCGAGCACAAGAAAGATGTGGACCCATTGGAGAGGGTCCAAAGGAGTGCCACAAAGGTGACCAGAGGGCTGGAGTACCTCTCTCCTGTGAAGAAAGTCTGAGAGAGCTGGGGATGTTCAGCCTGGAGAAGAGAAGGCTCCAAGGGGACCTCACTGTGGCCTTTCAGTGGGGGCAATTCTTTACTGTGAGGGTGACAGAGCACTGGAACAGGTTGCCCAGAGAGGATGTGGAGTCTCCTTCTCTGGAGACATTCAAAACACGCCTGGATGTCATCCTGCACAATGTGCTCTAGGTGATCCTGCTTGGCAGGGGGGATGGACTGGATGACCTTCAGAGGTCTCTTCCAGCCTCAGCCATTCTGTGATTCTGTGATTCAGTTCTTAAAGGGGTGTTATAAAAAACATGGAGAGTGACTTTTTACACAGGCATGTAGTGATAGGACAAGGGGGAATGGTCTTAAACTTAAAGAGGGGAGATTTAGATTAGATGTTAGGAAGAAATTCTTTACTCAGAGGGTAGTGAGGCACTGTAACAAGTTGCTCAGAGAAGTTGTGGATGTCCCATCCTTGGAGGTGTTCAAAGCCATGTTGGATGGAGCCCTGGGCAACCTGATCTAGTGGGTTGCATCCCATGGCAGGGGGATTAAAGCTAGATATCTTTAAGTCCATTCCAACACAAATTATTCTATGATTCAACTTTTTACATTATCACAGTGCTGAGGTTAGTAAAGCTAGAAGCTAAACTTTAAATCTAACTTGTAGGTTGTCTTTGGAATAAGGGATCAGAAAAGAAAATTGCTGTATTGTGGAGGAAAGCTTTCAGTAACACCTGTCTTCAACTAATAGCAGCCTATTTTTCTTAAGTTAAAATTTTAAACCTACTCTTTTATGTTGCCTAAATTAAATGCATAACAAGAAGATTCAACAGATGTATCTTCACTCTTTCCAACCAATTTGGTATGATCTGAGCCCTTCCTCAAACTCTGTAAGTGCTGACACTTATTTAGTTGAACCTACCCTTCACTGCTTCATCTGGCATATGAAGACTTTCAAAGTTGTGTCCACCTAAAAGAAAGTCTTCAGTGGTAACTATTCACAGCTCAGCCAAATTCTTCTCTGTCTTACTCGACACTATTGCATCTCGATTGGAAATATGTCAAGCCCGCATTTGTTACTCAGAGCCTCTTTACAAAAAAAAAAAAAAAAAAAAAACACAAAAAAAAACAGTCAGAAATCATTGGTAATTTACTTTTCTTAAATGAATTTGTTCATTTCCTGCCAGGAAACCTAAATTTAAATAAAATCAATGATTATCCCAGCACTCATTCTTAGCTGCTTTGTCAGAGAAGGGAAAACTCTAACTGGAATCGCCATAGAGGAAGGTGTTCCTGTAAGAGCTGAGGACCCTAGCATCTGTATTGTCACTACACATCCCTACCTAATTTCAACAGTTATGTCACATTACCCCATTACATTTCAGTTCTCATGAAGACTTGTCATGTTTACTTTCATTATACTGTTTACCAGAGAAACTTTTATAACTACCTACTTACTAATCCATCTATCTTTTTACCTATTTGAAGCCTAATAAATTCCTAGAAGAGAAGCTAGGATTTACTAAGATCTAAAAATTCAACTCAGGAAAGAAAATTTATTTTTTTGATTTTTTTTTCCTTTTGGAAAATAAATAAATAAATAAACAGAAGAAGCTAACCATATTTGTGATATTGGATTCTAAAGAAAGAGTTCAACCGCCATCTTAAATTGCACTAGTTTTGTCAAAACATCATAATCAGAGTAAAAATGTTCTTATAGATGGAATTGCCTTGAGTTCAAAATTGGATTACAAATTGTATTATTCTAATGTAACATTTTTATTTATTGCTTGGTAAAAGATAACCTGATATCACACATATTTGTTGAGGCTTTGACTTATCCTTTAAAGCCAGTGCATCTTTTCCATGGCTCAATTTCTAACTATCAACTTATAAATTCTTATATGACACCTCGTGAAAAAAAAATATATGAAGGAGACTAAATAGTCTGCTCAGGAGCTCATGACTGAATTGTGGTTTACCTATATGAGATTTTTCTCCCATATGCCATTGAATATATTCATATTAAGCTTCATGTTTGCAGCTGAGCTCCCTTTGCCTGACCTACTGTAATTGAGATTCTAAGCAGACAGAGACCTCCTGCACTTGCATGTCTGAACTGTTCCTTCTGGTCCTGGTTCCCTCTATTTCCAAATCATTATTTCACTATTTCTATTAAAACTTGACATGACTAACAATATCATTTTCAGAACTAGACTCATTTCTCATGAATGACAGATATCTCTTTATTTCTGCTGTGAATATTACAAAAGAGGGAAAAAATAGAGATCTTGAAGGAGTTGCATGGTATCAAAAAATGCATTTTGCTTTATAATAGTAATGCTTTTCTGTTATCCATCATTCTTCAAATACTAATCAATTTTAAATTATTACAAGGTTTATAATGGAATATATCATTTGTACTTCTCTTATCTTCACTGGAATTCATTCAAGATTTTTTTTTTTAATTTAAACTCTCTAGCAGCTATTCTTTCACTCTGACTTAATAACCAAAAAGGTCTGCCCTCATCTTAAAATAGAGTGTCTACAGTTATATCTTCCTGCTCTTACAATCTATTTCAGTATTTCATTTCTAAGGTGGAATAGACCACACCTTTTGATAAATATCAAAGGAAAGCCACAGAGAAATATTTTTTGAAGATTAAAGGGATGGATTTATAAATGAGTAAACATAGTTTGATTTAATAAACCTGTTCTAGTATCAAGATACAGGAGTCTCAAGACATGTAGTGTCCTAAGAAAGCCCTTATAACCAGCTGAGACAAAGCAAAAGAAGGTGCTGAATTTAAGCTCTTAAATGTAATCATTCAGCTTTGAGGCTACAGCTCAAACCGACTTCACAAAAGATCTAATATGGATCTTATTCTTAGTTTTGAAAGTGAGAGGAGGTGATCAGTGAGAGAGGCTGGCATTAGGTTGTTTGTCTCATGCTGTTCAGTTATGGAAATAAAAGCAAGAAAAAAAAGCAAAGAGTAAAGGTCTGAGTAGAACAGCAAAGCAGGGTGTATGAATCTACATATTTTGTGATTACATGCACTCCAGTCATGTGGGGATCAGATTTCATTTTAGCAATGCTGTGGCTAAGGTTCTAGTGTCATTTAAAGGAGTCTTTCTTTTTTTTTAATTACTCTAACAGGCTGTATTTTATATTTTTGTCTGCTGAAGAATTCTTTGCCTTTTGCTAGAAACAAACAAACAAATTAAAAAAAAACTGAAAATCTTAAAGATTATATTTTATTAATACTTCTTTATTTATTGTCTTCAGTTATTAGTTCAGGAAGCAAGCAAACAAAATACTATCAGGACCATTTCAAGGTAAATGCCAATGTGGACCAGTGAGCCTGAGGCAGAGTGATTAGGGACATCTTAGGGACATCAGAAAAAAAACAATTAATAACATTAAAAAAAACAAAACAAAAAAACTCCTTTGAAATAGGAAAACAATTGCGTTTTAGTTCTTTGTTCATTTATTAAAAAAAGGCTCATTTTGTGTGTATATGTGTATGCATATGCATAGAACACTTGATCTTTATAAGATCAGTTAATAAAAAATGTGTTTTTTTCTTAATCTTGAAATACTGATAGATTTGAAGTTTCTCAGGCTTTGAAAACGTTACTGCTGAGTTTATTTGTTCGTGAACCTGTTATTCTCATAGATAAGCATATGATGGTCTTAGGGTATGCGGGAGATCTATGTTAAAATAATTAGCACTTATTCTACTTAGAATAATTAGAATTCTAATTAGAACTATTAGAATTATTAAAAGTATACCTAAATAATTCTATCAGTGTCATTAGTGCAAAAATATATGAATCTTCCCTGGTTGTTTGAACATTTGTGCAGTAAAAGAACAGTTTTCTTCAAATAATAAAAGTTATTTATTTATTTGCTTGTTTCTTTTTTTGTTACTCTAAAATATGTTAAAGAGACAGGACTGAAAGAAAGAAGGAAGCTTAAAAGAATAAGCTGGTAGCAAACATTAAAAGAATAACCTTTCCTAAATGATCTCTCCATTTATGTTTAATTCTCCTGCAGAATAGAAGGAACAATTTTTATAGGGGAAGAGAGATGTGTCAGAATACTCCTTATGCATTATAGCATTTCCCCATTTGATGGCAAAATCATATTGACGAGTTCTATTTGCACTGGAAGAAGAGCTTTTTTTGTACTCACTGACCTCTTCTCCTCACATGCCTGCCCCCCCAGAAGAGGTGGTGTTATCTTCAATGCATAGAAACATAGAATCATTAAGGTTGGAAAAGACCTTCAAGATCATCACCCTACTACCTATGTCACCCACAAAACCATGTACATAAGCACTATGTTCAACGTTTCCTTAAGCACTTCCAGAGATAGTAACTCCACCACTTCCCTGGGCAACCTGTTCCAATGTCTGACTACTCTTTCTGAGAAGAAACGTCTCATAATTTCCAACCTAAACCACCTCTGGCACAACTTGAGGCCATTCCCTCTAGTCCTATCACTAGTTATCTATGAGAATAGGATGGGTATTCAGGTTATGATTCAAGAAAGAAATGTGGTGCTACTTTTCTGTCGGTCTGTTCACATGGTAGAGACTCAGCATGAAGCTGAGTTATAACAGATTCAGTCCTGCTACTACAACCAAATGTTGAGGGCTTAAAAGCTCAAAGTTTCCTTCTCATTCCAAACAACATTGGTAACCTTTAACAGCTTTTCAGTTTTCTGAGACCGTTCCTGTTTTAGTCAAGTCTCACCAGATTTTTATTATTTTTTTTAATGTTAATTGGTTCCTTACTGGAAAAGCAAGGTGTGCTACAAATATTTTAAGAGAGTGTATTCTCATGAGATCCCTAGCCCAGTTTTGTAAAACTCAAAAGATTTGACTCAGATTTGTACAGTGTAAATATAAAATCCCATGTGTGTTCTCTGAAATAGAATAAAACTCTGATACAGTTTGCATTTTTGAAGGGAGGCTTCTAATGATTATGTTACACAGTAAGCTGGTGATGCTTGATCACTTTGTATTCTGTTTAGGGGGAAATTTCTTGTTACCCAGCAAGACTGGTGATCAGTAAATTATTCTATTATATCCTGCTTAGTGACAAATGTAGAGTACTAATAGTAATAATATTATTTTCACTTCAGTTTATTTTAGGCTTCAGATTTGGTGAACCTTGAGGAAGACTCATATTGCGTGGTTGTTATGCTGAGATATCATGAGAAACTATGGAATGGAAATTTTATTTTTTAGGTTAGCCCTTTGGCAACTCCTTACTGTTTAGTTTATTAGCATTTCAGTTACAAAATGTGTTTACAATCCTAGTGAACCAAACTATAGATCTACTGAACTATATGTTTAAAGGTAGATTAAAATAAAAAATTGTGAATAATTTACTGGGTTTCCATACAGAACTAGCCTGGGAATTGAGGTTGCTTTTTGAGCTTCATAGGGCTGCAAATTACTTGACCTTGCTTGGAATATAGCATTATAAAAGTTTTCTTGTGGCATTTTTGGACTTTTCTTTCAGAAGGGAACACTGGAAAATTCATAATTCTAAACAGAGGAAGGGATAGAAGTGGAAAAGTGATGGCAAACTGTCTGAATATTCTTAGAGACTGCAGGGAAAACAGTTTGTATGGTTTTTGTTTTTTCTTTTTGGTTGGGACATAAGATTTTGTAAAATTTGTATTTTTTATTTTCTTTGGATTTTATCCAGTTATTTAGAATTGGCTCAGGACTTGTGAGATATACAATCTCTTAGAAAAGTCGTAATAACAATTGGAGAAAATGGAGTAAAATGAACCACAAGTGTAATACTCATAAATCACAGCAGCTCAGGCTCACAAGTGGAAAATGGCTCAAGTTTGCCCCCTGCAGGAAGTTCTTTTCACTGCTGCTCATTCCTCATCACCAGAGCATCTTTATTTTAAAAGATAATAAAATTACACTTTCCATTATCAAATTGACTATTACACTTCATATTTTAGTTCATAGTGAAACAAACAAACAAGCAAATTCTACCCAGCTACAGAAATATTCCTGTAGGAAACCATCGTTCTGTCTAAACCTGTTTTTTATCAATCTTAAACTTCCATAGATTTACCGTTCTTTTTGTTGTTGTTGTTATTAATTTAATTTTTACTGAATTAGTTTTATATCTGTAGTAAAATATTAGTAAAACTTTCTATAAATTTTCATGAAGTGTGGATTTCTTTCATATGTTTTATTAGGTAATTTTAAGAAAATGTGCTCTGCAAAATTTGTGTCTTTAACAGTTCTCTGGTCATTTTACTGGAATCATAAGAGGCATCTTATGCCTCTTGCCAATTAAGATGTACAGAATTATGCATGTTTTTTATAAAATAATGTTTTGATTTTTCTCCCTTTCTTAATTTGTCTTACTGCTAACCTCAGTTTAAGTGTATTCTTTTAAGTTGTGAAGGATAGATAATGATGAAGTAATGTCAGAGTGTTTGTGTATTTTTCTAGCACAGGAGAAGGCAACTAATTCTCCCTTAATTCATGGAGTGTCCTAGCTCTATGCAAATACACATCTATCAAAACAAGTCATGCATTGTCTTATGTGAACATATTCTTAGGTTCTGTTTTCTAAATACTTCTGTAAACACAGGAAAAACAAAAGACAAAACAAACAAACACGCACACACACAAAAGAAAGAAAGAAAAAAAAAACCTTCTGTAAGTCATTCCCATCTCTAACATTATTTTTATTTTTTTCTGAAATTACTTATTGTTCTTGCCATCTATCCTTATTAATTACATTACAGAAAAGCAAGTGATCAGAAAAGATGGAGCCATTGGATTCCCTGAAGCAGTGATGAATCATTTGACTTAACTTCATGAAGGGACTTCTGTTGATTTTCTGGTGAACCCCCCCCCCCCAAAGAAACAGTTGAAGTAGTCCTCAGAAGTAGTCCTTCCAAAGATCACAATAAGTATTTACCATCCAAAAAAGGCTGTGAAGTATATAAACATTTAGGTTTATTTAATGTTCCACCTTGTGTTCTCATCTTCTCTCTCCTGAGCTATAGCACCTTGTATAGAATTTCTTTTCCTCAGTACTGTGATACTAGCAGGCAAGTAACACAAGATTTTGTGTGATAATAGACAGCAAAGATTCTGCTAAATTATTGCTGGCCTTACAGTGTCTTAGCACACTGTAAGACTATGATACAGACATAGCAAGACTGATACACCAAAGTTCCCTCCTGCTAATTCTTCTACAGTTTATATGCTTCCTCACTGATTTGTCTGAGAAGTGTAGAAATCTTTTTAACTGTTACAGTCTTGAGAACTTTCAGGTGCAATAATCTGTCTTCTGTCTGTCCAAAACTTCTGTCTTCATTTAGATGATTATTCTGCTTCATTTAAATCCTCTGCTGTTGCTGTTGCTTGCTAAAGTGCAGTAAATTTCTGAACAGGATCTTTTGTAGATTGAGGAATCAGGTGACCTCTCTCAGTCACATTGTTTCATTCACATTGCTTCATTCACATTGCTTAGCCTGAGCCAAACAAGAATCCCAACATGACTTTCTTGGAAGATGTCACCTGACTTCTTTTTCTGAGGATAATATAAATTTTCTCCTTAAAAATGTATTTAGTCTTTCTATGTTTCACTCATATACTCTTTTACAGGAGATATGTTGTTCCATTCAAATAGCAGAGTTCTACCAAATTACTTTCCTATTACTTCAACTTTTCTTATATTATTAGCAATAGAAGTAGAAATGTTTCTGCTCAGTCATTAGCATCCATTAATAAACCTTCTTTTTGTTTTCTGATTGACCCAACTCAGTTATTTACAACTAAAAATGAAAAGTTTTCTCTATAAAGTTTTTGTCAGGTATAATTGTGCTACTTTTGTCTTTTTGGTCAGTTACATGCATTCTGCTGGTACTTGTGAAACCTAACACATAGACACGAACACAAGTACACACATTCATCAAAGTGTCTTGGTTTGTGTTGATCTTCTAGCTTTCCATTCTGAGTATTGCATCAGGCCTCGTCTCTAGTAGTATTTTGGATTCCCTACTGTATTTACTATCAGAACATCTGCACACTTCATAAACTTGAGTTTGAATTTAGTGATTTCTCCATAAATTCTTATTGATGAACACTTGGTGTTCCAATAATTTTCCTTTGAGACAACTCTCCCAGAACACCGGTCCATTAGCTGGGATCCAGTTAACAAGCAAGATTTGTTCTGTAAGTCACAAATATTCTTATGTCTTTATCTTTTTTTTTTTTCTACTTTCTGCTTAAAAGTTTAAATCTTGCATATTAAATTTACATGTTGAATGTTGAATGTCTTTGATAGCTGCCTAGTCACCATCATTTGACAAAATTAGGAAATAAATCTGTGAAATTAGGAAATAAATTCTGTGAAATCAGAATTGATTAAGGTCTCTGCACAAGCTACTCTCAGTACCAGCATTACCTGATGATGGTCTTTCTCTCTACTGAGTGCCCTAGCTGGGAATATAAGATGAAATGTGTCAAACATCTGTCTTTAATTTCACCTGTTCCAGAGAGCTTTTAGAGAATCTCTTCAGTGATTTTTTCTTCCTCTTGGAGGATTGCCACTGATCCTTTTTATGCCAGATATCATATGGGTTTAAGATGCTGTCAAAAGCTTAGAGATTTTGTAAGAGAACTGCTTGACAGTGTGGGCAGTTACTCTGTACAAATGGAGAAAATGACATTTCAGAGGTTCAACCTTTAAACAAAGTCACTGATATAAGGAATGTACTTTGTTAAATGCTAGATAATGAATGAATGACTCACTTTTGCTCTAAGATGACCAACAACATAATCTGTCTATCTTTTTACAGAAAAATGTCAGGGTTCCTACTGTTTTCCAGAATGTTGCTTTACTGAAACCTTAAGAATTAAATAATACAGCTGCAATCACTTGTGACTTTCCCTTTTGTGGGAGTTGCATATTATAGCATACTTTCTGTGTATGAAAGTAATCTTTCATTTTAATGGCACCACATCATCACATTTTCTAAACTTTCTCTCACATTATGTCTCACTACCTAAAAGTAGTAGAACTTAGTGTCACTGTGGCCATAGTAACTAAAACAAATGAAAAATTGACTATCTTTTATTTACAGTATAATCAGTTTCTCAAACTCTGCTTATGAGAGTCCATACATGTTTAAGACACTCCGGCTTTAATTTTCTTGTCTGGGAAAATACAGTATTAACTTTTAAGTTTATTTTCATTAGAAAACAAACAAACAAACAAAAACCACGTGTGGCCCCATTTGCAATGTTCTACAATAGCCTCTTTATTGATATTGAAGCACTGAGAGTTACCTTTTAAATTAAAGAGTAATAATTTCCTCTCTCTAAGTGATATTTTATTCTATATTTGTTCTATATTTATACATGTAATAAGGTTTGTTGTTGTTGCTGTTGTTTTCCCCACAAGAAACCTGTTATGCTAACATCCAAGAATAAAGGATAGTAACTCATTAATGTAACCATTGGGTAACACGATGTAAAGAGCTTTCCCACAATGTTGGGTAGACGTTTTCAAGAGCATATTACAGTTATCAGCCACAAGATGGCTCAACAGGAGAAGGAAATAGACCTTTTTAACATCAGAAGAAACACCATTTCTGCATTTTAAAACTGGACAGGAATCTTGGCTCTTTCCATACTAGGAAAAATTAAAAAAAAAATAAAAAAAAAAAAAAAGAAAAGTATCCAGTTCAATCCATGACTGAAAAACAGAGACACTGTACTGTTAGCCCAGTTTAGATTAAAAGGCAATAATCATTAATTCCTTCACTATAAAGATAAAAACCTTGGTGTTTTTGGTTGGTTGGTTGGTTGATTGGTTTTGTTTGTTTGTTTGTTTTTTCTGATCTGTGGGAAAACAGAGAAAGAATGATGGAAGGAATCAAACTTTTAAAGTCAAAACTTTGTCGAAAGAATTGCTGCATATTTCACAGAGTGAATGAATCTTCATTTATTAATGAAATACTTTGAGTTATGTTAATCAGTCTTGTACCTTATTGATGGGACATAAATATAGTCATCCCAGTGGGCTTTGATGAAAGAGACTTCTGATTACTCTGGCTTCTGTAATTTCTGTGTCAGAATCATTAAGTGCACCACTACTTTCTCTTAAGAAAAAATAGGATAATTCCTATTTGAAGATGTTTGTTGTCACACTGAGAGGTTCATGTCTTTGCATATATACTTTTACATTGGCAGATCATAAGGCTATCAATTAATGAATGTCCGCACATATTTTAACCATGCCCTTTCCCCATGAAAGGTGGAGATGGAAAACTTGTTGCTAGATGACAGGCTCCACACAATAAATTTAACACTAATGCATTGATCCTGCACAAACGCTGCAAGAACCCTGAAGAGCCTCTCTATCCACATTGAATAGTTTTAACTAGTTCCTGCACTGCCCATATGTGCAGTTCTCCACAACCTCTGTGAGCACTTGGATTACCTGAAAGGATGCTCTTGTGTCAAGAATAATTTCTGTTCCCTGGTTATTGAAGACTGTACTTATATCCAGGAATGAACTGAGTATGTCAGAAGGAATATGCTTAAATGTCAATGCCTCTTCCAGTAGTAACTGCAATGCCAAGATGAAAAAGCAGAGCTTCCCAAGGATAAAGAAAGAAAAGAGTGAGACCGAGAGGTTGATTTCATACTGTCCTTAAATCTTTAAGTCCTGACTGCTTTTCCCCCTTTTCTCTTACAACAAAGTCGTTTCAAAACAGGTGTGAGCAAAGTCTCATCATGTCTCCTCAGGCTTTCAAAGCTATTTTTGACCTTATTTTGTATGCTAGGTGATGGCTATGGCTGCTAGCTGCACAGCTGCTTCTAACAGCCCTTCTGAAGTGTCCATACTGTTCTCACACCCTAGTGAATGTAGTTAGCCTGGGAGAAAACAGATAAGGGGGTGCTACATTCATCTCATGAGAAAAGGGAGGATATGGGGAGAGCGTATTTTCTTTTTGCTTACTGATGAGCATCTGCCCCTACATATTACATTAAAAACCTTCTACTTCATTGTGAGACCTGTAGATGGCTCAGGAGACTTATGCTTTGTGTCTTAGATCATGACCTACACTTTGGTTCTGACATCTCCTGGACATTATAGAAATCCTTATCAATTTTATGTTAAAATAGCTTTTTACTTTGTCATGGGTTTCAGGTTACATTTTTGAGGCGGGAGGGGGAAAGATAAGGGGATGAATTTTTGTGCTATTTTGTTTGCTTGCTTTTTTTTTTTTCCTGAGTGACAGTATATATTTTGAATATTATTATTATTTTGGTTAGCCACCTTCATTTCATCTGCCTTTGTGGAACAAAATTAGTAAAGAAAAGTGTTCCTTAGCACTTTTCTTACCATTAGAAGAAAAATACAAATATGCTGTGTTATGGTGAGTAGCTTTCAAATACACTGACAGAAACCCAGTTTTCAGTGGAAAGACTTTGCTCCCCAATAAATTTAGTCACATAAAAATTCACTTTCAGGTTTATAATCTTAATTACTTAAACAGTAACAAGTATTTGTTCTTGTCATAGTACAACCAAGCATGGCTTCAGAAAGTTCTTCATTGCAGTCTCTGATCAGACACAAATGTTCAAAATGGCAGCCCAAGTGTGACATTTGACAAGTTGGGAATAATTTATAGCAAAAGAAAAGGGGGGAAAAGGATGCTTTTGAAGGATGCTTTATGGTTTTTGTCATTTTGGAGAAAAACTTTCCACTCCCATTCTAGCGCACTTCAAAGGAAGACAAAATCAGACTTTACAGAAGTTAACATTGCATCTTATTTGTTCTTTCAAACTGACTTTGGAACAAAAGCATCAGTTTAGTTCCATCTTGGCCTTGTCTATGTAACCTGCTCATGTCAAGACAACTGTTGATGCAACCTAGAATTTTAACAGGAAAAAATAAAAGAGATTGGAGACTGAGTAAAAGAAATGGTGCTAATGAAGAGACTGATAAAGCATGACTTTGCAGGTAAAGAAAAGTAGGGTCTGTGCGAGGATGAACTGCCCAGTCCAGATAATTCCTGCTCTGAAGAGAGCAGACATATAGGCCATTCACATGTGAGCTGAAAGTGGAGATCAGTGGTAATTGTATGAACGAGGCTAAAGACACGCAGGGCATGAATAAGTAGTTTAATACTTAAATGCTTTGAAATTCTATGTGTAAATTAAAGATATTTTACTGAAGCTCAGGACTGGTTTTTTGTTGTTGTTGTTGTTCATTTGTTTTTCTTCTTTTTTTTTTTCTTTTTTTTTTTCTTTCTTTATTTCAAATGCTGGAATAAAGACATGGACTTGCTGGAGAGAGTCTACAGAAATCCACAAAGACAGTTAAGGGACAGAATTATCTGACATATGAGAAGAGTGTATGAGGACTGGGACTGTTCATCCTGAGAAGCCTTCAGGAGATCATATTGTGTATAAACACCTGAATAGGGAAAAGAAAGAACAGGGAGCCAGACTTCACAGTGGTGTCCAGTGACAGAACTAGAGGCAATGGGCAGAAATTAAAATATATTAAATTCTATCTGAACAAAACAAAATATTTTTTTACTGTGAGGGTGGTCAAACACTGGAACAGGTTGCCTAACTGGACATTATGTTGGGCATTGTGCTTTGGCTGACCCTGGTTGAGCAGTAGGATTGGATTGCATGATCTCAAGAGGTCCCTTCCAATTTAAAGGATTCTGCGGTTCTGTGATTCTATGACATATTTACTCTTTCTTTGTGAATTTGCTAGTACACTATTGAAAGAAGTTCTCTAGGAAAAGGTTTTAAAAAGCTATTTGTGAATTTCAGTGAAGTCAGTGAGAAAAGCTCAGAAAATAATGAGTACTTATTACTTATTAAGTACTTAGTACTTATTACTTATATACTTATTTTAATGCTTCACAAATATTTAGCTATCAGTGTTTGTTTGGTTGGTTGGTTTTATATTTTGTTTCCCTTTTGGTTAAATACTTCAATAATTCAGCTTTATTCCCAATATCCTGATATGTCAAAACTCTTATGCATGGTCTACTGAGTATATAATTTGGTTAAAATTTATGTGTAAAGCTGAAAGATGCAAACAGCAACTTTTCTATGATTCCAAGAGAAGTAATTGTGGTGTTTTTATTTTTCTAGTGTGTTTGTTGTTGTTGTTTGTTTGTTTGTTTTCTATCACAATGCTTGCCATAATAGTAGCAACATGTTAGTAAATCATGATTAGTATGTTCGCAGTTGAAATATAGCTATTAATCAGGAGTGAATTGAGGTATATATTCCAGCCTAGTTTAACAGTTACTGATTTTCAAAGACTGTGAGCTAATCTCCAACTCATTAAAATATTGTAAAGCACGAGGAATAACTGAACTTCATTTGAAGCATTCATCAGTGACTTCTTAATTGCTTTATCTTGACTAAAGCCTGGTTGATGTCTAACTAAGCTTAAGAACAGACCTTTAACAAGGTCTATCAACCAGTGTTAATTTTTGCCTGTCTTCACACTAAGGGCATAGACATTTTGCATAGGGATACTTGACTCCCTGCAAAACAGCTGATCAACTGGGTTGTGAACCAGGTTGCTGTATGACAGGTAGGAGAAAGAGAATAAGCATCTTATGAGAAGGAGAAGCAGACAGCCAAGCAAAATCTTTCAACAGCAGAACTTACTATCTAACTGCTGGTCCAAGATGTGACAGGTGCATAGCCATAGGTGAGTGCAAAAGGGCAGCTTTAAAAATTCTGTTTTTCTTCTGTATTCTGGATGGTAAAATGCAGATTCATCCTTTTGTCTGGAGATCATCTAATATTGTGTAATGTCAGTAAGCAGGAAGAAAGGATTTCTTCCAAAAGGGAGCCACTGGCCAAAAAGCTGGCCAAAGCTGAGCCAATACGCGATGTTGTTTGCACCTCTGGGAGAATATATTTAAGAAAGGAGAAAAAAGGTTGTGCAAGAGAAACTGAGAGAGAGGAGTGAGAAAATGTGAAAGGAAACAAGGTGAAACAGTCCTGCAGACACCAAAGTTCTTATGGTAACCAAGTTCTATAAACTTTACTGTTCCATTCTTAACTACAAAAAAAAAAAATAATAAAAAAAAAAATCCCATACACAACTACTTTTATTCATACCTTCAAATATCGTGTTTTAACTGTATTTTTTTCTCCTTTTGTTTTCTTTATTTCTTGCAATGCTCCATTGGATCTGGAAAATTATTTAAATCAATCCTCCATGGAAGAGTTGAAAACTATATTTTCCTTACACTTCCCTTAAGAAACAGGATAATGTTTTTCAGAAATCAGTTTTTTACTTTACCATTACATGTCAGATTAAACTGAAGGGTATTGGGAAAATTACAGGAAAACAAAAAGATAAGCAGTTGTACACAGGACCTTCTACAAATGTCCTGGGTTCTCTAGGACCTCTGAAATTACACAAAATAATGTGGCTAGGATCTGAATATACTCACTTTTGGAAGGAAAACTTTTCTCACATTGCTTCCAGCTTACTCCATGTGAGTCTTCTAGTAGGAGATGTCTTGTTTAATTGTTGCTGTTATTGTTTTCAGTTTATTTAGTATTTCCATTTTAATTTCTGATTACTGAAATAACTTTCCACACATTTTATTTTGGCCATAACAAAACATTCCTTAAGAGCATCTGTCATCACCTCTGAAATGAGCAATCCCTGAAATGTGCTTTGTTACATGCTTTGCTGAGCTTCATCTGTGCATAAGGAATCACAGATTGAACTGAAATACTAGTTACATACACTGTTAGTCATGACCTTGAAACCTATTGCATTCAGTGTCCTGTAGTTGCTGTTATTATATACACATATGTAAAATTCTTTTCCTTTGTTTTTCTAATATTTTTGTTTCATTGTGTATTATAGTAGAGAGAAATACTAAGCTTTTGGTCAATAACAATAGCCTGAATAATTCAGCAGCCAGTGGGTGAGGCAGAACAGAAAACACCTGCTTTGCTCACTGTTGTAAGCATGAATTTGGTTCTGTCTTCTCTTCCATTTCTGACAGTTTTCTTAAGAATTTAAAATATTTTTAAAGATTATGATCTATTTGTGTTATTAAATTGATATTGTACAGTGAGTTAAAAAGTACAGAATGGAGAGGCTGGCAAAATATATAAATAAAAAATGTACTGAGTGAAGTCTCATGACTTTAGAAAACCAGTCAAAAAATTGCATGAGTCTATAAAACTATACTATAGAGAACCAGGGGTAAGACAATAGGGTAGGGTTTCCAATGGTATTATTTCATCTTTTCTATGGGTCGTTCCCTTTTCAAAATATATGGGGCAATACTGACTTATGTAAACAAACATCTTAATGTTAATTCAATTGGCACAACTTGAAAGCCTCTTCATGCCCCATTTTTAATATGACCTTGATTTTATTCAGGGACAGAAAACAGAAAAGAAAGAAAAACGGAAAAGTGGGCAGGCACTACAAGTTCAAGATATTAAATTGTATATATCCTTACCTTTTCTTTACCTTTTCAAACACACTGGGGCCCTACAAAAGTCTTTCATACTTAATTCTTTGCACTTCCAAAAAAAAAAAAAAAATAAAGTATGAATCAAGTTGCAACAGCACACCTTATACTGAACTTTTCTTTACTTTGCTACATCTCACAGCTCTTTCACTGTAGCTTTTTGAGATATTCCTTAAAATAATGTAAGAATATAGAGAAAAAGCAAAGTGTTGTAAAGGGACTCCACACCAAACAACAACCACTTTTTAAGCTGTTTTTGTAAACCTTTATTTAGGTTGACTGTACCGACCACCTACAATCCAACATAGATAACTAGGCTCAGAGAAATGGCAGCAAGAAACAGAGACTATAGTAAAGTGAGAGATATTTAGAGTAAAAAATTTTACTTCAGAATCACTATGTTAAATAAGATTTAGCCTTTCCTCAAAATAACTGAAAAATGGAGACTGGAAAAAAAAAAAAGTCTTAAAATTTTAATAGAAAGACTAATTTATTTAAAATCCTGTTATCCTCAGATGACCAATCCACATTCCTGCAAAGCCAATGGGAAACTTGCTGTAGAATTAAACAGTACCAGAAGCGACATCTGTTAATTTTTAAGTTTTCCTTCATATTTCAGTTTCTTATCTTTACAAAAGAAGTAGTTTCCTCAAGAAAATGTATTTGATGCTGCCAAACTCAGTATGAACATTTAAAGGATAAGATTTTCTGTACCTTCTCGCTGAACATAAGTACATTTCATTGAATTTTTTTATTATTATTTATGCTGAATTCCACATTTTAAAAAATCATTTGGGATAACATAGCTATGGACCATCTAAAATTAGATAAGTATTAAGCAATGGAAATGACTAGTGAATTTGTTAGAAGAAAACAGATATAAGGGAGATATTAAGATCATAGCAGTCCTGAATATTGATTGGGAGATATAAAATGTTTATTTTTTCTTCTTCTTTTGGAACATAAGTGAGTTCTTGGATTTCCTCGGTGTTTTTACATACTTCTAATTTAATTGCTGTGCCAGTTTGTAAGGGTCTTTTACTATTTGAATTATTTTTATTCTGGAGAGGAAGAACAAGTGACAGTGAATTGCAGTAAGAATTTGCACAGCAGGAGCAGAAAATGCCAACTCCGACTGTGAGAAGACTGCATCTGTTAGGTTAAACAAGAAGAGTAAGGTCAGTATTTAGCTAAAACTTCTTGAAAGAACAAAACTTGGAAATTTGTATTGGGTCAGGACTGAGTTTGACAGTGAGGACTATCTGGTGTCCTCCCCTTGAAACTGGCTTATACTTTTTGAAGGATAACAAAGAATTATTTATTTATTTATTTATTTTTAAGTAGTAGTCTGTATCTAACTTGTTGCAATCATTTTAAACTCTTGCAGCTACACCTTTTGGTTGCCTTTTTGATTTTAGAAAGCAACTCTGATAATACCTAATGTATTTTTTAATTATCTGGAACTAATATAGGTTCACCAACTGGTAGTAGTACAAAACTAGTAAGAGTGAAATGAAATAATTTCTACTGCAAGTTACTGGTTGATAACTCAAGCCCTATCCGTCCTGAATGTAATTTCTAAGTGTATAATTCAGCATGGTCAATTTAAGAATATACTGAAGGTTTGATATTTCCAGTTTTACACACAGTGAGGTCATGCCTGGTAAGAAAATAAAAATTTCCAGCCTTATAAAGGAAAGAAGAGCTATCTTTAAAATGTGAGATTATTAGACCTTATAAATTCAGCATTTCTGTTCATGCCACACAGCAAGGTTGAGGTATATAGGAAGCCATACAGACAAAGACAAAAAGTATGTATAGAGCTGAGATTTCTTCAGGATTTAACAATGACTGTGTGAATTTTCAAAACCTTTCTGAAGCACCTACTATCTAACCAGCTCACATTTTAGGAAACTAATTCTGAAAACTTTCAATTAAGGATATATTTGTTTCTCTTCATTGATACCCTTCTAAGTTTGCCTTTTTTTTTTTCTAAACTCTGCAAGATAATATTTTTTCCCATTATGCCTTATTTCTGAGGCCACATTTCAGCAAAAAGTGATGTTAGTTTTCACACAGATTCTCTTTATTTCTATTTTGCTTCGATACTGCACATATTATAAATTTAAAACAGGATATGACAAAGAAAAAAATCCAGCTAAACAGTTTCCATTCCTTACTTTGAGACAGCTGAGTTCACTAAATTGAAGCCAAAGTGATCAACCATTGAGTGAATTTCTATGTTTGGTGGTCCACACTATCAGTTGACTCAGTACGTTTAATAAATCCCAGGTACACACAGATAAAGGACAATTGCTTACAATTATAAAATGTGAGCTAAGTTTAATTGAAGTGCCCTACTAATCACTTCCCTGTCTAGTAATGCCTTCATCTTCTCTCTGTAGAACCAACAACTACACCAGAGATGCAGAGAGACGATATTTTTGAGTTAGCAATAAGACATTTTCAGATCTTTCAGGTATTTAAGACAGGGGAAAAAAAAAAAAAAAAGAAAAAAAAAAGAAAAAGAAAAACTCTGCGCCACACAGCAGCTGGGAGAGTGAGAGGAGTGAGGAATAGCCGAATAGCCTTGCAGGCACCAAGGTCAGTGAAGAAGGAGGGGGAGAGGTGCTCCAGGCGCCGGAGCATAAGTCCCCTGCAGCCTGTGGTGAGGACCATGGTGAAGCAAGCTGTCCCCCTGCAGCCCATGGAGTACCGTGGTGGAGCAGGATTCCACGCTGCAACCCATGGAGGAGACCACGGTGGAGCATGTGGACCTGTATCAATGGAGGCCGCGGCCTGTGGAGGACCCCTGCCAGAACAGACACACACGAGTCTCTAGGTCATTCTAGGAAAATAATGTGGAGGTACACCCTGATATTTTGATACTGGGACTGGGACTGTAAAGTGAATAAATTGAGGATTTTTGGCTTTACAATCATAAATTGAGTAATCTGAAGAGCACTGTAATCAATTCTAAAACTTAAATAAAAATTTACCTTATTCTTCTCTCAAAATGTACTTATATGGCAGGAATGAATAAAAAGGAGAAGTGAGCTTTGATTACTGTAGTCCTAATGGTGCAGATTTACTCTATGTCAGTTCCTCAAGAAAATTAGAAGAAAAATGGCAGTGAAGAACATACTATCATTTTACTCTCAGTAACAGTTGACTTATGGTTAGTTTTGTTAACATGAGTCAAAATGTTCTTCTTAAGCAATGAGTTTTCTCTTTCACTAGAGAAGACTTATCTGACATGTAAGTAGTCTATGAAACTATATTGATTTTTCTCACTGACCTGTCCACAAACAGAATGAGCTGTTTAGCCTCATAGGTGGACAATGTGTTTATATATTCTGAGATTGCCTCTACCAAGATGCACTGTGCATTCCTCCAGATGTAGTAAGAGGTCCTTGTGTACCTTTCCTTCTCTCTCAGACTGCTAGTGTTCTTTTTTTCATTAGAAACATTCCTTGTTTGTGTTCTGTAACTCACTGCTGTGTCAAGCTGGGTCCTCTGTCATCTTGACTTTTAATATAGTCCTTGTTTTCTGTTGTATCCTTCCTCCTCTTGTACCTCTGATGCATTTTCCATGAATAGAGTATAATACCCAGATCAGAGGGATATTTCAGTAGAAAATAAGGGAATGGACAATGAAGGATGAAGTGAAGGAATGGGAAATGCAACCTTATATTGGTATGTCAAAACAGTTTAACAATTTACATTGGAGACTCCCTTTCCCATAATTCTGGAGGAGGAACGGCAGGGTTGGTCACATGTTGAATTCCGTAATTATGAATTATGCCAAACTCTCTGTTCCTTTTCTGGAACTGGAACGTTGCATTTCATCTAGTTTTCCTAACTTCACAATGTGAGTTTCCCAGCAGGATTCAATATTCCATCAGAGACTGCATTTTGTCTTTATAATATTGAAATTATCAGTGATAATTAACAGTACGATGATATGAATGGTTCATTCATGTAACAGTTCCAGCAAACTAGCCTTAGTCAATGAGCAGGAAAACAGAGAATAGTTTTTGTCTTTCTGTTCTCTAATTTAGTTTTAAAACTGTTATTTTGAAAAAGTAAGACTGTCCATAATCACCATGTTTGTTATTTAGGGATATGTGAAGGTGCAATCCAAATATGTTTTTTAAAAAATGATTATCAAACCTTAATTCTTAGAGCTTTTCTATGTTTACAAACTTTTATTCTTCTATGAATCAAAGGGTACCTCCAGAAAAGGGTTTAGACATCCAAACAATAAGTGCTGTAGTGCATAGCCTTTGGAGGTATCTGACCTCCAGAGTTGGAAACCAGTCCCGGCACTTGGTGTCCTGAGTCCTCTGGAACCATGTGTATAACAATTCATTGATGAGACAATGATAGAGTAGTTGATGAATGATCTGGTCACGTTCAGGACTCAGTCATACATAACCTGAGAAGACCTAACAATTAAACCCATCGGGAAGTACCAAAGTCAGTAACAGCAGGTGACAGTAACAAAAAACCCTACCTGCCTAATGGCTGGGGAATTTCTCCAAGATGTGGGAGACTTTAGTCAGTACTCTCCTGCATTTTTAAGGATTAAATTCCACACTTACATCTTTCAAAGGTTTTTCAGACTGAGAAATTACTAGTTGAGTGGGTCATTCTTTTTCCCAGAAGTTGCCTGCAGATAAATGTATAATGATACACTATTTTATGAGACATTCCCTGTACTTATGTTCCATAATTCAAAGTTATTGAATCACGATGATTCAAATGACAGTGCTGATACCAATAGCAGTAGAATAACATAAAAATCCCTCTCAAAGGAAATAGAATTTTAATTTGTTTTTGACCTAGTTTCATAAACAAAATATATTTGTGCTATCACATTGTCTGTCAGCAAACCTGCTATAATAGTTTAAGTAATATTAGCCAAATTCAACCAAATTATTCTTTCAATTATCATCAGTTATGTGGAGGAAAGATGTTAAATTATCTGAGGTAAGGTATGCATATCTCAGTCATGGTGTGTTTAACCTGATAGCAGCTGGCCAGAGAACCACTGTTGACATGTTGGTGACAGAGTTCCAGGACAGATGTGAAAGAGCTCCTTGATGTCTAGTTAAGGTATATTAGAAGATGTATGGAAAAGGGAATGACACTATGGATCTGTTAATCTTAGTTGTATACAGGGGACAGACTGTATATGCTAGACTGTATCAACCCAAGCATGGAAAAGTCTTTGAAGTACACAGAAGGCAAGTAGAAAGTAAATTTGCAAAAGTTCAGACCGATTAAGTGAAATTGCTCTTTTAAATTAGGAAAACTGATTCCTAAAGATACTTCTGGTATGAAAAAAAAAAAAAAAAAGAAAAAAAAGAAAAAAAAGAAAAAAAAAGAAAAAGCCCTTTTTTAAAGAAAAAATCCTACATAATCTGCTTCAAGTTGATTCAGACTTCTCAGAAACACAGAATAATCAAGGCTTGGAAATGTTTAAACTGTCTTTTAAAGTTTTTTTTTTGTTTGTTTGTTTTTTCTGTTTTATATCATGGAAAGTCCCCAGCTGAAGACAACAGCCCTAACGAGTGTGGGTGCTACTGTCTTCAGATTTTATAGCTATTGAACCCAGAAGGATTCCATTTCTCTAATGCTGCATTCACTAGGCATTTGCAACTACCCATTGCTACTGGCTGAGTCCCTGTTTACGTCTTTCAGCTGGTAATATAATTCTGAGATGATAAGCATTTGCGTGCTTTTACCCACAGAGCAAAGTCAATTATTTTCTTGGATCCTCACAGGGCACATATGCTCTGTTACAGTTTTGTGAGTTTACATGCTATAAAACTTATTATAGAAAGTTTTTTGCGTTAAAAAACTATTGTATAAAATGCACCTTAAGAGTGGCATTTCTAGGTGGGTGGTGGTACTAGATAGCTCTTGATTAGTATGTGTTTAATGTGTCAGAAAGTTAATACAAGATACGACATTGCCTCAAATTCTACTTATGTCAAGACATAATTAACCCTGCTGTCAGTTAAACATCTGGGTAGAGGAGACTGCAGTCATGCATGACACATGTAGAAGTCCCTGAAGCGCTGAGCATAGACCTTAGTAGCATCAAAAATGAGATAACACTAGAAAAACACTTTACAGAACTACCTTTTCTTAAAAATTAAAACATACCCAGAATAAAAATGAGATTCTTCCTAAAACCTGCAATTGAATTATAGATTAATTTAGATTGGATGGGATCTCTGAAACCAACTGCTCCAGTTCCCCACTCAAAGCAAGGACAAACTTGAAGTTACATCTATCTGCAACGTTACGTCATAGAATAACAGAATGGTTTGAGTTGGAAGAGTAGAATCGAAGATGATCTATTTCTAACCCTCCTGCCATGGGTAGGGACACCTTCCACTAGACAAGGTTGCTCAAGGCCCCATCCGACCTGGCCTTGGACACGTCCAGGGATGGGGCATTCACAGCTTCTCTGGGCAACCTATTCCTGTGCCTCACCAACCTCACAGTGAAGAATTTCCTAATGTCTAATCTAAACCTACCCTCTTTCAGCTTGAAACCATTACCCCCTGTCCTATCACTACATGCCCTTGCAAAAAGTCCCTTTTCAGCTTTCTTGAAGGTCCATTTATGTACTAGAAGGCTGCTATAAGCTCTCGAGAGCCTTCTCTTCTGCAGGCTGAACAATCCCAACTCTCTTAGCCTGTCTTCATAGGAGAGGTATTCCAGGCCTCCGATCATCCCTGTGATCATCTTACAGATTCATTCTAACATGTCCATGGCCTTATGTTGGGGGCCCCAGACCTGAACACAGTACTCCAGATGGGGTCTCACAAGAGCAGAGTAGAGGGGAAGAATCAGCTCCCTCAACCTTCTGGCCACACTTCTTTTGATGCAGCCCAGGATATGATTGGTTTTCTGGGCTGCAAGTGCACATTGCTGGCTAATGTTGAGTTCCTCACCAACCAACACTTCCAAGTCCTCCTCAGGACTTCTCTCAATCCATTATCTGCCCAGCCTGTGTTTGTGTTTGGGATTGCCCTGACGAAGGTGCAGAACCTCGAGTTTGGACTTATTGAACTTCGTAAGGTTTACACATGCCCACCTCTCAAGCCTGTCTAGGTACTTCTAGACAGCATTCCTTTCCTCCAGCCTGTCAACTGTACCACAGAGCTTGGTGTCATCAGCAAACATGTTCCCACTGTCCGTGTCACCAACAAAGATGTTAAATACCACCAGTCCCAATACCAACCGCTGAGGAATACTACTTGCCACTGGTCTCTATCTGGACATCAAGCCATTACCCACAACTCTGGATGTGACCATCCAGCCAATTCCTTACCCACCGACTGGTCCATCTGTCAAATCCTTGTCTCTCCAGTTTAGACAAGGATGTTGTACAGAATAGTGCATAATGCTTTGCACACTCCCAGGTAGATGACATCAGTTTCTCTTCCCTTATCCACCAATGCTGTAACCCTGTAACAGAAAGCCGCCAACTTTGTCAGGCATGATCTGCCCTTAGTAAAGCCATGATGGCTGTTAGCAATCACCCCCTTATTTTCCATGTGCCTTAGCATAGTTTCCAGGAGGATCTACTCCATGCTCTTGCCTGGTATAGCGTTCATACTGACTGACCTATAGTTACCCAGGTCTTCATTTTTATCCCTTTTTAAAAATTGGGGTTATGTTTCCTCTTTTCCAGCCAGTGGGAACTTCACCGGACTGCCACATCTTAAATATAATGGTTTAGAAACCTCATCTGTCCATTCCTTTAGGACCCTCAGACTTATCTTATTATGCACCTTCAGGTTTCTTATATGGTCTCAAGCCTCATCCTTTTCTACAGTGGATAGTTATTCATTCTCCTTGTCCCTTCCTTTGCCTTCTGTGACTTTGGCAGTGTGACTGGAACACTTGCCAGTAAAGATTAAAGCAAAAAAGTTATTGAGTAATTCAGCTTTCTCCACACCATGTTACCAAAAGCCACGGGGTTTTGAAGATGTGCACAAACAGGGTTTCCACAACCTCTCTGGGCACCTATTCCAATGTTTTGCTACCTTGTAAAAAATAAAAAAATTAAAAAAATGCAGTTTGCCTTTCATGTTCATTATCCAACAAAAATTCTACTGGTTTGTTAACAGAAAACTGTGTTAAAATGCATTCAGAAAACAAACAAACACACTGGATAGGGACTTCTTAGATTATGTATGGTGTTTTGAAAATGCATATATGGCTTTGAACAAGAAGAGCAACTAATAGATGTATTGCACATTACACAATAAGAAGATCAGAAATAAATACTTATATCTATGTTAATGACTCCTGTGTCTGTTACTTCAAAGACAAAATAAATAGTGGCAAATTCCTGTGTCAGTTATTAGCTTCATTTATCGTTTGATTCATTCATTCAATCATAAACAGTACAAAACCTTTGGGTACTGCCAACATATTTTTATTACAAGTTAAGTGACATTTAATTTCTAAATTTAATATACAGACATTGTTTCTCCAACTAGAAAGATGCCCAGGGAAAATCTTTAAGCTAAGAAACTGTGTAGAATATGAGCAGAAAGTTTCCTCACAACGAAAATAACCTTTGCTGAGAACTACCAGCTGACACATGAAAATGATTTACAGACTGAATTACTTCAGATTAGATCATTAATTAGAATAAATCTAGATTACCATCGTTAGAAATTTATGGTGTTGTCATTGTGGTCAAAAAGACATTGTACATCATATAATACCAACCATGCTAAATCCTATTTCTAAACTTCCTTTATTAATGCTGATTTTTACCAAGCAACTAAATAAATTTTCTCTCCAATTTTTAGTATCATAAAATAAGTATTTAGATGTCTTTCTGGATGTAATCTCAGAAACTGAAGTAATGGAGATGAAATGAATGCAGGGATGATAGCCATACATGCCTCCTATACACAAAGGAAAATACTTTTGTGGTCCAGTTTCTAAAGTTGGACCAGATGATCTTTGAAGGTCCCTTCCAACTGAACTATTCTATTATAAAAGCATTAAGTGCTGATGAGACTTTTAAACAGCAGGACATCTTTCGTTATTTTGTAAAGATCATGAGATTTTCAGTAGGATAGTTCTGAAATTATGTATTTCTGATAGGCAATGGAATTTGGTCCAAGTACCACATTTGGTCCATTCTTTCTCTGTTTCATATCAGCAGTTTCATTTAACTACATAAATCATAAGCCATTTAAGTACTTGGCTGCTCTGTATCTGAAAATATACTCATGACTATGAAAACGAGTTTGGATTCATAGCAACATCAAGTTTTTCGTGGTAAAATATAGTAAGCATAAAATATTAAGCAAATATGTTATATAAAATATTATAATGTTATGTAATTAAATGTTATATAAATATGTTATATAATCAAGTCCCAAATCAATCCATAAGAATATCTTTAGTCCTTCAGGATGATATAAACGAAATAAAATCACTTGTACCATGTCTTATTTCCATAACTGGACATGATGATAAAAGTTATATCTTTCATTCCTTCTTTTCTGTGCAGTTGGTGCACAAATATGATTGATGAATTTGCTTGAAATACAAACAAAATAATTTTTTTAAGTACATAGAATTTTAATTGTTTATTTATTAATGCTTTCCAAAGACTTCTGTATCAGTGGAAATCAAAGATGCAGCCTGAAGTTGAGATAATTTTGTGGATTTCTCAGTTGACATTTAGAAATCAGAATAAACATGTCTTTTCAGAGGACAGTGAGGGCTGAGATGTTTTACTTTCTTGACTGTTAGGATATTTATGAGTTTACGCATTTAGTTTTCAGTCTTTAGGATTGGAAAGTATAGTTTTCACTGTTTATCAGAGAAGGAAAAAAACATATGCTTACTATTCCTTTGTTACCATCACTATAAGCATAAAACACAAATTCAATCATGTTAAAATTAGAAATGAACTTCTGCACCTTCAGTACCAAAAATTATTAAAACAGCTCTGTCCTCTTTGGTTGATGTAATAAATTATACAATGCCAGTAAGAAGAGATTGTATTGCAGAGTGATTTTGAGTTAGCAGTGTTGCATTGCAACATCAAACACATTGCATTTAGAGTAATCCTATTAAGAAGAAGTTAAAGTATGAATGAAGACGTTTGTTAAGCCAGTATACAAGCAGGAAGGTGAAATAACTCTGTATTGGTTTCACAGTGTAGCCTTATTTTGGTTTTAATCACGCTGTTACCTCTCCAAGAATATAACGTTATTTTTTTTCCCAATATGTTGATTAGAATTCTGTTCCCCTGCAGTAACTTTACAGTAGTTTCTGTCTGAAAGTTTCCTTGCATAGTATTACATAATACTAAACCTGAGGGAGTGGCATGAAACTGTATGAGTGGAGGTTTGGGCTGGGTCTAAGGAAAAGGTTCTTCACCAAGAGGGTGGTCAGGCACTGGAACAGGCTCCCCAAGGAAGCAGTCAGGGCATTGAGCCTGCTGGAGTTCAAGAACAGTTTGGACAATGCTCTCAGACATATGGTCTGATTTTTGGGTGGTCCCGTGTGGAGCCAGAAGTTGGATTCAATGATCCTTGTGGGTCACTTCCAACTCGGGATATTCTATGATTCTATGATTCTATATTACTAGCATATATGTATGATATTACTATACTACTAATAAATGTTTGAATTGATACATTTGTTTCTAAATTGTATATATTATTTTCAAGATATATATTTTTTCAAGAATTGAAAAAATAAATCTTTCCAAACAGACATTATATGGTAAGGTAACAGAGAAAAGGTCTTGTTCCTGGCCAGCAGGAGGATAATAGCAGTTCTGCTTTCCAGAACCTTGGAAGAGGTAATGAGGCAGACATATCTGTGGATGATTGTACTGAGAAGGTATGAAGAGTGTGAACTCTCATGCTCTGTCTGCACATGACAGCTGAAAAGGAAATGATAGGTACTCAGGATACTCTCACAGAAAAGGTCTGTAGCTGGGCACAAAAAGTGCTGCCTGCCAGATACGAGTAGGCAATAAAGTTATGCCTGATATCAGACCTGAACATTTATCTTACTATAATTCAAAATATTCTTAAAAAACTGAAATGGTTGACAAGTTCTAAGCAGGATTTTGTTACAAGCACCAGCAGCAAAAATTCTTCAGCTGTGTGACTTTGCCTGAGTCCTCTCCTACCTCCTTTCTCTTTTCTTGTATGTGGCTTAACACTACTTGCCGTCTCAGTTCAGATCTGCTTTCTCTACCTGTTCAAGCTCTGGTTCCAAAGGATCCTCTGAAGATCAATACTGTGTATTTTATGAGAAAGTATGTGGGCTGTTTTTTGATTTTAAGCAGAAAGCAAAACAGGTTCAAAATTTTATATGAAATGAAACATTGCAAAGAAAATGAAATAAATGCTGATCATTTTGTGTGGAGTGATATTTTTGTAGGCAACAATAAGAAATCATAACTGAAAATTTACTAAACTAAATACAGAATATTGCCTTTGGAAAAAAAAAAAATCAATATGAGGTACTTAAGTCCTGTTGAAGGTCATATATTATTTTCTAGATTTTTTTTTTCAAGAATTAAAAAAATAAATATTTCCAAATAGAATTATAGGACCTTATTTCTCAAAGTGCACAGTGCTGTGTTGTATCTCCCCAGCTAGATAAACTCTAAAGGAAGATCATGATGTGCTTATTCTGATACATTTTACACATTCTTACACATTTTTTTACACATATACGCATGTGCATATTCTTACACTCTCTAAAACTTCTTGTAAAGGGGAAGTGGAGAAAGAGGTGCCCATTCCTTCTCCCTGATAACTGCTGACAAGGATTCACAGAAATTGCACAAAACTCTTCCAGAGGAAGTTCAGACTAGACATTAGGAAAAATTTATTTACTGTGAGGATGGTCAAACACTGGAACAGGTTTCCTAGAGAGGTGGTTGATGCCCCATGTCTCTCAGCGTTCAAAAGGCATTTGAATAATGCCCTCAACGGTATGCTTTAACTTCTAGTTAGCCCTTTTGGTTTGTCAGGTAGTTGGACTAGATGATCTTTGAAGGTCCTTCCAAATGAACTATTCCATTCCATTTCATTCCATTCCACTCCATTCCATTCTTGCCAGAGAAACCTCAGGAGAAAAAAAAATAATAATAATGTGGGGAGAGAGAGAAGGAAAGAAGGAAAGAGTGATAGTACTTGATTTTGATTTTAGGAAAATAAAATGAGAAAGAGGAAGTGGTTAGAAGAAATGTAATGTGTTTGAAGAAGAATCAGTAACTTACACACTTAATAGAAGTCAGTGGTCTTTTGGATGAAAAGAAAGGTTTCTGGATCAAGTGTGAGATGATCAAGTATCAGCGTGGCATTTTAAAAGACCTACATTTTCCTTTACTGGAAAACTTTATGGTTGTTTTTTTCTTCAATGGAAAAGACTAAAATACTGAATTGAATTAGATTAGCATAAGCAATACTACCTTAAGGGAAAGTGGATTTGCATTTAGTTCCATCCAATAACTGTTATTCTCTTATATTGTGATATTTTACCTTATAGTCTCCATCCAACACTTCATCTTCTTATGAAAGAGATAGCATGTCTGTATTGCAGACAGCTGAACTTGTCTCCACCTTATATCCCCATGCTTTGCCCAGTGTCCATGCCCAAGAAACAAGGATGGAAGCAAGTTTTGTGTGCATGCAACTTGAGTACAGGTTGCTTTTACTGATGGTGGAGGAATCCCAAAGTTTGAATCCAGTCTTCCCAATCACCAATGACTGGGCATCTTGATTTATAAAACAGAAATATCAGAGCATGATTAATCATTCTGTTGTTGTTTTACTTCTAGTTTTTAATATGACAACCATGGTTAATAAAAGTCACGTTGTCCTTGAAAGAACCTGATAATAATTTAAATTTAAATAATAACGTTATTATATTATTAAAAAGACTGCTCAGAACTGGCCTTCATGTGTTTCTGCTAATAAACTCTTGTTGACTATAAACAAACTTAATTCAATAATGAGCATAATATACCCAGTGAGACTTCTAGAAGTGTATGCAATAAAGTGCAGTGTAAAAAAATATTTGTATGCTCTTTTCAACACATAATCTACTTCTGTTTGTAGGAGGACTCAGTGGAATATTATTCTGATCCCTAGAAGATTCTTCAGGTACTGTGAAAACATCCTTCCATTCTTCTGTTGACAGTGCCTTGGACAAAATTGTATAAAAGGACTGTGAAGAACTCTTCGTTAATGCATCATCATATTGAGCATTTGGCAAAAGCTGCCTAAATAAGACAAACAGGCAATTAATGGTGGATTTATCTTCAGAGATGCAGAACCTAATTGGAATTGTCTGTACAAAAGACACCAGCCAAGTAGTGTTGCGAGTATTGAAATAAATAAGAAGGGAAGTCCCACTGACAAACTGTCCAGAAACATCTAATGAAAGAGATGTCCCAGGAGAATCCACTATTAAGAACCTAAGTGCTCTGTGTTCTCTGTCCTTGACTATAAAATGGAATGGTTTTGCTTTTCCTCCTACACAGTAGTATTTTCAGTAACTCCAGAAAATCTTGCTGTATGTGATGAATAGATAAACCACAATGACCAAATCTCCTTTATGAACATTTATCCAGGCAACTGGTATCTCTACAGATTATCACAGTTCACTACCGCAGCATTCCAGCATGACACTACAGGAACATTTCATCATTGTGGGATTTAAAATTTAATTGCTCACTCACTCAACCATACTTTATTATATATCCATTCTGTTGTTTCCAGTAGTTTCATTTTGTCTTAATAACTAATTGAAAACCTTGTCTTCATCTCCCAAGACAACTTCCATCCATTTCCAGTATAATGTTTCCTCTCCAACAAATGTTAGTGTTTTTAAAACCTGTACTTTAGTGGTAGGCCTTCCCTGTTTGGACAAAATACTCTGGAAATAGCATACAAAGGCTGTTTAATCTAACACTTCCTCTTACATGTCATTACTTGAGATAATGTCCTTGCTGTGTTGAGACAAAAGTATGTCAAATATATTTTTCTTGGTTTATTTACTCTCCCAGAGGATGTGTCTTTTTTATTTTAATTTTTTAATTTTTACTCTTTTTTTTTTTTTTTTTTTGAGAAGACTGAGGAGGTTAAAGAAGGGAGTGGACACTGATACCAGAGAAGTGAACAGGAGAGACAGACAGACATCCTAAGGTATCAATTACTGCAGCCTATGCTCTTCTGCATAAATTGTTTGTTGTTTTACCAAGATCTCCACATAGACACATCTGAAAAAAAAAAAAAAGAATTTAACAGTAGAGAAGCAAACAAACTTGAGAAAATTCCACAAAGAAATTGATTAAAATTAAAATTATCTAATAAATAATCACTTGTCTTATAGAGATTTCCAAACATTATACACACTAAATATAGCATTTAGTGTGTGGAATGGTAATTTTTATCTCAGCATTGCATTAGAATACTGTATCTCCTTCATCACTGTCTCCTTATGCAAGTAAATTAAGTTATTCACAGTCATGTGCTTTCTCTGAAAGATTAGAGACATTCTTCAAATTGACTACATAATACTAATTTTATTTAACATTCATAAGGTGTCTTTTTGTGTTGTTTGTTTTTTGTTTTGTTTTGTTTTGCTTTGCTTTGTTTTTATTCTCTAAAACATTAACTGTGAATTCAAAGCAGATGAGATAAGCCAGGCTGAAGATTGACCTTTGACAATGTTTTTGATTGTTTTTGATATTAACCACTGGCAATTCAGTTCATTTCTATCCACTAAAATCCAGATTTTTCTTACTTTTAAATTGTGAGACCATCACTAGTAAAGAACAGTGTTAGTATTGATGCAAAAATATTTATTCATATCTTTCACAGTATAATGGAAATAAATGTGTAATAATTTGCAGCAACATTCTTCCAAATTCTGTAGTCAATATATATTTATATATACAGTCAATATATATATTAAAAAAAAAAAAATGTTTTGCAGTCATCAGCCTGTTTCCAAATATGATAATCTCTGAGGATCTGGTCTCCAGGTTTTTAACAGTACATTGAAATTTTAATTTCCCCAGTGTGAAAGGATAACAAATGAAGTTACTCTATTTAGTTCTCTCCCATTATTCAAGACCAAGCATGTGCTTCAAATATTAAAAAGCCAAAAATCACAGGTATTCCTTTTGCTGCACTAGAAAAACAAAGCAAAACCGATACGATTATTATATTTTTAGGAGTTTGAGTTTTTTTGTTTAACTGTTTTCGTTATAGAGCTTATATTCTATATATTATATGCTAAATGAAAATTTAGCATATAATTATTTTTTTTTCCTCACTAAGGATTTATCACCAAGGATAATGTCCCAAGTATAGTTTTCTGAATAACAATCCTTAAGATAAGAATCCTCCTGAAGAGTAAAGTTTCATGAGAATAATAATTCCTAGCAATGACTGATTACTCAGCTTTAGCCAAACAGAGGGGAATGAGTACACAGCAAACACATATTGAGCTAAATACAGACACAGGAATTGATTTTATAGAACTAGATTTTCAAATAGCTCCCACACACCATTCCTGAATCTAAGTCCAGGTAATTATACTACTTTGGTACTTCTGTACTGAGGGAAAAAAAAAAAAGAAAAAAAAAGAAAAAGAAAAAAAAGAATCCTAGTTCTTCCTACAAGAAAGCAAACCATGGTAATTGCTGTTACCTGTATTGACATTTTTTGTTATAGTCAAGTGGAAATATGTGGCCAATTGTACATTAGAAAGTAGATTTTGTCCCTCTACACTAGCAACTCCCTTAAAAAAAAACAACAACAACAACAAAAAACCCACCTCTGCTTGACAATCTGCTAGAGGCATATTCGGGGACACGACTGAAAAAATAACTGAGCAGAAACTATCAGAATTACTCTAATTTCAGAGTGCACTTCCATCTTTCAAAAGGTTCTTTTTGCTTCTGTGCAAAAAGTGCTGTTTTTCAAAAGTATCAAAGCTAGATATCCAAGATGTGAATGTGCTGATAAAAGCCCATACATATTTGGACTAGCAAACAGCACCACCAATTTCCTTCAGTGCTTTACTTTAAGGCAGGATCAATATTTATATGAGTGGACTGCTGAAGCACTTCTGTGGGAATTATCGACCAGAGCCAGCAGCAGCTACAACAGCAGTAGAGCACTGGCCTACAGAGGAGAAGTACCACCAGCTTTGCAGTTCAGTCTCCATAAGCTTGAGACATCAAGAAAACAGGAAGGTTTCAGCTTTTCACCTCCCACCTTTGAGAAGCTGCAGTGCTACGTCAGCTTCTGGTGCAAAGGAAGAGAAAAAAGAAAATATACGTGGGAGGAGAGATTTGGTGTTATCTGTTGAATGAAGGTTTTTCATATTCTTGTCTTAAGCTTAGTTGTTTCTTTCTACAATTTAATGTCTGAATTCCTAGAGTGATTCTAGACTTGGAATAGGGGCAGACTAGAAACTGTTGACAAATATACCTCTTGTAGTCGAGGACTGTGGCAGGTATCCACTCCTCTAACTGAAGTGAAACAAACATTTTAATTTTCAGCTGTGACTCAATGGCTTTGCTGTATTTGATCACTCTGCAACTCTCCAAAGTTGTGAAATGGTGAGGTTGAATATGTAGGTAGAGCAATGAGTAAGATGCTGTTTTTTAATAAAATTCTCTCTTAAAGTCATCTGTGTGATCTTATACCCATCTCTATCAAATCCATTCTCAAAATCTTTTTAATATGAATGTAAGTTTAATTCTGATTTTAGTGATGTATTGTGACAGAGACTTGAGACTCTCACATCCTTCAAATCACTTTGCTTGAACTTCTGCTTATTCTGACATTTCAGACCTATGTACCCCTGCAACAGTGCGCTTGTCCTAATGACATCAAATGACTACAGATACATTGACTGAAGTGAATATGCAGGGTGTTGAAGTAGAAAGTAGGTAAGAATAGATAAATGGAAAAGTATGTGTTAACATATTCTGAAAAGTGGAATGAAAGTTGACAATCTTTATGTCCAGCTGTGAAACACTCTTGATGTGTATTGGAAATTGCGTTATTTATAAGTGATGAAGAGTAGAAGATTCGATTTGGAGACCAGTTAAATGGTGTGGTTTTTTTTGTTGTTGTTGTTGGTTTTTCCACCAAAGTCAGACGCTTTTGTGCAACACTCAGCAATCTTTTTTTGAATCTCCAAAAGTAAGCGATCTTTTGTTCTGCACTGGGGTAGGGAAGGGACAAGATGTGAAAGATAAAAACAGGTTCTGGATCTCTGTAAGAAAGGCCCAACGACAAATGGCTTAATAAAATAAATGCTTTAATAAGATAGAATAAGAAAAGGAATATAAATTGTGAGTAAATCTTGCATCTCTTCAAATGCTGGGCAGCCTGCAGTCATGCAGCATCAGCTGGGGAGCCTGGGTGGACTTTCCTCCAGTGCACTACACAAGCAGAGTAGGTCCTGTCCGTGCAGACAAGCTCTCCCTTTTGGCCCTCTGAGCAGCATGTATTTTCCTTACAAAACAAAACAGAACCAAACCAAACCAAACCAATCCAAACCAAACCAATCCAATCCAAACCGAACCAAACCAAAAAAAAAAAAAAAAAAAAAAACCAAAAAAAACACTATTCCTAAAGCATGTCTTCATGAGAACTTCTTTCTACATTTTTAGATACATGTAAGACCACACAGGTAGCATAATTGCCAGTGGTGAGTGGGAGATGCCCACAGGCTTCTATGCTATGGTGAAGTGAATGGTTTTGTCCTGCAGCCAACGGATGTGGGCAGCACAATGCAGCCCTGGAAGCCATGCTGTATGAGCAGCACAGCAGAGGCCTGTGTCTGCTCAGGTTAACTGTTACGTGCATAGCTGATTCTTAAACATGAAACAGTTTCTCTGTCAGGATAAATACATCCCGTCCCTTGATCCACATACAGGTTACCTCTCCAAAAGATAAAAAATTACAGACTATATTAATAACAGAAAGGCTTCTCAGGCCCTAAGTAGAGCAGACATGGCCTGCTCAAGATCACAGAGTCCTGGAATACAATGTCTTGTGCTAGGCTCCCAGTATGTACAACAATCAATTCCCTGCCTGCTACATAAAGCTCATGCATATGTAAATACAGAGGGATAAACAACACAACACAATACACAGTGAAATGGGCTACTGGAGGTCATTAAAACAGGCTACACTGGGTACGTGCATTGAACATTCATCTTCAGAGTGCCAAAGGCCTGTAACTTCATCCCGGTTATATACTTTAGTGTCATAGAGCAGTCATTCTCAGAGACTTTTCAGCCCTTCTGCTCCCCACAGTTGTCTGTCTCTTCAACCAACCTCTCAATTCTTGCAAATGGTTGCAAAACAGGTTTTCAGATGAGATGATTAGCAGCAAGATGACTCTTGGTGAGATCACCTAAACATCAGTGGAGCAGATGCTATATGCATAATTCTCACTTGCTGCAGGTCCAGCAGCATTTCATTGGAAAAGAGTTGTGCAGGACCATCCTTTATTGGATTAATAGCTTTGTCCTGAGTAACACCTCAGTGTGTTAAAGTGCCTAGGAAGTAACTTGTACATAAGCAAATTAGAATGGAACACTTGTTTGTGAAGAATTACTTTCATTTAGAAAAATGTCCAGTAGAGTGAAAAGGATAAGCTTTCCTATTTATTCAATGTGGGGAACTATAATTGCTTTTATTGCTTTGAAACCAAGAGACTAGTCACAAGCAATGCCTAACCTGTCAAACTAACAGTTGCTCAGGGAATTGTATTACAGATGGAAATGTAAAAAAGGTTTCTAGAACAATAAGAAGGGGGGAAAAAAAAAAGAAAAAAAAAGTGTTGCTGAGATGCACACAATACCTGGGTGGTTTAGAGAAAAGCCTTGAGGAATCTGAGATTAGTTAACAGAGGATCTTACTGTGCTGTCTCCAGCATTAGAACTCAGGGAGTAAGCAATCCTGAGTTCATCAGCAAACAGATTTTGTATTTATCATAATATACTCATATGCAAATATTTTTTGTTTCTTTGTTTCTTTTTAAAACTAACCATTGCAAAGCTGTCTTCTTTCCCTTCTTAACAAACCAAAAGGTTTTAAAAACAGATCTTAAAGGAAAAAAGATGTTGACTTTACATTTGCTTTGTTAATAAGAAAAGAATCAGTTACACTACTATGAATATTATTGAAATGTTCAATTATGTATTCCTTTTATTTCTGAAAATCCGTAATAATGAAAGACATCCTTCAAGGGTTATCTGAAGCACTGCTAGCCTGGACTCTGCTGGAAATTTTCATATTTTAAACGTCAGTGAATTCATGTTTTCCCTCATGTAAACAATGGACATGAGATTTAGATTTGTGTGAATTAGTTACAAACTTATTGTTTTGAAATTTGTGTATTGAGCAAATGATAAATGCTTTCAATTAATATATATACTTGAGATTTCAAATTGATCAGGTGGATCTGATCTCAAAATTTTGCTTTCCAAAATCTTAGAAAAGATCCTTTCAAATACATTTAGAAGGCTTCAGAGACTAAGTTCTTTCAACCAGCTTGAGCAATCAGTGCACTTTCTCAGATGTATTCATTTCAAGTGAAAGCTTTCTTTCCATTTTTCCTGTGTTGCTCTTCAATGTATTAGTTTCTTATGTTTTTTTATGCCTGCAAGAGGTGAGAAATACAACTCAAAGATGATTATTCTGTAGCTGATTCCTAGATGTCGGCCTTCCCTATTCATGAGTATTTAATTTGATTTTTTTTTTCTCCTGGCTGTCTGACATTCATGGTTACATTGTCACTGTGTCCCTCAGTCTTCATTGTCTTCATTCTTTGTATCAGCTATGGTATCATTTATATCATTTGTTGTCACCTGGCAGAATTTGATAATCTACATTCCCTCTGCTAAATTTGCACAGTTTGCAAAAATAAATAAATAAGTAAATAAAAATAAAAAAAAAAAAATCAGGAACAAAAACTGATGAGCTCATTTTACACTGTGTTATTTATAGTAAAGACTTACAACATCATTTGTCATGTGAAAAGCTTTTATGATATGAATTAAAATTCAGTGTTATTTTCTAGAAGAGGCAGAATCATGTCTTAAAGATTTGATTTATATTCTTGTAACTTAGTAAAGACTCTCATAGATGTAAGACTATATCCCAATTATATCAAAATCGCACAATTGATTTGATTTCTCTCACTTCTTTTAGGATAGCAAATCAATCAACAAAAGCTACTCAATTAGAACGAGTTCCATAATAACAGCACTTCCGTAGTCTATTTTTTGTGTTCATAGTGTTATCAAAATATTTCTCTAAAATTTTCTTGAAACACACCATTTATGAAAGACCTGATTTAATAATAATAATTGGTTTTGGGTAACCATTAGCCATGTGAATACTCCCATCTCCTCTCACTCTGTAGAACTACTCATGTGAATTAAAAGGTAGAGACATATTCCCTTTATTACCCTCCTGCTTTCTCCAGGACAAAAAATGGTTACACAAATATTTTAAACTATGTAAAGAATGTGACTTGCAATATATGCAAGTTATGTGGTGTGAGTAGGTGTGTGATTTTTGGAACTGCCTAGCTTGTTCTGTTCTGACAAACCTCCCCCTGTTCCTACTGAAAGCTGTCCAGAGGTTCCCATGCTGCAATGAGGTGAAGAGCTCAGCCACTTTTAATGAACTGTGTCCTATCTGAGCAATAGCAAGATGCTGTCTTCAATTTTCTAAAATAATAATAATAATAATATGTAGAACAAAACAAACAAACAAACAAAAAAGTCATGCAATCAGCTGTGGAAAAATCACAGGTCCAAGCTGTTGACCTTCACTTAATTATGTGTGGAAACTCTTTTTAACAAACAGCCATTTAAAATTCATTCACAAATATGATATTTAATGTGACTGTCATTCATTTTTTAAACAGGATCTCTTTTATTATTATTGATTTCCTGGGTTTTATTAGTTCTACAAAGGTATAAAAGCTGCCTGAAGCTGTTTAGCAGAATCAATGTAAGATCCAGCTATGGTTTCTGAAGTGATACTGAATAATATTAAATTCTTCCACAATAGGTGTTTCACGCAATTCAGCATCATGCATTGCTGACATTCTCTGAATGCTACAGATGAACTTCCCAGTGTGGACTGAAGTTTAAATGATCTCTCAGCTTAAAACTCCAATCCAGATCCCAACATCTATATATTCTATAATGTTATAGCTATTCTATAACATTTGTTCATTGATTTTAAGTAGACCTTACCTTAAAAGAAGCAGAGACTTAAAACAGATGGTATAATGAGGCTCACTTACCCCTCATCACTTGTGAACTGATTCTTCCATTGTAAAAATAATTCTCAAGCAGTCACTAAAATCCAACAACAGCAATGACAAAAAAAAAAAAAAAGCAGAAGCTAAGTTACAGGGGATGGAAACATTTTGAGATGCACTGCATCACAGAGCACTTGTAGTTAGTAAAGGCTAAATAATACAGCATCTGTTTTTTTCATCAGTGTATGTTCACTCTTACAAGTGCATCATGCTTGAATAAAAAACATATCCGAGAGAGAGAATAATCAAAGCTCAGTTTCTTTCAGGTTATCTACAATGTATAAGCATTGTTGTAACTTTAAATGCAATTTATCTCACATCTGATTATGTTACACTTCCAAATTGTTTAATTATTTTGTTTTGTTTTGTTTCGGTTTGGTTTTCAGGGTCACAGTATTTATCTTATGTTTAAAACTGTCAAGTTAACCTCTATCTTTATTATTTTTATTTAGGGTGTTTTTCTATTGCTGATATACTCATATTCCTTCTCGACTGGCAGATGGTGGTTATCACCTAGTCCTATAAAATCCCCTTTTAAAACCAGTGATATAAACAGGACATGATATTTATTGCTATCTATCACTCTACGTCTGGAAAAAAAAAAAGTTTTGCTCTCAGGACCATGTAGCTAAACATATTAGTTTCTTTAGTGACATAATAAAATATGTAGAAACTATGCACTCCAGCTGCCCAAAAAGAGAGTAGAGTTAGGAAGACTATGAGTAAGAATTAGTAAGTAGAGTGTTAGAAAGAGTTAGTAGAGTGTTGGGAAGAATATGAGTGCTGATAAAATGTGTCTCCATGTTGGAGAACATTGTGCAGATGTCAGGTTCATGCTACTGTTGTGTTTTGCTGAGTACACCATTATTGTGAGAGACTTAAAATAAATTACCTTCTCCCACTCTTCCTGAATGCATATACTTGTTTACTGTGGGTGGGCTATAGTTCCATATCTCAGGCTCCTTGTCATCGCTTCCCATTCTTCTTCACTCTGCCATAATGCTATGTTGCTCTCTTTTCCCTCAATGCACTTTCCTTTCCGTGATATGGGCTTTGTGCACTTTCCAGAACCAACTCTTTTCTTATCATTGTTTCATGTGCTTTGCCTATGTAGCAGTCTTTCTCTGCTCTCTCATACTCTTATTCACTTCTCATTCCACATATCAGCAATTTTGTGTTCCATTCTGTTTTTCCCAGTGATCCTTTTCTATGTGGTTATTATGCATTCACTTGATGAAATGAGTTGAATATTGCCTTTGCTCCCATAATAAAAATCCATATGCATGAGGGGATAAGATGCATTTCATTTTTCTTTCTTCCCTATCATAGGTTGCACTTTGCGTCTGTCTATCTACATTTGTTACTTCTACGTGCTGCGAGTTGGCATGCCCTTCTTTCCTCATAATCACAGCCATGGCTCTTTTCTTTCATATTCTACATGCCTTTCTTTCTGTCAGGGAAATAATTTAGGCTAACAGTTTCTTCTACTGGAAGGATGGATAAGGGTAGTGTCTTTATCCTGGGAGATAGTATCAAGTGTCATATATTGGTTCTTTTATCTGTAGTCAGTTAGAAAGATAACTGAAATTATGAGTCTATCAAAGATGCACCAGGGGTTCCCTTCCAGTTTTTCTTTTCCAGATCGATGCAGTAGGCTACTAGCATCCTGGGTGCCTCCTGGTATTTTGGAAGTGATTTAACATGATATTCTAAGTTATTATACTTTGTCCCAGTAACAAGACTAACAGACAAGGATCCACTGTGTTTAATGCTACAGTCATTTCTTTCACTGTAAGTTTATTCATTTTGCAATACTATCTTGGCAAATTAAAAGTTTTAACAGTTGACAATCTAATCCTTTAAATATAAAAACTAATTATTATTGATTTCTTATTTGTAGAGCACTACCAGTGTAGAGCTAATTTCCTTTAGAGTATAAAATTGCTGCTAACAGATTTTAAAACATGAAACCTTTAGGAAAGGAGCCAGCAATTAATTTACTGTGCAAAATCCTTCAGCAAAGAGCAGGGAACTATAGTTTGAAATGAAATAAACCTCTCAATAGGGGGGAAAATCAATACTTGATTATGTTATTTCTTCACATCTTAATTATATTTTCTCAAGACTAGTTTTTAATATCTGGGATTCTTCACAAACATAACTTCTTGAATACTTTAGGTATGTACACTAAGCTTTGAAGATTTTCCTTCCAAAAATTTTCAGGCTTCCGTTTTCCCCAGTCTCTTTCTGAGATTCCCTCCCATTCATAATTCTTACGATTGCATGACTTTACTGACTTTATGACTGGGAAAGGATTTCAGGAGCATATTGTTCCGAAGGGGCAGAAAACAAGGAAACAAATAAATGAATTGCAATAGTGCTGACACTGTTGATTACTCTTCTTTTGTACATCACTACTATGCTAGAACCCACGCTAGCACTAAAACACAAACTGTACAGTGCCATGATCTAAAGCAGTGTGCCAGCAATTCAGATGTCTCATGTCAGGAACTAATATTTCTATACTGCAACACAGTTTTATAGTTCAATTGTACAAGTTCTCATCTGAGGATCTCATCTGAGGATCTGAGGCTCACTAGCTGGGTAGTGCATTGCTTCTGTGGATGTCTGTGTAGGCTGTACCTGTTGCTGGAAGAAAAAATTGAGGTAAGGAGATACTGGGGAATGTAATGATCACAGTTTTGTTGTATTCTACGTATAAAGATGTATCATTAAATTAAAAACCTCATAGATATGAGGCAAAAGCCTCTTTGCAGAAAGTTCATCAGTCATGATCCACATTCCACTTCTGTCACCCCTGAAATCTGCTACTACAATAGGCCAAAAATACAGTGCACTGATTAGAGACAAGTAAAGCCTCTTTGTTTTCATAACAAAGCATCTTTCTGATTTATTTTTTTCCTTCAATGCTTAAGGATATCTCTAAAAATGTTGCTTAAAGCTCAGTTAATATTTTTTTCCTAATTCTCTTGATGAAATCATCTATCTGTGATGGTTTGGTAGTTTAACACCAATGGACAGCTGGGCAGCACTGTGCCAATCTCTCACGTGCCCTCCTCAATAGAACAGTGAGAGAAAATATGACGAAAAAGTGCTTGTGAGTTGAGATAAGGACAGGAGCATCACTCACCAGTTACCATCATGGGCAAAACAGACCCAGAGTAAGGGAAATAAATGTAATTTATTATCTACTGATAACTGACTAGAGCAGGAAGAACTAAAATAAAACTAAATACACCTTTGTAGTGTGTTTATGTGGCAAGGTTTTGGTAGTAGCGGGCTGCAGGGACAGACTCTGTGAGAAGTATCCAGAAGCTGCCCTATGTTAGATAAGGGCCAGTTCCAGTCAGCTCCAAAGGGACCCACCACTGCCCAGAGCTATTCTACTAAGTGATGCTGTTTGTGCCTCTCTAAGAGAAGATTTAAGAATAGGAAAAAAAATAAATAAATGCTGTACAACAGCAGCTGGGAGAGTGAGGAGTGAGAAACAACCCCGCAGACACCAGAGTCAGTGAAGAAGGAGGGGGAGGAGGTGCTCCAGGCACGCAGCAGCAGTTCCCCTGCGGCCTGTGCAGAGGCCCCTGGTGGAGCAGGCTGTCCCCCTGCAGCCCATGGGTCCCACACGGAGCAGATCTCTATGCTGCAGCCCATGAAGGAGCCCCTGGTGGAGCAGGTGGATGTGGCCTGGAGGAGGCTGCGGCCCATGGAGAGCCCCTGCAGGAGCAGGCCCCAGGCCGGAGCTGCAGCCTGTGGAGAGGAGCCCACGCAGGAGCAGGGGGTTTGGCGGGAGCTGTTACCTGCTACCTGTGGGGGACCCGTGCTGGAGCAGTTTGCTCCTGGAGGATGGACCCCGTAGTACAGGCTCATATTCAGAACAGTTCTTGAAGAGCTGCTGCCTGTGGAAAGCCCATGCAGGATCAGTTCAGGAAGGACAGAATCCCCTGGGAGGGACCCCAAGCTGAAGCAGAGGCAGAGAGTGACCATGAAGGAGCAGTGGAGGTGAAGCATTAGGCACTGACCGCAGCCCCCATTCCCCCATTCCCCTGTGCCATTCAGGGGGAGAAGGCAGAAGAGGGTGGATGGGAGGAAGGTGTTTTTAGTTTCTTTCCTTTGTTTCTCACTTCTCTAGCTTGTTAGTAATAAGCAATAAAGTCCTCCAATATCCCTATGCCGAGTCTCTTTTGCCTGTCACAATAATTGTTGAGTGATCTTCCTGTCCTTATCTCAACCCTTGAACCCTTTGCATTGTATTTTCTCCCCCTTTCCCTTTGAGAAGGGGGAGTGGGAGAGTGGTTGTGGTGGTGCTCAGATACCCTGGTGAGTAAAATCACCACAACCTTCCCTCCATTCACAACTTCTTCCCCTGAGCAGCACAGGCGAATGGGAATGAGAGATGAAGTCAGTCCATAAAACTTTTTAATCTGCCATTCCTTCATGGTCACTCTCTTCCCCTCCTCCACCAAGGAGGATGCATTCCTTCCTGAACTGATTCAACATGAGTTTCCCACTACCTGCTGTTCTTCAAGACCTGCTCCAAAATTGGTCCGAACTCTGGACCAGCTTTGGTGCCCACGGGTGCCAGGTCCTGCCAGATCACCTGCTTATGCATGGACTCCTCTCCACAGGCTGAAGCTCTAGTATGACCCATGGGCCTCTCCATGGGTCGCAGCCTCCTTCAGGTCAGATCTACCTGCTCCACTGAGGGTTCCTCCATGGGCTGCAGTGTGCAAATCTACTCCACCGTGGTACAACACGGGCTGCAGGGGGACAGCCTGCTCCACTATGGGCCTCTCTACAGGCTGCAGGGGAATTTCTCTGAAACCTGGAGCACCTCCTATCCCTCCTTCCTCACTGGGGAAGGGTTATTTCTCTCAGCATTTTCTCACTCCTCTCTCCCACCTACCCTTGCACAGCATTTATTTTTCCTTTATTAAATATGTTCTCACAGAGGCATCCAACCACCATCGTTCACTGGCTCAGCTCTGGCCAGCAGCGGGTCCCTTTTGGAACTGTCTCTTTTCTAATGTGGGACAGCTCCTGGACTCTTCTCACAGAGGCCATCCCTACATCCACCCAATACCAAAATCTTTCCATGTAAACCCAATACACCATCGTTAATCCATTTGTCATCAGTGTCCTGTGCAAATCATAGCTTTTGTTATTGCAAAGTACTTTCTCAGACATATGGCAGTATCACTTCAAGAATTGTGGTGAATGCTGGGGAAATGATGAAAAAGTGGTAAAGAACAAGCGTTTATCCATTTTAACTCAAACTTCTGCTTCAATATTACAAGTGATGAATGTAGTGTTTGTCATCTAACCTGTTTTATGAGGCTAGTAATGATTGTGAAAAAGACCTCTGTGATACAAATTTGGAACTAGAAACTGGAAACGATTTAAACAACCAGTCTGAGCTTATTATTATCACCGTTGGGATGAATTGGCTATTTCTATGATCCATTACATCATGGATCATGTATACCCAATTCATAGTATAGATATAGCTTCCAATTCTTTGTTAGCAATGCTCGTTTTATGAACACTAAATTCACTGAGATTAAAGAATACAGGCATAAAAAAGTACTTTCAAAGCTCAACTCCTTTGTGTATTACATGTAACACAACAAATATTTACAGTAATTTAAATGTAAATGAAGAAATGCATAGTAAATTTAAAAGATAGATTTCTTGATTTACAAGCATTGATTTCTGCATTAAAATATGGTGATATTATAGACAAAGCATGTTTTTGTAATGAGCTGGACAGATAATGGAGTCATTTTCTCAAATGGTGAGTTCTTTCATTCCCACAAGTGGTATAATCATCAGTTTTTTTTCAGATATTGTACTTATTTCATATACACAAATGAAAAGCATATTCCTCATTTGGATGCTTTGTGTCCCTTCACATAATGACAGCATTGTGGAACCAATTCAGTCTGTGAAGGATACAAAATTTAGTGGTATTTACTGTTGTAATTTAGGATTGCTAACTTTGAAATGGTTTTGATTGTTTTAGTCCATGCTGAATGAAAATAAAAATAAAAATAAAAATAAAAATAAAAATAAAAATAAAAATAAAAATAAAAATAAAAATAAAAATAAAAATAAAAATAAAAATAAAAATAAAAATAAAAATTAAATAAAAATAAAAATAAAAATAAAAATAAAAATAAAAATAAAAATAAAAATTAAATAAAAATAAAAATAAAAATTAAATAAAAATAAAAATAAAAATAAAAATAAAAATAAAAATAAAAATAAAAATAAAAATAAAAAAGTAGAATCCAAATACATTCTATGAAAGAATATGCAAAATAATTTTTTATTATAATGACTAGTAAAAACAAGGTTTTGAAAATCTGTCTGATCCCCTAAACTTTGTCCATTCAAAGAAAAGCACTTCACTGAAGCTTTTTCTATCATATTTTAAATGCAGTTAGTATAGAAAAAATATGGCCATCTGATTTTCACAATTTTATTATCAATACATTTGTTTTCTAGGATCTAGAACAGAACCAAGCATATTTCTCCTTCACCTTGACACTTCTAGTGCTGCAGATTAGAGAAAAAGATGAGACAAAAATGTTTCTATCCATACTTGCTAATTGTGCTGTCTGGGCTTGCAGCAGATGTACTGCATCCCCTATCAAACCAAGTGTACTATTTGACCTCTTACTCCTAAAAATGATAGAATCATTTCTGGCAATCTGAAGCTATCTAAAAGTGAAGACCCTACAGATTGCAGAAAGCCTGCTACTCTCATTTCATACCCAGTCATTTAGTTAAGATTTGTTTCCAACTATGCCTGGTTTTTACTGAAACAGGATGACTTTTCGTCTATGTTTTTTTGTTTGTTTGTTTGTTTTTCTAATTTTGAATTCCAAATTATTTCAATGCTCAGTTCTGTTACAGATTTCTTCATAGCTCTAATATTTAGAAACTCAAAAACACCCAAGTTGTCATTTTTACTTTTTCTCCCTTTCACTACAGGATTTTTGTAAATTTGAGGAAATGCTGTTTGGTGGACTTTACCATACAAAAATAAAGACGCTAAAAAAAATATCTGTTGCTGCCATGAAATAAAACTCAGTTCTTCCAAAGTGGTCATTACCCTCATGGTTGCAGATATTAGGCTTAATAACTAGGTTGTGAGATTAGGTAAACAGATTAATTCAGTAATTTCTTTAAAAATGCCCTCATCATATCACTGACTTCCATATATTAACTATATCTGTCCAGCTCAGTTGGGTTCTTGGAGATTTCTCCCATGTATACATATGACCTATGAAGAGCACTTAGAGAAAGGTTTCTTTTCCTTGGAGCTAGCAGAAGTTGCTGGGATGTCTCATATAAGCCAAGCAGTTTTGCTGAACATTCCTCACACAAGAGACTTGTTTGTAAAAATACTTCAGGTTTCATGAACTGATATTTTCTAGAAAATCTGGCAAAACTGAAATGATATGAGCTGCCTATATATGTATATAATGTCTATATATGTACAGAAGAATCTGTGTCAGGGTTTTTTGTTTTGTTTTGTTTTGTTTCCTGAGCTTAATAGAGCTTTTCCCAGATGGATGTTGAAATGAAAATTTCACGTTGACTTCTGTGCATTCATCTTGCGCTCCTAATATTCCCATGATATTGCTGAATTCATTTGCACATTGTAATATGCACATTTTTACTGTAGGTTTGAACTAAACAGTGAAGGTGAAGGGTTTCTTGGAGACCTCTCTATATCAAGCATATAAAATCAATATCTTTTAAACTTGAAAATGGTATTTTTGCTTTCACTCAGCTTGTTAGTTCATTATATACTCCCACTGAAGCTGCCAGCTGGCTGAATATAGACAAATATAACCATAATGATAAGGTTGGAAAATGATAATAACAATAATGATTCAGGTTGGAAATTTGGAGAAATTTCTTATCAGAAAGAGTAGTTAGGCATTGGAACGGCTTGCCCAGGGAGGTGGTAGAGTCACCGTCCCTGGGGTGTTTAAGGAAAGGTTGGATGTCGTACTTAGGGACGTGATTTAGAGGGTTATATTGGTGGTAGGGGGACAGTTGGACCAGATGATCTTGGGGGTCTTTTCCAACCCTAATGATTCTGATTCTATGATAAAAGGAAAAATACTGTGTATGCAGGCACCTTACTGACTGATAATCTCGGCATTGGTAATCTGGCATTAAAACTGAAGCAGCATGCGTCTAAGCAATTATGAGTAAAGAAGCTTTAAAGCTGAGAGATGTGCAAGGTACACCTGTGCTTAGGACTGTCTGTAATTTCTTCTACAACATGCTTCTTAAGATTTTTTAGGAATACAGAGAAATAAATATATATATGTATTCTTGACAGAGTACAGCAAATGATAAACTCCTTATTTTGAGGTTTAGTTTATACAGTCAAGCCTGCAAGAACTTTTTCTCATAAACACATTATGATATCATTTGTTGTGAAATTGTTAAAATGGAAATGTGGAGATTATACAAAAATTGATCCAGCAATTACATGTAACTAAAGAAGTTAATACAACGCTGTCATCAGAAGTTAGCAACAGCCACCAAACAGCACATGGAGATCAACGGCCTTTCACCTTCATGTGCATATTTGTATAAATTGACAAATTGACCTGATATTTAGTGAAACAGTAGAATCAGTGAAGCGGAGAAAGAATATTGTCTCAAAGGAGAAAAATGGAATTGCTGGTTAGCCCATTCATCAAAACAAAATCTATAAATATTTTAAGAAACAGTGAGAACTAAGCAAAAAGCAGCCAGCATCACACAAAATAGCCTAAGCCAGCACATTCTAGTGGATGAAAGACAAGAACTCCTGTACTAATATTCCAGAAGGTCAATTCCATAACTACAGTACAGAAAAATAAAAAGAAAAAAATGAATTATGAATTCTGAATTGCTGAAAGTGTACGTATTAACAATGTCTTCAAAACCAAGGAGCTGTGTAAGCAAAAATACTGTACAAACAATTTTGATTGTTTAGATTTAAAGAACAGAAAAAGTAAAATCACAATGTTGCTTTAAAGATACATTTCAGGATGAGATTCATGTGCCCTAAGTTTTAAAATATTCACTGTCACTTTCTGCTGCATATCTTCTGGAGTTTTCTTACAAATGGTACAGAAACACTTGCTTATTTAATTAAACAAAATGGTAAAGATTATTTGAAATGGGTTCACCTGATGAGTCATCTTTACTTCATATCCTTTATTTGCCAAGTACCATGAATGACACCTATAAAGGTTTGTTATGTTCCATTCATTTGATACGGATTTATTCTTGTGGCGACTGATAAACTTACTTGTATCAAGGCTTTAATATCAAACTCACAAGCATAAGTTTTCTACATGCAAATTTTAAAGCAACTTCTATAGAGAGGATTAAAAATACACCATTCTGTCACTTTGTAATACTCCAGATGTCTTTATTAGTAAATATTACTAGGTACATCTTGTTCTTGTGACAATAACACCAGAAACAGATGCACACTTTCATTGCCAGATCCATGGGATTCAGGAGCTAATGGAATGTTGTTTGCTCTAAATTACATCTTCCGTAGATCAGATCAACATTAGTAGACAAAGGGATTTTTGACTATAAGCATTGCTAGCATTTACTGTAACGCACCTTATTAAAGCAGCATATAGTCATTCATACAGTTAAAACAATTTCTACTTAAATATATTTCCATTCTAATATATTTCTCTCCTAAAGAAAAGAACTACAGATTTGTCTTCACTCTTTGGTGAGGTTCTCACTTATTTTTCTATCCACCTTCCACTTCTGTCTCCTCTGATCCTTTGGCTTCTACAGAGACATCACTCTGTGCTTAAACCACTGATTTTTATTTTTTCTCCCTCTCAGAACAGGTAGTTCCAACCTTGATTTTGCAGTCACTGTGCACCATCTTTCTAGTATGCATATGCCCAGTGTTCTGCAGATTTGAGCCTTCTGCCTGCTGATGTCACAGGATCCATGTTTATGTTCCCCAAATCTTATATAGAAGACAGTATAGAAAAATCCTCCAATCCTATCATACCGTTCAAAGAAGTAATTCAAAGTGATTAGGAGTAATTTTTTTTTTCCCTCCACTGATGCAATAATTCCATTTTCATAGTGAGTTTCATTAGTTTCATTATGAATTTATGCCTAACAAGTATTTATTCTGTTTCTCCTTCTCTAAGAAAGAGATTGTGTTGCATAGGGTATGCAAAGATTCCCTGGAGATATCTGTAATATCTGACTTGGAAAGATGTAAAAAGGGACTGAATTGCCTTCTTATGCCAGTGCATCTGTAACTGCAACCAAAAACCAAGATGCTAAACTCATTTGCTTAAGTTGCTCAGAGTAATGAGGTCGTCTTCTGTCATCTGAAGATCTTGCTCCTGTTCAACACATTCATTCTCTGCAAGGATAGCTAAAAGCTCAGCTTTCAATAGAAAAGGAGTTTACATTCTTCTGTCATGCTAAAAAGCATTCCTGGCACGAGTTTGTCAGAATTGGCCTCAATATCACATTGCAGAAACTCACAGACATTTTTGTTTGTTTGTTTGTTTGTTTTTGTGAGAAAAGGCACAGAATGAGAAAATATGTAGAAAATACAGTACTTCAAAATCAAAATCCAAAAATCTCATTGGTAATAATGATGTGTACCTGAAACACACTAGCCAGGAATTCAACATGATGTGATCCTTGGGTCACAAGATCTGATTTTGATGCCATGTGATTCAGATTTCTGAGGATACTGCTGAGTTCAGAAAAAGCTGAGAAAATATGTAGACTAGAGCCATGTGTGATAGGAAAGGCAGAGGTGAGACTGTTGACATTGGTGAGAGTTAACAGCAAACGAAGTGAGGGAAAATACAGAGTCAGAAGTTGGCAACTCATCAACACCAAGAGTCACTCTGTTGTTCCAAAGGGCAATGGAAAGTCATCCTTGCCCACTGGGGTGGTGACTGCATGGCATGCAAAATGTCACTGATATCTCATCAAGGGCAGTGAGCATATTAATTCTTAAGAAGAATATTAATACTATTATGTGCATTAGTCAATACGTTGCTTTGTACGTTTAAACTCCAGCTTAAAAAGTCTTTATGCAAAGAGTCAAAAATGGCTGAACATGGCAACATTCAATTCCAAAATGTTGGAAGTGAAGCAGGAGGGGCAGAAGGCGAGCTTGGCTGAGCAGGGATCTTCTTCCAAAGCTTAGGCAGAAAAAGAAAGTTCATGGCTGCTGGAAGCAAGGTCAGGTGACATGGGAGGACCACAGGGATGCTGATCGCCTTTGTAGAGAGAGAATCCAGGCGGCCAAAGCTCAATTATAGTTGAAGTTGGCTAACATTGGGGGGACAATAAAAAAAGTTTTTTTTTTTAAATATTTTAATGGGAAGAGGAATGGAAAAGAACTACTTCCTTTAGAGATTTAGGAACACAGTATTTCGTGATTTCTAAAGGAATTAGGATTTCCAGTGAGGAGAAGTTCTAAAGCTAAGTGAAGAAAACACTTTGCCTCCCCTTGACAATATAAGACTTGGAGAGAAAGAAATATGGTGATACTGCAGTCTATTTTTTTTACTTAAATTAAAATAAAATAAAATAAAATAAAAGCTTCTTATTTCAAGCTGAAATTTGTAATGATTTTCTTTACAAGCCAGGCAGACAAAGTTAGAGGTCTTTGAAAGAGTTACTCTAGTATCCTGAGCTTGGGATCCTTAGTAAAAGACATTGAGATATTGGAGCATTACTGAAAGCAATGGTGCAGCTACATTAAACTAAAATTGATTTTGAAATTATTGTTTAAAAATATCTTAATATTTTACTGTGTTTTATAATGACAAGTACTATTTTGAGAAGAAAAAGAATTAGCACCAACATATTCAATAGTCCCCATTTGCAGTACCTTCTCTAAGAAGCAACCATCAGCCCCTAAGGCATGTCCAATTTATTGTGAAGGATACTTACAAATGCTGTGCTTATATCAACTTCAGTCAACAAAGATTTTCTTACTACTCAGTTTTTCAAACCACTGTGAGAAATGAACCAACAAGGAATTTTACAAAATGTTGTTGATAACTACCTCATATCACCCAACTACTTAATGTTTTACAATAGCATACATGAGATTTGGATTTACTTTCCTCATGTTGACTAATTTTACGGAGTACATACTAACAGCGGGATGCTATAGAAGAAAATTTATATACATCACCTTAGATCTACAATCCTGAAGAAATACACTGTAGTTCCTAAATATAAAGTGTGGCCTCAATAATGTTTTCCAGCAGCTGAGAGAAAGGCTGTATCGTGAAAAATTACAAGAGTAAGCACTGAAGATATTACTATAACAAAAACTAGTAGTCAATTTCCTGAGTCTCTTTAATAGTGTCTTCTTTAAAACTTACATATGTCTTTTATGCTTCTGTCTCATAACTTGATATATCCTTCCTACCACAAGGCAGCAAGCATCTGCTGATTCCTCCTGTGAACACAGTCATTCCTGGTACCCCACTGATGTGTCTATTTTCATTTGGAAAGATGGCATCCTTCATCTGGATATGCAGATAAAGTTTGGGTTGTCTATCTACTGAAAAAAATTATCAGGCCTTTCAATACCATCTTCCCCACTCTACCATATTATCATTAATCATCTCTAACTATATATTAGTCTTACTGCCTCCAGTGACTGTTGTTGGTCCCACAGATCTAAGGTGGTCTAGAGAATGTAAAATCTCTGAATAAGGCAAATAAAACAGAAAACTTCTTACTTGATTTAGTGCCCTGGAGATAAGACCTCTGTCATTGTGTGAATCAGAAAAGATTCTAAAGTCCAGCTAGGTTGAAGAATGATTGAATATACTTCCGAACTTTAGCACTAGGTTAAGGTTGGACTCAATGATCTTACAGTCTTTTCAAACCTTAATGATTCTATGATTCTATACCTTATTCAGCTAGGCAAAAAAAAATCATGATGAATTCTAGTGTATTCTTCTAACTGATAGAAAAGACTAGAGCTTTAAGAAGAAAAGCTGAATGATTAGGTACCTGTTCAAAAAAAAAAAAAATTAAAAAGTTTTGGGGCTTTTGTTTGCTTGCTTGCTTGCTTTCTTATACTCATTGACTGAAGGGTATTTCAACCAAGCTGTAAAGAAAAATCATGATGATACCTACTGAGATGCCATTTAGGGCAGACAAAGCTACAGGGAAAAAAAAAATGCTCTGAACTCTCTAAAGATAAAAAACTAAATTTGAGCTAGTTCTAGATAAATCTTTATTAGTGTAAGTCAGTGATAACAATTACCTCTTTCATATGAACAGAATTCTTAAACCACAAAAACCTGTTTCTTGGGGAAAATATTTTTGTTTACAACATCTCTGAGGAGAAGATTTTGTTTTGTTCAAAGTTATTTCAAATTATTTAGAAACCTTTCTGTCCTTACATACTGTTCAGATAATCAACTCAAATTCTCACACGGAACTCTATTTTGGAGCCACAGCAATTGCTCTGTATCTATGTGCATATAATGGAAGCACACTGGGACATGCTTTAAATGTCAGTCTCTTCCAGTCATACACTCAAAATTTTGGCATTTGTTCTACAGCACAACAATAATGAAGAAAATCCATCTGTGCTATCATAAAGTGGCATTAGGATACATTTGGACAACATGCAGTAAAATCCTGTTATTTTATCTTCAGGAACAGTTTTGAAGGGTCTGCCTTTCCACTGCTGAAAAAATAGTTGCATAGCTTGTTATGAATTTTCATCATTAAAAACATTCTTTCTCTTTAACATTTTATGGGAAGCCTGGTGCAGTGCATTCTTCTTCATTTATGTCCCAATTGCAGTATTCAAGTTTGTCATTATTCAATGCTTATGACAGCATTACTGCGGCTAAACGGATGGTGGGGGCATGGAGATTTGTGCCTTTAGGTAAAAGCCGGGAAAGACTAACAGCCTGAATGCTGGAGACTGCAGGCTGCCAGAAGAGAAACGGCAGCACTGGCAAGAGCTCTCAGACCTCTGATTCATTCTTTAGTTCTTTCAGTGGTTTTCTATACAGAGGTTTAGTGTAACCTCTGTAGATGAATTTGGCTGGGTGCAAGTGAATGGTATATGCTGTGACTTCAGAAGAAACCATTCTCTTTTGGAGATAATTTTCTTCCTAGTAGCTAATGCTGTACTGTATTGTGGCTTTAGGATGAGAATAATCCTGTTATAATACTAAAACACACCAATGTTTTAATTGTTGGTGAGCAGTGTTTTAAGGATAGGAGTTTTAAGGATAGCAATGTTTAAGGATAAGGAGTTTTCGGTTTCTCATACCGCTTTGCCAGAAGGAGGCTTAGTGTGCAGAAGGAGCTGGGAGGGGATACAACCAGGACAGCTGACCCAGAGTGGCCACAGGGATATCCCATACCATACAGTGTCATGCTGAATAATAAAACTTGGAGAGTTGGCAGAAGGAGCTGCCGCTGCTCAGGATCTGGCTGGGCATTGGTCAGCAAGTAGTGAACAATTGCACAGTGTATCATTTACTTTGTATATTCTTTTTTTTTCACCATTATTTTCCTTTCTTTTCCTGTACTATTAAACTGTTTTTACCTCTATCCACAAGTTTTAACTTTTTTTTCCCTGTTTCTTTCCCTCATCTCATGAATGAATAGCTGCATGGTGCTTAGCTCCCTACTGGGTTAAACCACAGTAAACATGCAGAAGAGTATGCAGGTGATACACCTGGTCTTGGAGTGGAGACAAAGTGAAGTAAGCTCTTTAACAAGGCCAGAAATATGTGGTATCTGATTAAAACAGTTAGGAAAACATAAATGTGAGACAAAATACATAACTGGTATAAATTTGCAGAGCTTCTCTGTCAATTTATAAAAAGTCAGGTTCAGACTCCTAAATAAAAACAAAAATTTATGATAATATTTTAGAAGGCATGATATAAATAAAATGAAAGGACTGGAATAGTGTACTTCTTAGTGACAGTTTTTGGCTTGCATGTGTCTCACAGAAAAAAAGTTTTTCAAAAAAAGTCTCTGTTGTAGTTGAGCCCCTATTGACTCACATTTTGAATAGGCATAACCTCATCAAAACACCACATTAAATACAATGAATTCTTACTGGTGTGAAAAATACCTATTCTGCTAGCCATCAATCAATCAACAAATAAATAAATACTCAACTGATAGCAAATTCCAGGTCAAGTTGCTATTGACTTAACAATACGCTTTGCAGAGTTTAATAAAAGACTTTCTTTTAAATGGTGTTATGAAAGTTTTCTTGGAAATCTGTAGCAATGGTAGTAGAACTATGCAAATGAGATGTGTGGGATCAATAGCTTTCCATAATGACACTGAATGGCATTTCAAGGGGAAAAGATGAACTTGGATGTGAAATGTATAAACAAAATCCACTGATGTTAGAGTTAAGAAAGATGATGAAGGGTCTGTAACATCTTTTCTATGAGGAAAGGCTGAGAGAGCTAGGACTGTTCAGTCTAGAGAAGAAAAAGGTCAGGAGGATCTCATCAATGTATATAAATACCTGAAAGGAGAGTGCAATGAAGATGTAGACAGGCTCTTTTTAGTGCTGCCCAGTGACAAGACAAGAGGCAAAGGGTACAAACTGGAATGCAGGAGGTTCTGTCTAAACATGAGGAAGTATTTCTTTATTGTGTGGATGATGGAGAACTGGATCAGGTTGCCCAGAGAGGTTGTGAAGTTTCCCTCCTTGGAGCTCTTCAAAACCCTGCTATTAACCAAAATCTCACCTTTGGTTAGATAAAATAATTAATTCACAATGAGTTTTAGGAACTTTGAGGGAAAAACAAGCAAGCAAACAAACAAACAAACAAAAAACTTTGGAAAATGCATTGGTAGTCAGTTAACTTTTAAAGAAACCCATAATGCTTATGGAAGCCTTTGTGCCTGCCAGCCCACAATGCTAAGTTTTACATGAATTCTCCACAACTATCACCCCATTCTAGGACAATGACATCAAATCTCTGATGGCTTCTTGTATTGTGAACACAATTCTATTGTTCTTGTCCCCTTTTGTGACTTTCTTTTTAGAGGGGAAAAAAATGCTTTTCATTTTAGTTTTCCACAGTAGATCTGTGTTGTTTAGGGGAAGCATAGATGTTGAAGAGTTATTATCAGTCACATAGATCTGAATAACAAGATATAGAAGCTACAGGAAACAAGTACTCCAGGGAAAAATGCTTCCACATATTCCTGTTTCAGAGCTGTAAATGCTGTTGCTCTGAGTTTGTTAACTAGAATGAAAAATGCTAACTGCAAGAATATACTGTGACAATACACGTAAGAAGACATGCAGTTAATGCAGCTTTTGCTGAAGAGGGAAGAAAAAGAAATCAAACAACGGCATTCCCAGTCGTGAATGAGATCTTTTCTTATTTTTGTCATATATGGTGTCTGAGTACTTTGACTTAAAATTCAGTCAACTTAACTGGGATTTGCATTTTGCATGTGCCTTGTGAGGCTTCATTGCTGGATTCATATCTTTACTTCAATAAATCAGAACTGTCATGAAGTAGATTTAGCATTATCATCCTTCATGACTGCATTTGCGATGTTTTATCACAGCTGGCAGCCAATCAATGGTTCTTATAAGACATTCTGGTCATTACATTGAAAGATTAAAGTGAAAGAATGTATTTGTTAATCCACTTGTATATTGAGCTTCTGGTCTCATGGGTATAAAATCAAATTAAAGTGGATATTAAACAAATATCTTTTGCATGCAATAATCCTTGTGTTGAGCCAACTGCAGTGTCTATAGAATCACAGCACTGATTACTCCTTTTCATACTCACATACTTTTTGTGCAATTTCTTAACCAAATTCCCAGCTGGGAAAGCATTATTGACTTTTACCATTTTGATTCATGATGCTAACAGTGAACTGTTAACTATAGAATTTATATGAAGATAATCTGTAAGGATCTGTATTTTAAAATACTGTTACAATGTTCAAAGATGAGGAAGATAGGGGCCCCAAGAGAAAAAATAAATCTGAGCACAACATACTGAATGCTTTCTTACCGTCATATCACTGCAATACCAAACTTATTTATCATTTTTTCCAAGGCAGGATCAGTCAAGTACAAAATTATTGAGAAGCATTTTAAGCTTTCTCTTAAAGTCCCTCAGGGCAGGAGATACTACAGCCTCCCATATAAACCCTAGCTGTACTTTAGTCTCTAACATTAGAAAATTCTCTCTCACACCTCAGCTGAATTTCCTTTCCTTTGGTGTAGTTTAGGTATTCTCAAAGACCAAGCAATAGCTTTTCATGTCCCTAAAGAATATTATCAGATCATCTTTATTGATTAGCACGTATTGATTAGAATACTAAGGTATAAATAAGTCCAAATCCTATGACCTAAGCCCAAATAAATACATCTTAAGTACATAAATAACAGAGGCACCAGCTGAAATATGGGCTTTTGTATTAACTGATGATGATAGAATCACTTATACTGATAGTAGTGAATTTTGCTAAACAGAAAAATATATTCTACTTTTTTCTAAGACAACATTACATATGTAATGTAAAGTAAAACAGTTTCAAAAAATAGCGTCTCATGCACTTACCTTAATAACCTCTGTAGAGAACCTTTCAAAATGATACTAGAAAATCATTTTTAGAACAGTCAGACATCACTCCTTTATTTCACATGATCTTCATATGATTAACAATTACAGAGTCAGGCCTTACATACCAGTGTTCATTTGGTTGTGTTAACAAAATAGAACAACACAAACCAGGTTATTCATTTTTAAATTTCAACAAGTGAAACTTGGGCTGCACAAAAAGAGTATAATCTAATTGGAAGTAAGAGTTCTGAGTTGCAAAACAGATGCTGATTCTTGAAATGTAGTTGGGACAAAATGAAATGTGCATTGCAGGAACGAACGTCTACATTATTCTTCATTTTGTTTGCTGCATTTGTTATTGTGATTGTCATTGTGTGGTTCTGATGAACCATAAAATCTAGTGACTGTTGCCTAAAACTTGGCAAGTTGACAGTCATGTATCTAAGTGTTCATAACAAATGTTCAATTAATGTTGAGCTACAGAAAAAGCCCTTTTGAAATTCACAAAATATCCTGCACAACCTGTAATGGATTCATTACAATTATCATTTATAATGATAAATCCTAATTGCAGCTGAACTTGAGAGTTCTTTGATCAGCAAGGTGATCTGAGTTAGTGCCACTTGGATTATTCTTCTTTATTACATAAAAATTAGGCTACCTGACCTCTTGCAAATCCAGTCCCCACAAAATGGCTTAAAGTTTGTACAAAATATTGTCCAGCATCACGAAATTGATAGCAATAGCAGAAACCTGCAGCTCCTTTTTCTGTCTTTACCAGAACAAAACAATACAAAACAAAACAAAACAAGTGTGATAAATACATCATGATAACAAATTACATTACCAGTATGCCTACTGTGTGTACAAATGATGCAAGATATTCATAAAATGATCTTAAAGTACTGTGTATTGTGGAAAATATTCCTATTTCATCTGCATAGTGGGTGCTCTGTTCTTGTCAAAAAGATGTTTCCTGGAATGTCACAGTCCAGCCCAGTGAAATTAATTTAAATTGTTCTTGATTTTGGTATAAATGAACAGTGATGAACTGAACACACCCATACCATGGGAGCATCTGTTTATTATTGCATTTAAGATACAAAAAATATGCATTCCAAAGAATAGACCTGCATTTCTTTGTGACAGAATGGTGAATCTCTGAAAAAGAAAAGAAAAAAAAAAAAAAAAAAGGACAGTACATCAAAAAGTCAGCTTTACAGATCATCAAATACTTTAGAGTCCATTGGCATGTTAAGCCCTACTGCTGAAAGGTTAACTGCTGGGTGAGTTGCGTCTACCTCTTAAATTTAAGTACTTTAGACTTGACATAAACGGCATGTGGATTTGTCTCCACATCACATATGATAGTGGTTGTAGTCATGTAGTGCCCCAAAGCCCTGGCACCTTCAGAGAGTCCTGCATGTAGCCAGATCTAAACTTGGGTCATTTATAGCATCAGCTCCTCTGGAATCACTGATTCGTTTCATACTAAGAATCCATATGATATAAGTCTTGTTTTTAGTGGTGTTATGTTGTTAAAAGGTGTAAGTATGAGTAGAAGGGGTTTTGCTGATTAAACAATTGTAGTTCTGGTTAACAAGCTTATACTCAAGTTTTCTGATTTTCCAGTTATCAGCTAGTTATGATGTTCAATAAGAAACAAATTACATAAATGTCTGTGAGCTTCCAGAATCAGAAAGTTTGGAATAAGATTCTTTTCTTCTAATCTAAATCCAAAAGAATCAATTTCTATTTTCAGTCACACTGTTGTTAATTCAGAGTAATCCTGTAGGAGTCAATGGTGTCTCTTCAGATTTGTGGCAATCCAACAGAATACGATTTTTTCTTCCACCCCTCACCTCTGTGAAAAGCATATTTAAGAATAATCACAATATACTCTCACTTTACAATCATCACAATCTTCACAAACTTGACTTACATCAAAAAAGAAAAAGAATTCCCCACACCAAAATAAACATAACATCATCACAACACTGACGAGGTGGACAATTTACACACACACCACCACTCGTCCCTTCACCACACTAACATGAAATATATCCCTTCACAATTACTGCTTTCTTAAATTCGTCACAACTTTTACATTCATAACTATCATCCAGTCCATGTTTTGCCCGTTATTTCTCTCAACTATCATCCTTATCTCAAATTCCTTGAGCCCCATGTCGGGTGCCAAAAAGGACTGTGGTGGTTTTACTCAAGTGGGCGGCTGAGCTTCACCACAACCGCTCTCTGACTCCCCCTCCTGAAAGAGGAACGGGGAGAAAATACGATGAAAAGGGCCCAAGGGTTGAGATAAGGACGAGGAGATCGCGCAGTAATTATCGTGACGGGCAAAACAGACTCAGCATAGGGAGATAGTAAGATTTATTGCCTATTACTAACAAGCTAGAGAAGCGAGAAATAAAGGAAAGAAACCAAAAGCACCTTCCCCCCCATCCACCCTCTTCCACCTCCTCCCCCCGAGCGGTGCAGGGGAATGGGGGAATGGGGGTTATGGTCAGTCTATAGTGCTTCTTCGCCGCCACTCCTTCTCGGTCACTCTCGTCCTCTGTGCTGTGGGGTCCCTCCCACGGGATGCAGTCCTTGGTGAACTGATCCAGCGTGGGCTGCCCACAGGCAGCAGCTCTTCAAGAACTGCTCCAGATACGGGTCCGTACTACGGGGTCCATCCCTCAGGAGTGAACTGCTCCAACCTGGATCCCCCACGGGCAGCACCTCCTGCCAGGTCACCTGCTCCTGCGTGGTCTCCTCTCCACGGGCTACAGGTCCGGCCTGGAATCTGCTCCGGCAGGGGTCTTCCACAGGCCATAGTCTCCATCGGTGCAGGTCCACCTGCTCCACCGTGGTCTCCTCCACGGGCTGCAGGGTGGAACCCTGCTCCACCGTGGTACTCCATGGGCTGCAGGGGGACAACCTGCTTCACCATGGTCCTCAACACAGGCCACAGGGGACTTCTGCTCCGGCACCTGGAGCACCTCTCCCCCTCCTTCTTCACTGACCTTGGCTGCCTGCAAGGCTGTTCCTCACTCCTCTCACTCTCCCAGCTGCTGTGTGGTGCAGCGTTTTTTTTTCCCTGTCTTAAATATGCTCTCACAGAGGCTCAAACAACATCACTTATTGGCTCAGCTCTGGTCAGCAGTGGGGCCCTTACCAAACATGGGGCAGCTTCTAGATCCTTCTCATAGAAGCCACCCCTATGACCCCCTGCTACCAAAACCTTGCCACGTAAACCCACTACACCTTATGACAGAAAAAAGAAAAAAAAAAAAAAAAAAAAAGAAAAAAAAATCCAGTGTTTTCTTAACCTTGGCCTTGAAAAAGCAAAATACACATACTCTGCCCACATATAATGAGATCTGCTGCTAGCATTTTCCTTGAAACTTCACTTAATATATGTCTCCTTTTATCTGTGAAAAACAGAGAATGAAAGTGATTCCAGATGTTAGGACATGACACTCTACAATTTTTAACTGGCCATTTATTTTGCTTTAAATTTTTATTTATTTATTTATTTATTTTTATTAGGCTGGACCAGCAGTTAGTAATGTTAACAAAAAGGCTCCTGAGGATTGTGGGACCCAGTACTGATAGGCCAGAGAAAACTTTTTTCATTTAAATTGGTGTTATACCTTTTCTGATTTTTTTAAGACTCAGATGATTTTAGTCCAGTTTGTGGACAGGTTAAAAAAGTGCATTATTCTTCATATTCAGTATTTGTGAAATGGCATCAACATGTCAGTTGAAACTGTATATACTAAATATATACAGTTAATATATAGGAGACAGCAAGTCAACCAGGCTGGGCTCTTAACAGTGGGGTATGGCAGGAGGATGAGAGACACTGGGCAAGAGTTGAAACAAGAGAGGTTCAGACTGGGGTGATGGAATCCCTTTCTCACCTTGAGGACAGTCAGATCAGGTCACCCAGAAATGCTGTGCCTTCTCTGTCCTTAGAAGTTTTCAAGACCCAATTGGATAAACGCTGAGCAACCCAGTCTGAGGTCACATCTGAGCATGCTGTGAACAGGAGGATGTGGTGAGACCTTCTGTTCTGATTGATGGGGTGAGATAGATATCCCATGTCTTGGACTATATAACTCAGACTTACCTGGGACTTCAGAGATTACTATGCATGTCATGAAGTCACTGAATAAATGAATTAATTAATTATATTAAAAAATAAAATTAAAAAAAAAAAGCCATAAATTCTCTGAGAAATATATGCAGTGTATTCAGTCGCCTCTGGAGTTAACCCTTTGGTACATTTCCAAATACACTGGCCAACTACTTCAGAGTTGTAGCAGAGTTTCCAGAGTTTCCAAACGTGGAACCTTTCCAAAAGTCCCTTAACAGATTTCAAACAATTCAGTCTTGATTTTTGATTTCATGTGACCTCTACCATATAAAGCCATCTCAGCTGAAATTAATAGTGTCCAAAACAATAAGGTAAAATATACTTTCCCCTCTTTAGTGCTTCAAGTGATGCTGAGGGCACAATGTCACTGAAGTTTAGCTTAACATTTTGAGAAGTATTATCTTGATTGATTAAACAAAATGTAACATTTTCTAGATTGTGCACTTAAACCACCAGTATCTCTTTGAAATTACAGGAAATGAATGAACCTAAGAAAAGTATGTATTTCTCTACAATTTTTTTGTGTGTTACAAAGTAGGCATAACAGCTATTCTTTTGGTTTGGGACACAATGAGACTCAGTACACTGTTGAAACTCCCTTCATAAGGCCAATAAGCAACAATTCACTTTCTCAAGAAAGGTAAGCACCTTTGTGAATAAATAATTTATTCTCTAATACTGCAACCTGAGAGAAAATAAGGTGCATGCATAAAATATTCTGGATATATTTTCTTGGCTTACTGTTTTTGTCAAAAACATAGCAGAGACTTTTTTTTTTCTGATATCCTTCAGTTGAGAGTATTTGAACTAGAAACATTAGCAGAAAATTAATCGTAATACAAGTACAAGCAAGAAAATAAATTACTCTTCAGTCTATAGCTCTAGTATATTCAGATGAGTGGCCAGAACCGCAATTCATTGTATATTTAATTTACTTCCAAATGCTGTGAGATTACAGCCAACATTTTTTCTCCTGCAAATGTGTTAAGATGATGAGATTGTTGGCCCATAAATGGTTATACCTTCTCTCTAGTTGTTCCCGCAATGTTTGTTAAAACCAGATCATGGCTTTCAGCTGAGGATACCAGCAGGCTTAACAAGAAAGTATGTTTTGGGGTTTTGCTTTTACTTTTTTTTTTTTTCTTAAAAAGTTGCTCTAAAACAAGTCAGTCTCCAGAACAGTCAATTAAAGTTTCAGAAAGCTTTAGCTTTAGCTCTCTTTCTGAGGAATATGAAGAAAAAAAAAAATAAGTGAAAATTGTTAAAGAAAGCTGTCCCCTCAGGTAAGGAGAGAATGTTTTCCCCAGCAGCAGAAGACATTTTAGTTTATTCTAGCTAACAAAAAAAAAAAAAAAAAAAAAAAAGGGCATTAATGCCAAAATAATTTAAACAAAATACTTTAGTTTGAAATTTAGGTACAGTTTTTAGGTACAGTTACAGAAAATTATGTATACAGGTTTTGTTATATTGCTCTGAGGTTGTAGACTATCTCCATCTTACTTTTTATCATTTTCCTAAGTGAAAGTCAAAGAGAAAATTTCCATCATCCAGGTAACAGTTCAGAATAAAGGATACTTAAAATTCAACACATTTTCATCTTAGTGAAATTAACTCTGAGTTCCCAAATTTCTTTATTTTGGTAGCAGCTCATCTATTTCTCTTAATTAACACAATCTGTACAGATTTCTCATATCTCCCATTCATATGCTGTTTAGATAAGTTAGAGAACATAAAAAAATTTCTTATACATCCAAACATTAGCTCAGCTTGGCTGATTTCTTTCTTATTTTTAGTATACCAGATTGAGACATTCATGACAGATATGTATCTGAAAGTCTGAAGAAATATCAGGAAGCTAACAGGAAAAGAGAACAGAAGAGAGAAAGATAGTTTTGTGTTGATATAGGTGAGAACATTACTGGTGTTTTAACTGAATACAGGCCAAAACTGACTCTAAGTTTTTTTAAAGTTTGCATAAGAAAAACTTGCTTGCTTAAGAAGATTCAGGGAAGGTTCTTTGATATCTGTATAAATTATAAATATAATTATAAAACCTGAGTTCATCAGTAAGTGAAAATGCTGGATTTGGTTTTCAGAAGAGAAGGATGCATTTTTCATACATTCCTCAGTTTTGATTGCTAATATCACCAGCCTATAATAGGATCTTTTCAGGATGGCTTATAGGCTTTTCAGCTAATGCAAGCATATATATAAAATTTAAAATTAAAATGAATAATTTTGAAAATTATTTTATATAGTACTATTTGAATAGTTATTTTCATCTCATGAAAGGTCATACATTTCCATGCTTCTGTTTCTAGCAGACCTTTATTTAGCTACAGCTAACTACATATTACCTGTTCCAAAGATAGCGGGAAGTAAAGCAGCTTCTGTATAAACTCATAAGGCCATAGAGGTCTTATTTCTTCTGCACTCATGTCTTTTCTATTTTTGCATTAGAGCTTTCAGTTTCTTGCAGTACAGATCATTTATATTAACACTTGGGAAAAATCAGTAGAATCTCAATGGCACTAATAGGAATGGTATCATTTACAAGGGATAGCTATCTACTGCCAACATCAATAATAACACACTACTATGACAGTGCTAAAAAATAATGTTTAGTTTTGTAGAACTAAACATTGAAATAGAATTGTTACCTCCCACCCCACAAGCCTCCCAAGAAAAGTATTTTCTATGTTTTTTTTTTTTGTTTGGTTGGTTTTTTTTGCTTATTTTGTTTTGTTGCATTAAAATCAACAATGAACAACTAATTTTTCCAGTGGGGTTCTCTTCCAAGGTCCTTTTAATACCCAATTTTCTTTTTATGATACTTTCTTGTGCAACATTAACTTCCCTTTCACAAAAACTAAAAATGTGATCTGGAAAAGATACAGAAGTGTTGACATCCTTACACTACTTCATCTATGCCTGGACTCCCATCTAAAACTAAGACAATGAAACTAAAAGATAAAAAGACAAATAATGATATTGAAGAATACAGATAATAGTTCCTGAATCCTCCAGGACATTGTCATGCACTTCACGTAACCTCTCTTGTATTTTTACTTTTTTACCTCTCTTGTATTATTACTTTTATGAGTAATAATTAATTACCTATCATTACTTTTAACGATCCGCATGTTAATTTATTGTAATGGGTTAAAATGTTGACTGGGAAGAATGAATTATGAATAATTTTAGCAAAAGACAAAAGTACTTTGCTACAATTTAAAGTACAGAAAATCTCAGTTTTCACTTATCAAAATATTTTTATAGATTTTCAACAATTGCACACATTATTTACATACTAATTTTGTTTGAAATCAGAAATCTCTATTACAGTTCTACACTGTCACTGATCAGCCTAATGTCTGATTGTCTTCCATAAAAGTGATCCATGGAGAAGGATAAAATTTCTTCCATTAACTTTATTTCAAGAAGACTTCAAAATACATTTAATCTTACATAAGTAACAGCAACTTGGACCCTAACAGTGAGTTTTAAAACTGTATGCAGTTATACTCATAAAATTTTTAGTGAATTTTCCATTTTATAAATTAAGACAATCATTTGTGTTTTTTTTTGTTGTTGTTTTTGGTTTTGTTTTTAATTTTTTATTCCAGCATTCTATCCAATGGGATATGTAACTGATAACAGATTTTATTGAGCTGTATTTTTTTATTTCCAGAATATTTTCCTACAAGGATCTTAATTTCCTGAGTATCATGAAATCTGTCATTTTTATTGCATTCATAATGAGCACTGTTCACACTCTGTTCATATCATACCCACAGGATTCATTGAACTGTCATACTTTAATCATAGTTGTTTACTGAGACTGCCATGTATTGATGAAAATCACTAAAGCCTTTTGAGGTCTTCCTAATTCTACTTTTTGTCAACGTGCATCACACTTTTAATCATACTCAATGCTTTCTGTAATTGCTTCTGGTCAGATTTCTTGGGAGCTGGGTTTTCCTGAGAGCTTTTGAATAACAATGTGCTTTTGTGAAGCACTTGGCTTTGTTTTCTCTTAACACTTATGGAGTGGATAACTAAATAAAGTAAAATAAAAAGAAAAAGTGAAACAACACCTAGTTGCCAATGCTGAGGGTTTTTTTTTTTTTCAATCTTTTTTTTTTTATTTCAATCTGTTTTCCATAAAAGCTTGAGTGCAGTTGAATGCTTGCTCCCCTGTAAGTGATCATCAAATTTCCCACTGGTTTCAGTGAGGAAAAAATTCTGTTCTCCTCTGGAAACTTCACAGACAGGTCACTGATTGTCAGCTGTCTAACAGAAAACGGAGGGAGAAAAATCTTTTATAAGACAAGCCCTGAAGAACTTGCCCACATGAGGTAGTTGATGTTTACCAGTTAACCAAGTTTGCATTTTGGGGTGAAACACTGGCAACATGTTGTGATTTCCTTCTAATTCATGAGAAGAAAGCTGAGGATCTGGGCCATCCTCCACTCAAATTTTTTGTGCACTGAAGTTATGGATCGAGTGAAGTAAAAACAAGTTGCCAAGATGGTATTGACAAACCAGAGGAGAGAACTTCAAAAGAAAATAGCCATGGAGATCAAAATCAGGCTTCAGGTAGAGGACAACTGACTACTCATCATTCTACATAAAATTTGGAAGTGTGCAGTTAAGGTTGAAAATACAGCAGATAGTCAAGAAGCAGCAACATGGCTTGGCTCTGAAGGGCAGATATACAGATTGCTTAAGATTGCCAGGAGCATACAGACCTCTTTGCTGTGGTTTCCCTTGGAAAAAGAGAGTTTTGATAGTGTGTGCAAATGAACAGTTTACACTGATACTAAATTGAAGGGGTACAGCGATGAAAAGATGAAAAGGAGAAGCTAAGCCAGAACTCAGGAGGAGCTAGAGCTGAGTTACAGGTTAGAGAAATGCTGTAAGATTGCATTGTGTTGTGAGGCATCTTGTACTGGTATTTTTGTTCAGTTTCTCTTGACTCCTTGAAGAAATATCCTTGTCATACCTGGTCTCAGAGTTATTTTAGCCCAATGCCTGTCCTACACTGCATCCTGAAAGAAACTCTGAAGCCAAGAAGAACCTGAGACAGCATGGCCATAGCTCTCCTTCTAGTTTGCCCTAGCAGCTGCAGCCTCAGTTTGCATATTTCAAGTGTTGATTAAATGGGGAAACATTCTGACTCTATGTCATGTTTTGAAGCGTATTTTAACATACTGAACAGAAAAAAAATGTTATTTTAAATCTAATCTTTTTGCTACCCAACATTTAAAATTGCATGATATTGTGTTGTGACAGTAGTTAAACTTACTAGGTAGTTCAAAGGTCCCTATATCAAATTATGCTGGGCAGTCAGTAAATGTAGCATAAGCAGTGTTAAGCTTCCTTTGTTTATCATAATTTGTTCCTTGCCAGTCAGTAAGTAGGAGACTTAGCCCTTCCTGAATCCTTAAGTCTTTTCTAATAAGAAAGAAAAAAAGATTCTTTTAAACTTTTCCTCTGATTGTTTTTCAGCCCATTTTTTAAAAACTGAAAAATCACTATTGCTTCCTGTACCCTAGCATGATGCCCAGAGACAATAATGCTGTTGAAAGTGAAGACACTGCAGTAGTTACATGGATGATCATGCATCATGGTCTGAATAAGTACCAGAAGCTGAAGAACTAATGGGTCAGTAAGCCTCTGTTTTTCATCACGCTAACAGCTGATACTAAACTATAAAACAGTGCACAGACAGAAAATGACTGACCTTTGAGATAGCTCAAGCCTATACAGACAATGAGCTATGCATTCATATGAGTTTTAAGACAGGGGAAAAAAAAAAAAAAGAGAGAGAGAAAAATACTTCATTCTCCTTTCCATCTGGGGAAACAACTTTATAGTGTCTTTCTCACTTTCCATTCTTGTACATAATTAAGCAAACCCAGCATAATTGTTCTTATCTTGAATCTGGTTTTGCAGTCATCTGCTTCTGTTTCAAATCTGCAGGCCCAACATCATGTCTACATTTTAGCATGACATATCTTGGTCTAATTAAAGCTGTTATTTCTGCCTACAAAGACAGCCTGGTGTGGAGCTTGAATATCACTGACCATTTAGATGAGGAAAGAAGGGCCATGCCATGCTGACTGCAGTAGGATCCCTTCTTTCTGTGACAGATATAAATGATGATATAAAAAGGGCCATGATGTGTTTATGCAGCTGTGGTATTGGTAAATTTAACAGTGCTGTTGTGTAGCTCCCAAACATAAATATGTAGAACTAAGAGTAGCAGCAGTGGCTATGGTGCTGTCAGATCCAGTTAGACTTACAGGTACAAGTACAATAAGAAGTATTACCTACTAGAGCACACAACTGGAAAAACAAATTATTATTTTTTTTGACCATGAGCCAGCAGTGTGCCCTGGTGGCCAAGAAGGCCAATGGGATCCTGACGTGCATAAAAAGGAGCATGGCCAGCACGTCAAGGGAGGTGATCCTCCCCCTTTACTCTGCCGTGGTCAGGCCTCACCTGGAGTACTGTGTCCAGTTCTGGGCTCCCCGGTACAAAAAAGACAGGGATCTCCTGGAAAGAGTCCAGCGGAGGGCCACAAAGATGATACGGGGCCTGGAGCATCTTCCCTATGAAGAAAGGCTGAGAGACCTGGGTCTGCTCAGCCTGGAGAAAAGAATACTGAGAGGGGATCTCATCAATGTGTATAAATAACTTAAGTGTGGGAGACAGAGGGATTTGGCCAACTTCTTTTCAGTGGTTTGTGGGGACAGGAGAAGGGGCAATGGCCACAAAATGGATCACAGGAAGTTCCACACAAACATGCGAAAGAACTTCTTCATGGTGAGGGTGATGGAGCACTGGAACAGGCTGCCCAGGGAGGTTGTTGAGTCTCCTTCTCTGGAGATATTCAAGGGCCGTCTGGACGCCTACCTGGGCAGCCTGCTCTAGGGAACCTGCTTTGGCAGGGGGGTTGGACCTGATGATCTCTTGAGGTCCCTTCCAACCCCTACAATTCTGTGATTCCGTGAAATTGTATTAGGTAAAGATCTTACTGTTTCATGAAAACATTACAGACATTAATTCACCTTGCAAATACAATTTCTCTGATTTGAATTCATAATTTGTAAATCTTTTTCTGTAATACCTCCTACTTAATGCTCTGTGTCAAGCTCCACTGCATTATCACCCCCACATACAGTTACACTACTTTTCAGATAGTCAAAGAACATACTTTTTAGACCACAAGCAAAAATGTAGTTGTAAAATATGACTGTGTTCAAAATTTTTATTCACTTCTTTCTCTGTTTCCTATTTTGAGGAATGATAGCTCAGAACACACAATTTTTTTAATAGTTGCCCTTTCACAAGAATGTTACTTGTTCATTTTACTGCCCCCAAAGAGAATTAAGTCCTGCATTGTAAATGTAGATCCTGATCCACAGACTATATACTTAACCAAACTAGAAAGTGGGATGAAATTTGTCTAACACCTTTATTTCTTGTTAAACATTTCCAAACCTTTGCTTCAATTCACCTGCTATATTTAGAGTTGATGATGCAGTCAGCAGGATGGCTTACGTATATCAGTCCTTTTTGAACAAATAGTGCCGTTAGGGACCATTTCTCTATTGTCATTGTTAAGAAATAAATAAATTACAATAATTCACAATTGCAAATTGCAACAATAAATCTTGCAACAGTAAAAGAGTAAATATCTTTAGATGGAATTTATTTTTTTAAGTTAATTTGTCATTTTAAAATGAACTCCTCTCAACAACTCCAAGGAAAAGAGTTTCTGTAACCAACATTATGATAGAGGTGATCCCTATGAAAAGTTCCATTCTGTTTTGAACTATGTAACTGGAAAGTGCTAGAGATCTTTCAGCCTCCTCTCTTTCAACACAGAATTCTTCCTACACCATATCATGAGACAACAGAAAGGTAGAGCTCAGGTGGGTTGCATGCAATTGGCAAGCCACACCCCAAGAAGAAGAGGACACTATCTAAATGACATCCTGTTGGTGGGCACCTCAGAGCTTATTTCCTTCAGCAGATGAAGCCTGCAGATCACTGGTAGGCTGAGTTCCTCCATCTTGCACATGGGGCCTCTGAATGGGACCTGTCCTGCAGTGCTGGGGTCCAGCTGCGAGAAAGGTCTCCCCGCAAGAAGAATGTGAGAAAAAGCCAGTTATGTGAGACCACAGGGTCTGTAATGATTCTGAACTACCAGCTTTGATATACTTATATATTCTTTTTAATTTCCAGAAATTCATTCATATGGACAAACCTTTGTGATAAATGTATGTCTTCACTTATTTACTCACAAACGAAATAACTATCTAAAAATAGCAGTGTTTCAACTCTTAGCTGCTGAAGATCAGTGTAGTTCTGAGCCCTTCATCTATTCTATGCTATTTTATACAGTCTGGCAAAACAAAATTTCAATGACAAATACAATTCAATGGCTTTCTTTCTACTACTGCTTTTGGTTGCTTTGAAACTACAAGGCTTTAGAACTATCAAAATGCTTTTATAACCACTTGAAGAGATACCTTCATTATTTCAGTTTTGTTTGCTGAAATGCTGGAGCTTGCTGTGACAGAAATGAGCTCTGCTGTTATATTCTCTAATTTTTCCATTTTGATTTTTTTTTATGATACATGCATTAAATATATTCTGCCTTTGTTTATTCTATTTTTTTTTACTCCAACTTGAATTTTCATGTATATGTATTTAAAAAAAAAAAAAGTAAAAAAAAGTTTTCTGCTAAGGATTCCACAAAAAGTACTGATAAACTGAAGAATTACAGCTGCACATTGATCTACAGCAGGATGAATTGCCTCTCGAAATGTTTATATAACTGCAAGGAGATGAACAAAAGAATTCAGTTCATCTATGATGGCATAATCTCTTAAGGTTGGATCTCATGTGTCTTGTCATTGTCACGAGAAAAGCAAAATTAAATTACTGGATTCTAACTCTTGTGTTTGATTTCCTTGTTTGCATTGGTTTAGCTTTTGGTGGTTATGCATAGGTTCTGCTAATGTTATTTGAATTTTTTAGCAGAATGTAACTTGATTGAATTACATGTTCTGGAAGTATAAGTGGTTTGTTTAAAAAAAAAAAAATTCAGTGCTTATTTAGGTGAAACACACTCAGTTATTTCAACTGTTTTATCAGCTAATCCTTACCTAAAGCACTGTATTAGTATACAACTTCAAGTGGATGAATGACCTGTTTGTGATTGTCTGCTACATCTGTTTCCTGTCTCCAAAGATTAAAAATGGCTAGTTTAGAATTTTTGTTACTTGCATATGAAAGACAAGAAACACCTACTGTTGATATTACTGGCTGTTCAAGTGTGACCTAGAAACAGTTTACTCAGATACTAACACATTTAAACACATTGATTGAAGAAAACAGGCCTAAATCCACCTGGACGTACAAACACATTTTTGGTCCCAACATTGCGAAAAGCTATCCCTGCTTGTGCTGAACCACTGAAGTCTGGAGTGAAGAGTGTCCAACCCAATTCATTCATCCACCCATCATTCTGCTTTGTCTAGGAAGAACATAAAGAGTTTTTAACACTTAAATCAAGAAAAGCTGCAATTGTTAGATCTTTCTTTTCTAAATAATGGCACAGCACAAAGTTTAACACCAGCTTTCTGTCAGAAATCCAAAAGGTGATAGTTCCTACTTTCTGCAAAGTGTCTTGGATAGTTGGTTTCGGCTCTTTCTTGCATCTGGTGAAGTTGCAATTCATATTACTCAACTCCAAAAGGCTGCTGTCATTGGCTATGAAAGAAATGCCTTCAGTTGAGGCTGAGGTACAATTAAGTCAGTGTAAGAGTCATGGGATAATAGAGAAGGTAAAAAAAGGGTAATGTTTTACAACAGTAGTCCCTCTGCAAGCATTTTCTTGGATTTAAGCTCCCTAATTCTACCCAAGTCTATCTAGTCTGTGGATTATCTCACTTTTTCTGAAGGTCTTCACTCAAGAATTCCCCAATTTATAGCTTGGACCATCACTGTATCCCGTTTCTCTTTCAATTTTCTCATGTTTTGAAAGTGGGGTTATTGCATTAATGTGTGTCATTTTTTCAGTCTATTACAGTTTGTCTTTAAAGTTTGATGCCAGGTTTTGAATATTCCTCATGGCTAAGGTTTGTTACATTAATTAAATGTAGACTCATCTGTAAGTGCAAATGGGCATCATCTCATTGTTTTCTTTTCACTCTTCTCTCCAATGTGAAAGAGAAACAAGAAAGGTGGCTAGAGTTTAAATTTATTAGTTCCAATAGAAATAATTGCATTTGTAAGGGAATTATGCAGTCTACTTTATCCTGTGGAACAAAACTGGAGGAGAAAATACAGTGCTTCTATTAATGACTTCTGCATTTAATCAGTGCAGTCCAGTAATCAAATTAAACACCTGGGGGTGCACACTAAGCCACATCTCTTCCCGTCTCCAAAGGCTTTCTCTTATAAGGGCAATTCAGGCAAACTCAGGAAGAGTGGGATCCTACAAATATATTTGGAAGCTTTCTGCAGCATTTCAAATGATCCCTGCACAAGTCACTAACCACACTGATTTTGTGTCTGACTGCCATAGAATCAGAATCTGCCAAGATATGCTTTTTTTTTCAGACCATCTCTCTTGCTGCATATAAAACATATTGGTAGTTGGACCAGATGATCTTGAAGGTCTTTTCCAACCTGCATGATTCTGTGATTCTATGAAAAGTATAATTTTGCTGAGCATTTTCAAACATGCATTTCAGAGTTAGGACCCAGTTATTTAACAGATGAGTTAGCGGCAGGCTTTGAGATTTTCCCCATTTTCTATAAAAGAGATTCATTTTGATCATGAAGTAATATACTTCTCTAGTAAAATCAGATCAGGAACAAGCTCAGAGATTACCTGTCAACCAAGCACAGGGCTCTTCTGCAGTTAACTGTAGGCTATTAAACCTGCTTTAAAGTTTCAGTGATGTCTTAATAACTGAGACATTAACATTAATAGAGCACTTAGTAGGACACTCAAAAGCAATGAAGCCAAGGAAAATTATTCATTTCTTTGCTGTGTTACTTTTGTTAATTATATTTTCTTTCCTTTACTTTTTCCTTTTTCCACTAAACAATATTTTCTTTCCAGTTAAATTAGTTCTTTATATAGACATGTGATAGTGGGAACAGAAAAAAAAATGTATTTCCCATTAAATGTTTACATCCAGTGAACATAAAGAATACATAAAAAATAAAGCACAGTACTTTCTGTACGATAATGATCTTAGAAATAAGTGTGTTGTAAAAAAATCTCTTGGAAAAAAATAAAATGAGCCATCCCTTTTCTACTTCTTTATAGTTGTATGTTCTTACCCAAGTAATGTATAAAGCTCATTTCTTGTTATAACCTTTTATCACCTTACATTTTATTCTATTTTATAATTAAGTCTAGCAGTTGTAGTACCAAACACAGTGCTAACACACTTGTACATCTTAACCTTAATTTTAATTCTAGTGTAGGTGTTAATACTTCGAGCTGAGTGCTTCCATCATTAGTTGTTTATAGCACATTATTTTTCATTCCTAAAAACACCAATAATTTACTAATTCTTCAGCAATAACAAGTTTAAATAAAATAAAGTAAAATAAAGTAAAATAGAATTATTTTTTTAAATAAAACACCTTAGGTAATCTTTGCTGAATCTTTCATCAACTTATTTGTCCGAGTAACAGTATTACTATTTTATTGATAAGCATAGGTGAGGCCTATGGTCTCAGAAACTTTGAGGATTTTTCAAGAGATAAGAAGGGAGGCATTAAGAAATTGATTGAAATCAATGAATTGATTTGAATCATTTTATTGTGGCTTTCTAGGTGAAGTTTAAAATGGAAAAAAAAAATCACTTGGTGACTAATAATAATAATAATAATACAATACAAACAAGGATATATCTCAGTAAGTCCTTAAATGGAATGGCCTGTAATAGCAAAAGATGGGAGCTGATGATGATTCACGCTTTCTTAGTCCCATGTTCTTAGGTATTCTACTGGAAATGTTGGTCATGTTTTATTACCTTTTTTTTTTCCCCTCTCTACATTAAACGTAGGCCAGTTTTGGAATCCTAAATGAAACATCTTTTACAATATGAAATTTGTGTAATACTATCTTTAAAAATGTCAAAGTAGAACACTTACTCTTTTTCTAAATATTTTTTGACAAATAAGGTTCATCACATTAAAGTAATAGGCAAACAAACTATGTTGATAAGGAAAATCTGCCTGTATTGCTAACTCAATAGCAGACTATAATCCATCTGAATTTCTATAATGTGCTCACTGTGGTTGTTTCTAAGTGCCTGGTCCATGAAACCAGAAGTAGATTTAAATTAGCTGAATCAAATTCACAGTGAAGTCCTGGTTTTAAAGTTTTATTAGTGAATCAAGTTAACTCCTAGTACTAATGTAACTTAAAAGCCAAGTCTTTTTGTCTAAATTAGTATCTTCATTTCTATTTGAACTGTAGTTAAATATTTTCTACTCCCAGTGAAAGCATGTGCTAAACACAATCATTAACAGTGCAAAAATGTACAGAATTACAGCTGTGCTGGGCTTTCAAGTTTGTTACTACTGATAAGGAAACAGACCTCCACTGAAAGTGTGAATAGGACTTCAGGGAGGAAAGGATGGAGTAAAAGACATGTAGCTTCCCAGCTGTTCAGATCAGTTTGTAGCTTTTCTGTGCTAAGTTTGTGAGTGGTGCTGGTGTTAGTCGTCCTGTGCAGAAGATGCCCAGCTGAATAATTGAGCTTGACATGTCTGTATAACCTCATATTCCTGGGAACACTTAATTTATTGATATAGATGTACTCTCAACACCTATATAGCTGTAGAATCTAGCAGAGACCTTTGTCTGGACAATTTATGACTACAGAAATGAAAACTCAATTGATGAGTAAAACTGAAATCAGCAGAAATGTAATGTTGCTTTTACTTAAGTCAGAAGTAGGCTCTCCGTTTTCAAAGATTTAATGCCAACCCTAAGAAGCTGATAAAGATGTTTTTCATCTACCATCCAAGACAAAGGAGTTCTACTCCAGGTTCATTCATATTATTAGCCATTCATTCATCATACATGTTTGCATATGCAGTGCTTTGTAATTTTTGTCTATTCCTTTACCTGACAAACTCTTAACCTATGCCCCATTGTGGACTGAAATATAAATATAACCTCTAATCTCTTACAAGAGATTTAGAATGAGAGAGATCTTTCAACAGGTGACACATGGAACAAAGATAGGGCCCCACATCTGGTACAAAAGGTAAGAAGCCACTGGACCATCAGCCCCCAAAATGCATTAAACTCTTTTTGTTTGAATGGCACTAGAGAAATTAATCTACTACCAATGAACAGCAACAGCAGTGGCTCTGTGAACAAAGAGTTATGGGGCAGAAGGCTATGATCTGAGGTTTTTTTGTGCATGGATCATCAGTCATTTGCATGAGCTAATGTCTGGAGAATACTATTTTATGCAAAAATAGCTAGGTTTAAAATCTCTTTCAAGGTTACTGATTTTAACAAGACATTTATTTTTGCTATTTACTGCTGCAGAGTTAACATCTTCCTTTTCTATTTTCTAATGCATGAACATGCATTTTCAAGTGCATGATTTTACATGGAGGACTAATGCTTATTTTTTTTAGTTATTTTTTTCTCCAATTCATGATGATGAATAAAGAGATAAATTAAAACTTGCCATCAAGTACATCAGGTCAAAAAGCATACACTGGACTTGTTTTTCCCCAGACTCTTTTCCTAATTATTTGTTCAGTTCCATAACTCTGAAGTCTTCCTGCCATACAGAAATTAGTAGAAGCTAAGGCAAATTAAGTTTTTCTTTTTCTTCAGCATATGTTAGTCATGTTCTGAAAATTATATTTTTTAAAAAGTGGAAGCAACTGAGTTTTCAAACAATTCAAATGAAGGCCAAAGATTACAACTGTCAAAAATGCTAATTATAGTACTTTGTCTACCTAGAACTTGACTCAGAGAACAAAGCAATATCACCCTAACCAAGTATTATTAGCAGTTGAGCTAGTCATTAATAACATTCAGGCTCTAAAACCATAACAAACCTCTGAGGAAAAAATGTTCCAATTGTTCTCTGCTCCTAAGAAACTCAGTTTTGCTAGTTCAAAAACAGTCACTCTTGACCAATTACAAATTTTGGTTACTTTCAGGTTGAGACAGAGCAAACTACATTCAGCTTTTATCCACAATCACTTCTAAAATTACTCTGAACTGTGCTTGGCAATGCGGAAAACCATTGAGGTGACAGTCCCAACAGCCTGTCACATTATGGAGGGAAAAAAAGGTAAGAAAAACACGCATTTAAAAAAAAAAAAAAAATCTTCACAAAAGAGAAGTAATAAAATCATCTCTTAATCATTTAATGCTTGTAATGGTCTTTTGACTCTAAGAACCTTTCTGATTATCAAAACTCAAAGTAGATCTGCTAGTAATTCTCAAATCCCACAAAACTCTTCTAGTTATTTGCTTTTATTAAAAACCCTTCATCGATGAAGGAAAAGAATAGGGAATCTGTGCTGAGACTTATATAAACAACTTTCTGATTACGCTGGCAGCATATTACCCTGCAGTTTATTTTACTAGTGACGTGGTTTTACTCAGCTGGGCAGCTTCACCACAACTGCTCTCTCACTCACACTCCTCAAAGGGAAAGGGGGAGAAAATATGATGGAAAGGGCTCAAGGGCTGAGATAAGGACAGGGAGATCACTCAACAATTATAGTCATGGGCAAAACAGACTCAGCATATGGAGATTAATGACATTTATTACCTATTAATAACAAGCTAGACCACCCTCTTCCAACTCCTCCCCCCGAGCAGCAGAGGGGAATGGGGGAATAGGAGTCGCTGTCAGTCCCTAACGCTTCATATCCGCCGTTCCTTCACAGTCACTCTCTGCTCCTGCTCCATGTGGGGTCCCTCCCACGGAATGCTGTCCCTCCTGAACTGATCCTGCATGAGCTTTCCACAGGCAGCAGCTCTTCAAGAACTGCTCCAACATGGGTCTGTACCACTGGGTCCATCCCCCAGGAGCAAACTGCTCCAGCACGGGTCCCCCACGGGTGGCAGCTCCCCCTAGACCCCCTGCTCCTGCGTGGGCTCCTCTCCACAGGCTGCAGCTCCGGCCCGGGGCCTGCTCCTGCGGGGGCTCTCCATGGGCCGCAGCCTCCTCCAGGCCACATCCACCTGCTCCACCGGGGGCTCCTCCACGGGGGGGCTGCAGCGTGGAGATCTGCTCCGTGTGGGACCCATGGGCTGCAGGGGGACAGCCTGCTCCACCAGGGGCCTCTCCACAGGCCGCAGGGGAACTGCTGCTGCCTGCCTGGAGCACCTCCTGCCCTCCTGCTGCACTGACCTTGGTGTCTGCAGGGCTGCTTCTCACTCATCTCTTTCCCAGCTGCTGTTATGCAGCAGTTTGGCTTGTTTGGTTGGTTTTTTTTTGGTTTTGTTTGTTTGTTTGTTTTTCCCTTTAAATCTGCTCTCACAGAGGCACAAACAGTATTGCTTGTTGGCTCAGCTCTGGCCAGCGCTAGGTCTCTTTGGAGCCATCTCTAACTGGCCCTTATCTAACATCTGACTCTTCTCAGAGTCCACCCCTGCAGCCCCCCGCTACCAAAACATTGCCATGTAAACTCAATACAACTAGAAAAGAAGTAATTATAATTGTGAGTGTAATTAAATATTTCAGAATAGAAGGCTCAGAGTACACATACGGATAGCTGCTATCCAGCCATTTTTCCAGAGTGTCTCCTGTCTAGCTTTAAATCATGATTTTTTTTGTCACTCGACATAGAAAATCAGTCAGTCATCCCTGTATGTTTTGATTCTGTTGAAAAACACTACAGAAAAGAGAGTAGAAAGGCTTATATGGGATATTTAGTAACAGTTTTATTACTTGCATTCTCTCATTCTGCCTAAAACAGAGAGTATTTTTGTGAAGACATGGAGCAGGTTTGAAGACTGCAACATGGTGATGCATACATAGCGCAATCTGTGACATATACATGCACGTGTTTTCCTCCTTTCTGTGTTATGACAAATCATAGAATGGAGAGGTTTGGGGTAAAACAAATCTTTGCAGTTGTTAACAAAATGAAGTCCTGTTGAAGTCCTGTATCTTCATGTCTCTCAGTTGGACCAGTAAAAAGACCAGTAAAAATTAGGAGTTTCACCTGGCGAACCAAAAAAAAATAAAAATAAAATAAAAAAGATAAATTGCCACATTATAAATAGCAAAACTCTGTGAAGGGTCAAGCTGATATCTCTATGGATTTTATTTATTTATTTATTTTTTAATAATGAGAAGATTCAGGTTTAACATCTTACCCTAGGTAGCAAAAAGGTGTACCACAATGCTAAAACATGCAGTCCTTCTGTCAGTCCTCTTCAGGTTATCAGACTTGGAACAAAAATGATTCAATTTTTTCCCTACAATATTTTAATTATTTTAGATTACACCCAAGCTGTTTTTTGTAGGGGACAACTGAGGTAATTTCAAATTTTTAATCTCACTGAATTTATATTCTGGTAAACAGCATTAAGACCTGTAGTGTTTTTTTTAAAAACAGTGGTGGTTTTATCAGACAAACACAGCCTTTTTTTTTTTTTTTTTTTACCCAAGATGTGCATCTTGGGTAAAATGGAGGAGGAGGGAGGTTTTGTAAAATGCTTCCTGTTGTATTTTCCACTTAGGGCTCAAAACAACAGTTTTAAGTGTTTCATATATATTGTCTGAACAAAGTAATTTAATAGGACTTTTTAAGGTGTAGCAATTCCATTTAACATGAAGCAATAGAATTCATCAAAAAAAATACTAAAATCAAAATAAATTAATATTGATATCCATAGGTAAGAGATAAGTGAAGCAAATGGTTTCTAACACAATGCAATGCAGAGAAAAATTAAAATAAAATTAAATTAAATTAAATTAAATTAAATTAAATTAAATTAAATAACGTATATATATATACACACAAAGAAAAAATTAAAAATACATCAGAATACATACAAAAAAACTGACTTGGAAGTATGGTTCCTGGAAAAATGATTTGAAATAATATGACTGAAAATAGACAGCGTATCCTCCTCAGCTGGGCTCTACCTGACTATATAAAGCATTTCAAGCCATTTCCCTGAGTCTGGAAAAAAAACAGATAGCAACTAAGACCATCATACTGTAAGAAGAAAGAAAAAAAAGTAGAAAAGCAGATTGAGACAGTATATCAAAAGCATAAAATCTTATTCATTTCTGCACAAATAATTAAAAAAAAGCCCGGCATGCTATTCAAATAAAGTGAATTTTTATTTTTTTGCATTACAAAAGGCCTGATGCTCTTAAACCCCCAGAATATAAGTATTCAAATATATAATCGTCTATATCAAGTATTTTTTACAGAGTAAAATGCATCTAGAAATCACAAGAATGTGCAATCAAACACAATTTGTAATTTGAAATATTTATCCAAGAATAGAAACAAAGAGATCAAATATTTTAGGATTTAATCAGACGGTTATACACTAATAGTTGGAAATATGGAAGGAGTAAGGGAGGCCCAAAAAATGAAGAGGGGTGACAACTTTGTAGTTTAAGCCTTCTTTTCAAAGCAAATATACTTGTTTTAAGATTTTATAGGTTGTTTCAGTTAAAAAGAAAAATTATAGGCTGACATTTCTTTTTTGTTTTGTTTTTACAGATACTAAAATATAATTTCAACTTCTCTAAATGCAAAAGAAAATACATGCTCTTGCAATGATTTTCTAACTGGTGTATGATCCCCAAAGTCCATTCCTCTACTCTGCATTGGGCTTCTACAAGCTCTACCTGCAACTTCTTTCTGGTTCTTCATAGTGCTTATGTCTCTCTGACAAATGTCAAAGATGATGACTTAAAAATAAAAAGGAGGATTGTCTTATTACAGTACTTCACATATTTTCTTTTTTGATAGCATACAAGTAAAAGCTCAGTTTTAGGAAGACAAGACGTATTTTAGTTTGTTTTGCCTATTAATGTATTTTTGGATAAAGGAGTTGCAAAAGAAGGAAGAAAATTTATGATATGCCTAATTCGTAACTTAAATCATCTCAGCTCTTTGTTTTTTCCAAAAAAACAATCTTCTAAAATCAACTGTGATTCCAGAAGTAACAGAGCAGATAGCGATTAAAAGGAGAGATGCTCCTTTTAATAATATTGCAGTTGACTTAGTCTGAACATCGAGTCATGCTTGAAGTGTTTTCCAAAAACCTTTCAAATTTGTGTTAATAATTAAAATAAATATTTTATTATTTCTAGATTTGCAGATCTATGAGTTCTTGACAACCATACTCACTCAAAGCCAACAATAGACACTTAAAATAATCAGTGTCTAAATAATCACAGCTGTGCTAAGTAATACATAAACTCAATCCTTACCTATATAAACTTTTCTAAAAAGAGACATAAATGACTGGAGAAATCAAGCATTGCTTATGTACTTAAAATTTTATTTGCAGTGTATTAATTACAATATTGTGTTATGAATTATGCCTTGTTAGTTTTGAACAGGCTGGCATGCCTCTTGGGTCATCACTCTGAGCAATAGGAAAAATTGCTAAAATATTTCCATTTTTCCAGATTTCTAATGATATGGAAAGTTTCTCCAAGTTATTTTAAGATTGGAGTATTTGTGACTATCACAGGAGTGGAAGCACCAAGTTTTAACTTGCAGGGAAAAGAGCTTTGTTGTATATACTGTAAATTCACATGTGAAAATATTTTTATACAAAAACGATCTTTTCTTGTATCCATTCATTTTTATTACCATTTGAAAATTCTGTTTTCTGTTGTGTTTTGATGTGTTGTGTCTCTGTGTTAGATTCCTGTTGCACACTCTTTTTCTTTATTTAGGTGTTTGCTTGCTATTTTGATTTCTAATGAAAGCATATAAACTACTGTAATTCTTTACTAAAAAGTTTTATTAGCAAATTAAGATAAATTCCACTTTCTAATAGTCAGCTACTCCTTTTCTTTTCCTTAAGGAAAAACAACCATCTGCCATTTCACACTGAGATGTTGAAAAATAAAATAAGGTAACACAGATGCTTTTAAAATAATGAGTGTATGATTATCTGTTTTGTTTTGTTTTCTATGGTAATGACAGATATAATAAGGTTTTTTATTTCTTTCCAGACTGAAGAATCCAATCTCCTGGAATACTTTGCCCTCAAAAGTAGGTGTAAATCTCATAATAGTAATATTATATTTTGTAGGAGCTTTGATTTTCTGATTGTTATTGTATGTGAAATATCAAAAATAATACTCTTGTCTTAAATAGTTCAATTCTAAGCATCAGTGATTTTGAAACAACCCTGAGCAACCTGTAAACATTTGGTCCCTGGACCTGCACTTTGGATCTGTCCCTCTCAGCCAGATGAGATCTGTATTAAACTATATCCCTGACAATGAAATCAAGTCTTGAAAAGTCATTGTTTTGAGGATCCTGTCACTGTGCTCTACTTCACTATTTTCTCCTGGGTATAATTTCCTGAGGAATATCAGAGTATCATTTCACTGTGCTTTAGCTTGAGTTGTCTTTGAATGAGGACTGCTGTCTCAACACACCACTAGGCCAGAAGTCTCACTTGTGGCCACAGATTGCCACAGAAGACAATGAGCACATTTCAAAGAACGATGTTGGCACAATTTTACTTCGTTAACTGTGTCCTTGAGCATTTCTAGTCAGGTTCCATGAAAAAAAAAAATGTTTATGGTCGCTTTCAGGATTGAGAGGGCTTAAGTAAATGTACAAAGGGAGTTATCAGCAATTACTTATTTTCTTCCAGAGCATTCATCTGAATAAGGCCCAATACTTCTTTTACTGGGCTGTGTCACTCCTTTTTTTTCATTCCAAGTATAGTAAAAGGGTAAGCTCTTCTGGAATAGGAGCCTCCTTTTCTGTTCATCCATTCAGGTACATACAGATCGAATCCCACCAATGAGCAAAATGGAAATAGTTGATCTGAGGGTTTCCACTTCAGTTGTTGAAGATCAACCAGGCTTGGAGGATGTTTTATGTTTAAAACATTTAGGCATGTTTCCAATCTGCAATTTAGTCATCCATGGTTAAGAAGATGAGCAGCAGCTTCAGGATTTTACTAGTGCCCGATTATTAGGCAAGCCATCACCAGCATCCATTCAAAAGTCTATCTCTCAATTATAAAGGCAATGTGTGTGCTTACAGCATGTAATACTATTAATTCTCCTTTATCCATCAGTGGATTACCTAAATTTTGGATTAAACTGGTCCTGATTTCTCCCAAGACACCTTACCATAACCCAATATTGCCAATAATGTAATGTGAGAAATATATTGCTACTCTTTCTGCCGCTTCATTTCTCTGCAGCAATTTAATACATTACTGAATATATTAATGAGTGTGCTCCTACAGTCTACTGGATCTTCAATTTCAATTTATCTGTGTTTCAATTTATATGTCCCTGTATCTGCTGTTATGAATATACGTTGGTTATAGCAAGCTTATTTTTTTAAATTCTTAGGAACTTCCAGTTTGTGATTAGCATACACCACACTTAGCAGTTTATGTATCAAATATATCTGTTGTTAAGTGATTAATTTTGGCAGAAAAAAAATAGCTTTTAGCATTACAAAATACTAGTACCACTATTACTACTAGTTCTTATGCTTTATTTCCACCTCTTCATTCAGAGTTGCTGGGATCTGAGCTGTATATCTCAGATCCTTCAAACTAGGGTCAGGGATTTATATTATTAAATGTCCAGTCATGAATCAGCTCTGGTGCCATCCTGAAAAGAAAAAAGGAAACGAAAAGAAACGAAAAAGGGAAGGGAAGGGAAGGGAAGGGAAGGGAAGGGAAGGGAAGGGAAGGGAAGGGAAGGGAAGGGAAGGGAAGGGAAGGGAAGGGAAGGGAAGGGAAGGGAAGGGAAGGGAAGGGAAGGGAAGGGAAGGGAAGGGAAGGGAAGGGAAGGGAAGGGAAGGGAAGGGAAGGGAAGGGAAGGGAAGGGGGAAGGGAAGGGAAGGGAAGGGAAGGGAAGGGAAGGGAAGGGAAGGGAAGGGAAGGGAAGGGAAGGGAAGGGAAGGGAAGGGAAGGGAAGGGAAGGGGGAAGGGAAGGGAAGGGAAGGGAAGGGAAGGGAAAAAAGAAAAGAAAAGAAAAGAAAAGAAAAGAAAAGAAAAGAAAAGAAAAGAAAAGAAAAGAAAAGAAAAGAAAAGAAAAGAAAAGAAAAGAAAAGAAAAGAAAAGAAAAGAAAAGAAAAGAAAAGAAAAGAAAAGAAAAGAAAAGAAAAGAAAAGAAAAGAAAAGAAAAGAAAAGAAAAGAAAAGAAAAGAAAAGAAAAGAAAAGAAAAGAAAAGAAAAGAAAAGAAAAGAAAAGAAGAGAAAAGAAAAGAGAGACAAGTAAGACTAAACTTAAATAATAATAAATTACCTTAAATAAGGTAAATAATACATCATGACAATCTATCATTTTTGATCATCACCAGTCTTGCATTCCACTTTTTTTCCACATTCCATACAACTTTCTCTGGTAAAGTTTCACATTAAATTTAATTCAAATCAAAATACATGCTTTCTAGAGAGATATGAGGTAGAGGAATTGGGTTGAGTTGAGTTAGGTTGGGTTGGGTTGGGTTGGGTTGGTTTACCTTTCTTTCCAACTGACTCTTCTTTTAGGAAATAAAACATAGAGTTATTGCTTTATCTTGTCAGCATTCTTTGGAGGATGGACAGATGTGTGCCATATTGTCCAGAGTGAAATGCAAATTTGTTATTTTGTGCATAAACTAGCATATATTTTATCAATATCAGTAAAGGCTTTACTACTTTGATTTAAGCACATTAAGACATTTTAAGGTCAGCTGTATTCTCTCGTTCTTCCCTGGATCCATCTGGTGTTTCTTTGAGACATATACATTTACTTAATGAAATTATTTCATAGAATCATAGAATCATAGAATATCCCAAGTTGGAAGGGACCCAAAAGGATCATCAAGTCCAACTCCTGGCATTGCACAGGTCTACCCAAAAGTTTAGACCATGTGACTAAGTGCACAGTCCAATCGCTTCTTAAATTCAGAAAGGCTTGGTGCAGTGACTACTTCACTAGGGAGCCTGTTCCAGTGTGCAACCACCCTTTCAGTGAAGAACCTCTTCCTGATGTCCAGCCTAAACTTCCCCTGCCTCAGCTTAACACCGTTCCCACGGGTCCTATCACTGGTGTTTACGGAGAATAGGTCACCTGCCCCTCCACTCCCCCTCGTGAGGAAGTTGTAGACTGCGATGAGGTCTCCCCTCAGCCTCCTCTTCTCCAGGCTGAACAGGCCCAGTGACCTCAGCCGCTCCTCATATGTCTTCCCCTGTAGGCACTTCACCATCTTCGTCGCCCTCCTCTGGACACTCTCCAACAGTTTAATGTCCTTTTTCTGCTGGGGTGCCCAGAACTGCACACAGTACTCGAGGTGAGGCCGCACCAGCGCAGAGTAGAGCGGATCTTTCCTACAAAATCTGACACAGTTGATAATTCACAACAATTTCCTGCAGATGTTAACTTACTGGATATGATGGAAAACTCTTTTTAAAAATATAACAATAACATATGATGTATTCATTATTAGAATTCATTTAAAGATTGTCCTAAGCTCACAAAGATATTCAGAGAGAATGCTGACAATTCAGGTAGGTACTACTGTCCATATAAGTTCCTTGAACTACTGTCCTTCCTCCTTTTGCAAAATGCAAATACTAACTGCACCAGAAGTTCAAGCTAGCCAAGTCTGGATTGGATGAGTCCAACAAAACTCCTGCCATATCAGTCAAAAAAAAAAAAAAAAGCCGTGGAATAGCAGTACTTGAGGTGTGTGTAATTCTTAAGATGAGAGGGAGAACATGATTATTTAATTATCCTCCTACCTGTTCTGAAAAACACAAAAAATGGCAGGTGATTGACCTACTCACTTGTCACTTCATTCTAAGAGCTCTCCTTTTCCTCTACAGTGGCAGGCCAAGTGCATCTGTAGTCCTGGGAAATTATGTGCTGATGCTTCCTGGTTCTGCATGGTTGGGAGTGTTTTTACCCTTATGGGTTTCTTCGTGGGCAAACAAGTGCAGATACGTCATGGATTCAGTGCTGTCTGCCAGATCTGCCAGTGTCATTCTTTTGAACACACTAAAGCCTTCAGGCTTTTTATAACTGGCAATCCAGAGACCAATGTAACAGAAGGATGCTTTGCCATCCACTTACTTCTATTCAGTGCCACATTTTTTTAGTTACAATATAAATAAGAGATATCTATAATGATGACAAGAGACCGTCTATAGTAACTAAAATAACATAAATATGAATTTATCTTTTTCCTATAAGATCAACTGAAAATGGTACAACAGTGATAGCCAAAATATTGCATACAAGTTTAGTGCACAGAAGTTTGTATGTTGCAGCTTGATGAAGTGAATATAATAACCCATTAAACACAACTAATGCAATATGATGAAAAAGGGAAAGCATTTTAAGTAGAAAACGGTTTAATTTCCAACCAGTTGTTTCCAAATTGCATTCTATCTCCACATACAATTTCTAAAACATTTTTTAAAAAGTGAGGAATTTGATTAATATTTTGTTTTGCTTCAATACACTCCTAATGTTGAGTATCATTTTTCCTGTCTGTAATTTATACACAAGATAAATCTTGTACCTCTTTTCCTCTAAAAGCTCATGTGAAATATATAGATGTATTTGAATTCTAAACCTATCTAGTTCTAATCTGTATACCAGTCATTTTAGTATACCTTTTTATCCAATAAATCTTTCATTCCAAGCAGCAAATATCCATCATTCTTTATGCTAAAAAACAACAGATGTTTTAAATCCCTGCAGCAAGTGCTTAAACTTCAAAATAAGAATTAAAAATAAAGGCAAAACAAAATAAAACACTTTGGAAGATTTAAATTATACAGAAAATACAAAGCCAAGGCCTGTGGTCATGCAGACTTAAAAAAAAAAAAAAAAAAAAAAGTCCCCTTTACGTTCTGTTGCCTATAGATGTAGACAGGTTACAACATGTTTTCCACGCACGTCAGCTTTCAGAAAATGAAATCACAATTTGGAACTGAATTGAACATTCTTATTTGTCGTTACTGTGCTGAAGGCAAGTTATATGAAAGGTCAAAAATCTCTCAGTGCACAAAAAGTGCTTGTATCTTCTAAAGATGAGGATATTGTGTGTTAATCCCAGAATTTTATTCACTCTTCATAGATCAGTGGAGCTCTGCAAAACGCTGCAACTTAGTGCCCAGGAGGGAAAGTTACCAAAACAGCAGCTCTTTGTAAGATTTGTATTTGTGCATTCACTCAAGCACATCCTGGCCTACCTTGGGGGGCTGTAGGTGGGTAACCAGGGTTAATAGGATGGCATCAAACCATATAATGTCAGAACTTGTAATTGGCAGTCTGTCAGAAATTTATTTTTGGTGACATAGCCACAACAGAAGTGGGAAATGGTGTATAGAACAACAAAAAGAACTAGCTATACATGAAGGGGCAATAAACTAGGCTCCTCTTCATATGTATAAACACTGCTACATGAAATAAAGTAATATATATACCTCATAAATGCTAAAAAAAACTTGTTTCAGGGAAGGATTTTGTACAGTTTTCTGTACTCTTACATCATCTCTTCATACACCTCAGCTACATGTGAGGTCTTTGTTATTTGGAAGCAGATGTAAGAAAGGATAGCAATCGTCTCTGTTGATTATTCGGAGGGTGAAATGCATAAATGGATTTTTATGTTACTAAAAGTTGTTTTAGGGTTCTTGGCCCTATATATGCCAAGGATATCTCAAAACTGCTACTTGAGACATTTATTGTGACAAAAACTGTCAATAGAAGGAATGTCAAGTAAATATGTCATGACAGGACATAATTCATAATTCTCCTGAACAGTGCTTAAATAACATTCTAGAAATTTGGTGAGGTAAAGTAAAAAAATATTGTTGTATTAGTGTAGGAGTGTAAGTCTTGATCACGAGCATTAGCCATGGATAAAAGGAGGAAGACACTACTTTGTACTTTGCAAGGGAATACATGTTTCCGGGTAGTAGAAACACAACAGAATTTGTGTTATGTGTTTTTGAATTTTCAGAGCAGTTATCCACTGACTACCACAGTGAGGAAGGAAGATGATTAATTTTTATGCTTTTTTCTTTCTTTCTTTATAGCTAATAGAATTAACCAGAACATTGTCTGTGGTGTGTTAATGAGTGGCTTTTTACACAGATTGCAAATAGAGCAGGAGTACAGGGCAAAGATTGTCTGACAAGCCAATGGGTTGTATCAGAGACAATATTTTGAGAGAACATTTTACAGATAAAAAGAGAGGCTGAACTCAAATGCATCCTGACTGCCAGCACTTTAAAGCAGTGGCTTGAGAAAAGTTAGCAGACTAGGAAGATACATGCATTATCAAGACCAGATTTTAAAGACAGTGAGGTAAGCAGGTATGACACTTAGTCTCCTGTGCAAGTTAGAAAAGAAAAATTACAATTCACAGAAACATTGATAAACTGTGAATCTAATTTCCTATTGATCTATGGACAGTGGTATCCCACAGAGAAGTACTGACTCACACTATTTGTGCTTCTGTTCTGCAATTGAAGCTCATGTAGATCCTACATACTTAGGGTTGCGGGTTTTTAGTTTGTTTCTTTCTTTGTTTTTACATTATTCTTTTTTTCTGTGCTTTTCCAAAGGTTGGTGCTTCTACTATTACAGTACTAGATGGCAGCAAAATGCTTTTAAATATCTGCTGGACTGTCATCACAGCCTGTATCCATTTATCACATTCTGTCTGTACTCCTACTCTCAAAAGACGCATTACTCTTACTGATGCACTCTTACCTCCCCTTTTGGTGGCCCCTCTCTCCTCCCACATCACCCTTATACCTGTCAGAGGATCATAGTCTGAGTCTGAATCATCATACTGATGGAAAAAATGATGTATTGTATGCGAGACCTGGGAAGTGATTTTTCTATTCTACCATATTAGGACAACTTCAGCTGCCAGTTTCAGACGCCGCATTTCAAGAAAAGGTGTGACCCAGCATGGAAAACAGTCTAGAAATCAGTGAGTCTGGTCAGAATGCATGGTCTGAGAGGAAAGATTAAAGGAAATAAATTAATTAATGTGAGACTCAAAGGACAAGTATATAAAAAACAGCTAGAAAAAGGAAAGTAGCACAGTTTCTCTGTATCCACTCTGGATTCAGCAAGAAGCAATGCGATTGCACTGAAGCAAAGTAGAAAATTGGCAAGGCTTTTTAAGTGCAGAGATAGCTTACCACTATAATATATTTTTGGAGGGATCATAAAAGTGATGTAATTAAAGATTAGACAAACATCTGTAATGCTTCAGGGATATATACTTAGAGATTTTCCTTGGAGGAATGGGCTATCTACATAATGTCTTCAATGTTATGCCTATTTGGTGAGGCCAAGCCATAAGTTGTGGCTGCAGGCAGTTTAACCCTTCAGAGCCATCTGTTTCTGACAAAGGGGGAAGGCTAAGGCCATGTCAGTAATTCCATGTTAAATTGTTAGCGTGCTAAAATCACAACAGACAACAAGCAATCAATATTGAAAACCCTGGCTGTGGATTTCACAATCAATTTATTCATGACAAGAGACAGGACACCATATGATTTATATAGTGTATGCCAACCTGTTACTTCTGTATAAACAAATATCTACAACCAGTTGTTTCTTTTGAATTTGCAATTTTGGAGCCAGCAGAGACTGACAATCGTATGTTGTCAATTTTATTCTTTATGGGATCTTTTGATCTTTTTTTCTGACAGTTACAATGAGAGATAAATGGCAAGTCTCACAGGTTACTGAACTGAAGTTCAAAAGTTTCAAAAAGTGTAAAACAATGCACCATGCAGGCTGCTAGTGCAGCCTAGTACCATCTCTTCTACTCTTCAGTCTTATGTCACATTCTTCCATTTGTATCTTGGAAGTTAATCCAGAGGCTTGGAGTTTTGACATTGTGTCATGAGAGAAGATGCGGAAATAATACGAGAATTGGAGTGGTGATCACAGAATCACAGAAGTACAGAATGGACGAGGGTGGAAGGGACCTCTGAAGATCATCTAGTCCAACCACTCTGCCAAGGAGGATCACCTAGAGCACATTGTGCAGAATGGCATCCATGTTTGTTTTGAATATCTCAAGAGAAGGAGAAGGAGAGAAGAAGACACAAACTTTCTGGGCTACTGTGCCAGTGCTCTGTCACTCTCACAGTAAAGTGCCCCCTCATATTCAGCTGGAACTCCCTGTGCTTCAGTTTGTGCCTGTTACCTCTGATCCTCTCACTGGGCACAACTGAAAAGAGACTGGCCCCATCCTCTTGACAACCTCCCCTCAGATATTTATACACGTTTGTGTAACATGGTGTGTTACTGCTTGCTTTGCAGATGAATCAGGAGCTGCTCCTCTGTGTTCTCTGAGGTCCCTTGCTACAAACAAAGATCATTCTTTAGGACCTGTGGACAGGAACGATGATGTGGAAATACTGTTTTAACCTTGGGCAATAGCAAAGTTTCAAATACTGCTGTGTACAAATACTGTCTAGTGTACAAGGGAAAGCTCTGATGTGCAGCAGGTTTAATACACAACATTAGTGATCTCTCACTCTCTATGAAATCCGAATAATATTTCTTTTTATCACTTCTACCCTCATATTTTTTTCCATACAGGAAAAATAATGGTCCTTCAGTGGCTTCCAGAATTAAGGCAGTTGAAACCCCCCTGGGATTACATAGCCAGTCTTTATTGACTTTTCTAAGACACTTGACTATGGCAAAACTTTACTAGCCTGGGAAAATATAATTCAAGTCTCATTGTTTCTGAATAATTCATTTAGTCTGTGCCCATGTTTTACCTGTTTCGCTAAACAACTACATAATACAAAAACAGGGGCATGCAAATATACCTTTATTTTTTTTCTATATATTTCTCATCAGTTTCACAAGACATTTTACAGTGTTTCAGTGAGAGCAGAATATACAACATTGAGGAACTCCTTTTCTTGCAATGGAAAGCATCTGCCTCTGTGCATCAATATCCCAGGCTGCAATAAAAGGACAAAGGAGGGTAAATTGTCTTCTCTTTGATGCCCAATTTGAAGATCACACTGGAAAGGCACTGTCTGCAGAGACAGTATTTGCCTACATTCTCGTCTTGCATAGTGAGTTGGATTCTCATACAGGCATTAAGGCATTAAGCCAATAGTCAGTAAGAGTCAGCAGTTTTCTTTGGTGTTGGTGAGAACTTGTAGTGTGTTTTACATGGCAAGGTTTTAGTATCGGGGAGCTGCAGGGGTGGCCACTGTGAGAAGAGTCCAGAAGCTGCCCTATATTAGATAAGGGCCAGTTTCAACCAGCTCCAAAAGAACACGCCACTGGCCAGAGCCAAGCCAATAAGCCATGTTGTTTGTGCCTTTGTGAGAGCATATATTAGAAAGGAAAAAATAACTGTTGCACAACAGCAGCTGGGAGAGCGAGGAGTGAGAAACAGCCCTGCAGACACCAAGATCAGTGCAGAATGAGGGAGAAGAGCTGCTCCAGGCTTCAGAGTTGAAGTTCCCCTGAGGCCTGTGGAAAGGCCCCTGGTGGAGCAGGCTGTCCCCCTGCAGCCCGTGGTGTGCTACAGCAGAGCAGATCTCCACGCTGCAGCCTATGGAGGAGCCCCCGGTGGAGCAGGTGGATGTGGCCTGAAGGAGACTGCAGCCTATGGAGAACCCTCGACAGAGCACATTCTGGGATGGACCTGGAGCCCATGGAGAGGGGACCATGCAGGAGCAGGTGACCTGGCAGGAGCTGCTGCCTATGGGGGACCCATGTTGGATCAGTTTGCTCCTGATGGATGGACCCCCATGGTACAGACCCGTATCTGGAGCAGTTCTTGAGCTGCCAGTGGGAAGCCCACGCAGGATCAGTTCGGGAAGGACAGCATCCCGTGGGAGAGGCCCTGCTGGAGCAGGGGCAGAGAGTGACCATGAAAGAGAGGCGCAGACAAAGTGCTATAGACTGACCACAACCTCAGTTCCCCCATTCCCCTGTGCCACTTGTGGGGAGGAGGTGGAAGAGGGTGGATGGGGGAAAGGTGGTTTTGGTTTCTTTCCTTTGTTTCTTACTTCTCTAGCCTGTTAGTAATGGGCAATAAATTCCTCTAATCTTACTAGACTGAGTCTGTTTTGCCCATGGCGATAATTGTTGAGTGATCTTCCTGTCCTTATCTCAACCCTGGAGCCCTTTTCATTATATTTTCTCCCCTTTCCCTTTGAAGAGTGGGAGTGAGTGAATGGTTGTGGTGGAGCTCAGCTGCCCAGCTGAGTAAAACCACCACACAACTGGACCCTAACATATAACATAAATAATGCTCAAGTCAAAGTGATTAAAATTGTGTCTTTCATGTCTATTTTTGATTTAAAGGCAATTTCAAAGGTCATTGAGTAAGTGCAATAACAATTGACACTTGTTCTGCAGTAACATCATATAATTTAGGGTGTTCAGGTTTACAATACCATCTTTCTGTATCTGAGAATATCCTCCTCATTTGAGGCATGGGAGAGTTCAAGTTATGTTTATAAGACCTTTTTTCATTTTTTTCTTGTTTCTAGGACAGAAATGTTTCAAAATTCTTATGTGAATTTTTGTATATATGTGTTTGTGGATGTTATATCTTTATTATTGCAGGACTAGAGAATTTGATCTTGACTTAATTCATGAAATGATTGTTTACACATCCATTTTAAAATCTTGCCAAGGATATGCTGAGTCTCAAGAGACATTACAGAGTAGGTTAATCTAAGTCAGTACACTGAAGCAACTGTCTCCCACAGGGACAACTGTCTCTGGGTGCAACCTGCAAAACAGCTTGCACTTTTTCTTGGATGGAATAGAAAAGAAGAAATAACTCTTCAATCGTCTTCTACTCTTTCTGCACAGCTATGTGAAAATCATGTGACTTATTATGTTATTATATTCTCTGTATGTGCTGGATCTGTAAAACCACCACACTGTATTAGAGAAACCATGCAAACATCATGAAGGAATCCTGCGTTTGTGCTAGTGAAGAAAAAAGTGAGTATAAAAAGGTGAACAAATAACACACATAGAAAAAGAAAAAAGTATTCTTTCTGGTCCAATAATGAGATTTTATTTTATTTTTTCTGTAGTATAGGTTAGAATATTTTTAAATATTCTAAATATTAATAAATAAAATTAAATATAAATTATTATAAATTAACTATAAATTAATATTATTAATTATTATATTATTATAATGTTATATTATTATCATATAATTAATCGTTATTATAAATTAATATTAATTATAATTATTATTATTATATTATATTATATTATTATAATATAAATTAATTATAGAACTTAATATAAATATTAAGTGTATTTTAAAATACACTTGCCGAGGCCATCGGCTCCGGGGCAGACGCGTTCTGCAGCGGAGCAGCGGGGGATCGGGACAGGCAGGGCTTTTTTTCCGACATCGAGGCCGCTCGAGGGAGCCGCCAGGACCCGGCAGCCCCCGCAAGGGAGGCTGACGAGGCATAGGCGGAGCCAGCAGCGCCCCCTCCCCGGCCGTTCAAAAGCAGCCCCTAGGGAGCGCGAGCGACCAGGAGCGGGGTGAACAGGGCGGGCAAACAGGGCGCGGCGCGTCAGAAGGGCGGGGCGCAGCAGTTTGCGCAGGCAGGGCGAGCAGGGAGGGTGGAGAGGGCAGAGTTTCCCCCCCCGCCCATAAGAACAACATCTTTAACGGCTGTCGACCGCTAGCTAGGCTGCGATGTTCTTCACCAGGCAGAGCACTCTCTCTAGAAAGTCTGTGGCCACCCAGACTGACCGCCTGCTCAACAATGCAGCAGTTCAGGTCTCTGGGTGCAGGGAGTGTCTGAGCCTGTTGCTGCCATCTGAGGGAGGCAGAGGCACCGTGTGCGTGAGGTGCGAACAGGTGGATGACCTGGTCCGCCTGGTGGCAGAACTCAAAGAGGAGGTGGAGAGGTTGAGGGCTATCAGGGAGTGTGAGCAGGAGATAGACTGGTGAAGTGACTCCCTGCAGGGCCTGAAGGAGAGGTACCGGGGTGAGACACCCCTAATGGGGATGGACCCCCTGCCCTGTCGCTGTCGGGTAGAGGGAGGCGACCTAGGAGTTGAGGAGGAATGGAGACAGGTCCCTGCTCGACCTTTCAGGCAACACCCCCCCCTACCGGCCCCACCTTCCCAGGTGCCCTTACGTAACAGATTTGAGGCCCTGGGGCTTGAGAGACCGGTGGGTGAGGATGAGGTAGAAAGTCTACCCAGGAGGATGCCTAGTGCGAGGAAGCCGACTCCACGCCTCAAGACTGCCTCCACCAAGAAAGACAGAAGGGTGATCGTAGTAGGCGACTCCCTTCTCAGGGGAACAGAGGGCCCTATTTGTCGACCTGACCCTACCCGTAGGGAAGTCTGCTGACTCCCTGGGGCCAGGGTCAGGGATGTTGCCAGGAAGCTTCCCAACCTGGTTCGCCCCTCTGACTACTACCCTCTTTTGATAGTCCAGGCTGGCAGTGATGATATTGATGAGAGAAGCCTGAGGGCTATCAAACGGGACTTTAGGGGACTGGGACGGTTAGTGGATGGAGTGGATGGAGTACAGGTGGTGTTTTCATCTATCCCTGCAGTGGCAGGGAGGGGTACCGAGAGGATACAGAAAGCCCACCTGATTAACACATGGCTCAGAGGCTGGTGCCAACACAGAAATTTGGGTTTTTTTGACCATGGGGCTCTTTACTCGGCACCCGGCCTGGTGACTGCAGACGGGTCCCTATCTCTAAGGGGAAAACAGATCCTAGCCCAGGAGCTAGCAGGGCTCGTTGAGAGGGCTTTAAACTAGGAAAGAAGGGGGATGGGGCTGAAATTAGGCTTGTTGGAGCTGTGCCAGGGGGAACAATGGCAAAGCTGGGGAAGAAGGCAATGGCCCAACTGAAGTGCATCTACACTAATGCACGCAGCATGGGTAACAAACAAGAGGAGCTGGAAGCCATTGTGCAGGGGGAAGGCTATGACTTGGTTGCCATCACGGAAACATGGTGGGACCACTGTCATGACTGGAGTGCTGCAATGTCTGGTTATAGGCTCTTCAGAAGGGACAGACAGCACAGAAGGGGTGGTGGTGTGGCTCTCTATATTAGAGAGTGTTTAGATGTTGAGGAACTTGAGGCTGGGAATGATAAGGTTGAGTCCCTATGGGGTAGGATCAGAGGGAAGACCAACAAGGCAAGCATCCTGGTGGGGGTCTGTTATAGACCACCGAACCAGGATGAAGAGACTGATGAGGAGTTCTACAGGCAGCTGGCAGAAGCTGCAAAATCGTCAGCGCTTGTTCTGGTGGGGGACTTCAACTTCCCAGACATATCCTGGAAGCACAACACAGCCCAGAGAAAGCAGTCTAGGAGGTTTCTGGAGAGCGTGGAAGATAGCTTCCTGACGCAGCTGGTTAGAGAGCCTACCAGGGGAGGTGCCCTGCTAGACCTTCTGTTCACAAACAGTGACGGACTGGTGGGAGATGTGGTGGTCGAGAGCTGTCTTGGGCAGAGTGACCACGAAATGGTTCAGTTCTCTATTCTTGGTGAAGTCAGGAAGGGGACCGGTAAAACCGCTGTCCTGGACTTCCGGAGGGCTGACTTCGAGCTGTTCAGGACACTGGTTGGCAGAGTCCCTTGGGAGGAGGTTCTGAAGGGCAAAGGAGTCCAGGAAGGCTGGGCACTCCTCAAGAAGGAAATCTTAATGGCTCAGGAACAGTCTGTCCCCACGTGCCCAAAGACGAGCAGACGCGGAACTAGACCGGCCTGGCTGAGCAAAGAGTTGTGGCTCAAGCTTAGGAGAAAAAGGAGGGTTTATAATCTTTGGAAAAGAGGGCGGGCTACTCAAGAGGACTATAAGGATGTTGCGAGGCTGTGCAGGGACAAAATTAGAAAGGCCAAAGCTCACCTGGAGCTCAATCTGGCTACTGCCGTTAAAGATAACAAAAAACGTTTTTACAAATACATCAACACAAAAAGGAGGACTAAGGAGAATCTCCATCCTTTACTGGATGCGGGGGAAAACTTAGTTACAAAAGATGAGGAAAAGGCTGAGGTGCTCAATGCTTTCTTTGCCTCAGTCTTTAGCGGCAGGACCGGTTGTTCTCTGGATACCTGGTACCCTGAGCTGGTGGAAGGGGATGGGGAGCAGGATGTGGCCCTCGCTATCCATGAGGAAATGGTTGGCGACCTGCTACAACACTTGGATGTATGCAAGTCGATGGGGCCAGATGGGATCCACCCGAGGGTACTGAGCGAACTGGCGGAGGAGCTGGCCAAGCCGCTTTCCATCATTTATCAGCAGTCCTGGCTATCAGGGGAGGTCCCAGTCGACTGGCGGCTAGCAAATGTGACGCCCATCTACAAGAAGGGTCGGAGGGTAGACCCGGGGAACTATAGGCCTGTTAGTTTGACGTCAGTGCCAGGGAAGCTCATGGAGCAGATTATCTTGAGTGTCATCACGCGGCACTTGCAGGGCAACCAGGCGATCAGGCCCAGTCAGCATGGGTTTATGAAAGGTAGGTCCTGCTTGACGAACCTGATCTCCTTCCATGACCAAGTGATGCGCTTGGTGGATGGGGGGAAGGCTGTGGATGTGGTCTACCTTGACTTCAGTAAGGCTTTTGACACCGTTTCCCACAACATTCTCCTCAAGAAACTGGCTGCTCGTGGCTTGGACTGGCGTACGCTTTGTTGGGTTAAAAACTGGCTGGGTAGCTGGGCCCAGAGAGTTGTGGTGAATGGAGCCAAATCCAGTTGGAGGCTGGTTACTAGTGGAGTCCCCTAGGGCTCAGTGCTGGGGCCGGTCCTCTTTAATATCTTTATCGATGACCTGGATGAGGGGATCGAGTGCACCCTCAGTAAGTTTGCAGACGACACCAAGTTAGGTGCGTGTGTCGATCTGCTCGAGGGAAGGAAGGCTCTGCAGGAGGATCTGGATAGGCTGGACTGATGGGCTGAGGTCAACTGCATGAAGTTCAACAAGGCCAAGTGCCGGGTCCTGCATCTGGGGCGTAACAACCCCAAGCAGCGCTACAGGCTGGGAGATGAGTGGTTGGAAAGCTGCCTGCCTGAGAAGGACCTGGGAATACTGGTTGATAGGCAGCTGAATATGAGCCAGCAGTGTGCTCAGGTGGCCAAGAAGGCCAACAGCATCCTGGCTTGTATAAGAAGCAGTGTGGCCAGCAGGTCTAGGGAGGTGATTGTCCCCCTGTACTCGGCTCTGGTGAGGCCGCACCTCGAGTACTGTGTTCAGTTTTGGGCCCCTCACTACAAGAAGGACATCGAGGCCCTGGAGAGAGTCCAGAGAAGGGCTACGAAGCTGGTGAGGGGTCTGGAGAACAAGTCTTACGAGGAGCGGCTGAGGGAGCTGGGGTTGTATAGCCTGGAGAAGAGGAGGCTTAGGGGAGACCTCATCGCTCTCTATAGGTACCTTAAAGGAGGCTGTAGAGAGGTGGGGTTGGTCTATTCTCCCGTGTGCCTGGTGACAGGATGAGGGGGAATGGGCGAAAGTTGCACCAGGGGAGGTTTAGGTTGGATGTTAGGAAGAACTTCTTTACTGAAAGGGTTGTTAGGCATTGGAATGGACTGCCCAGGGAGGTGGTTGAGTCACCATCCCTGGATGTCTTTAAAAGACATTTAGATGTAGCCCTTAGTGATATGGTTTAGTGTAGGACTTGTTAGTGTTAGGACAGAGGTTGGACTAGATGATCTTGGAGGTCTCTTCCAACCTAGACAATTCTGTGATTCTGTGAAATAAATATTCCTGTGTATTTTCAAATGGCAAGGTGAATAATGGGGTCTTTCAAGAAGGTAATCTCAGTCAGATTTTTCCTTATTTGAGGCATTGGTTGCCTTAGAGTAAAAATTTTATTTTATAAGAAATAGAAGTAAAACTTCAACCATATAAAATGGAGGACTTTGGGAGATAGAAGGGAGATTTGGGTACGACAAACTCAGAGCCTCCCTTCTCCTCTGTCCCAGTGCAGCTGTAACAGATGACCCACCAAAGATTTCTTAACAAATTGACCAATAAGGGGGGCTGTAACAAATATAAACATTACACCCTCTTTCAAATAAGAAAATATGGTGAGGGATAGGTTACATGACTTCAAGATAGAACTTCTCACCTGGCTCACAGGAATTTAGAAACTTAATTATTGTACTCTTCCTAAAAAGTACTACCAATCAGCCAACCTAATGCAAAACAGCCAGTTTGAGACAGTAGGATTTAGATGCATAGTTAAAAGTAGAGCAAAATCTTTGAAAATATCCATCATGGAAAATTCAGTTTTTGAACAAGACCATTTTTCATATCCATTAAATAATAAATCCTTCTTCATATTACAAAATGTATGGATCTTTTTCTTTTCTTAATCCAAATCCAGATTGGGTTTTGCAGATCATATTCAATTTTCTCTAAAAACAGATTAAATAGTTCTGTATTACCTGTAGAGTTTTTGTTCTTTTGCCTAGTTGCACCTGAAACTCAGGCTAGATGTAAATACCTGCACAAAGTGTATTTCAGCTTTTCCTGTGATACATCCCGATTATGCCAATCAGATTATTCAGAGATCCGTTACAGTTTAGGAACTCAGAATTAACTACTCAGAATTAACTCATCCATTACTGCACATTTTTGTTGGCAGTGAGGTTGACAGATGCCTCTGAAATTACTACCCATATAAATATCAGAAACTTTGTAATTATATAAAGTCAGACAAGTATTCCTCCTCCAGATCTACCCATGTTATGATAAAAGGTCCCATTTTCCACCAAGCATAATTAGTTCCTCAAGAATTAGTCCATTCAGAAGTTTAGTCCATTCAGTGTATTTTTTTGTCACATAGTAGAGATATCACAGGGTGATGTAATCAATCCAACCTTCCTAGGTAGAAATTACATCAGTCCCTTAACTGTCTTTATCCTTGTCAATACGTTTTAAAACTCAGACCCTTTTCTTGTCTCCAGATGATTCATCAAAGACCGTACACAAACAGTGAGGATAACTTCATGCCTTAGCTACGAAGGAGTACTCTTGGCTGTATAGCCTTGACGGCCTATCAAGCTTTTATGGCATGGCAACAGTGGACATTATTTTCTGCTAGATTAAGCTATTTTCTCCAGTATATGTCTTCAGTGTTCTATACTATGTTTAAACATCTAAGCAAATCAAGAATTTTACTGATTTTCCCTGAGCTGTTACTAAATTTATAACATCCACATACTGCAGTTGATCATTTTCCTGCTCAGTTAGATTCTTGAAAAAAAGCAAGATTTTTTAGGTCCACATACTCAGGAGATGTCAGGAAGATGAGAGCTGTAAGACATTCTATTTTCTTGATTTATAATTGTCCTATTTTTTCGGTCTTTCATTCTGGTAATTAAAGCAAAGACAACCATCTGCAGAGGTAACAGTTGGAAAAGTTTTGTTCTTCACCTAGATTTACTGCCACCACTCATTTGTATATTTTGCAAGTCATACTTTTGTCTGAAAGTGCTTTTGACAGACAAAAATGTACTTTTGTCTGTCATACTTTTTTCTCTGCTTTCCTATGTATGAAATAAGACAGTCATTTCTTGTTCATTGGAAAGAGAAAGGACGGAAGCAATAAAATTCCACCAACTTGAGTTGGTAAGAAGATAATCATTTAGCATGTGAAATATATCACTTTGATCATCCACCAGGACTCTGAGTTTCTTTTCCAGCCTCAGGATCAGTCACAGGAAAAAAATAAAAATAAAAATAAATAAATAAATAAATAAATATATATATGTTCATACCTAAGCATAAAACCAGTATGAATGTTCTAGAGCTCTGAGTCATGCAATTTCCCATTATGTCATGGGTCTACATCTTGCAAGGGTACCATCTCCCCTTCTGCAGGGAAAGCTGCTAACAGCCACATAAAGATGTTTGAAGAGAAGAGGCAAGAAATCCCAGTAGAAACAGAATTAAAAAGGTCCCTCTGAACTGCATACTACAAAGTTTGGCAGACTGCAAAACCTTTAGGTGTCAAAATTAGAAATCTTTTGTATTAATATTCATAGCAATACATTTTTTTAAATAATGTTAACATTTACAGTGTAAAATGCACTGTCTTTTTGAATTTTGTTTATCTGGGCCAAAAAAATTTCAGTTTATATTAAATTTCCAAGAAGGCCAACAGCATCCTGGCTTGTGTCAGGAATAGTGTAGCCAGCAGGACCAGGGAGGTGATTGTCCCCTTGTACTCAGCTCTGGTGAAGCCACACCTCGAGTACTGTTTTGGGCCCCTCACTACAAGAAGGACATCAAGGCCCTGGAGAGTGTCCAGAGAAGGGCTACGAAGCTGGTGAAGGATCTGGAACACAAGTCCTATCGGCTGAGGGAACTGGGGTTGTTTAGTCTGGAGAAAAGGAGACTCAGGGGGAGACCTTATTGCTCTCTACAACTACCTGAAAGGAAGTTGTGGGGATCTGGGGATCAGCCTCTTCTTGCAGATACCTAGTGACAGGACTAGAGGGAATGGCCTCAAGTTGCACTAGGGAAGGTTTTGGTTGGAAATTAGGGGACACTTCTTCTCAGAAAGAGCAGTCAGGCATTGGAACGGGTTGCCCAGGGAAGTGGTGGAGTCACCATCCCTGGGGATGTTCAAAGGAAGGGTTGGACATGGTGCTTAGGGACATGGGTGGTATTGGTAGTAGGGTGATGGTTGGACCAGATGATCTTGAAGGTCTTTTCCAACCTTAATGATTCTATGATTTTATGATTTTATGTCTAGTTGCTGCATAATTCCACGCTGACTTTGTGTTTGAATTGTTTCCAAAACAGCAAGCAAAAATGCATTACTGCAGAAGTTAAGAACAAAGTATCTATGTTATTTTCATAAAAATTGGAGTTCAGCTCCATGGTGTTTTAAGGGTTTTGAAAGTTACCTCAACCCTCACCACCACTACGGCCCCATTAAAAAAAAAAAAAAAAAAAAAAAAAAAAGGCAACAAAATGATACATATAAGTTTTAAAACTACTTGTTTATAAATTTAATCTAATATTCTAAAATCATGTGCTAGTTTCATATGAGCTTTCTTTTTCTTAACTAGACGATGTTGTACATTTCTTTTATATGGGAAACTCTGCACAATACCTTATTTTCTGTCTGAATTTTACTGGATTCAGTAGAATTACTCAAGAAAACATCATCACTTATCTATTATTTTTTTTTTTATGTTCTGTCAAACCAGAAAATTCTATCTCCACTATGTAACTGGGAATAATATGTCACAAACCCTCTCATGTTCTGTTAACTACCACACTGTGGGTTTACAAGGAAGACATAGGTCAAATACCTAGCAATATCTGTAACTGTGTTGCTTGCAGAAACTTATATATCTTTGCAATTTATATGACCTACTGTTTATACAATACAGTAGCTTTACATGAAGTTTAAAGGAAATAATTGCTTTGGGGAGTTTCTTCAAAAGATTAAGAAAATGATAGTTTAAGATTGATTGCAAAGTTAGACAATATAAATGAATATTCTGTATTTAAATCCAGGAATGGTTCTAGCATGATTATTTCACTTGCTACTTTATCTTAATGAAATATCTGTATTTATACAAAAGAGTATTAGTTAAGATTAAAATAATGATTCGTTTTCTCTGACCACTTTGTCTTCGAGAAATTATAACATTAGCTCAAGAGTAATTTTTATCCTCTTTAGAAATAGATTAAACTATTTTAAACTAATATTTCAACACACAGATAAAGACAGACTCGTAAATTAGCCACTTCTTGGCTACTTTACAACAAAACAGCTGCAACACAAATCTTTATCTCTGAGGGAGTCTGTCTTTTTTAATGAATATTTATTAAAAGTATCATCAGTTTGATTTCATAGAACACTAAGCAGTAGTTTAGTTATTAAAAGGAATTTTTAAATGATATTTAACTGAACATTTAAAGATTGAGATACATGATTAAGTTAACAATTCCTGTCTTACATTTATGTATCAGAAGCTGGATTTTATCCTTTCACAATCTCTCCATAAAACAACATTCTCTGAAACGAAGGTTAAAGAAAGAAATGCTGGCAGGTCTTGTGCACATTTGTAAGACTCAACGACTCAACCAAACTCAACCACTTTATTTTCCAAGTGATGATTAGTCCAGTCAAACAAATATTTTTCCTGATGGAATTGAATCCTGTCATCTATATTTGAGAGAAAAAAAAATCATTTATGAGGAAAAATATTTTTCTAAAGCATCATCAGGGTGGTTATTATGAAAGGTGATTCATGAACTGCAATTATTTTGACATGAGGGAACTAAAGCTGGTAGGTGTGAGATACTACTGTGTGGAGATGTTGATCTAAAATCAAGGCTGGTTATAGCTAGTGGAATCTGCTTTTAACCCAGGTGATATGTCCAGAATTACACTCCAAATCAACCTTTCCTGTTCAAGCAAGCAGCAGCAAAACAAGTACACTTATACTCAGGAACACTATCTCTGACTCACAAATACCAGAATGGATTCAAAACTCCAGAGTTTTGGCCGGGGGAGGCAGAGTAGAGGGCTGGGATTTACTTTGTCCTCAAAATATTGTGTGAAATATCGAGATAGGTGAGAACTGCCACATTTATTTTAAAAAGAACAGAGGATATGCGAAATGACATTCTGCATTCAAGTCCTTATTCGTAGTAGATTATGTTAATCTGAAGTTTTGTGTTGTCCAAATGTTTGTCACCTTACCCATAGGTAGATATACATTCAATATGCATTCATTCTGGACTGAACTTTTCCATTTATCCAACTGATTGATTGAGGCTCCACTGGAAAGGGAGGTTTGGGAGTCTTTCTATAAAAATATAACCCAAACTAAAAAATAAAAAAATAAAAAAAAATAAAAAAATAAAAAAATAAATTGAAAGCCTGTGGGGGAGGGAAAAAAAAAAACTAGCTAAAATGTTGACTGGTAGAAATGTCTCTCTTTGAAAGCTCTTTAAAAGTTGAAAAGGGGGATCCTTAATGGTCTGGATCTATCTCTGTATATATATATTGTTGTAGCTGTTGTGTATGTTTATTGTAAAATCTCAATTTTTAGTTCAAGTTCCCAGACTAAAACTAATTTTAATTATCCACACAGCTTTCAGAGGAAGAAGGAGAAATTTAGAAAGAAACAGGTACTTTCTTTTTCACATTATTGGCAACTGAAACATTTTTTTGAAAATATTTATTGATACTAATTGATATGATATATTATTCACAGATTCACAGATTCACAGATTTCTCTAGGTTGGAAGAGACCTCAAGATCATCGAGTCCAACCTCCGACCTAACACTAAGTACTCCACTAAACCATATCCCTAAGCTCTACATCTAAACGTCTTTTAAAGACCTCCAGGGATGGTGACTCCACCACCTCCCTGGGCAGCCCGTTCCAATGCTTAATAACCCTTTCGGTAAAGAAGTACTTCCTAACATCCAACCTAAAACTCCCCTGTCGCAACTTTAGCCCATTCCCCCTCGTCCTGTCACTAGGCACGTGGGAGAATAGACCAACCCCCACCTCTCTACAGCCTCCTTTCAGGTAACTGTAGAGAGCGATGAGGTCGCCCCTGAGCCTCCTCTTCTCCAGGCTGAACAAGCCCAGCTCCCTCAGCCGCTCCTCGTAAGACTTGTTCTCCAGACCCCTCACCAGCTTGGTCGCCCTTCTCTGGACTCGCTCGAGCACGTCCATGTCCTTTCTGTAGCGAGGGGCCCAAAACTGAACACAGTACTCGAGGTGCGGCCTCACCAGAGCCGAGTACAGGGGCACAATCACTTCCCTCGACCTGCTGGCCACACTGCTTCTTATACAGGCCAGGATGCCGTTGGCCTTCTTGGCCACCTGAGCACACTGCTGGCTCATATTCAGCCGACTATCCACCAATACTCCCAGGTCCTTCTCGGCCAGGCAGCTTTCCAGCCACTCATCTCCCAGCCTGTAGCTCTGCTTGGGGTTGTTGCAGCCCAGGTGCAGGACCCGGCACTTGGCCTTGTTGAACTTCATGCAGTTGACCTCAGCCCATCGCTCCAGCCTATCCAGATCCTCCTGCAGAGCCTTCCTGCCCTCGAGCAGATCGACACACGCACTTAGCTTGGTGTCATCTGCAAACTTACTGAGGGTGCACTGGACGCCCTCATCCAGATCATCGATAAAGATATTAAAGAGGACCGGCCCCAGTACCGAGCCCTGGGGGACTCCACTAGTGACCGGCCTCCAACCAGATTTGACTCCATTCACCACAACTCTCTGGGCCCGGCCATCCAGCCAGTTTCTAACCCAGCGAAGCGTACGCCAGTCCAAGCCACGAGCAGCCAGTTTCTTGAGGAGAATGTTGTGGGGAACGGTGTCAAAAGCCTTACTGAGGTCAAGGTAGACCACGTCCACAGCCTTTCCCTCATCCACCAAGCGCGTCACTTGGTCATAGAAGGAGATCAGGTTCGTCAAGCAGGACCTGCCTTTCATAAACCCATGCTGACTGGGCCTGATCGCCTGCTTGCCCTGCAAGTGCCGCGTGATGACCCTCAAGATAATCTGCTCCATGAGCTTCCCCGGCACTGAGGTCAAACTGACAGGCCTATAGTTCCCCGGGTCTGCCCTCCGGCCCTTCTTATAGATGGGCGTCACATTGGCTAGCCGCCAGTCAACCGGGACCTCCCCCGATAGCCAGGACTGCCGATAAATGATGGAAAGCGGCTCGGCCAGCTCCTCCGCCAGTTCTCGCAGTACCCTCGGGTGGATCCCATCAGGCCCCATCGACTTGCGCACATCCAAGCTCCGTAGCAGGTCGCCAACCATTTCCTCATGGATAGCGAAGGCCACATCCTGCTCCCCATCCCCTTCCACCAGCTCAGGGCACTGGGTGTCCGGAGAACAACCGGTATTGCCGCTAAAGACTGAGGCAAAGGCGGCATTAAGCACCTCAGCCTTTTCCTCATCCTTAGTAACTAGGTTTCCCCTCGCATCCAGTAAAGGATGGAGATTCTCCCTAGTCCTCCGTTTCGCGTTGATGTATTTGTAAAAGGATTTTTTGTTGTCTTTAACGGCAGTAGCCAGATTGAGCTCCAGATGAGCTTTGGCCTTTCTAATTTTCTCCCTGCACAGCCTCGCTACATCCTTGTAGTCCTCCTCAGTGGCCCGCCCTTTTTTCCAAAGATTATAAACCCTCTTTTTTCTGCTAAGCTCCAGCCGCAACTCTCTGTTGAGCCAGGCCGGTCTTCTTCCACGCCGGCTCATCTTTGGGCACGTGGGGACGGACCGCTCCTGTGCCATCACGATTTCCTTCTTGAGGAGCGCCCAGCCTTCCTGGACTCCTCTGCCCTTCAGAACCGCCTCCCAAGGGACTCGGCCAACCAGCGTCCTGAGCAGCTCAAAGTCAGCCCTCCGGAAGTCCAAGACAGCAGTTTTACTGGTCCCCTTCCTGGCCTCGCCAAGAATAGAGAACTCTACCATTTCGTGGTCACTCTGCCCCAGACAGCTTCCGACCACCACATCTCCCACCAGTCCTTCTCTGTTTGTGAAGAGAAGGTCTAGCGGGGCACCACCCCTGGTAGGTTCACTGACCAGCTGCGTCAGGAAGCTATCTCCCACGCTCTCCAGAAACCTCCTAGACTGCTTTCTCTGTGCCGTGTTGTGTTTCCAGGATATGTCCGGGAAGTTGAAGTCCCCCACGAGGACAAGCGCCGACGATTTTGCAACTTCTGTCAGTTGCCTATAAAACTCCTCATCCGTCTCCGCATCCTGGTTCGGCGGTCTATAGCAGACCCCCACCAGGATGCTAGCCTTGCCGGCCTTCCCACGGATCCTAACCCACAGGGATTCAACCTTATCATTCCCAGCCTGGAGTTCCACAACATCAAAAGATTCTCTAATGTAGAGAGCCACGCCACCACCTCTTTTGTGCTGCCTGTCCCTCCTGAAGAGCCGATAGCCAGGCATTGCAGCACTCCAGTCGTGGGAGCGGTCCCACCACGTCTCCGTGATGGCAACCAAGTCGTAGCCTGCCTGCTGCACGATGGCTTCCAGCTCCTCCTGTTTGTTACCCATGCTGCGTGCATTAGTGTAGATGCACTTCAGCTGGGCCATCGCCTTCTTCCCCGGCCTAGCCATTGTTTCCCCCGGCACAGCTCCAACAGGCCTTGTTTGAGCCCCGTCCCCCTTCTTACCTAGTTTAAAGCTCTCTCTATGAGCCCCGCCAGCTCCTGGCCTAGGATCCGTTTTCCCCTTGGAGATAGAGACCCGTCTGGGGCCATCAGGCCGGGTGCCGAGTAAAGCTCCCCATGGTGAAAAAACCCAAAATTTCTATGCTGGCACCAGCCTCTGAGCCACCTATTAACCACATGAGCTTTCCGCGTCCTCTCCGTGCCTCTCCCTTCCCCCGTAGGGATAGACGAAAACACCACCTGCACTCCCGCTCCCTCCACCAATCGTCCCAGCCCCCTATAGTCCTGTTTGATGGCCCTGAGGCTTCTCTTTTCAACATCATCGCTGCCAGCCTGGACTATCAAAAGCGGGTAATAGTCAGAGGGGCGAACCAGGTTTGGAAGCTTCCTGGTAACGTCTCTGACCCTGGCCCCAGGGAGGCAGCAGACTTCCCTATGTGTGGGGTCAGGCCGACAAATAGGGCCCTCCGTTCCCCTGAGGAGGGAGCCGCCCACAACAATCACCCTTCTTTCTTTCTTGGTGGAGGCAGTCCTGAGGCGTGGAGTCAACTTCCTCACCTCAGGCATCCTCCCGGGTAGGCTTCCTACCTCATCCTCACCCACGGGTCTCTCGAGCCCCAGGGCCTCAAACCTATTGTTCAAGGGCACCTGGGAAGGCGGTGCCGGCAGGGGAGGGCATCTCCTGCGAGGTCGAGCAGGGACCTGTCTCCATTCCTCCTCAACTCGCAGGTCCCCTCCCTCTGCCCGATGGCAACAGGGCAGGGGGTCCACCCCCCTTTGGGGCGTCTCACCCTGGTCCCTCTCCCTCCGCTCCTGCAGGGAGTTGCTCCACCAGTCTATCTCCCGCTCGCACTCCCTGATATCCCTCAGTCTCTGCACCTCTTCCTTGAGTTCCGCCACCATGCGGACCAGGTCGTCCACCTGCTCGCACCTCACGCAAGCAGTCTCCCTGCCTCCCGCCGATGGCAGCAAAAGGCTCAGGCACTCCCCGCATCCTGAGACCTGAACTGCCGCATGTTTGGACGGGCAGTCGGTCTGGGTGTGCACTGACTTCCTAGAGAAGGCACCGTGCCTGGTGGAGACCATTGTAGCCCAGCTGACAGGAGAGTGCCGTTAGAGGAATTGTCCCTAAGGGCGGGTGTGAGCGCTCCGCCCTGCCTGCGCCAACTGCCTCGCTAACTGCCGCGTCACTCCCACCGCGTCACTCCCTGTTTGCCGGCCCTGTTCGCCGCGCTCCTGGTCGCTCGCGCTCCCTAAGGACTGCCTTTGAACGGCCGGGGGGAGGAGCTGACGCTGTCGCTGCTGGCCCCGCCTACGCTTCGGCAGCCTCCCTCACGAGGGCTGCCGGTGCCTGGCGGCTCCCTCACGTAGGCTCGATGCCCGAAAAATAGCCCTGCCTGTCCCGATCCCGCGCTCCGCTGCAGCACGCGTCTGCCCCGGAGCCGGTCGCCTCGGCAAGTGGCTCTGAAAAGGCGGTGGTGCCCGATTTAAAAGGCCCGCCGCTGACGCTGTCGCTGACGCTGTCGCTGACGCTGTCGCTGCTGGCCCCGCCTACGCCTCGGCAGCCTCCCTCACGAGGGCTGCCGGTGCCTGGCGGCTCCCTCACGTAGGCTCGATGCCCGAAAAATAGCCCTGCCTGTCCCGATCCCGCGCTCCGCTGCAGCACGCGTCTGCCCCGGAGCCGGTCGCCTCGGCAAGGCGATGTGTGATTATGATGTGGAGAACAGTAGGCTTACCTTTTATGGACCTTGAATGTCCAGTGATCTCCACATTTCTCTCCAGGTTGTTCTCCAGCAATGAAATAACACAATACCATATCACAAAGACCATTCCAAGAGTTCATGAAATATATTTTTTTTCAGGAAGTACCCGTACTTCAAAGGTAGACATGCTTCTTGGAAATGAATATGATTGAGAGGGAATAAAAGATATGTTGATAAGTATTTATGCCACTACCTTATAGCTCAAGAACTTGGCAAAATGAATATGCTTGTTTATTACTTGCACAATATAAGAATAAGGATGCATTTAGTTATTAATTGCCTCCTTTTCAAGTGACTGGATTAATGGGTGTTTCTGTTAATTGCCATGCCAACATTTAGTGACCATGATTAACTTTCTGGGAAAACTCTAAAAGTTTGTGTAATTGTTTTGGTTTTGTCATCAAAGGCCTCATTTTTTCTCAATTAATCATCATTTGAATTTCTAAAGAAGCAGCAACAAATGCTTAATGATACCACTGCACAATATTTAGCAAACTGCAGCTCAATTTAGGCCAGGCCTTGTCTGGCAAAAGTATGGGGACTGGGAGTTCCTAATGCAAACAGCAGGATTAACATGACAGTCAGTGATATATTTTAACTGCAGCTCTAGATATAAACAGAGAAGATACAGATTTATCTTTAAATATTAACATGAATAAAAGAAGTTATAAATATTAGAGGCAGTGAATAGATAATGAAGATTTTTTTCTTTAAGACTTATACGATCACAAAAGCATGTTCTCAATGCATGGAGAGATTTGGTTCAGGGTCTTCCATTCTAAAAAATTGTAACAACTGGGCAAGCAAAGCCTCATTGAGCATCAAATTGCTGTTGTGACTGGCAAAATGTGGTGAAAAGAAACAGCATTTTAAAATAAAGCACTATAATTTCATAAGAGATGAAGACAGCTTGTGGTAAAGGGGTGTCCTTTTTACACCTACCTAGGTGACTTACCAGACATTAGCACTTTGGTGCAAAAGGTGTGGGCAGACCTGAAGTGATTATGATTGTGCCAGTCTCAAAACCAGCCACAGAGTACACCATCGGGTAATAAAAATGCACCTTAGGTAATAAATTATAGTAAATTTATAAGAGTTTTATACATTCCCTGTGAATTCTGTGATTTCTGAGCAAAATGATCCATCCTGTTACATTCTGGGTAGTCAAAGACTATGCCAGAAAGGGTGGACAATATTTTAAGACTATCCCACTTCTTTCAGTTGTGGGTAAGGAAGACCTTGCAGTTATAATCTGTACCTAATTTGTGTCAAGTGACATGTAAAATTCAGATGAACACTTTATTTATAATGTGCAAAACAATCAACAATGTTAACAAATTTTATGAAAGAGAAGGAACAGAGGGACATGCAAACTATAGCTGATCTAATCATGCCTAGATAGCACCAGAAAAAAATTCTGTTTTCACCAGGTATATGATTTTTCCCTCTTCTTTTTCATTTGCATTCACCCAATGATTAAACACGAAGTTTTAATAACAAAACCCCATTTTGTTATATCTCTAACATGCATGCCATTGTCATGAAACTGAGAGATAAGATAACTTAATGAGAAGATCAGATGAGAAAAAAAATCAGAAAAAAAAATGTAATAATAATATTTCTCTTTGAATGTAGTATTTGTTATTATGACACCAATCAATAAAAACAGGTAGTTAGTGATCTGTGTGCTTTATACAAGCTCTAAAACAGTGGTTTTCCATCAAATCAAATGTTGACACATTACAGGTGAAACCAATTTTGTAGACTGAAATTTGGCAGCTGAGAGCAAAGGTTAGTACAGTGTAAACAATTAGGTATTCAGTTATCCAGAGCATACTTGACAGATTAGCTCAGTTTCAAAGCTAGCAATAGGTATGGAAATGCAGAGAAGTTACAGAACTTCTTGGGAGGATACAAGGGAGGATACTGCCTCAAGGAGTGTGGGCTGAAAGGGCAGTGACCCAAGCCCCTTGTGAAGACTGAGCAATGACGACCTCTCTCAGAACTGACTACAGAAAAAAAGAAAAAAAAGTCTACTCTGCTAAAGTGTTTTAATTCCATCACTACTTTATTTTCTTATTTACTTTTAATTCATTTGGCTGAATAACTTCTGGAATTTTAATTTAACTCTTTTCAGAAGTTCTTATTGGATCTCCTGTGTGGTGTTTTTTGTTTGTTTGTTTTGTTTTGTTTGTTTGTTTCTGTTTTTCAAATAGCGCCCCTTTTGATAGTGTCTTTAAAATTCCTTTACTTATTTTTAACATCACTCTTGAGGAGTACAGGGGGTACTGTTTCTTATAATTTCTCTTTTCAGACAGCAAACTTCAGACCATTTTACTCCTTATTCCTGACAGGGTTTGCACTTTTGTTCTGGGGAAATTCCAACTGCTTTGTATATAGGCAAATATCTAAGTGCCTTGGTCCAGCTAATTTCATTACCATGTTACTGAAATTTATTCAAATTTGCATTTTTAAAATCTGAAGCTTAATTTTAGGCCTAGTTTTGCTTACACTTTTATTTAAACTCAACCTACTTGTGATCATATTTTTCAAAGATTATTTTCTACCACCAACCTTCTGTAATTTCTTCATTTCATTGCAAAGCTAGAGCACAAATACCACTATCTGCTCTGACTGACTTGGTGACTATTTGATAAAGCAAAGTGTTATCTAACACATCTGAGAATTACTGGGCCCTAGCACTGCTATCTGCGTTCGTTTATCAAGCTGGCTGGGGAGTGAATGTGTCACACAATAATTCAATCCCTAATGGTATAAATCTCTGTGATATCTCATAGTGGTAACTGTCCATTACACTCTATCTGTCTATAACAGACATGCAGAACTAAACTTAAACTTTTTTTTTTTCCTTTTTTTTTGGGGGGGTGGGGGGCTTTATCATCCTTTTCTAAAATGCTTTTGCTTCCAAGAGATCTTATTTGACCAATACTTTTTGTTTTTCCTTTCTCTGCCATCGTTTAGATCATTCATGTAAAATGGTACATCACTCCCTTGTTTTCACTTTCCAGCTAGCAATAGTATATAATTTCTAACACTTCCATTCCAGGGATGGTTGTTAATCATCTCAGCTCTAGAAAGTTCAGTGAGACAGAAGCACTGTATAGACCACATTAGACTTTTAGAGTCATATGACTGTCTAATTAGGCTTTTTCTAATGAATGAAAAACAAAAACAGCAACAACAAAAAGATTGAAGAGTCCATCTCTGCCATTATATGACTGTATCAGGTTTAGTCTAGATCAGAGAGGCAGGGGTGTGCATGGCATGCTTGTTTTTTTCCTCCAAATTGAAGACTATGTTGGTGAGGTGGTGAGGCACAGGAACAGGTTGCCCAGAGTGGTTGTGGATGCCCCATCCCTGGAAGTGTTCAAGACCAGGTTAGGTGAGGCCCTAAGCAACCTGATCTAGTGGGTGGCATCCCTGCCTATAGCAGGGGAGTTGGAATGAGATTATCTTTATGGTCGCTTCCAACCTGAGCCCTTCTATGATTCTATGACTAGAATCAAGAAATTATACCATGCTGTCTAGAAATTGAACATAATAAAATTATTTAATGAGACCATGTAAGCAACTTAAATAACAATAACAAAAAATATTTTATACAGTGTTATCTCTTCACTGCATAACTTGAGGAATCATTTATCTATTTGTGTTCATTACTTGATAAATATATATTAGTTTTAATATACCCATTTAAGGAAACTGTCAATTAGCAAGGCCATAGTAAGAACATTGCATACTTCAGTTCACTGAACAGAAATACAAAATAGGGGGAAGTGGGGTAAAATGAACAGAAAGCCTCTCTGCAGTTGACTTTTTCAAGCATTTTACTGGCTATTTCTGATGTAAACTTCCATTTATGTTCAGTTACATGAATGATGTTCTCATGGAAATATTTTGCACATTATATTCTATGATCACAAGGTTTCTAGCATCATCAGTGTGGCAGCCCTTAATCACACCAGTGTTCAACACTCCCTGTGTATTGTCCTTTCCATTTATTGCAAATGGGTGTTCAGTTTGCAGCTGAAACTCTTATTGGTATTTATGGATACCGCCCTGAATTTGTTTTATTATTACTTTTTTTTTAATTCGATTCTTACTCCTGTTACTCTTCAGAATGATTTACAATGTAGTACTTATATGGGAGAAAGGTTATGTGTTCTTTCTCATGGAAATACTGTGATTGATCATGCTACTCTTTCCCACTACTTGATAAAGCAAGTTTACAAGATATAGTGACATTGTCTTACTGGCTTTCAACTTAGCTGTGATATTCATAAAAGTGATTCATAAAATTCACAGTGAAACTCAAGGAAACTTACCATAACTTCCTTGATTATGGTTGGATATTATAAAAAGCACTGCATTTTTCTCAACCTCGTGAAAAATATAAGTTCGGGTTTGTGTAAATTTTATCTGCATAAATGTCCTAACTTTCAAAAGGGAAAAGGTCACTTAAAAAATTGCTCACATCTCTCAATTAATTTTTTATCAAACCTATGCTAAATTTCAATTTTACTCACATTTTTACCATTTTTTTGCTTGCTCCAGTAGTAAGTAACTGACTAAACTCTCAGCAGTGAATAAGTTTGTGAAACAGTTCTGGTGTATTTTTTACTTCAGCAATCCAACATTCTTCATTTGATTAATCATCTGTAGTTGCATACTAATTTTGAATTTTCTTAATATGAAAAAATATCTTCTTGTAATGTAAAGTAAAACATTTCCTTAGATGAAAGCATCTATGTAGACAAATTGTTCTTGTGAGAACAATTTGCAAATGATTTTCACATTGCAAAAAATTCCTTTCAATACAAATGTAAATTTTCACTGTTGAGTGGATAGAAATAATTTTTTTTTTTAAAAAAAAGGAAATGGATATTATAAATATGTACGTAGCTTTATACATAGTAATATTCCTCAGAATGCTTAAGTGCAGATCTCTTTTAACATGCAAGTAAAGCAATGCAAGCGTTGGAGGTGTTCTACCTGTCATTGTTAGAATAATTGCCTTCAATAAAGCAGGTAACTTGTTCCATTCACAAAGAAATACCTAATATACCTACTAATCAAATGTTTCTAATAAACAGTATGACTTGTTATTCCTAAAATAAGGTCCAGAAAAAAATAATAATAATAAATGTTCAAAAAGACAGTTGCTGGATTAAAATTTTCTTAATTTGTGCTCACTAATTTAGATTTTTATTAATATTTAAACTTTGGAAAATTCTATTTTTTTATTTGAAGGCAAACATTTTATTTTAAAAGATTCAAATCATTTCAAAGTATGTGAAACCAGAAGGAATTGATAAATTACTCTGTGTAATTGAAAATAGTGGACTACTGTGTTTAGATATAGTCATTAATATATTCATCTATTTCAGCTTTTTATTGTTTGTTTGTTAAGTCATGATGATAATTGATACATTAATAGAAAGTTGCAAGGTCAGAGAAAAGAGAACCTAGAACTGAGTTGCACCGTGCCAGGAACATGTACAATGAAGTCAGAAAAAATACACACCTCATATTTATTGTAATTCTTGTTTTATACTTGTGACCCCTTGTGACTTGTGACTTGTATACTTTAAATAGACAGTAGCTATGGTTTGAAGATGAATGCTGGTTGTGATATTTTATTAGTGCACTGGATTTCTGCTCTCTGACAAAATAAAAACAAATATAATGCAAATCCAAAGGCTACAATATTTCATGACTAATGAGCGAGCACACATCTCTGAGAAATAAATTAAAGAAACAAGAAAGGAGTTGGAGAGGAGGAAGATTTTTTACAGAAAAAAAAAAAAAGAACTGTTACAATAAGCTATTAAAGAAAAACTGCAGAAATCTGTCTAATCAGGTGAGTAGGATCAAGCCAAGACAAAGAGACATCTGCTTTTAACTGCCTTTAACTCAGAATTCTTCTGCTTTCTGGAAGAAAACTCTTTATTTTCACAGTGATATAACCCATGATAAATATTTTATTTTCTGTTTATTTTCTGTTTACGAAAATTCTGATACGACGTTCTGATACGACTAGCTGTCGTATCTATGGTATCCACAGCCTTACAATTTCATAAGAATTGTTTTGGAAAGGAATATTAGACAGAAGAAATAAATTCTTTACTATGAGGGTGGTGAGGCACTGGAACAGGTTGCCCAAAGAAGTTGTGGATGCCCCCTCCCTGGAAGTGTTCAAGGCCAGGCTGGATGGGGCTTTGGGCAACTTGATCTAGTGGAAGGTGTCCCTGCCCAAGGCAGGGGTGTGCGAACTAAGTGGTCTTTAAAGGTGGTCTTTAAATAATTGTGTTTCTTCCAAATCATGTTTCAATATGATTAGATGATATAAAATGTGTTAAAATGAGTATTTTTACATATGTATACATCTATACAATTAATACATTGATACTTTTTAAAGTTCATAATTCTTAATCTGCAGTTTGAAGCTAATAAGCATTCTTGAGTGCTAGTTTGCACTAGTATGACTATGAGCAAATTCAGTCCCCAATTTTCAGTTGTCTCCAGATATTATCGTTGGATCAAAGTGTTTTACATTGCGTGATGTGTGTTAACATTCCAAGCATACAGTTCTCATGCAGTTCACTACTCCCACTTACCGTTTCCAAATGAGATGTTTTTGGTGGCTTTTTTTGTTGTTTTTTTTTTCCGCTTCATAGTACTATCCCATAGTTGGAGGCAGTTTAAGTGGACTCTGGAGGTCCAAGTATTGTAACAACACTGGGCCCAGTAGGCCCAACATTGTTTAGAGAGCTGATAACTTCTGTTTGAAAAAGTTTTTATACCATACCACTGGTTTGGTAACCAGACCACTCTACAGGTTTCCCTGAGCAGTATGCAAATAGTAGAAATACAATCCTAAAAGAATCAGCAAAACAGTAGGAATGCAAACTCTTTGGACTATGCATAGAAGGCAAATCTGTAATGACTTTCTCAAGGATATTGGCAGTCTCTGTAGAAATTGTTTGTGTATGATATAGTCCAAGCAGATTTGACTGTAGTCAGGCTTTTTTCATAAAAGAGCTGCCACTGATTTGTTGAAGATTATTGTTTTTTTTTATGTTTTTTTTGTTTTGCTTTTTTTTCCGAGATCACAGGATTTATTTAATCATGGTGTTTTTCATTTGTTTTTAAGTTCCTTCTGGATAATGTATGATCGTAATTTAGTGCAGAGAAGTTTGATTTAACATTATTTTTCTGGTTCTTTACAGAAGTCCAAGAGTAATGTGTTAAGTATTTATTTTAAATACTTACCCATCTGTTTAGCTACTCATTCCCACAGAGTATTTCTTTCCCTGGCACCAGCATGATCTGGAAGAATTTGATGTGAGCAGTACCATATTTTCATGAGTTTTGGAAAACAGCAAAAGTTACTTATACTCCAGTAAAACTGTATTGGCTCATGCCTGAAATGATAGAAGTTTGGAGCCAGTTAGCACTAAAATAATTTGTTCAGTGAACAAACCTACAAGGTTAAGATATCTCACTAAAATGAAGCTACATGAGGGGATAGGTTTGACATATGGACTCTGCTTCAGGAGCTAGGTCTAACACATAAGACTATGTTGCTCTTTTGGGCACAGAAAGCCTTGGTTGTGTCGCGAACCTGAGAGCACCTGCATACTGTGACCTGATGGGTGGGACAAGTTGGGGAACAAATCTCTGGTTTCCTGGCCAGCTACTTCCAGGGATGTGGTTGGAGAAGAAGGGCACAAGAGAAAGCAGGATAAATTAGCAGACACCCTTCAGTATGGGTTTTAAAGTTCATAAGATTGGCCAGATCTGTAGGCCTTTGAGTCCTACATAGATCTGAAGTATGGGTCAGGCTAATTGCTGGAGAACATTATATTTCCATGGCAGCTTTTCTCCAGAAAAAGAGCAGTGATATCCTCCTACAGAACATGTCTCATATTTTATTGTGAGATGACATAAAAGAGATCTCAGAGGGTAGAAAATAAAGGAATCAAAATAAAAAGTCATTGGCAATGTCTAGACAAGACAGTAATTAAATAAAAAGGCTTTTTCCAAGAATTCTTAAGATATTTAATACCAATCATTCAGTGATGAGTCATGTGATAGGTAGACTATAGTTATATAGTCTATATATATTAATTATAACAGTTTGGCCTGAATTTTACACAGGTGGGAGGAAGCAAACCAAACCAATTTTTCATCAATATTAATAGTGAACCTAAGGGATTAGTCTTGTATGTCTCCTTCCAGATCTGTTGTCAATCATCACACTATCACTCCCCTTTTGGTCTGTGTATGAACCTTTTCCATTTGTGTTTTCTTTAGGTCACATAACAGCTAAGATTCAAACTATAACATTCAGGCAGTGCTTCCAGAAATACAGATCATCTGAGTGTTCACATCTAACATAAGATATGGTATAATTTTAGCAATGTCAATAATATATTCAGATTTAGGTAGCTTGTAGGAATTCATTGTAAGAAAAATGAAACACACTTTAACAGTTATCATAAATAATGTATCTGAGAAAAAGGTAATAGATTGTACTGCCTTACAGAGATGTTCCATTGCAAAGCTAACAGGAGAGAAAAGAACATCCATTATGTAAGAAAACTCATTGCAATTTCTCCTTGTACTTCAAATAAAAAATTGTCAAACTACATACGGTACTTAAACACAATCATGAATTACTTCAGATAAAATTGAAATGCCTAACATGAGTAAAACAGTAGATTTTTTTTTTCCCCTTGGGGGGGGAGGGGGGCAGAAACTAGTAAATTTCGTCAGTGTAAAAATTCAATATATAGGAAAAACAGTTTGTTTAATTTAGACCGTACTACAGTGGTTAGATTTGCCTCTCTTTTCACTTGAAGCCCTTCTTAACTTTTGTCTCCAGCCCTAAATGAAGACAACCCTTTTCTAAATGTAAATGAATTGAACTTAAGCATATATCTCTAATTTTATTGACCAATGCCAAGATGTGCTATGTCATCTAGGAACTTTGACAACATCGTGTAAGGCCCTGTTAGACCAGGCATGGATCATCTATTTCTGCCCTGTCTCCCTCCATGTCACTCCCTACCCCCTCCCCAAGTCCATCCTCCCTTTAGCAATGTCTTTCCTTTGAGTTCTTTCCTTTGACTTCTTTCAAACATTGTTTCAAGCCTCAAACATTGCAGGTGCTTCTCAAAATGCAAAACTACTGATCTGTAAAAAGTTCTGCTTTTGCTTTAATATGACTTTTTTCTGAATTGGTCTGGAATTACCTTTTGCCTCTTGAATGTCTCAGAAAACTACAACATAGTAGACATGGATTTGTGGCAAATAGTGTGGCTAACGGCAGTTTCCCAACAGCTCAATGCATAGAGATAAACTAAAGGCATCCCTTGTCAAGAATAGAATTGACCTGTGAATTTGCCCTAATGCAGAAGAAAATTGAAAGCAGGGAAAGTGTTTATTCCTCTCCCTACAAACAAAACAACAAAATGATATTTGTTGCCACAGTGCAGGACTCCACTTCTACAATGAAATAGCTCTGGAATATAAGAACCTTAAACATGTGAAAATAAAGGAGAAATATCAAGAGTCACTGTGCGGGAAGATTAAAGAGAATTTTCTTCAAAATTAAACAAGGATTTTCATTGTTTTGTGGCCATATTGGGTTAAAGCTTAAAAGGCTGATATTTCTCATCTTCATCATACTCTTAGAGTCATGGAGTTACAGTGCCATTTTGTAAGGTGTGTAAGAGAAATTTTAGAACTCTGAACTAAGATTTCAGCTGATTCCCTGACAAAAATTGCTGGGAAAGAGAAAATCTCTGTAAGCATTCAACTACAGTTTTCTCCAAATATTTTTCATTGTGTCTATGAATAGTGATGGAAAGGAAAACTAACAGATTTTCCTATAGAGAATTCACAGGTGCTTTGTTCATCTTTAAGGGAGATGTTTCCTTACTATCTTGTCATCATCTTAGAGCTATAACATCTTTATTGCAGTGATGCCTCATCTGTGCAAAGAGGTTATGTGTCCTATATGAATGCTTTATTGCTTGCAAGATTATCATAATTGCTCTTCATAAGGCATACTTTATATCAGATTAAGATATACTGGAAGAATTTCAGAACATCTCTTTCACTTATTATTAACAATTATCACATCAATAATTTTAAAATTCTCCTCTAGCATTTTCTCTATAGTCTAATAAAATTTGTTTTAAATCACTTAAAATCACATAGTGAGACAATTAAATGATGCCTTGCATAAAGACAAGCTTCCAGAGCAACAGGCATACAAGCTTATTCATCTTTGTATACATACATTCTATGTAGGTGGATGTGGTGATGAAAACCTTGCTGGGCTATACATGCCTGTTAGTGACTGAATGAGCCCATCAAGGAAAACTGATTCAAGAAAGCTGTGCTACACATCAACACCTCTATATCTATCTGGTCCTTCAGGTTCTTGCTTTCTTATAGACTCAGCCTAGGAAGCCTTCATAGAAAAATCCTCTCAACTGTAGAATAAGATTGTGAAATGTAGGGGTATGTAGCAGGAGAGCGTCTGCTTCTTTATGGGTATCTTGTCAAGAACCTTTCCCAATGCAACAAAGGATAATAAGAAAGGGAGGCAGTGATGGGAACCAGATCTGGTCAATCAGACTAACTGATGAGGGCTTTGGGAAATGTGGGAATGTCTATTCCAGCTGGATTATCTGATCCAAAACATGGATGGGCAGGGGGGCAGTGTGACTGTGGGCTTGTATGCATGTGTGTATTTGAAGGATTTATATTAAAAGGATTAAATGACAGGTGCTGGGGGCCAGGAAGTGGAATTCGGTGTCAGCTACTGGAGTCAGGCTGGGTTGGGCCAGAGCAGCCAGGCAGGAGTGATCCTGGGTCAAAGCATCTGGAGGAAGCAGCTGCATTCTACATCTCACTTAACACACAAAGTGATGGAGTTGACTTAATTTTTTCAAACAAGGAAGTTGGAACCCCAACAACAACCCTTACAATAGGAAGATATGCTAAAATGTGGAACAACTGGATTTTTTCTCTTCTCTGCCTAGGAAAGAAAATATTCCCATAACTCTCCTTTTGACTTGTCTCTACTCCTCAGAAAAGACTTTGTGTTTTTGTAGGCCAGAAAGAGGGAGTAACCAAAAGTAGTCCTCTCTAGATGTTTATAACACTTAATTGCAAAAGAGGAAACCTAGCTTTCAGTCCCTCTGCTAAGGGATTTTTGTATCTTTTATTTGTTGATGTTCATATAAAATGTTTAACTATCCATGGCTGATGAATTTACCTTGGCAAGGCTGTAAATTCATTTTGCTTGCTTTCCTCTTGCTATTGTAAAATGTTTCCCCACTCACACATGCAAAGCAACATGTGTACTTAATTACTTTGCGTCTGTGGGCGATGTAATATCACAATCCTTTGGCACCGCCTTTTCTTCCTGTGGTCATTCTGGCAAAGTGATAACATATGCATTAATATATAAGGCAAACTTCAGTGTCCACCTATAAGTGCATTGCTATGTAACAACTTCGTCTAATACTGCAGCTGATTCTTATGGACTAGTCTACTGGAATAGTCTAAAGATGTCGTCTTCCAAACATCACCTTCTCTTATGATCCTTATAATGAATTTTACAAATATATTAGAATTCAGAGCTTGTATCTGAGTCTGAGCACAGTACCTCCTACTACTGTCCTCATACCACAAATGCTGTTTTCAGCTGTTCTTTTGCTATTCTAGTTTTAAGGGGTTTTTTTTGTTTTTTTTTTTTTTTTCAGGCAAAGTATCTGAAGACATTTTTCTTTGCTTAAAGTTTTGCCATTGCAGCCAGGTTTCTCATTCTGTATGCAGAAATTGTAATCTCATTTCCTGAATTTTCTTTCACACCAAATGTGCTGACTTGGTACAACTGTTCAAAGAAGCCCAGTATGATGTCTATGTGCAGGTCAGGCCCATATCTGCCAGATGTCTCTGCCAGAAACATCCCATTCACTCCTGTGATTGGAATGCTCTTCAGAATATTAATTTTAAAAGGTTCTGTACTTCACATAACAGGTGGTTTGAACCTCTGCTCATCTCAAAATATGGTTTGCTTAATGGATCAGTGACATGCCTTGTTATGATGTAATAGCATAATAACATATCATCATTATGTATTTTGTTTGATGTACTGCAAGTTCTGATTGTTTTAAAACTTATAAATAATTGGCATATAGGGTCACTAAAAGCAGTTTGAACATTTGCATGATGTAAAGTTTCCTACTGATGTAGATCTCTTGCAACTCTTTAAAGAACAATACGTATATTGCAAAACAGAGTACTTGGAAATGTTTCCCATCTTGTAATGTGTTGTCATTTCTGCAAAAGGCAACCTGAGCAAGACAGTTTACCTGATGGTCAAGGAAACTAGTGAGACTGCTTCTGTGTATTTAATCACTGTTTTTGTGAATCTTGTAAATGACGTGCACCAGACAATAAAATTAAATTCATGGTCTCCAGAACATCGGCCAAAATTGCCATAATTGTCCACAAACAGGGAAATGCGTCTTGCTGCATGGTTTAATCTGAGATCTGTATTACAGAGATTAGTCAAATTTATTTTGTTCCTTCAGTCTATATCTTTTCCAGGGGGAAATGTTGAAAATGTCCAAAAATGTGACTTTTTATTATGTCCAGTCTTCCTTTTCTTCCTGGTATGCCTGGTCTTATTACAATTACCAAATTGCATTCTTAACAAAAAGCAATTTTAAAAAGAGGACCTGTTTCTCATTTCAAAAGTAAAGAGCAATTTAAAAACCATTGTAATAAGGACAGTCTTTTAAAATTTCTTCAAGGCAACCACAAGTAATTTAATTGCACCATGTGCAAAGAATTTCTAATGAGACAAATTAGCATATGTTTATTTCTAATTTTTCCACTTTTCACCCAACCACAAGGGAGCCTTTAAATGCCTGTTACTTAGCTAAAACAGTTCAGGAAACAAACATCTCTCAGAATTAGCAAGTATCACTGCTCATCCATCTGAAGAAGCAATTAGTATGTCTTTGCCATAAGTGGGAGAAGGGCAAAATTGGTCTTACCCCAACTGCTAATTTGAACTGAACTGTTTATCGATATTTTCTTTTTCTCCTGTATCTTCAGACAAGAAGTACTCCTATTTTCCCCAGAATTCTATTGTCAAAATGTTTCACCTCCTTATATTGTCAGTAGGCATAATACCAACAGGCCTTTGGGAAGAGCTGACCAGAAAGAAGACTAATGTACAACACAATTATTAAGATCAGTTCATGGGACATGGAAGTGTTGGAACTAACCTGCTGCCCCATTCAATTGCTACATTGGTGGTTCAGTCTGTTTCTCCCTGTTCAGAAAAATCAAACTCAAAAACACAGACACAAAAGCAGCAGAGAAGAGCATGAACATACATAATCTCTTGGCTCTTCTGTGTGGGCTGGGGACAAGCACTTTGCTGGAGCAGAAGAGAGTCTTGGTTAGCAGCCTGGACCTTTAGGATCTTTTGGGCACCCCGAAGAAGGAGAAGTGAGGGCAAAGTAAAGGAAACCTCAAATTATTTTTGGCAGAAACAAGGATATTATCCTCTAGGTATAAACATTGTGTGTTGGAGAGATGGGGGGAGGGAAAAGGACAGATGGTATGCATGAGTATGAGAGAGAGAGAACACATATATGGCATATGTTTTCCCAAATCTAAATCCTAAAAGAATTATTTTCTCCAAATTTTAATCATAAAATTATTCAGAATATTGCAAGCTGAAAAATCCATCTACCTGGAAAATGAGCACAAAGTAATTAAAAATTTGCCTAGAATTTAGTAACTGGTTCCAATGCTACTTAACATCACTAAAGCAACAATCAGACTGGGTAGGCAAATTAAACAATAGGACATCTGGAGGATGTAAATGTAAAAATAGTTTACGCTGGTGTCAGATTTGGCCTAAGTTAACAGTTGTCCAAAACAGGCCTCTGTGCTTATTTGCATCAAATAGACAGCTGCTTTTTCCTCTCAAGATTTGATTAAAGGAGCCAAATTGTTACTCATCAAAGCTGTCAGACTAAATCAACACCAATACTTACCAAAACTATTCTCAATTTACAGATATATAAGGATAAAGTTCAATGACAGGGAAGCACAAGGAAAATAAACAAACAAAGAAAAAAAAGCATACAAGTCATGTGGAAGAACCCCAACCTAATAATTGCAAAAGGAGAAATTAGGACTTAGAGGAATTATATTCATTTACTGGAAACTCAGACTTCTGTTTAATAAACGGAATAAATTGTGTTTGGAAGTGCACCCACTCTTAACTATATGCAGCATCTACTTAAAGGTAATGTTCCTGTGCCAAAGCCAGTTAAAATAATGATTTTTCAAAGAAAAGTGTGAGTAATGGAGCAATTACATATGACAATGAAAGCAAGCTCTGTGGCAATAACTTTATCTACAATAATAAATATTATCAGAGGATAACGTCAATGACCAAGTTCTATAGAGATGGATAACATATTGCAAAACTGAAAATGGATCCAACCTGGAAATTTCTAATATATACCTTTACCTAATAGATAAAGGAATCAGAGTTTTTCTTTTCTTTTCTTTTGCCTAAGTTCCTTTATCATACAAAAAAAATATATCAAAGAAATAATAATACCCCTTTTCTAATGCACTTCAGCTTTGCGACAATGAAGTGTATTATAGGTGGTGATACAATCTGGCTTTGTGATAACTGGAAGTAAATAAGTCAATACTAATTTGGCAGGAATCCTAATAACAGTTTTGTTCTACTTGTAAACAATGTTGAGTTAATAAGATCCTAAAAGAAAAGGTAGGACTCTCAATACATGGAATTATTGATGGACATAAAATTGTATAGTAAAATTTATTTCCTAAGGACCCCAAATAGAAATTAAGATTTATTTTCTGTTTACTTGTCAATGACTATTGTCCCAATCACTGAGAAACATGAGGAAGAGAAAGGTAAACAAATATCTGTTGCAGCATAACAAGGATGTGCTAACAGCCAGGATTCACAACACTGTCAATATTCATATGCAGTCACTAGTCCAAGCAGCTCTGGACAGGAATGGTTTGCAAGTATTTCTCAAAACAGAAGAAAACTATGATGGTCTGTAAGGAACCGCTAAAGAAACCGATGACACAGAGATTCATCTTCAGCAGAATATGTCCCAAAGGCACCTCTTGCATCAGAAAACTGCAGTTTATTATCAGAAGATCCGTGGGGTTACCGGGATATTTGAGGGGCATGGGAGAAGAAAGTGAAAATGGTCTCTTCAATTTCCTGATGTTACAAAGGGCAAACATCAAAGGAAAACTGAATCCAAAAAGGAAAAGATAGAGTATAAGAAAAACAACAGAGATAAAAGTTGAAAATAGCTAGGTAAAAAACAGAGGACTGAACCTGACGTGGTATTATTTCTTAGGTGCATACTTTTGTAGCCAAAACTCAGTGAAAGCTCTTAAGAAGACTTATATAGAATGGATATTTTCTGAACTTCAAAGCTATTTTATACTATTTACTGTATGTCTGTCTCAAGGAATGGCTTAAAATAAAATCAGTATGGTTAAATGTAATTAGGTGTTTATTGTCCTTTTCTCAAAGGAGTAATTTATTTCCCATTATTGCAAAGGCTAGAGAGAGCCCAAGTTGACTGTCTCTGGAAAAAGTTTTGCAACTCAAAGTAATTCTAAGGAAAAAAAAATGCTCTTTATAAGAAAGCTGAAAAGAATTTGTCTTTTTTTTTTTTATGTTGAGTCTTGATATTTATGAACATCCAGGCTGTCCTGGATTAGCATGGTACAGCTAACCAGGAAAGTCAGTAATCTCAGCAGATCCCAGTTTGGTCTCTCAGGCATTACAGTTAGGATTTGGGTTGAAGCAATATGTTGCAAATATTGCCCTGCTCACACTCATGAGACAAGACATGATTTGTTTTTATAGTCTTACTGGAAACAAATAAAAAGAAAGCAGAACTTTTTGCATCTGATATAAAAACAGACCACATGTTCTGTTCAGCACTTACTCTTCTCACGTGTTGAAAGGTGTGTTTCCATGAAGGCCGTATCCTCACCAGGAGGCAGAGAAAACCAAATCTACCATATGCCAGCAAAGCATTCCTTTGGGGACGTAACATCAACTACAGCAGTTTCCAGAGGGGTGCCAGTTCTGCACAAGAATCATAGAACCACAGAATCATTAAGGTTGGAAAAGACCTTCAAGATCATCTGGTCCAACCATCACCCTACTACCAATGTCATCTACTAAACCATGTCCCTAAGCACCAGGTCCAACCCTTCCTTTGAACACCCCCAGGGATGGTGACTCCACCACCTCCCTGGGCAACCCATTCCAATTCACAGAGCCAACCAAGCAGAGCAAACAGGTCTAAGCAGACAGGTGCAGACTGCAGAGGTCCAAACCACTGGTCTAGAATAAGGCTGCTCTGGTATTCTTTTACCAAGGTGTGTTAGGTAACATCAACTGTATCTTCTTTTACTGAGGTCTTCTCAGGTGAAAGCAGTGCATCACCACACTAGGCACATGTGGCATCCAGGTTGCAGCAGCATCCCGAAAGGCAGGGAGAATAGTAAGGAAAGTGGGGGATTTCCTGCAGGCACCCATTCAACAACGGGTGTGCTGAACTATGGCCAAATCTAGGCAAAGGATTCTTGTTGTGAGGATCCAACTTTGTTCTCCATGAATAAAGCCTTTGTCTAGAGACATGTTCTCCAGACTTCATCTGAATTCAGAGAAATCTTTGTTGTGCACCGTATGGAGGAGCAAAACAAATTGTTCTCAGAAAAGGCAAAATCATCAGTGCCAGAATGCAAAACACCAAAATACATTTGGAGAGAAAAAAAAAAAGCAAATATAGGAAAGGTATTTCATAGATGTCTATAATCTATTTAATGTAGTACTGAAGTATTTCAGATTGTGAAGGTAATCGTTCTTGTTTTCCTGTACCATCTCATGTTGGAATCTGTTGTTGCCTTACTGCAAACAATCTGTTAACTCTAGAAAAATCTAACTACATGGAACAAGCTAAGAATAATCAGGAATTCAAATATACAGAGAGTAGGCAATATGATCCCTGGAAAAAGGGAATGTAAATACGTAGCCGTAAGCACTATTAAGTTGATCTTTGTTTTGCAGTTCACTTCCCACAGAGTTCTACAAAAAGTAGTTTAAAATGATGTTGGTGGGCTGCAGAGATGTAGGAATAGTCTTTATTAAGTAGACATTGAAGAAGAGGCAAATCCATCTCCCAATCCCAGATCTACCACGCCGTCCTTTGTTTACCTTATATACATATATATAAGGTATATACCTTAAGGTTTACCTTATATATACATATATATATGCATGGTTTCCCTTCTGTGAAATAGGAATAAATAGGAATATTCGCTTTTGTGAAATATGAATAAAAACACTTAAACTCTGTCTTTTCTCTCTCTTTTCTGTTGATTTTTTTTTCTCTTCAGATTATGTGCTCTTTAGAGCAAAAGCTATCTTCATTCACTTGCAAAGCCAAAAATAATTGGTCTCTGGTTTTGGTCCAATGGTTTTAGAACTACTTCAGCAATAGGAATAGCATCAGTAGCAATATCCACACACATACCACCTAGGAAGGGAGATACAGACTGGCAAACTTTGTGACAATGGTAAAAGGAGGTACTGCCAATGTCAGTCTAGTGATTGAACTCACTATTTACAGACATTTGAAGATGATTGTGATGGTGCTGTCTTAATCATATTGAAATGAGGACACCTTGCATATCCTCTGAGTGTTAAAGGTTTAAAATTATTTGCCTGCCTTGTAGGTAGGCCTCAGCAAAGTTCCTGGTCCATAGTCTTAATTCATTTCATTTTCTCTTACAGCAACATAATATGACCAGTCTCAGTTAAAGAAAAGTCCTTCCTGTGTGATTGAGCCCTCTGCAAAGACAAAGCGAAATTAAGATGTCATGCCCCAGGTTACCCTGAACTTCAGAGACCATCCAGAGATGTCTACACAGCTTGAAGGTCTGGGTATGCCTCAGACCTGTTAATTGCTGTCCCTCTGCAATGAAAGCATCTTGCCACACGCTTTTTATGACATTTGCTTGTCCCTAAGCCAGCAATTGATTGATTCCAGTTTCTAGCACAAGGATTGAGATCACTTTTCCCTTCACTGTTCAGTTCCACTCCACTTGCTTTCTGTCTAGTTATTGAACATCCAGCCCAAAGCTCATAAATGTCCATGACAGCATGGCGATGTTTAAAAGACCACCCTCTGCTGAATGTTCTGTCAGCTGTATTGAAGCTAAAGTGAAGTGAGATACACTCAGAAGTGTGTACTTTTGGGTCTCTGTACTAGCAAAAGTCTTGTCAAAACAGTTTATATCAAGACCTTAACATCCAAAGGAAAAGAGAATGAAAGTGTTTCAGCTGTGAGTGATGCATAACAATTTTTAAAACCGAAGATTTTATATGAGCTTTAATTTGTTTTAGCTACAACAGCTACAACAAGTCATGTAGACACACTCACCATATTTGAGAAAGAATCTAGAGTAGATTTTGGAGATGAAATTTTGTGTAAAATATATGTGCAAGTAAAGTTACTTGTTTGATTATGCATTTTTATTTTGGTAAAAAGTATTTGATGCAAGTCATTCGTTACTCTTTAAATGATATGATATAGGTACTAATACTATTTGGAAAAGGTTGAATTAATAAAAAATGTATTATCATAATAGCTGCATAGGGGGTTATTTGCATACAAAAACATAAGCAACATTTGCTTATACTTCAGTTTTGCTCTCATATGATTTACATATTAATTCATTTTAATCTTAGCTCACGATTGCAATTCATTAATAATAAAGAGTAAGATGACATCAAAAAATGAATGCCTGGAAAATGAGTATTTTCTACAGACCAGTATCAAAGATTGTATAGAAATCTACACTCCTTTCTTTTCTAAAAAAAAAAAAAAAAAAAAAAAAGTAATCATGCCTCAAATATTTTGTATGTTCTGTTGCCTCCAGAATGGTTTGACTGGAATAGTGATGGACAATAACAGGAAAGATTTTATGAGGCTAAGAGAGTCACCCCATACCACAAAAGTTATCAAATGCCCTTGGTAAGATAAGAGCTGCAGAGGCTTCCTGCAGAAACAAAACAAAACAATCTGCAGTGTCTTCTAATGATTTATTTTCAACTGCAAGGGGTCTACAAGTGACAGAAAACAAAAACAAACAAACAAAAAAAACACAACAATTTCATATGTCTCTGTGTGTATACACTTACAGATTTTCAAAAAGTAAACCACAAATAAATATTTTACATATTGACATCTATAATTAATATGAAATATTTCTTTAATTCATAAAAATGTTTTATATTTTTGCAAAAAAAAAGAATAATTTGAATAAGTACACTACAAGTTATTAAATATTGTGGGGTTTTTTTTAGTTTACTTGTGTTTTCAGGACAGGAAATATCATGGAGCTCAACTGACATTCAAGTTTTCTTATTGAAAATAACATTAGTGAGAAATCAGCACAAGTCCCTGCCAGCATTATTGCAAAGCCCTATGAGAAAGTACTAAAATCCTGGTTAAAGTGTGCTTGATGACTCAGCTTTGAGTCAGTAGTATGGGCCTGTTACAGATGCACTCAAAGTATAGTAGAAATATACTGGCATGGGTGGAATCAGTCAGATTTCTCAAAGGTATAGCTTCAGCTACTTTTGGGTACTCACCAGATGTTCTTTTTCATTTGAAAACATCTCACAGACATGATGGAGGCCATGTCATATTTTCATGAGCCTCATCATGCCTTGCAGAGTGATGAAGAGTCCCTTTCTTATATGCTCTTCCAGTTTAACAGTCTCAAGTTGCACCAGGGAAGTTTAGACTGGATATTATGAAAAATTTGTTCACTGAGAGGGTGATCAAGTGTTGGAGCAGGCTGCCCAAGGAAGTTGTGGAGTCTCCATCCCTGGAGACATTTGGACTTGATGATCTTGCGGGTCTTTACCAATCTAAGTGATTCTATGATTCTACAAATTTGGTAGGAGGAATATGAAGACCTTGCCTTACCTTCCTGTTCTTGTTTCTAGTGAGACTTGGAACTCTCCCTTCTCTCTCAGACTGGGATAAAAACTATGGGACAAGTCTGAAGACATTTGGTTGGATTATTTTCAAAACACAGACCACCTGCTAGGCTCACAGAGTTCTGTTTTATATAGAAATTTTAGTGAATATCCTCTCTTGATGTAGTCCTGTATGCCATATACACACAGCAGAAATCAAGGGTAATTTGTCTGTAATTGTATTAATGGTATTCAAAGGTTTATCTTAAAATGCTTGTTTCTGTGTGTTTACAGTTTGTAAGTCTAGGTGTCTTCAGCACTGCAAGCCACTGACACTCAATGTTGTCTGTAATTCTGTCAGAGAAGTCAATGCAGGCTTAAATCAAAGCAGGATCTGGTCATTTTGAAAATCATTGTAGCTTGGCAGAAATAAATAATGAGAAGATATGTGAGTGTTTCTTTGCTACAGGCTCTGTCTCCCTGTTTCTAACAAATACACTCTCAAGGCTTGACTCTCTGGAGTGCCTCTCAGACATGACACAGCACTTGCAGGCCACACTACAGATGTATTTAGGATTATTTTGTGCTAAGTCCTGGAGTTCACCTTTGAGAGACAGCCACAGTGACAGGATCCTCTCTGTGACAATGTCTAAGATACTGCCCACAATGTACACACGTTTGGACCTGGAAGGATCCTTTGGAAAAGAGCTGTGCTTGTCTCCACACTTCCTGCACCAAGGATGCTCTTCATCAGCCAGAGCTCAGGGCTGCTCCATCACTTTACCTAAAAGTCAGGAAAAGTATAAGATTTGCACACTAAACATATTATGATTTTACCAGTTGAATCTTCAATATAGATGCTACCAAATTTCACAGTTTACCTCTTCCAAATCACCCACAGATGGGAGTGGGTCCAGCAGGCCCAACTGCAGTGTGCCAATACAAAGGCTTGTTAGATTTAATGGTCCCTTCACTTTCATGAATTCTGGATGATAAACTGCATAAAACGTCCAGCCAGTCTCTGCACTTGTGTTAACAGAGTTTTATTAGACACTTTATGGTCTAAAAGATAATCCCTGTTTGGAACACATTGCTTGGGAAATATTTTATTGGTAGATGAATGATGTTTGCAGACTCCTGAAAGTCATAGATCTGTGATTGTTCTTGTGTACTGGTTTCTTCCCCACCAGAGAGCATAATGTCCTACAGCTGCAGGAGGTAAAAGTAACTCTAGAGAAAACTGTTATACCCCGTGCTCACACAGGTAGGCACAAGGTTAATTACTTCTCTTTGTCAGCGTCAAGTAATACAGAGCTAAGCTTCAATTCAATAGTAGGTGGCAACCTTTTTCCTGTTTTTACTTCTGATTTACCTGTGGTTTAGCAGGGAAATTTTTTCCTGTTTAGTCAAACTGTATGATTTTGAAGTGGAGTAAATATCTACATGTGCACTGAAAAATATCTAAAGAAACAAAATGAAGAACGTTAGACTATAGCTCAAAAACCTTTTAAGATACTAGAATCTTTGTCCAAAAATTTGCTGCTTAGGTACAGGGTTCCCAAAATTGACCTCTCTGATATACTGATCTGTTCCTTCTGTGTCCAATTACTGACTTATAAAGGATCATGAGAGGAGAAATCCCCTCAGGAAAAGTTGGTCACCTATTTTCCACATTATAAGCCATAACATAAAGCTGTGTGTATTGATAGAAATATGTGCTACCACCACATTTTAGAAGCAGCAGAGGACTTAACTCTAATCAGTGACCATGTCAAGTGGTATTGGAGAAACTACTTCTCTGATCCCTATAAAGAAATGAGATTGGGACAGGGAGGACTTCCTAGTAGCTTCTCTGGTAAGTATACATCCACAATGGATGTACCTCAGTAGGCTCTCACCAACCTGAATACTGATAGGAAGCTAGATGTGGCTGCTGAGAAATTATATTCAATGTGTTCATTCACTGGGAGTGGGTCTCATATGTATATGATCTTGAATGGGTGATAGAATTATGGATTGTGTTTTATAAATGATGTCTGCTATGGTGTGCAATGGAAGCTTCATACTCTGAGTCATAAGAATGATTGTCTAGCATAGCAGATATTTGAAAGGAAGATATATGAAACCTGAAAATGGAATAACCTGTCTGAAGGGAAAATTTCTTTTCCAGCCCCAATAACTGTGTACCTTAAGCTTCAAACTAAAGAATATTATCACTTTCTAGTTCCACATTCTTTACATAAGTCTGTGTATTTAATTGCACATATAAGTGTTTAATTCATTTTTATTCAGACTAAGCTGGTGACCTCAAGAATATCTACAGGTGATTATTAGTGTGTTTTGCAAAAATTGGAAATGGATCTGTTCTGGGAGGAACTCTGAGCTCTTTCATCCATCTGAAAAGAGGACAAAAGTACACAATTGGAACTCTTATGTCTTTTTCAATCTTCATTTCAAAGATTATAAGAATTATGATGTATTGCAGAAGAGTGATTTAATTGCTGCCAAGATACTTTCTCAAGCATCAACCTTTCATCAGGTTTTGTTCTTCCTTTTACACACATGGGACAGAAAGAAAAAAATGTTTAGTGATTTATACTGTGAAGAAAATCTTTCATGTGGTTATGTCATGCTGCACAACACATGAGAGGATAATCCCCAGGATATAAGAGCCGGCTGTATTTTGTTTTGCTGCTAATCCTACCATATAACATTTCCTAGTTCAGTTAGGTTAAATCTAAATCTTGTGTTCCCCAGAAAAGGTATAGCTATTGTAAAATAGTAGTGAAAACAGGTAATCACCACATTCAACAAAAATGAAAAATATTCATGTTTTGAGTATTTGACTTGGTGACCTCTGAAATCTTTGTTACGTGCATGTAACTACAAGAGGGACATGAGAAACCTCTTAATCTTCCTGTGATCAGACCTACTGTGTAAATTGCTGCATATTTTCCCCAAATATCAAATAAATAAACCCAAATCTAATAAAAGTCCAATGTGAACTGCAAAAACAACAAACCATTGTAACTGCTTTTAAGTTAGCATAAGAAACTTCCCTCTGCTTGACTGTTAGCAAAACTTCAGTGTACTAAATTCTCTTGCTATTGCTCTGAAACTCTGTAAAGCAGATCCAAAACACTTGAGTCTGTGCTCTCCATTCAAACCAATGGGGATTTATAAATAAATAAATAGATAAATTTTAAAATAATAATAATAAATCCATTATTTCCCTAATTACATTATAAAATAGATTTTCATTAAACTTGCAATGTATTTGATCACTCTTGCTCATTCAACGAACGTTTTTTCCTAAAATTTTCTTAGTTTTAGACTTTGCACTTCATTACAGAAGTATAATGACTGTGCATTTGTTTTAGGGAGAAGAAAATACCTAAGGCACCTATAATTACTGAGAAATATCAGCAATTCTACTTCTCATTACTTCTAAAGCAATATAATCAAAAGTCTGCTTACTTTGCAATTATGTTACCACTCTGGATGCTCTGTATTATTTATTCAATACCACAGCAATTTAGTGAATATTTTATTGAAGAACAAAATAATTACATGTCTTTCCAATAATAAATAGCACCTACTAAATATGTTTTAATGCATCATTTCATAATTCAGAAAATAAGAACAAAAAAAGTCTTTCAATTTTAATTGCTATATTTCTTTTGAACTGCAATTATGAGGGCAGAAATCTACAAAAACAAAGATCACCTTTCTGTTTGCTGTAATCAGTCATTTCTAATATGATATGTCAGCCTGTATATTCACAAATAATATGGCTGGGGAAAAAAATCAAAATAACTTAGAGCATTCTTTTTTCCAAAACAGCAGGTTTTATTGCTTGTCATTTTGCAAATGCCTTAACTAATACTGCACAGACTGAATAATTAGTGTCTTTCACAACACACTGCAAGTAGGTAAGTTTGTGTACAAGGGAGGAAAGGGAGTTTATCAAACTACTAATTCAACAGTTCCCTTTGGCCGCTTTTATGCGTGTGAATCAACTGTAGAAATGTTTGCAATTTTAATTTGTTCCTTCATTATAACCACCCTATAAATATTTGTGTGTGTCCTTTGGACCACGTGCTCATAGTGGACATTTCCCTCTGTGATTTTTCCATGTCGGTTTATGTATGACCTCATGTCAAACAGGGTATCTTCCTCTATATTATTTGACCTCTGGTTTTCAGACATGAACAATGTCTGAAGAAATTCTTTGGGTCTAAATTTCTCACAGAAGTGTGAGAAGGAAAAGAATAGCAGGAATTAATTATTTTAAAAGCATTTACTTAAAAATATATATTTTCCTGTTATTTTAATTGATGTGAATGGAGACACAGTGTTTAAATATAACCCAGTGCTTTGTTCTATGCAGTGAGCTGATGTCTCGTAAGAGTTAGCTTTTCACTGTGCCTCTGTGAACCCATTGCAGTCTTGTTATATTAAACTAGGATCCAGGAGGTCAAGAGGAGGGGGACCCAATGTGCTAGACTCTTTCTACATGCCCAGCAGAGTATAATATTTTCACCAGATATCTCACAGGGTTAAGAGGAACCCCTGGGTAAAATGGGAGAAGAAAAACATCATTGAAAGATAAAGTGATATTTAAAAATTCAGAGCCTGGTATAAAACTGAGAGACCAAGGTTGATGCCTGTTTTTTCAGACTGGTCTGTTTCAGACCACAGTGGCTGAATTTCACTCAAGTAGAAGGACTGCATCAAAAAGTGTTTCTTGGAGACACAGTATTGGCTATATTCATCTGACTCATATTGCAATGTTTCTGATATGGTGCTATTGCAAAGGCCATCAGCATTATATCCAAAATGGTAATTAAGCAAACTAACATTAGTGTGTGAAGCCAGACTTACCCACCAGTGGTAGTGTGAACATGCTATTCATACAAAGAATTGGCCTAAGGAATGATTCTAGCTTTCAAAAATTGAATGCCCAGTCATGCTTTGAACTTTACTTCTGGTTTGCATAATCTAGTCAGATTAGATACAGACGTAATCATGCACATAGTTATAAAAAGTTTAGCTCTTCTTGAATATAATAAGAATGATATGAGGATGAACAATAGCCAGCAACATCAATCCAATGTTGAGGAATCATCAAACATGCCAAAATTTGCTGCAAAGCTCATTTTTCACAGCACAGGTAGACAACATCTCACAGCAAAGCCTTGGAGACTTCAGTTATTTAGAATGATGTCACCTTCTTTTCATGTAGTTTTTTAATGTCTGAACCATAACATATCTATTTTCTGAATACAACCAATTTCTGCCCATAATTCATGCACTCATGATGGAAAATGACATTGGAAATTATGTCATATGTTTGCTACTGAGAGATATAGCTAGTGTTATTTTTAAGTGGTTTCTTATGTCTGAAAGTTAATAAAATACTGTTTCCAAAAATAGAAAGTTCAAGACAAAACTCTGGCTAGAAATATCCACTGAGATTATGCTGTCATTCATAATATACTTACAAAGTACTACAAGATTTTAAGATATTGCCAGAATTCTTTTGCAATTGTTGATCACATACATATGAGAAGGCTTGTTGTATTTCATTCCAACTTGAACATTAATAGAGCTAAATGTAAAACTTTCAAGGCTCCCCATGATAAGCAAGTAAAATGTAACACAGGTTGTATTTTAAAATGAGTAAACAGTGAGCAGTGTTTTGGTACAAACCGAATCCAGCTTTACTGCCACATGTAAAATAAATAAATAAATAAAACACTTTAGCTGATTTTTTTTTTCATTTCTAAAAGTAATCGCCTCTTTCTAGATAATTGCATGAGAAATAGTGCTGAACTATCATTATCACCTGTGAACAGTGTCTCAGGCTTTCAATCTCCCTTACCCAGTCATTCATTCCCACACAATACTCTGTTTTGGGCCACATATTACTAAAATTACACTAAAAAATGACAGTGTAAAATCAAATGATTGACTTTCTAAAGCAGGTTTATATATTTTAAGACAAATATGTGTTAGTATGTATTCATATAAATTATGCATAAATCTATATATTTGTATATAGTTATAAAAAGTTTTTGTGTTCGAGGCAAAGTTTTTCTTCAACTAATGATTACGTTTTAATTGTTCCCTAACAGTGGACATCTGAAATAAGGATAATGCTGTAGGGCTTTCTTTTCATTCCTGATTTCTGTTACAGGAACCAACAAGAATACAGAACTAAGCATGTACCCTAACTAGAGAAGAGAAAATGCAACAGAGTAAAAGAGAGCAACAGAGTAGACCAAGAACCACCAAACACAGAACAGTCTCTGTGTCAAACATACTGTAGTCTAAATAGACCTCTGAATTAGTAAATGTTAGAACAGTTATTCCTAGCAAACCATGATACTGAAAGAAAATAGCTGCTGCTTATCTACTGAAAGAGACTACCTGCTGCACATTCAGATCTTCCCCAAACAAATGTGGTTTTTTGTTTGTTTGCTTGTGTTTTTTTTTACCTATTAGACAATATCTGAAAAGCATTTGCTCTGTTTTCAAGCTATCAGATTCAAGACAATTTTTCTCTCTAATTGTAATTTTAATTACAATGATGTCATTATAAAGATGTCATTTCTACAAATCCAGGAATGGTTTAGCTTTATTAAAGCTGAGTGAAATCATACTGCCAAGAATCTGGACTGTAGCCAACTTTTTTAATCTCAACTAACTGACTACTTTAAGGTCATATTTAATTGCACAACGGGTGAGAAAAAGAAAGAGTAAAATTATAAACAATCCCTACCTGTACAATGAATTAAATATCCTAAAGGCAGTTTAACTATATGCTGCATGGTATGTAGGGAAGTGATGAAGCATCCTTTTTTTAAATATGCATTTTGGAAGGAAAAGCTCCCAGGAATATCAAAGATTCAGGCTTATGGGGAACCAGTAACTGAAGAGCCCTGTCTTAGACTTCTTGAATGACACTTGAAAGATTCCAAAGATCTCACTCTGTGCCAAAAAGACTCAACATAATAAATTGTTGAAGCTCCACTCCCAGATGCTTTATTCATGAAAGGACAGGTTAAACACAGAGGACAGTGTTATCAATTTACAGTTCTGTCATTCCAGTTAAGCAATGGAAGGCATTATATATTTAAAAGAGACACAATTCCCCACAGATCTTTGCTCATACTTGTGGACAAATCACAATGAGTGTTTTTCAGATGTTTTCTATTAATAATAACACAGGGGAGCATGGATCTGGTGGCCTTGCTTGTCTCCTTTTGCAGCAAGAAGCTCCTGTGATAGAAGCAATGTAACATTTTCCCTAATGACTAATTGCTCAGTATACTTTGTGCAAATGGCATCTGACAATTGTTTGCAGCTTTCATACTCTTTTCTCCAAATAAGTTATATACCAGAGCACAATTGCTAGATGTGGCTACAACAATGAGATACACTTCTGGTTGTCTGCAAGAAAACTGTATAGATGAGGTGTAACTGTATATGGTCATTAGATATCATGAGACTGTTAGCAATTATATATAGCACTGCATGTATCAAACAGATGCAGCATTTAGTAAATACCAAGTGGGACAAGACACTCAAGTACATATCATCCTAATATAAACACACTCTATTTTCAAAAAGCTGCATTGAATTTTAATTAGGCAGCTACTATCACAGCAGGATAATGTGGTAAGGAGCCATTTGACAATCGCGGGGAAGAGGCAGAAATGTTATTAAGTCATTTTTTACTGTAATCACTGCCTTATACTACTTCAGTTAGGAGCTACTTCTAGGAAATTCAAGATTTTTGGCTGATATAGAAAAGACTGTATGAATTTAAAAGTCAGGAAGATTATAAAATTATAACTGGAAAAAATATTTTGTATGGAAAGTAAATTACAGGGATTGCTTTAACTGGGAGTCTTCATACTAGGATTACCACAGATTTCTGAGTTTTGGAGTCTCTCTTCTCCCTTCTTTTACAAGCAGCATATAACACTTCAATATTTCTCAAGTTCTTTCCTCCCTTTTCCTTTTTTTTCCCCTGGTCCCTGGGCATAATTTTCCTTCTCTGTGTCCCTCCATTCCTGCTACCTGATGGCTGCTTTAGCCTCTGACCAGCAGACAACAAGAGCACCTCTAGAGATCTTCACCAGCATGTTTGAAGGGACTTTGCTCAGTATAGCAAGAGTAAGGTATTTCCTAGATCAGAAAGCTGTCTTCTTTCCTGAGTTCAAGCTTCATATCTGGATGCAATGACACAGTGACAGAGCCCCTGCTTCATTTTTTCATGGGGAGCGGGGTGGTTGTTTTGCACAGCAGTGAGTTTTGCGGGGTCTCTGTAGAAGCATGAGATAGCCAGCTGAATTTAGAAAACCAACAAATGTAGAGGAAATAATTATTTTATGGACTGTGACAGAACTTATTCTATTATTAATGCAGCGCTTTTGGCATAAAGTTAATTCTTGTCTTTTAAGAGATATTATGAGTATAGAATCATATCAAGCGGAAAACAAAGAGATACGTAACTATGCCTTTGGACCAGAAACCACTAACATTTTTATTTTTTTATCTGTCTGTCTTTCCCTATCTGGTAATAGAAAAATTTGTAAATTATTTTTCTCTACTACGCAAAGAACTTGTAGTGGGATCATAGTTTCATTTTCTGTTAAGATTTTCATACAACTTATTATGTGCCTGCTGTTGTATTTCAAGTACTACTTGGAAAGAGATTAATTTTAGAGGTATCTGGCATTATTGGGTTATAAAAAATGTGTAGTCTTTTATTTTGGCCTCTTTATAAGAACTTTTTTAATTATAAAACTTTTCTGTTACCAATGTTCTCTGAAATTATTTGTGTGCAGTTTCCCAATAATAAGCAGGTTAAAATGCTTTAGAAGACAATCTTTTACTCAGCTAACAGAGGATTGGAAATATATTTTAATCATTATCATTGAAGAAGAAAGATAGAATTAAATCTCTCTGCAAAGGTTATAAAGGAAGACTTTAATTTCTGCAAAATGTGCTTCAGTAGAATTTGGATAAGTAAGACTGTTCATGATGACTATAGTAGTCTCGGGACAATAATTTATTATCAGATATTTTATCTGCCAACAGAGGATAAATGTAAGTACTTTTAAATCGTCTGTAAATTGTCATCACTAGTCAGCAATATATATGAAAAATTTAGTAAAGAGTTTCATACACTTAACCTATTTTTATTATTACTTGGGTCCAGATACAGATGCATGTCACTAAATCATAATATTTAATATTTTGATATCAAAGTATTCAATAGTGTGGGGACATCACTGGCTAGGTAGCCAGGATGCTTCTGAGCATATGACTATATGCACATCTACATTGCATACGTAAAATCTTTTCAAAATCTGGCCCCCAAATTAAGATTTCTAGCTGAATCTGAGAAGTTCATTTCCCAATGAATTTTAATATGATTTAGGTGCCAAATTCTTTAAATTCTCTTCCTTGTTTCCACAACTTTAAAGTCACAGTAATTTTTACTACTTGCACTTTGCTTTCATTTTTTTCTGATCTGGTATTAAAGGCTACCTTTTTCAGGGTAAGTATAAATATAGACAGGTCCTTGTGAGATTTGCCAGGCTTCAATTAATAACCAGTATTCTACTACTACATTCAAAATGAAAGCAAGCAGCTCTTTACATTTAGTTTGTAACACTTGCAGTGTTGCAACTTGAACACTGGCAGTTCAAAAGTGAAAAATATCCTTGCTGATGGATTCACATTATCTGGGAGTAACTTGGATCAGTATTATCTTTAGAAAGGATAAAATACCAGATGAATATTGCTGCTGATTGCATTGTGCAAGTGAGTTTCAGAAGAAACAAATTACCATCAGTCTCAGTTAAGCTAAAGTAAATGCATTTCAGTGTACCTGAAATCACTTAGCAATTTCTCCTTGTTTTGGAGCACCTATAATCTAATCTCCAATTATTATGTTCAACAAGTAAAATTGAGGAATATATTCAACCTTTCAAAAAAAAATCTTCCAAAGGAAAAACTGAAATATTTTTATTAATACTCATCAATATCTACAGTCTGCTAATATTTCATGAGGCTATTGAGAAGTAGAATACAATATGCAATGTCTACTCACTGACTCAAATTCACCATTGGTAATACCTCAGCTCAATTCTAGGTATTCAGGCTGATAAGAAAACAGGTTTTCCTTTACACTGGATTTCATCAGAACTCCTGTACTGGTATGTTCATTAACATCAAAAGCTTTGAAGAACATTTGTCTGCAGCTATTTCACCTCAGGATCTCTATTCATTTTGAAATGGTATAAAAATGCTCCAAGTTTAGTGTAATAGAGGTGTATTGCAAGTGTAATATAAGCAATGCAGTATAAAGAGCTATTTAAGCTATTTTATATACATTGCATTTTACATTTTTCTTTTCCTTTTTGGGTACAAGAAAAGAAACGAAAAGGGGAGGGGAGGGGAGGGGAGGGGAGGGGAGGGGAGGGGAGGGGAGGGGAGGGGAGGGGAGGGGAGGGGAGGGGAAGAGACCTGCATAAAATATTAAGTACTTATAAATATCACAAAGAACAGGTTTTCAAAGAGACTGACTGAAATACCTTAGTTTAATCAAAGCTCAAGAAAGCCATTTGTGTTACGTTTCTCTTCTAATATTTTTATGGGGGGAATTGTTTGTTTGTTTGTTTGTTTTTAAATTCAATCATTGCATTTTATTTCATATTAGATTTTTGTGGTTTTGGCAGTGCAGCTGAGAAAGCACAGGAAAATGAAATACTAGAAATAAAGTATTCTTCTCTTAGTGGCTACAGCTGTGGAACAAGTCTCCTGAAGAGATTAAAACATGGAAGTCAGAGACTTTTAAGGATGCACTGAGAGATTCTGCTTGCTATGGAAAATCCTCATCATTTCAATACCGTTTAAAATGTTTGGACTTCCTATCCAACAGTAACTGATCTAAAATGAAGACACAAAATCTAATATCCTTCTGCGGTGCTAGTGGCCTCAGTGCTACAAAAACAGAATTAGAATTAACATCTCTGTGGTCAGACTCCTTTGCCCCAGCTAATCCGTCCTGAGACATGTAAAGCTCCATGCTCTCCCACTTGCCAAGGACACGTTCCTCATTTGTTACAGGCATTTGTATGCAAAGATGTGCAAGAAAAATAATCATGTCATTCACTGTGAGTCACTAGTAGTACATAGTGCAGAAACAACATCATGAGTCGATAGCAATACATAGTGCAGAAAAAAATCTTTCTAGCCATTGACATACTACTGCACAAATAAACAGTGCTCTTACACAGTGTGCCCTGGAAACATTTTGGATCCAGTGACAAATGCATGCCAGAGAGTATTTTCCCCAGGAAGAGCAACAAAAGAGACACACCAGCCTGGCACTGGCAAAGCCCTGACTGTGTCTGTGCATGTTTTCAGACCCAGCTTATTAATAAAATCCGAAAGACAGATGTGAATGTTTCTTTCACCCTCCCACCTGAAACAGAATGTTGTAAAACTTCCAGTGAATTCAGTTCATATCCATGCCTTTCATCTTATGATAGAAAGACATAGAGAAGTGAAAACACTCCAGATTCTTCTTTTCCTTATAATGTGAGTCAAATGAAAATCAGGTTTTCTGTGTTTTGAGGGAAGAGCTCTCTAAAAAATGAATATTCTTAATGTTTCAGAATGAAAGGTTTCTCTTCACATGCTAAGAGAATTAAAATGATAGTTATTATGAGTTATATTTTTATTGTGGCTCTAGAAAATAAAATAGCAATTAAAATGAGATGAATATAACAATTGGCAAATCCTTCAAAGAAGAGACATAAAGAAGCACACACACGAGAAGAAAAAAAAAATAAAACAAATAGAGAGAGGAGCTTTTTCAGACTAATACCATGAATACATAATCAAGGACTTAATTTTTAGACTTCTACAGCACACTGTTCTATAATAAACAGACAAAACTTCATTAAATATAGAGTCATTAAGTCTTTAATAAATATTTCTGATTTGTACTCATAAAGAAACAAGGAGATACTGCAAAAAATGTTGAAGTACTTTTTGTTATATCAATAATTAAGTAAGTCTTTAATTGCCTATTTAGGTGGTGGAGAAGTATTGTAAACTAAGTTCACAGAACTCAGAGTAGCAAAAGCATTGGCTGGGGAGACAGCTAGCTTGTTGGTGTTTATTTTCATTAAAGTCTGGAATATTGGGAATGTCTCTGTCCAGAACCAGCAGCCTATTTAGCAGTTTTGTTCCAAGCTCACCCATGAGTTGCTTCCACCTGGGCCACTGCCTTTTCTCAGGAAAGAAAACTGATAACAGGCTCCTAGGCATCCAGCACTGCCCAGACAGCTATGTGCCAACAGGCAAGATGTGCTGCTGCCCTCCAAGGGGGCTTGATTTGGGTGGGCGAAGACTGTTGCTATGGGATTCTTTATTGAGAAAACCCTGGATCAGCTCTCACAGCAGCTGAAGCCGGAATAATTGATATTTGTTGGCTTTATTGTATTGTATTGTATTGTATTGATTGTATTGTATTTGTTGACTGTATTGACTGGTCAGTCTGTAAGCCTGTTGTCCTGGCCATTAGGCCTGTAAAAGTATAAAGAATTAAAATATAAAGAATTTGAGAGAAAGCATATAGGGAATATCAGTCAGCACAGTGTTGTCAAACAAATGGGATATCAGCGGAGAGGATTTCACTTAAGTGGATAAAGACATAACAGAGGCACAGTGTAGGCTAAAGTAAGGCATTCAACTTCATGCTGAGAAACATTCTGATTTAAAAATAAGTAGAAAAAGCATCCATGAAGCATAAGTTAGGTGGATTAAAATTTATACAATTAACTGATGAAAAAATGGGAAGGGGAATTATCATAAAATAGATGTATTTCTAGCATTTGCAGAGCCTGATAATAGACCGAAAGCTTTCAGTACCTCAGTGATGAGGAGCATTTAAACACAATCCGGTAATATTTGCAGATGACACAGAGCTGACAAAGTGGTAAATGTTGATAAGCAGAGAGCAATCAGAGAATGCTCTGAAATGCTGGGCAAATGAAACCTGCTTAAGCACAGCCTTTCAGTACAACAAATGTGAAGTAATAGATCTATGACAAGGACTTCATTCTGTGTCCTAAAAAGCAGTATGCTTTTATCATGCAGCACTACTACAAATTCAGGACTTTAATGAGATGACAATAGAGTAATATATCTACTTCTGGTTCCCATAACTTTAGAAGGGTAGTGAAAACTGGAGTCTGTGCTGAGAACAACATAGAAAAATTACTGAAGGATTGAAGAAATTATTAATGCCTTTAAATTTGAAGAAAAAAAAAAAAGGACGATGATGATATTTGTTTACAAGATAGACAATTCTTTACAAGGATGAACTACCAATCAGTAAACAGCTCTTTAGTCTAGTGAAGAAAGGCATAATAAAACCAATGATTGAAAGTAAAAGCCAGACAAATTCAAACTAACAAATCAAGCATAATCTTTGACAATGATTAAACCATGAAAATCAATTACCAAGGGTAATACTACTGCTTCTGTCTCTTGTTATCCTTAGACAAGACTGCCTGTTTTTTTAAGATGGAAATTTCTAGCTAAATATAACAGGATGAACTCAGTATGGTGGTGGTAGAACTTTGTGAAGCTCACCAACCTGGTTTAAACACAGCAGTGTGGATGATCTGGTATCTGTTCTGCAATAAATTACAAGCACCTAAACATCCGATAAGGACTGTAAAACTTGTACAGTCTTTCTAGAGTAACAAAACTAATGAAGGGCAGATTCATATGTAGTGTCTAGGAGGAAATTAGACAGATACAGAGACTAAGGAAATCAACACTACTACACCGAAAAGTTAGACATTCAGTTCCAGGACTGAAATTCATTCACAATGCAAGTTTAGTTACCCAAATTCCATATGTCCAGAGTGTAAGACAATGGCATCTTAAAATGCAGAGGTGTTGAAGAAACATCTGACTATTGCACAAAACACTAATGGTTGGAGAAACTGAAACTCACTGAAGAAATGTGGGCTGAGCTTGGATCCATGGAGGAGTGTGAAATTTCACAATGCCAGAAAATTATCCTTTTGCTGTTTAGTTTTCCAGATAGACTATACCTCCAAATAAAGCTAGGCCAATAACAGGCAAGAAGAATCACAGGGATTCTTCTGGAAGAATCATGGAAGGATGAGGCCAGAAAGGACTTTTGATTATGGAACACTTAGCTCAGGTAGATTTTAATTGAGGCCATTCTGCATAGTATTGATTTTGGCCTTTCAGTGTAGATTTTTGCCATTCCTTTATGGTAGATTTCATCTCTTTTCCTACCCAGTGCACAAGGCAGATAGTGCAGCCTTTCCTTCAATACTGTTTAGTTTTTACTGCCTGGGCTGATGTTGAAGTGGAAGTGGAATAGACAGTCACTATTCCATTTAATCTACTTCTGAAAGGACAACTGGCCTTTAAAATGCCTGCACTGAAACTTTTTTCCCTCTAGGGACGATCTAGTTATGTTTCTTTATTGTGTGTTATGTTTACGTTCTTTGTCTATCCTGTGAAACAAGAAAGATGAAGGGGAAAATGTGAAAAAGAAAATATGGAAGGCTTTTTGGACACTCAGAGGACAAAAAAAATATTATCTCCCAAAATGGCCTTCAAAATTTTTAACCTGTTAACTGGCATACCAATATATATTTTTAACTCTACTTTTCATCACACAAATCCTACTAAAATTAAATATCTGAGTGATTCTACTTCTAAAGTTCTTTGCTCCTCATACATACATGAACTACTTAATTCCAAATCACTTGATCCCTTTATGAAGGTGCAATGGACATTTTTATTTTAGTTTGTTTTCAATTTCTTCTCTACAGTACTGAGACAAGTTAATTGAATTACTTTTTAAATGAGCAAAGATAGTTGGCAGGAATGTACTAGTCTGTATCATGATTATATCACCCCACTCTTCAAAGCAGAGTGAAGTTTTTTTGGGGACTCCTCTGTCTGATCCATGTCAGAAACTGAACTGAAAGCTGAATTTACATTTTGTCATTCTGATGTGTCAGGGATGCTGAGGAAAAATGAAATGCTAGCATCTTTACGATGAATTTGCATATGGAAAATCATACACCTTGTAGTGATTTTTTTTGTTTGTCTGTTTGTTTCATGTTTTCAAGGGAATGAAACTACAGCTTTATGCATTTTTAAATACCAAGAGATGTATTTGGCATTGTTACCTTTCTCCTTCTATTCAACACATATAGACTTAACTGTAATTCAGACTAGAAGGTCTAGTAGAGCAGAGACTGTTTTTATGTCTCCACTCTTGCTTAGCACAATGGGATATTGGTGTACTGTGAAGGTCCACCAATAAATAATAAGACCTGAATGATTTGGTTACAGTAATATGTATATTAAGGTTATACTGGGTCACTGGAATGTTTCATTTTCTACTTTGATTGAGTTCAATAGCTGAGTGACTATAAGATCTGTGGCATTGATCTACACTGGTATTGTTTTCAGCAAACAGATTTATTACTTTACCATTCTCAGTTATAATGATATATATAGCTAAATCGATGGAGTAAGAAATATGGTGTTATCATTACTTTTGAAAATTAACACCCTTTAAAGTTGAATTGGTATAAAAGAAGTATAAAGCATAAGTAATTTTAGGTCTATTATATCCAGACAATTAAATAGCTATTCAGTACATCAGCAGTGATTTTATTCGAGAAAAAGGAATTTATTAGAATACTGTACATAGAAGTACAGAGACAGTTGAAAGCTAATGGGAAGTGCCCTCACCAATGCCTAGTGTCATGTTATTTATAATATCACAGTGAGTCCTAGGTTTATTGGAGCAATACCTTATACAACTCTTACAATGTGCAAAAATTTCATCAAAGATCAACTCAGTGCAATAAAAGGTGATCTTTACTATCATATTTTGCCCATGATTAAGATAAATGTGCATTGATCTTTTTGAAGCTCAGAAAATTGCAAGCTGACATGGAAAACTGCTGCAAAACTGGCATTATTGTGACTTTTAAAGCTTTTAAATCCCCTCTCTGACACCAACAAACATTCTGGCTGTGCCTGTGTTAGTCAAAATCTAAGCAGATGTTGCTTTCTATACTAGGGCAAACAATTGTGTTTCCCAGAATCTGAGACAGACATTCTGCAAAGGTGATTAACAATTTTTAAGCAGAATTGGAACTTCTTAATCAGATATTGGCAAAACAGAAAATCTGTTGGGAATGAGGTGTTGAACCATGTATTTATTTGCAGTCATTATTTGAAGTAAATTGTTATATGAAAGTAAAATTATTTTAAAATCTATTTAAAATAAGCCCAGCTATTTAGTTGCAAAATAACTCTATTAGTTTAAAACTACAAAAGTTACCTGTTCCATTAAATTGTCTGGGTCACTCAGGAAATCATGAATGAAAGGGAATAAAAAAATCACTCATAATAATTTCCAAGATTATGTTATTTCAAGGCTCCTGTTTAAGTAGAACAAGGCTGACAATTCCCACACAGAGATCTAGACAATCTTCTACGATATTGTTTAATTAACCCTTTAAGAAGCCGTGAGATAAGTAAAAATCAGGATTTTTATTCCCACAATCAACGTTAACTGAATGCCACTTGGCCTTACCAAAGTACTTTATACATGAATGTATGGGATCTATAAAGGTAAGGTTTTGGTAGCATGGAGGCTGTAGGGGTGGCCTCTATGTGATGTCCAGAAGCTGCCCCCTGTCATATAAGACTCATTTCCAACTGACTCCAAGGGACCCATCACTGGCCAGAGCCGAAACAAGGAGTGATGTTGGTTGTGCCTCTGTGAGACCATGTTTAAGAAAGGGGAAAATGCTGTGCAACAGCTGCTGGGAGAGAGGAGCGATTTAAAATGTTGAGAGAAACAAATCTGCAGACAAGGTCAGTGAGGAAGGAGTGGAGGAGTTGTTCAGGAGGTGGTGGAGCAGCAGTTCCCCTGCAGCCTATGGAGAGGCCCTTGGTGGAGCTGGCTGCCCCCCTGCAGCCCATGGGTCCCATGGCGGAGCAGATCACTCTGCAGCCCGTTGAGGAACCCCCACTATAGCAAGTAGATAAACTTTGAAAGAAGCTGCTGCCCATAGAGGACCCATGCTGGAGCAGTGTGTTCCTGATGGATAGACCCTGTGGTACAGACCCAAATCTTGAAGAACTGCAGCCTATGGAAAGCTCAGGTTGGATCAGTTCAGGAAGGACTGCATCCTGTGTGAAGGACACCACACCAGAGCAGGCAAAGAGAGAGACAACGAAGGCACAGCAGATAATTGTTACGGGCTGACTGCAACCCCAGTTCCTCATCCCTCTGCACTGCTCAGGCAGGAAGGAGGTAAAGAAGCTGAGGTTGAAGCTCAGCCTGGGAACCAGGTGATAGGGGCAAAGTGTTTTAATTTGGTTTTAATTCTCACTATCCTAATCTTCTTTAATTGTCAATAAATTAAATTAATTTTCCCCGAGTCAAGTCTGTTCACCAAGTACTCTCATGGGCAAAGCAATCTCCCCAACCTTATCTCAACCCATGACTTTTTTCATCTTATTTTCTCCCCCTGTCCTGCTGAGGAGGAAAAGTGTAAGACTGGTTTGGTAGGCAACTGGCAGCTAGCCCAGGGAGACATCTGTACCATCATTCCACACAAGGATGATGAGAGACTATGAGAGACTATAGCTGCAGAAATCCAAATGATAGCTTTTCCATGCTCCCTTGATGTACCCTGTTTATAATCTTTATCCTTAATAATGCCAATAAAAAATGAATCATGTTTCTTCTAGTTTTGAATATGCACTTTGAAGAAAACAAGCTCATTTTCTGTCCTATTAATCACTCACCCAAACATAATGTAGCATCCCCATCTTCCTCAGATAAGTTTCTCCACAAATCAAATTACATTCATTTTTGACTAATTACAGTTTTAGGCTTGGCACCCTGATAAGACCATTATGTTTTATTCTATTGGCTGTTAACTCTGTCAAAAGCAACAAGTATCCTGTTCCTGTAATGGGTGACAAGGACTATAATTAGGCCCAGATGCTCAGCTTTAGTTTTCCATCTTGAAGCTATTAGAAACACGCTAATTGTAACACAGCAGGTAAATAATAATCTGAAACTCTATTTCATAGCAATTACAAGGAAGCTGAGATAAATGTGTAAGTTACAAATGGATCTAGAAAACTGTTTTTATTAACTGCTAATACATAATAAAAATCTCGACTTCATAATAGTCAAACACATTAATCTCAGTCTAAGTTGAAAAAAAAAAAAAAAAAGCACATTCTGATGAGAAGACAAGAAGATCTATAATGTTTCTGCATCTTCCAGACCCACATACACAAGACTGCACAAGAAATTTTCAACTTTTCATCCTTGGTATTACAAGGATGAAATGTCTGACTCCTGATATTAGCAGTTCTTTGATCCCAGGCAATAACAGGCCTCCTCCATTGCAGACAAACAGTCTTTCAGCACAGCAGCAGCTTTAATTCTTTTCCAACAGTGGAGATGTCAAAAAGCCTACCTCATTAAATTTGTAAAGGCATATAGGAGAGTGTCTGCTGTTTTAAGAATATCTGGTCAAGAACCTTTTCTAATGCAACAAAGGATTAATAAGAAGAGGAGGAAGTGATGGGAACCAAGTCTGTTCAGTCACACTAATTGATGAGGGCACGTGAGAACGTGGGAATGTTTATTCATAGAATCATAGAATGTCTTGGTTTGGAAGGGACCTCAAAGATCATCTAGTTCCACCCCCCTGCCATAGGCAGGGATGCCACCCACTAGATCAGATTGTTCAGGGCCCCATCTAACCTGGTCTTTCCAGCTGGGTTATCTGATTGAAGACTTCTAATTTGGAAGACTGCCCAGAAAAGCCTAGTGAGTTGTACTAATTGATAGGGAAAGATAGAATATGGGATTGTTAATTCAAGCAAGTGAGAATTCTGAGTGAGAATCCATGGATCAGGATGATAAGAAGTAAAGAATGGGAAACAATAACCAAAATGCTGAGACACAGACCTGACAAAGCAAAAATGGAGACAATAACAAGAAACAAACCTCCCAGCCACACTTAGTTGAGGAGCTATCAAGCTACAGGCAACACTTCTAGGCAGATCAACAGCTGATAATAACAGCTTCACAGCTGATAAGACTGTGAGCCAGAGAGGGGTGGGGCTGAGAGAGTGCACAGCCCTGCAGACCCCAGGTGGGCCCGTAGAGGGAAGGGGGAGCAGGAGCAACAAAGATGGCTGCTAGGTAGAAGAGGGTATAAAAGGGCTAGCCACATGTAACAGCACATGTAACATGCATGTAACATGCAGTCACATGTAACATGCACAGCTGGTCAGTATGCTTGTTTGCCTAATCACCACAGCCTGTCCTGTCTTCTTCTGTTTTTCTCTCATTAAATCTTTTCTTAGCTATCTCTCTGCATATCTGCCCTTTCTCTCCTGTGTGTACTTGAGCTGCAAGGATTAAGTGCCAACTATTGGTGAGATCTGGATGTGGGTGAATGAACCTCAGTATCAATGACTGGAATGAGGTCAGGGAAGGGCCTGAGTTGCCAGCTTCAGGAGCAAGTGTGGGGGTCTCAGCCAGTCACTGGTGCAGTCTGTGTGAATAGAGTTGATGCTAGCTACTGGAGTAAGGCCAGGGGTGTAGGTGCCTGTGGACTATAGTGCCAGCTACTAGAGCAAGTGAGGGTAGTGAGGGTGGGGGGCATAGCTCTCTGGATCTAGTAAGGGTCCTACGGATTTTGTGCCTGGAAAAATAGTTACTGGTGAATTGGTGTGTGAACTTGGTGCCAGCTACTGAGTCAGGCTGAGGGTGTAGGCCCCACGGACTGTGGTGCCAGCTACTGGAGCAAGTGGGAGTCCTAGCATCAGTAGTTGGAGGGGCTGTAGGAGTCTGGATCTAGGAAGGGCCCTACAGACTTTGAGCCCAGAAAACTAGTTTCTGGAGGTACTGGTATGAGAGGAATTCTGGTGCAAGCTACTGGAATCAAACAAGGGGTGTAGGCACCCATGGTCTGTGGTGTCTGCTGTTGGAGCAAGTGAGGGTCCTAGCATCAGTACCTGAAGGTTCCTCTCTAGACCTATGGAGGTCTCCAAAGACTTTGTGCCCAGAATGCCAGCTACCGAGGGACTGGCATGAGTGAACTGGGTGCCAGCTAGTGGAGTCAGCCCAGGAGGTGTAGGCCCACAGACTGTGGTGCCACATACTGGAGTGAATGGGGTCCTAGCATCACAGCTCCTTGAGCGAGCGGTGTCTTCTGCTCCCATCCACCTGGGATGGGAGCAGTTCAGCTACTTTGGTAGGGGGGAGGCTGGCATGAGTGAGGCAAGTGACAGGCCCTGCACCAGCAGCTGGAGCAGGGCCATGTGTCATAGCCCACGTGCCTGGCTGAGGAGGGGTGAGTGTATCTTCCCCAACCCAGTGTGCATGGGGTGTGTATGTGTATTCACTAGCAAACATTAAGCTGTACTTTCCAGCGAGTAGCAGGGGCTCTGGCTCCTGGCCAAAGTATCAGGTGGGTGGTGGGTCTGTGATGGTATGGTAGTTCCAGGTGGACTTACAAATATGGTGTGCATGTGGGTCAAGTATGTGAGTGTGCATGTTGCAGCAAACTTCAAGCTGGAACGGCCAGGGATTGGGCAGGGGTGCTGGGCTGACAAAGTGGCCACACCAGTGCTTTAAAATCCAGGCAAGGGCTGCTGGACAGACAGAGGGGCCATGCCACGTACTTGAAAGATCCGTGGATGTTTGCATGCTTTTGAGCCTAGAGATTGGTGTCTGTGTGTCAGCCAGAGAGGAGGAAGGGGGGTCAACCATCTGTTTCTACGTTTTATGTGAGTCCTGTTGAATGCAGCCTTTGGCTAGAGCTGCCTGTGTGGCCAGTCGTGTCACAGTCCTCTTCTCTGGGACACATGCTCAGCTTTGCTACTGGTTGAGCCTACAAAGGGGAGAGCAGAAGCTGCATCCCCCAGCCTGGTCAGAGACCCACAGTCTTACAATTTCATTGTAAAATGCAGGATCAAAAGACAACTCCATCATAAATCCTCACTACGTATTTTATGAACAAAATGACAAGAAGGCTGGTTGTTGGGGCCCTACACCTTTCTCATATTTAATGTTCCTTTCTCATACACAATGTTCTTATGCTTAGCCCATACAACCACACAACTTCAGCTGCAATGATGCCCAGCAAACCCCCAGTGGTGGGCTGCTGCATGTGTGCAGTGCACTGCTTCTTCTGGCAGTGGGGGCTGGCTGGGTGCTGGGATGGCCAGGTGGGAAATGAGGTCCGGAAAGATGTTACCCAGAAGTTCTTTGTGGGGGTAGACCTCAATATACACAAAATAGGAGCCACACCTTTGATGTTATGTGTGTCCAAGAGTGAAACATCACCCAATGTGTTGAGAACACTTACAAGAATTAGTTTCTGTTTGTGATGCAAGTTGCACATGCATTTATCATTTCTTCTTTAACAGTTACAAACTGGAACATTTGCCTTATGAGTCAAATTCTGTAAAGCTCATTTATTTCTGCTTCTTGAAAATGTGTCTTGATAAATACAGTGTTGTTCACATAACTACAATGTAAAACATTATACAAGCTACTTACAGTTACATAGGATTGTCAGCATTATAAAACATTGTTACGACAGTTGAAGCAAAACTAGATATGATCTCATCCTTGATGGCTCAACACATTTTTCCATGTATGAGCAGTTAAAATGCAACTGGAGGTCTGGCATAAGACTTCTGTGGCTGCTTGGTTTCAACCAACTATCTGCACACTGGTACATTCAGTCAGGATGCCTGACTTAATATATCCTTCATCACCATCACTTTTGTCAGGATCAGCTCCAAAGCACCGCTACAGCAGGAACTGGGAATGGGTAAGGGGAAATACATTAAACTCTCCCTCTACTCATTCTTCTGCAGTAGTATTTTTAACGAGAAACAAGTACAGGTCATTGTTACAGATTTTATTGTGAGGATGTTGCCCTCAATCTAACCCTTTTGTTAGAAAGTATGTTTGAAGACCAGATCCTGGTTGTTAAGCCTGTTACTTCACTAGTAAAAGGATTACATTGCAATAAATCTGTTCTTTTAAGAAAAAAAATATTGAAAAGACACTCATAACATTTATACCAATGAAATTCTGATAGAAATATCGTGAACCTCTGCTGAGACAGGAGATGTACAAAGGTATCAGGACAGAGACAATGAAATAAAAGTATATAAGAACAGGAGAGTTTTTTTTTTTCTCCTTCCTCCCCTGCAAATGACAAAGAAACTAGAAGGAAGAAACAGAGCCTGAAAATGACAGAACAAGCATATAAAAAATTGAAACAGACAGAGGAAATTAATAATTTCCTGTACAATCAAGACAATGTTTTCAAGATACACAATATGTTTACAGATGAAAACAGTAAAGGAATATAAAGTTTTTAGAGATCATTGTTACTCTTTGAAATACCGAACATCACAAATTTGTTGTATATTCTAAAATCATCTTGAGAAAAAGCTTTGGAATTGATCTAAATTTAGGAAATATATTTCATTGACCTTTTTTTTTACAAATGGCTCTGAAATATATAACAGAATTTAGCCCAGTATACTTATCATGGTAACAGCTTTTCATGTCGATACTAAGAATAGCCAGCTAGAGTGTTCTTTGCATAAAATTATGTGTGCTGCTTTATGATGGTTACGTTATTTGCATTAAATAGCCAGTGCTGCAAGTTAAGGATACATTATATTAAATTATCTAGGACATTATTATCATATAAATAAAACATGCCTTTAGTAATGTAGAGTATAACAACACTACTTAGGGGTTAGAATCCCTAAAAATTAATGTAGAGAAAAATACACTCTAAGGAGCAGAACACAGCGTGGGCCAGCACATACTGGTGCAGCTCTATTCACATCGGTGGCACTGATTTCCATCAAGTGAGGATTAGGAATGAAACACTCCTTTTTCCCATTAGCAGTCACCAAGGAAAGTAGATGAAGATATGATTTAGGGCAACTGATTGATACGGTGCAGTACAGCTGCTCTGTGGCCCTTTAATATCCTGTGGCTCATGAGCAGTTCACAAGCAGCTCCCAGCCCAGGGCAAAGTCACACAACTAGCAATGAGATTTGATGACAGCAGGTTGCCAAGTAGTTCAAATCAGCAGCTGTGGTAGCTGCTGAACCAGGCACAGGCTAATGAGTCTGATATCAGTGACTGCCTTGACGTCCAAAGGGACCTCCAGGCACGCTCTGCAGAATCCATGAAAACCCATGAAAAACAGATGTCACAGTTCTCAGTTACAAATTGTAGATAGACATAATACTGATTTTATATTTGTCATAGATTTTCTTTTTAAAAAGAAATTGAAAATAATTTCCATTTAAAAGTGAATAAAGAGCATATAAAAAAAAAAAAAAAGATGAACAAATAGATGACACTTTTCTGTTTGCTTGGGACATAGGGGATATCATATAGAGCTGCATTATGTCCTTTGGGCCTCACAGCTCCATAGCAAGAAACATTACACTTTTGTGGTGTAATAGGGGCCTTTCTATTTTCAGTGGCTTGTAATATAAGTCAACAGTCATTTACTAGTCTTGACAGGTAGGCCAAAGTCTAAGATTTTATAAAAGTCATGATTTTCCTTTCCCTACTCATATATTGAATCACAATATAAGTACAAGATATATAGAAATGCTCTAGCATCATCCATGTGGCATGATTCTATGATTCTATTTTGCTCTACGAATTTGAAAAACAACCTAATATTATTACAAGTATGTTTCATGGGGTTAATGTTATATACTATCTTACTCATGCAATAAAATTAAAAATAAAATTTAAATGAGCAATCTATGGCTTCACTGTATTATCTACATTCATCTTGCAGAAAATTCCTAACTACTGAATTATAACTTGTGAGCAATAATTTATACACAGGTGCTTTATATTTAAAAAGCAAAATTGAACCTCTTGTTACTTGGATCACATAAATTGTCTGAAAGCACAGAATTTAACACTCTAAGAGACAATTTGTTCAGTAGTATTGACACTCAATAAGAGCTCTGTGGTACTGTCCTGGAAGATAGTAAATCTTTTATCTACAAAGTGCTTTAAATCACAACTCTCCCTTACCTGCAATGCTAGAGTAAAAAAAATAAAAGTGAGAGATATCAAAATAGTATTAATTATAAAAAAGTCTTCATAACATGATAAAGTAATTTTAGTTGGGAAAATGTTTTATAAAATTATTTCTTATTCTGAATAACTTTTAATATTCCTTGAGAATGTAAAAACTGAATCTGTCTCTTTTTACTGTTTTCATAGATGCAATAAGATGAAGAATCTCAAGCAACAAAGTAGAGTTCACATTGTTTTGCCTACAGAAAGTAAATATACACTGCTCTGATAGAAACCTGACAGAAAGAGAGGATACCACAAGGGGGGCTCGTGTTTAAAGCATACATTACTTCCTATTAACAACTGCCAAGGATAAATGACTCTTTGCATGTATAAAAGGATAATTCCTTTTTGCTTTTGTTTTCAGATTTTGGTTTAATTTTGTTTTCATTTTCACTCATAGTATTTCTATTCTTTTTGGAACAAGTAAGATGAATCCACAAATAAAGCAGTTCCCTGAAGTAAGGAAGCTGTAGGACATCTCACACCATGAACAAAGATATGAGACATTACAAGGGAAAATATACAAGTACTAAGAAGAAAATTAGCACCACAAAAGTTGTCTTTTAATTTACCAAATAAGGTGTAAAAGCATAAACAGGAGAAGACGAGTGTAAACTTAGTACAAATAATTTTTCCATGCATAAATTTGCACCCCATAATCAGCATTTGAAAAGGACAAGTACCTTAGAAGGTCATGTAGTGGTCCACAGTAATGAGAATAAAATATTTTAATTAGGATTGGTAGAAAAAATAGCTTTATAGGTGATTCTGAATAAAGCTAGGAAATGATACAATGGAAACAATTAATAAATTTAGGAAACCTTAAAGAAATTCAAAGTTTAATGTTTTGTTCATAACATTATAAGTAGGTATATATAGTATATATTATTCATACTATATTCTTACATACAAAGTGCACACATATACACACACATACACATGTTTTTATGCACATATATATATATAATTTCATTATGTTATAGGCTATATAACATATTGCAAACAAATAATATACCGTAACATAACATATGTGATATACAAATGGGGAGGAAGGAAGAGAGAAGGAGAGAGTCATGTATATACTCATATATATAGGTAACACATTTCTAATATTTTACTTCTTGAACATTTGTGTTTTGAACATCTATGAAATTTTTATCAAAAAACTTTTGTTTGGAAAAGGCTTGACTCTGTTTAGAATCCCATATTCTAGGGATTTTGTAATGTTGGTTGAGACCTTTCTAATTTTATAACATTTATGCACATTGTCTTTGCCAAATAAAGAATATTTTTGGCATAGTTTTTAAGCATAATTATAATTAACATTATCACTGGTGATAATCTTTAGTTACTTGGCACACCGGCAAGGACTAAACTGGCATATACTTTGAAACTGCCAAGGCAGAAGTGAGAGACACCAGGCAGACTATTGGCCTCAAATGCTTTCCAAATAAAGAGCAGTTACAATAATTTTAACTGTTTCCAAGAGGCTAAAATTATAGTCACTGAATCCAAAATAATGAGCTTCCTGCTAAGCCTTAATGGTTTGGATTTTGAGACATTTGATTTATTAAAATGCACATAAAGTAAGAAAAAAAAAAAAAGGAAAAAAAAAAGAAAAGATATTGCTATAATTCAAACGTTTTCTGTGTGTTCAGACAGATGCTTCATTCCTGAATTTCTGTGCCAAATCGTTGCCAGTACCAGCTTGTTGCCATTGACAGAACACAGTAAAGGACAAGATGGTGAACCAGGTGACAGAGTGAGCTCTGTACATCTGTTCATCTCTGGAGACTGGATTGCTTGTATCAGCTAAGGACAAATGAAAGTGAATATAGTTATCCAATGTTAGTGTCTGCCAAAACCCAACACAATTTGGCTAATTCTTTCCTCCTGATATAATTATCTGTTTAGCTCAAGAGTTACCATATTCATTATAATTCTGGACATCTCCTCAATCTATATTAATTATATGGATAATATCATTTAAAACACAGAGCTCATGGAGTCACATAGCCAGTCAGGGAAACACATTATCCTCAGGCTAATTGCTCTAGCGAATTGTTCCTCTGTATGTATCATTTAGATCCTAATTCTGTTCACAACATAAATACTCACTAACTTGGACTAAGATATCCTTCCTGTAGAAGTTCCAATACATTCTTAGAGGAGGGAAGATTCTCCCATGTGCATAAAGAAAAAGGTTTTATTTATCTTCAGGTATGTATAATTGCACAGTAGTGCTCCCAGCACTGTCCCTTTTGTTTGAGATGGAGGGGTGATGAGAAAGAAAGGAAATCAGTATGCACATAGACGTAGTGGGATCTTGCTTCATAAATCATTTGTAGATCTAAGTTGAGACTGCATAAGACAGGATGAATGGCAAATGATAAAGAAAGTGCAAGGCAAAATGTGCAATGCTATTTATATCAATCACAACTGATAAATCAATAATCAAAGAGAAATGTGGATAAATTTAGCTGGTTTTGTTGACAATCAACAAAAGCCACTATGTTCATGAATTTCAGCCTTGCCGGGATTGATCTAGATGTATTTTGCAGAGCACAGTGGGAGAGCATCTTCCCTTGCACAAGAAAAAACATGTTATATCAGGATATTCCAGCAATGCATAAAGCAAGTAGACACAAACAGCCATCATTCTTGGCATGGTAAATTAAAAAATAAATAATAAAAAAAAAAGTAAACCTGTTCTGTCAACATTTCCTTCAATTCCAGATATGGCAGTCAGAACCTCTACATAGCAAAACATTACTTAAGATATCATTTCTGTGTCACACTGTGGTTTATGAAATGGGTCATTGGTAAACAGAAGTGTTTAGTGTCTGCTTTGGAAATCAATCAGGCTGTATGTGGGGATGCGTGGGACTCTGGAACAAACAAATTAACACTAGCAGATTCACTGAAATCAAATCAAATCAGACCTAATTCAGGATATGTTATCAGTGCAAACAGGTGCTGGGAACAAGATGTATAGCCATTTCCACCAGCAGGTTTTTAATTGTATAAATTGGTCTTGGCTTGTCACCAGTCAAGAAAATGGCTTCTGTGTTCTCAAGACTATTCGATGCCATACTAAACATGCCTCCCCAAACATGACGGGTAATCTGAACAAATGAGATGCTCTGCTCAGAAGAGCTGTCCTTTTCTGTGGAGTATGACAGAGCCTGGAGCTGTCAGCTTGTATTTCCTATGCTACTAATTAAATGATCCTTCAACACAAGAGAGGACTCACATTAAAATGTTCTTAAAAACACATTCAGGTTCCTTTGAAGTTTGCAGTAGTCTTTCTGCTGACTTCACACAGCTTGGAATTGGCTCTGCTATGGATAAACAGAAAGAAAGAATAAGGAAAGCAAGGAAAACACACTTAAAAAAATAATGTTGGTACTGATCTGAAAAGAAACAACATGTATATTATAGAGCATGCGATAAAGGCAAGGAGCTCTCATGTAAAAGCTGCATTATAAATAATACATTTTATGTGCGTGCACATTTAGGAGGGAAATTTCACCATAATTATCAAGATTGCAGGTGGTATAGCACTGAGCCTGATGCTTCAATATAGTACACTGGTGACATAAAATTTTCCAGAAGACTTTCATGCCAACAGAACCACCAGACTATTTCTACTACACTCCAGTCCACCAAAGCTACTTCTAAAAGCCGTGTTCACCTAAGCCTGCCTTGCCCTGCCTAAGAGACAGCACCTCGTGACTATTTCTGGATCTGACCTGCTATATCCACTAAGAATTTCTGTTGTAGCTTGTTACCTTGGTGTCCTTTGTTAAATTAGGAACTCTCTGCCTTGGTCTACATTAGTAGTGCAAGCATGTTCTCAGGCATCCTAAGCATTAATTTTCCATGATATCCACTGATGATGATGATGTCAAGTTAATCAGGTGTTTCATCACAACCATACAAACATGAGGTATCCCTGGTTGCTCCCAGTATGAGTCTGGAATGAGACACTGCCAAATGATTGCCTTCCTTCATGTACAAAACTTTCAGAAAGTAAAGGAATTCATTAATAATTAGAATGCTGCAACTTTGCTTTGGGAAAAAAATAAAAAATAAGATAAAAAAGAGAGAATTAAAAAAAAAAAAGGCCATGGTTTCTGTAACAGCATTTTCTGGGGGGAATAAATACTAACTCTGCATTGCACATATTCTACTTAGCAGTCCACGGTCACAGAATTTCCCATGGCTTGATCTTTATGTCATCTACAGTGTTGTTCTGAATGTTCATCAGCTTATTTTTTGGTCCTAAAAATTTCATTTCACTACATGTTGGAGCAGAAATTAGGAAAGGTAGGGTTTACTACCAATCTCCAGATTTTATTAGATATCACAGCTGTTTTTGAATGATTATGTGAAACAACCTCCCCCCTGCCTTCTCCCATGTGCTTTGTGGATTTATCAGTTGAACTGGAAAGAGCAATTGAGACATAAAAGCATTTTGCAAAGTATTATCTCTATAGAGCTTTCTTATCCTTCTAAGATAAATCCTTCTTTATACAACCTCAGTATTAGGAAACAGCCCTGAAAGTTTTAAAGAAAGGGAGGAAAGGAGAGAAAAAGACATTGCAGGAGATGTACAGAAGTAGATTTCCTATTCCATCACTACTTCTTTATACACATCCCTTATGCCTGTTTCATGCATTGCTACTACATACACAGTAAAATTGTTTTAAAAGATAGACGTAGAAATGTTGAGACAAAACCTGAAGGCCAGGAAGAATTCCCATATTCTTTGATTTAGAGTACATCTTGAATATCTCATAGTTATTCTCATATTAATCTCAATAATTTGAAATTGGCCAAAATGTTTTCCTATAAAGTATTTCATCTCAATCAAAAGACCTTAATCCATAATAGTTCTGATTATAAAAATGCTGTTCTTGCTTATATTTACTTGTTTCTTGTTAATATTTATATTTAATGTATCTTGGTAATTTGTGTAATTGATTATGGCTTTCATTAAAATGTATTTCATTTCTCATCTAAATTATTCAGCTTTGATTCCAGATCATTGACTTTCTTCACATTTTCTGTTTTAGTGAGCTGGAAATAATTTTAATAATCCCGGTCCTTTCTCCTTCTGCAGGAGAAAAACTTCCAACTGAATCATGCCATTTCTCATTCTTCCTTTTGATATACTACTCTTCCTTTTGATACACTAAACAAAGTGAACTCTTCCGTTCTTTAAAGAAAGCCGTATGTTACAGATCTTTCATCACTTCTAGTCTTGTGCAATTTTTCAACATCCTTCTGAAAGCGTGGATAACCACAGCATAAAGTACACCCATACTATAGGAACAAAGCCCTTTACAGAGGTGAAGCCATGCTTCTACTCAATAATTCCATTTTCATGGCACTAAGGGTGACACTAGACTTTTTGTTACACCATAACATTGTAATTTTATGCTCAGTTACTTACCTTTTTAGAAAATACATTTTGCCATGAAAGAAGCATGGTGGTAACTTCCGTATTTGCAATTGGTAATGCTTATGCATCTTTTTCTTTGGATGGCTACTATTTAACAAAACTTGAAACTATGACTGTCTGGCCATCATTATTTACCACTCAGAATCATCTTTGTGTAATATGTACATTGTTTTTTCTTTTCTGTTTTGTTGTTGTTGTTGTATTTTAAATCTGGTTCTTGATTACTGATAAAAATATTGTCGCACTATGCTAAAAAGTGCTCCTTGAAAATCCTCAGTGGAAATTCCAGCACTACAAACTCCATTTGCTTGTTATTTCTTATTAATGACAAGGTTTGAGAGCTGTATGTCAGCTCTCATCTAATTATCACAAGCATAAGTGTCACTTTTCAATCTGAAGGTCATAAATACAAATGAAACTGCTTACCTAAGGCTTTGTGTTTTACAGATTATTTTTTTCCTTACTCAGACAAAATTATTATCTCAATTTAAGAAGATGATATATATCATATATATATAGATGTATAGATATATTGAAAAATGGATATACTCCGGTACTCTTTTGTTGTTGTTGTTTTGTTTTCTTTTTCTTTTTTTTTTCCCAGCTTCGTTTGCTTTGTGTGTGTTTTTTGGTTGTGGTTTCTTTATTCCCCCACCACCAACACCCTCCCAGAAGCTACAATGGCTGCCATTGAAAATATTCTCTCCCATTAAGTCTTTATGGATTGAATCTAGGCCAATTTTTTCTCTTATTATCCCCAGGCAGACTGTGACTCTCCAAGTAAAATAGCGTCTGGTCTGCAGGAGGTGTAAAACAGTATTTGATGCTGGTGTCATGACAGCCTGTCTATAGAAAAAGATCTGGATTGTTAGTCAGAATAGTAATATAAGCAATAATAGCCAGCATGGCAGATTTTCTTTCTAATTCATTGAACCTCCAGAAGTTAGGAAAGTTATCACCAAATATCCTGCACTCTGCAAAAAGTCTTGTATTTCACAACACACCCTTCTAGTTGTTAAATCTGCTATAAAGTAGGCATAAATCCCAGGGATTTCAGATGTACTTATCTGTGACCTTTATCCCTGAATTTTTGTGAAGTCTGAATCCAAACCTTGAAGTAACATCACATTTTTTGCTTGCAAACTTTGAACACTAGTGATTTTGGTCTTTAATTTTGTCTCAACCCTACCGGTCAATTACAGCTTTTGAAACAACAAGAATGTGTATGCTTACTTATGTTGCTATGGCTCCCTTTGTTATGCTGAGCAAAACCCCATGAAAAGAATTTGCCTTTTGCAAAGAGAAATTGGTCTTTTGCTTTTGCTCACCAGGAGATTATTCTTTGTGATATTTCAGTCTCTTGCTGAGAACATTGTCTTAAAATCACAGAGGATTATGGCATTACATGAGAGGAAAATCACAAAAAAAAAAAACAAAAAAAAAAAACAAAAACAAAAAAAGGAAGGTTGCTCTTCAGACAAATACAATTCTTTATAAAAGTGCTGTAGTGAAATGTAACAAAGATTATATCACCAAATTAAGAAAATCAAGAAGAATCAAACAAAACACAGGATACTATTTAACAGTTTATAAAGGTATATCAAAACCTCAAGTATAGTTTTCTCCCCGCTCCGTTTTAACTTCTACAGAAACAAGAAGGAAAGAACTAAGGCATTGGAGTAGGTGTGATGTAATACATAAACTTTCTGATTGCTTTTGTTTCCACATTTCACTATTTGAAAAAATCACCCAGATGTCAAGGAAAAACCTTCAAATATTTCAGGTTTTCACCTGAAATTGATCATTTCAAAGCTGCAAAATGCAAAAATAGGCTATTGTTGCTATGCAATATTTTGTAAACCAACGTTTTACATCAATGTCTGATGTACTTAATACTAATAAGATCAGATATAACTAAAGCGTTTAATTCATGGACTAAAGAATAACACTTGTGAAATGTCTACATCTAATGAACTGACCAAATTTATGATCAAACAACAACAAAAACAACAAAATAAAGCAACAACAACAAGAAACAGAACAATGTTGCAATTTCAAAAAGATGTAGTGCTTGTTGCTCTGTTGAAATTACAGGGGTATGATTTTGGTATAGAGAAGTACCTCAGCCTAGAATTAAAAGGCTGCAACCCAGAAATCTAAATTATGTTAATTCCAGAATCCAGGTGAGGATGCAAAGTCATCTATATATATGTAGTATATGTAGACAGAGAGATGACCTCAACAAATGATGACCAGATTTGGAACTGGAGCCCATAGGACACTGGATTTTCTGTTCATACTGCCACACATACTGGGTTGCTGTTGCTGGCACTACTTAAGGCATTTTACAAACAGATTAACAGCAAATGTCAGCTTGATATGCTAATAACTCTGGTAATGCAAACGACACAAAAGGTACTAAAACTGTGTCCTTGAGCGGCACCAAGGTTAAGCTTCACGTTGCTGAGGATTCATTCCAGATAATCAATGGGCATCCTTCTAGTTATTTGCAGTAATGATTGTATGGTTCTGTTTTCACTTCAAGTCTTTGTTGTTGTTGTTGTTGTTTGTTTGTCTGTTTGTTTGTTTTTTACGGGAAATAAGAACTTAGTCATAAATAGGAAATAACAAGCTGTGTATACATGTTGAACAGAAGGACAGCTTCTCCTTTTTATGTCATCTACAGCGGGAGGCAGCAATAGATGTCCAGGTATACAGAAATGGAAGGGAAATAATTGTATCATACTCTAAGGAGTTGCATTCACTTTTTGATGTTTAATACTTGCAAATTAATGCTCCTGCATTCTAGCAAGTATTAGGTTCAGTTTGTAATAAGTTACTTTTGGTGAAGCAATTGCACATGCTGAAAACCGTACTGTAAGGGAAATGTTACCGCTCCACTGCTGCATTAGCTGAGAATATTGACCCCACAAATTAATCACATTTTTACAACCACATATTTCAAGCCATGTGCAGCCACACCCACCTATTCCATTCACACTTTAATATCTCAAACATGCTAGCACTTACTGTAGTTGCACCTAAAAATGGTCAGAATAACAGTATGAGGAAGAAAACACAAGGTAACCATTCTCTTCTGCTTTTCAGAGCATAAAGGAGCATTTTAAGTCCCCTGCCTTAACAAAAAATGGCCTTTTGAGTGACTGGGTCCCACTTCTGCTGCCCTCGTCTTCCCTCTGCCTTTCTCCTTTGGAGCTGGGGAAGCAAGGACCGGGTGATCACAGGGTAAAATGCAAGCACTGCTCCTGATGTTAGCAGGTCCTAATGCCAGTATGTGGAGTTGCAACCTTTGTCTAGAGGTGAGATAAATGTTGTTTCTAACAGACAGTCATGCAAAAGAAGGTAGACAGGATAACACAGGTATCTCCAGAAAAGGAAAAGCTGTATTACTGACTGGCATTTTGATTGTTAAGGAGAAAACAACAAATCTAAATGTAATATTCGAGTACTGTGTTCAGTTTTGGGCCCCTTGCTACAAGAAGGGCGTTGAGGTGCTCGAGAGAGTCCAGAGAAGGGCGACAAGGCTGGTGAGGGGTCTGGAGAACAAGTCTTACGAGGAGCAGCTGAGGGAGCTGGGCTTGTTCAGCCTGGAGAAGAGGAGGCTCAGGGGCGACCTTATCGCTCTCTACAGGTACCTTAAAGGAGGCTGTAGCGAGATAGGGGTTGGTCTATTCTCCCACATGCCTGGTGACAGGATGAGGGGGAATGGGCTAAAGTTGCGCCAGGGGAGGTTTAGGTTGGATATTAGGAAGAACTTTACTGAAAGGGTTGTTAGGCATTGGAATGGGCTGCCCAGGGAAGTGGTTGAGTCACCATCCCTGGAGGTCTTTAGGAGACGTTTAGATGTTGAACTTAGTGATATGGTTTAGTGTAGGACTTGTTAGGGTTAGGTCAGAGGTTGGACTGGGTGATCTTAGAGGTCTCTTCCAACCTAGAGAATTCTGTGATTCTGTGATTCTGTAATTTGGGAAGTATTAGCGCATTCCAAAATGTTTAAAATCATTCTTCATAGTGTCTTTCTAGTAGCTTGTGAAGCTGCTTATTATTCCAGGCTATCAGAAAGAGATGCTATCTTCAGACTCATAACGAGAAAAGCTGATAACTAAATTGGCCGTGTGAGTTATTGAAATTAATTTCCAGTGCTAGACTTAGACTCATAACACCTGCAAGCCCCACAGTATTAGAAAGCATTGCTAGAGCATTTGTGCCTAAGACCAGTTCCCTTGTCAGAATGCAAATCAGAGAGCATTTGTTCATGAGCTGAACTTTGCACAATCATCAATAAGAGCCAACATCCACCTGAGCTTCATGTACAAGAGTATTCTTCTTCAAAAACTCGGTCAGATGCTTGTTCACAACCAGCAATTATTCACGTAGATAACTCAAGATTTTATCATGGTGTAGACAGTAATGGAACAGCAGTGATTAATGTAATTAAGTGTAAACCAGAATTCAGACTTGTAGTTTGAATTGGCATTAGGTATTATTCACAGTTTAATTTTGTAAGAAGAAGCTTCACTTATTCAGCTCCTCAAACTCCACACAAATGTGTTCATAAAAAAAATTAAAAGGTATTTTGCTGCTGGAGATACTGCCTCCTATGGAGATTAAAAACAAAAAAAAAAAAGTTATTTTCATTATAGAGACAAACACAAATGCTGAGTCTATTGGGGTGAGGAAAGCTAGAGATGAGTCTATTTTCTTTGGCATCCCTGTTATATTTCAACATAAGTATCTCTGGAAGTCACAGGTTTTATGATCAGAGCAGAAAGAGCACCCACATGATTTGTTTTGTCTTCATATTTAACATAATCATATGAGTAAAGCTTGCCTTTTAAAAAACAACAGTACTAAAGAACAAGAGAAGATAAGACATATCCCTTAAAATCATGGTTAAAACTTTCCATCTTTCCTGTAACTGTGTGTGCTGGTTTTACTTGGGTGGGCAGCCAAGGTCCACCACAGCTGCTCTCTCATACCCCCTCCTCAAAGGGTAAGGGGGAGAAAATACAACGAAAAGAGCTTAAGGTTAAACACAAGCAAAGGCTGCACGGAAGCACAGAGAGAGAAAATTACTCTCTACTTCCCATCAATGAGCGATGTTCAGCCATGTCCTGGGAAGCAGGGCCTCAATCCACGTAGTGGTTGTTTGGGAGGACAGACATTTTCATAATGAGAGCCCACCCCTCTCTTTCTGCTTTCCCACATTTTATTGCTGAGTGTGACATAATATGCTATGGAATATCCCTTTAATCGGTTTAGGTCAGCTGCCCTGGTGATGTCTCCTCCCCATCTCTTGCTCACCCCCAGCCTGCTGGCTCCTGAGGGGGTTGGAGGGAGTCTTGATGTGGTGCCAGTATTGTGCAGCAGCAGACACAACACTGGTGTGATACCAGTGCTGTTCTAGCTACAAGTGCAGAGCACAGCACTATATGGGCTCGTCCTGGTTTCAGTTAGGACAGAGTTAATTTTCCTCCTAGTAGCTGGTAGGGTGCTATGTTTTGGATTAGGATGAGAAGAGCGCTGATAACATGCTGATGTTTTAATTGTTGCAGAGCAGTGCTTACACCAGGCCAAGGACTTTTCAGCTTCTCACTCTGTCCTGCCAGCGAGCAGGCTGGGGGTGCAGCAAGAGCTGGGAGGGGACAGACCCAGGACAGCTGACCCAAACCGGCCAAAGGGGTATTCCAAACCATCTGATGTCATGCTAAACAATATATAGGGGTGGCTAGCCAGGGTGGGGGGCCGGCTGCTCGGGGATAGGCTGGGCATCGGTCAGCGGGTGGTGAGCAATTGCACTGTGCATCACTTGTTTCGTACACATTATTAGGAGTAGTACTATTATCATTATTATTATGATTATTATTGTTATTATTATTTTCCTGTCTTAATAAACTGTCTTTATCTCAATTCACAGGCTTCACTTTCCCATTTCTCTCCCCCATCCCAGAGAGAGGGAGGGGGGAGGGTGAGCAAACAGCTGTGTGGTGTTTAGCTGTCAACCATGTTAAACTACAACAGGGCTGCTACAGGGAAAGGTAACTCCATCCCAGCCAGACCCAGCACACTGGGAGGGAATACTCATATGTTACTTAAATGTAATCTAAGCTCTCGGATAAGAGTACAGGGACCTTCATTTCCCACCTTACTTAGGTGGTAGTAGATGCATGCCTGGCCTGATGTCAGGCTGGCCTGAGTCACACCACAGCACGTGGTGTTTCCCTCTGCAGTTACTGTTTTGGATCCTCACAAATGCTTTTTAGGTCTAACATGAGATGCCAAATGCATGTTAAGTCCATGCTGACTTCCATTTCACTGTCTGAGAAACAGAAAATAATGATTAATTCAGATAATCTCTTGTGCCTTAATATTCTTTTCTTCTGTACATGCAATTCCTTGGAATCCCATTTTCATGTATTCATGATGCAAAAAGCTATCAGCAGATTTGTACAAGGAAACACAAAGTTTTAGGAGCTGTGAGCATATCTGCAACTACAGTGAAAGAAACCCTTGGGAATGGAAGGGCGTTTAATAGGACAGTCCTTTGTCAGCAGTAAGGTGTTTCCAGTTTAAATCTTTTTTTCTTTCTTAAGGTACATCTCCTCTGAGAAATCTATGTGAGTCTGTGGGATGGGGTGACATTGTAGAAATGTTTAATGGCTTAGACTGTGTCCTAGTCCTCGGCTACTCATAAAAAGGACTTCTAAGAAAACAACATGAAAACCACTTTGGGGTCTTCTAGCAAGAAAAACTAAGCTAAATCATGGTAAGATTTTTTTTTAATTTCCTCTAAATCGTCTGCTTTTTTTTCAATTAAATTTAAGAATATAGAAGAGGAGCGTAAGCCAATGTTTTAATGAATATAATTCAGAAAGCTAACAATGTTTTCCTAAGGAGTGATAAAGAAATCAAAGGGTTTTACAATGACACTTCTCTGATTTATTTCTTTATTCAGAGACAAAGGAATGGGAGACAAATCTGACAAAGATCATGTAACTCAGTGCTTGAGATAGAACAGAAACCAGTTTTTCTATTTACTTTAGAGGATAAAATAAGTTACTGTCCTCTTCATATGAGGAAGAAATAGGCTAAATATCAAAAGAAAAGTTCTATAATGGCAGTGTGTCAAACATCAGGTCAATGGTGCTCAATGGCAAGGCAGATCATGAAATCATAGTGAGTGGATTCATCATTTTATTTCAATCTAGACTTCGTATCTCCTTATCAGAGACAAAATATCAGTGGTTAAACTTGCTGCTAGAGAGAATAGACTAAGGAGGCCTTTAAAGTTCGTTTTAGTTTTTGTTATTTCAGATTTCTCCTGTATATCTCTCTTTTCACCCCAAGACATAAACAGTAATATTTCAGCCTAGGAAAAGTCTGCATTAGAGATTTCCTGAGTACGCAAATCATTCTAGAAGTTAAAAGGTTCATTAAATGTATTTAAGCAAATCATTCATGCTCATGATTTACCCTTATGCCCAAATTCTCATAAGATGATATATCTCAATTTTTTGTGAAGTAGTTATGCTGATTTCCTCCGGCCAAAGAGGAACAGATAAAAGAGATAAAACAGATTTTTAAAATCAATTTTATTTTCCTTCGATTAGGATGATTCTCTAATTCATTCTCTTCCCTTTTTCTGACAATTCTTCCCCTTTCTTTCATCTTTTTCTATTCACTATTGGCTACAACAATTGTAGTGAGTAGTAGTAACTCATGCTCTCTCAAAAAAAAATGTGGTATCCATGTGGTTAATAATGTAATTAAGAAAGTGATTGCTGCAACCATTTGGGGGCCTGTATAGAATACAATAATACACGTTGTAGAGGACTGTGCTGGATTAACAATGCATATAAATGACTAGACAGTGCAGAAATGTTGTTGTACAAATATCTGAGAGAGAAAAAAAAAAAAAAGCAGAGAAGGGGATTAAAGCAAATTTATTGTGCCTGTGATTAGGATTGGCTTTCTTCCCAGTCAAAGAAATCAAATCCCTTTAATATTATTATGAACGAATATTGTGCTGAAAAGGCAATACATTTTGTTAACTCATCAAAGCAGATCTACATATTCAGATCTAAATGAAAGATATTTCATTTATAATCATCTCCTCTTTTCTCTAATTGCATATCCATTAATTTAGCTCTTTCTTATCACATTACTGAAAATGAGTTTTCCCGTCTTTCTATCATCATTTGCAAGCAATTTGGTGAGGAAAGAACACCTAAGTTCTCATTTGAGTTAGTAGTTCCTTGAGCCTTGCTTTCATCAGGAGAAAAAGGCATTTTCACAGTTTTCACAGCTGAAACACAATGACTAATCCTTGTGAAGGAAAAGTGGTCTTGTAGCTGTCACATGAATCAGCAGGCTGTAGTAAAGAATGATAGGAAACCAAGCATATACCTTGTGCTGATATGCTGACAAGAGCTATTTATGTTACTCCTATGTCATCTCTTGCTTCATGGGTTGTTGCCAGAATATGCTATGTATTTTAGTAAAAATTACATGGCTTTCTTTAACATTTCGAAGTTTTGTCCTTGGCCACAACTTAGTGTCCACAACAGAAAATAAATAAATAAATAAATAAATAAAGTAACTAGAGTGAAATAGAGCAAGGAAATGTATTTTCTCTGTTATTAAGAGATGATATTTGTCTTCCATGAAGGCAGAAAGACTTCCCTGCAAAATCATTAATTCATTTTTAAGTAAATAAGTGGCCTGATTTATTTCTGTCAAACAACTACCTGTCTTCTCTTCCAGTCATTTCTCTAAGGTTTGATAGCATTTTTTTTTCCATTGGAACCTTTGTCTGAAGTGTTAAAATGTCAAAACTGGAATAACGAAGTCTGAAATATCAGCATCGATGCACTGACAATTAAAATAACTTGTTAGATCATTTTTACCCACTTATTATTTTATGAGTCTCATGGCCACAGATGACAGCATCAGCTTTGGAGTGAATGAATTCAACACAGCAGATACACAGAAAAGAATTTTTTAACAGCACTTCCAAACTCTCATTTCAAATGCATTGTTCTATTAAATAATTGAGCCAGTCCACTGATGACACCACATCCTTTGCTTTGCATTTTTTTTCTGCTAAAAGCTCACTTTTCTCTGTTCAAAGAGGTTTATATTTTTTTCACACTGACATTAGATTGGTAACTAGAAAATTTCATTACCACAGTATTAATACCATAATTATCATAGCCTGGTGTTTAATTAGTCAAATGAATTTTGCTGAACCTTAGAAATCATTTATATAAGCTGGTATTTAATTAGTGTGCTGATTTTTGCTGAACCTTAGAAATAATTCTGTGTTTATAATACTCTTTTCTTAAGCAAAAGGAAACAACTGTTGCCGGGTTGTTGCCAGAATATGCTATGTATTTTAAAAAATAATCTCCTGACACTTATGCTAAGCAGAAATTTTTCCTCTTGCACAGAAAAGTGTTTACTCAGGGAAGGATGACTAGAAGCTATAAGGTGTCATTTATGGTTCCTGGCTGCTGTGAGCTGATGTCAGTTGGCCTTAAGGCTGTACCAGGTAGGAACTCGTAGGGCACAACTACACTTGTCTCCTGTGCTGGAATCTTCTTTCAATGCAACTGGCAGTGGCAGGGATGTTACCTAGACTGGGTTTAAACTAATTTTCATTTGAAGCTTCTTTCTTCTAATTTGTACTGCTTCAACAAATGAGCTGAAATGGAAAAGAGACCCTGCAAAACATCCAAAGATTATGAGCTAGCTATTAGCTAGATGCCTGGCAGGCTTTTTTTAGGCAGATGAGTACAAGGCCAACCAATTTATGCTATTTAAATAACTAATGACTTTGCAACTTGCCAGTACAGGAACAAAAGGCAAAGTGAAACTTCAAGGCTAAGTCCTAGATGGGACATGGGAACCCAAATTTGCCACTTAAATTACCTACAGTTTTGGTCCCAGGATCACAAAGTTCAGATCACCATTCAACTCCAAAAGTATCTACATTTCTTCTGTGAGGTGTGTCTGGGACCTCCCAACAGTAAGTGCCTTGGCAGCAATAAAATGATCAGGATATAAACATCTGAAAGATTTGCCAGTTGGCTATTTTTGTTCTTGTCAATGGAGCCCCATCCAAGAGGCTTTCTCTGAACACATCCTTCCACTTGCAGGGAAAATGAGTAGGAGGCACTAATAGTGAGAAGTTGCCAGTGAGCCAGAATTTAAAGCATACAAGAAAGGCATACAAGATTTCTGTCCAATTTGTTATTTGAATCTGCTTCTCTGAGGGGTATTGTCAGACATACTTTCCTCTGTCTCCACCATGGAAACTGCTGTGGAAAATACCTGGATGCTTCCTGGAGCATGGATCCCGGAGGGTTTGGACTTGCTGATTAATATATATATACATAACATAAATATATATATTATATTTTTTTTATATCAGTGTTTCCTGCTTATACTTAAGTTTTATTAGAGCAGGAATCATTAGCGCTGCAAAAAATACTTCTTCATACAGAGAAAATCTCAGATCAAAGGTCAGGTGAAGCAGATTAAAACTAATTGTGTGGAAGAAAATCCCCTTCAGTTCCCACTGTTTCTTTAAAGGACAGGATATTTTCATCAGAAGCTGCCATTATTTCACTCTGATCCCTTGAATTTCCTTCTCTCTGTCACTTATATGTCTGCTTTCTGCTGTAAGAGCTCCTCTCACTCCTCTGAATTATTTTCTAGCTGCAGTCTGCTTTTCTGACCCACACAGATTTTCTTTCCTGGCATTGCCCAGTTGCTTTCAAGAGAGAAAACCACCAGAGAGTGGTGCAGGAGTCAGACAGCATCACCTAGAAATAAGCAACCTTCCTCCTTGTTTCTCGGCTAGACCTTTTTCACAGAAAGCAATATACAGTAAATTGAAAACAAATCAAGCTGTTACAGCAGCTGCCAGAAGTCCCACAGGTGCTACACAGTTTAGCACTGAGCCACTTTGTACAGCTGTCTTCCTTGAAGAGATCTTCTGCATGGCCAAAAGACACGAGACCACAGCCTACTGACAAACATACTGAGTAGCTTCAGCTTTCCTTAGCCTTTTTCCCAGCTCACTGCTGCCTCTTCCCTCTGAGGTACCTTATTTCCAAGCCAACAGATCCCAAGTCACTGCTTGGTTTGTCTGTCCAGCCCAGGGTTTCCTGTGTGCTTTTTCCTCATTACTGTATGACAGACTCCTGGCTTCTCCTCAATCTCCACAGTTAGCCTGTCTTCTAAAACCTACTCTACTCCATTTTAGGTAGCTGCTGGCAAGCAGATTAATCACTTGCTCACTCTCCTTCTCCTCCCATTTGCTCTTGTCATTTTCTCAAAGGCCAATATGATCATGAACACACTGTTGGCTTTATTCTAGCAGATATGTCTTGTTTCCGATTTTGGATTCACCATTCAGTACAATGCATGGAAACAGCTGATGGTCCACACTCTGCTTGGATTACTGACTTCCCTGGCAGATTTTGTGAAACACACACTTTAAAAAAGCTAAATGAAATTCAGCAGATGGAAGATAAGATGGGAGCATATGCTATGCACATTAAGCAGGAATATAACTGCAGAATTACCATACTTAAACTCATTGTGAATCTCCAGAGAAAGTGGTGGGTTGGTACGGTATATCAGTGAGTAAGATTTAGATGTTGAAACTCAGCTCGTAGGTTTCAACTTCTTGTCTACTTACCTGATTAGTACTTGTTCTTATGTTTTCCTGATTTTCAAAACCCCAAATATGACATTCAGAGAATACTTTCTTTCAAGTGAGACAGTCCTTTTGTGTGTGGCTTGCAGAATTGCAGCCACTTCATTTCATGAGTGCTGGGTTGAGCCATTGCTACTTTAAGTCAATCACATTGTTGTAGACATACCTAAAGAGCACACATTTATCCAAGAAGGAGAATTTTTCTCTTTTTGCAAGGTTGATCATTCAACCATTCAACTTCATTTTTTTTTCTCCCAATAAGCTTAAGCCTTCTCTGTGTTGAAAATACCTGGAAAAAGTGAGGTTTGAAATTGTGTATCATGAAATATTATTCTGGGGAAGTTAACTGGCAAAAGTTTGAGGGGCCAGTCACTAGGGGATTTAAAGTAACCTTACATTCTGTTCAGCTATGTCACCAAAGAGCCCAATCCATTATGGTTTACAACCAAAATATGAAATTCAAAATCTTGGAGAGAAAAGCCTTCATTAGAACAGCTACTACGCTATGTACTACTCAATCCTCTTCTTGGCAGTCATTACAGATAAGTCAACAGCTGAATGAACATGAAGTCTGAGAACCAGGCAGCTGCTGACAATTTGAGGATATGCATAGTGTAAAGTACACCAGAGACAAATTTTTTACTATATGTATTAGGTATTGAATATTGTCATTAGGGGAGAAGCATAGTATTGGCCTAAGGCTAACAAAACAAAACTAGTGATTAGGTTTCTGATTTATCCCCTTCTTTTTCCCATAATAATCATCTTTGTACATACTGTTCTTACCCTTTTTTAACAGCCATATTAAATGGTTTTAGAGAGAATCAGGGAATCAAGCACCACACATTTTTTCAGCTTTATCAAAAATATTTTCAAAAGATAGCTAAGCTGCATAGTTTGGCCAACATTATTCCTTCCAATTAAGATTGTATTTATCATGATAAGGTAGGGGAAAAAAAATGAAATGTCTCAGAAAAGAAATGTAAACCAATGTCTATATAACTTAATGATACATCTACTTGTCTGCTTAGTACAGGAGACAGTAAGTCTGAGTTTATTAAATGTTCTTTCAGAAATAAACCACAAGACAAGTAAAATTCAGGCTCTCAATCCTCACTGTTATTGGCCCAAATGGTAAGCCACTGTGTCACAGATGAGAAACACACTTCTCTCAGAATAGAGAAACAGCAATGTGGTTTATTGATATAAAGTATTGATTTAGTAAATCTTACATGAGTTCACAAAGATTCAATGATGGGAAGGTACACATTTGATAATTTACTGCATAGAGGATAGGGATAGATAAAATTGTTAGGGAGGCCCTCCCATTAAGTCACAAGGTTCAGAATGCTCCCCACCCCTACCCCCACCCCACCCCCCATTGCTTTCTAAACTCCTTGAGACAAGGAGGTAAGGAGTATAAGTGTGCCTGAATCCAGTCTCAGTCCCAGACTTAGTCAACAGTTTATGTCTAAAGGATTCTATATGTGGAGTCCTTTATGTTGCTTAGCTAAGATCTCCCTGTAAAGCATGCATAGCAAATTACTCTCTGTATGAGCAAGGCCTCGAGCATAGCTAGTACTGTAGTCACCATCTGCTTGAGCAAGGCCGGTGTTTGAGCAAGGCAATGGCCAGACCAATGTCAGGGAGGAGAACATCATCATACATCAAGGATCACAGAGTATACAAAAAGCAGCCATTTTATACATCAGCATTTACGATAAAAAAAAGAGTTGTGAAGAGATATTTTGAGTAGGATGTAACAAAAACATCCCCCTAGCATTACACCCAGAGTTCAGAAATAGATAACACAGCATTATTTTTATTAGCATTGGTTTCATTGTGCTACTTAAAATGCCAACAAAGAGTGGGCACCTTCAGAAATACTGTTTATATACACATATTTACAGGATAAATAGATAAGCCAGTGAAAGAAGAGGAAATGAAATGGAGGACCACTTATCTTAAAACACATCATGGCCAGGAAAAAACTGCACTGCTGTGATTCTCATGTCCGTGTTCGTGCTGGACCGGTGGAACATCTTAGCACTATAACACACCTAAAACTGCCTGAGACTGGATGAATGGCTAGGTGAGCACAGTTATACGAGCACATAGAGCCGGAGTATAAATGTTTTAAATTACTGCCAATCTTTATCATTTTCAGCAAGACTTTCCATTTTCTATTAATTCTTCTTATCAGCGTGTGCATGCATGCGTGTGTGCGTGCATGTCCGTGTTAAGGGAGTGTTTGGACTTGTCATGGACCATGATTCTGTTTTCTTACAGTATGCCCAAAGATAGGAAAGGAGGACAGTGACTGTCAGGTGTACCTATAAAAGGGAGTTGTAGGAGGTGCAGTATAGCCATGTGCAGTTCCCAATCTGTGTGTAACATAAGAAGTAGCAGAGGTTTGTAAGGAGTGTGAGGTCTACTCAGCCTGCCCACACAGCCTGATAAGGCCCACAGGACCAGCACATTGGTGCCTTCATATCTTGCATGCCTGACTGCCTTGAGCAGAAGCTAACCCTCACTCCAGAGTTCTCAACTGGTGGTCGTGATGGGATGCATATTGTGGTCACCAAAGCTCACAAGTCAGGGTTTTTTTTTTGAGAAAAATCAGGCTGATCTGGTCAGCATAAAAGGCAGTCATATTCATGTACCAGGAGCCTGAGGATCTTTAACCTATTGTGGTACCTCAAGTACCAGTCAGTTTTCAGATGTAAAGACTGGAAAAAAGGATATTGAGATAGCTTTTTTTCTCAGCAATAGTTTGAGAGTTATTCCAGACATGCAAGCTGCCCTTGAAATTTTCTTTATCTCCTCAGGCTGAGATAGCGGTGTCTTATTTCAGCAAGGCTTTAAAACAAATATAAGATCTCTTCTGTTGATACAAGATGCTAGGATTTCCTTTGAAAACTAAATAATAGTATTTTATGATTCTTTTACCATGACTCTATTTTATGATTCCTCTCATCTACTTTCCTCTCTTTCTATCATACTTACAATAAAGTGTTCATCCGAATTACAGTAAGGGTCCTACCACAAACACCTACCATTCCTTTCTAACGTGATCACAGAACAAGAGAGTTTCCCTCTTAATTACCATATATATGAAGTATTAGTGTTTTAGAGACCAGCCCCAATGGTATTGTATTCTTTCTTCCTGAAATAACAAATACCAGTGCTATAAGAGTATGTCTGTATTACCTGACACATTCCAGCTTCCAGGTCAGGGTGAATGCCCTACCCTGATCCCAGCTTTTTAACCGCACAAGACCCTGGCACATATTACACTCTTCAGTCGCCACATAGGGCATATCACAGCTGGTTGTAAGCACAGATGTATGTAAGCACCAGCTTAAGTTGCCTTCCTAAGCACCATAAACCTTCTGTAGGTAAAGTTAGTACTGCATAGCCTGTGAAGTCTCATATATTACTTCTTAAGACTTAAGGCTGGTCTCAAATGTCTCCTTTCCCCACTCCAGAAAACTATAATCTTATAAGGACCATTGATTTTTCAAGTTAATGTTCTATGTTCAGCTCCCAACATGGAGAAAGTGGTTTTATCTTGTTTTTGTACTATGGAGTTTTTCCAGAAGGAACAATACTAGCACTGCCACAGTAATGGGGAAGAGAACAAAAGCAAAATGTTATTTATCACCATAGCCTGGGGCTGTAACAACAGACTGAGAAAATCATATTCCTCATTTTTTCTTTTAAGGCATTTCTATCATAGTACTATATGAAAGATTAATTTCTGGTGTTTGTTTTTTTTCCCTTCTTTCTTGGAACTGAAAAACTCACTGAATTTAAATAGGAAGAAAAAATTCTCTCAACCACTATAGAACATACCGCGGTATACAAAATTGTCTAGATATTTCTCATGGTATGGACTATCAGAACATCCAATAAAATCGAAAAATCCATCTGTGGAGCATGACATTGAAGTGCTCACTGAAAGAGAGCAGGAGAAGTTCTTGTGTTCAAACTCCCTGATGGCGGATGTTTTACCAGATTCATCCTCTTTGTTCATGCCAAGCTGTAGCTATGCATTTTCCTAAAGAAAGGGCTCTCCTACCAGGAAGATGTATATCTACCTTTATGGCATTAACCTTTTATAGTCCACCATACCCCAAAAAATACACTGAGGTCCACTGAGGTCCTTGATGAAGTACATGTCCACTTCCTTCTGAACTGTAATTCCCAGGATGAAACCAAGTCAGGTTTCCAGAGTATTGTTTACTGTTTTGGGAATCCTTAGGGGTTTCTTCCCTCGTACCTTCCCACTGTCTTCTCCTAGATTATTTCCCCATCCCATGTCAGAGGAAATTCTCTTTCTGGAAAATGAATCAGTCATCATGGTCATGTTACAGTATTCTCTGAGAAATCCCACCACTTCTGCTTTCAGCACTGGTCTTATAGATGCTGCACCTTCCATAGGATTCTTCTGTTATTGGGTTTTGATAAGCAGAAAGGGTTTATTTTATTTTATTTTATTTTATTTTATTTTATTTTATTTTATTTTATTTTATTTATTTCATTTCATTTCATTTTTTACAATAGAGAGTTATGTATGTGATGATGACAAAGGAGCACTGTGTACAGAAACCAGTGTTCACTTATGACTGCCCAGCAAGCACCTACTTTCTAGTTGCAGTACTATATAAACAACCAGGCATTCAGGCTCTGCATTATTCTAGATGAGGGCATAGACATCTACAGTGCAAAACACTCCATAGAAGGTGAATTAAACATCTGTGCTAGGAGGAGTGGATAGCATTTAAAAGGAGCACCAGTACAGGAAGATGCGTCTAGCCTATATTTGAATGAATACTTAGAGCCAGATGAAGTATTCTGATAATATTTCTATCAACATAATTAACATTTATATTAAAATTAAATTAGCATCTAATATATTTACGATGTCACCTGAAGACTGATACTTGTCTGATTTCATGGGGTTCTGTCAAGTTCATGCCCAGGTGGCCAAGAAGGCCAACGGCATCCTGGCTTGTGTCAGGAATAGTGTAGCCAGCAGGAGCAGGGAGGTGATCGTGCCCCTGTACTCTGCTCTGATGAGGCTGCACCTCGAGTACTGTGTTCAGCTTTGGGCCCCTCACTACAAGAAGGACATCGAGGCCCTGGAATGGGTCCAGAGAAGGGCTACGAAGCTGGTGAAGGGCCTGGAACACAAGTCCTATGGGGAGCAGCTGAGGGAACTGGGGGTGTTTAGTCTGGAGAAGAGGAGGCTCAGGGGAGATGTTATTGCTCTCTACAGCTACCTGAAAGGAAGTTGTGGGGATCTGGGGTCAGCCTCTTCTCATAGATAACTAGCAATAAGACTAGAGGGAATGGCTTCAGGTTGCTCCATGGGAGGTTTAGGTTGGAAATTAGGAGACATTTCTTCTCAGAAAGAGTGGTCAGGCATTGAAACGGGTTGCCCAGGAAGGTGGTGGGGTCTCCATCCCTGGGGTTGTTTAAGGAAAGATTGGACCTGGTGCTTAGAGACATGGTTTAGTGGGCAATATTGGTGGTAGGGGGATGGTTGGACCAGATGATCATGGAAGTCTTTTCCAACCTTAATGAATCTATGATTCTGACGAGTCTTGTGTTGTTAGCTGTCCCCACTTCTGACCAGTCCCCTAAGATAACATACTTTTTGAATAATATTGAAGACCTCAGCAGGACTATGTGAGTGTCTACTCAGCAGTATCAGCTACATGACTTATTCTGGTCTTCTATGTGTTTACAATTCATGAGGGTTTTTTTTATCCCTCTAGACATGTTTGCCACTAAGCAAAGTATATAATAGATACACTACAAAATCAGCATTGTCCCATTGTCCCACCTACAATATTTTCTATTTTCTATGTTCTTTATGAGCAATCTGCACAGTCATTGAACCAACAAAATTTCATTAAAGACAATTTACAAAACAGGAAAACTTTTAATATATTTAGTATGAACGGAAGGGTCTATATTGGTTGCATAAATTTTTGTTACAGTAAGAGGGGAAACTGTTTTTTCATTTAAAACTTTCTTTCTTTTTGTTCTGCCATTATACAAGCTCTGGGAACAAGATGAAGGGTTATGATCTACCCTGTCTTCATCTGAGCAGTGTCTGATACAAGAAGTTGTCAGAAAATATCTTTATTTTCACCTTACACACTAACGGAATAACCATTTTAACTTTCTGCACTTTTCATCAAATTACTATATTGTGCTTGTTCATATCAATATTTTTCACACAAAAGAAAAGACGTGTAATTTTCTTAAATATCAAGGGGATTCTCTAGTAAAAATTCTCTATACACAGGACAGACCCTTTAAAATTTGATTTTTTATTTAGCTTGCTAAATAAAAAGCATCACTGCTGCATGGGAACTGTCAGTCACTTCCTTAGATTTAAAACCAACACCAGAGAGTATGAATTGGGCATTTTGTTCTTCTCCTCAAAAACAAAGACTCTGAAGTTAAATCTCATTTTTCTCTGCTTCTTGGTTAGATTCAAAACAAGTTTGTCATTTACTTTAACGGATTTTCTATTACCTTTTTTTCACACAAAATGTGACATTTTCAAGAAAAATTGTTTTGTTTTGGTTTTGTATGATTTGTTTTCTTGGGAAGAATTTTAATATTTTTATTTTCAGACAATCCTAGTGAAAATCATAGCTCAGGACACCTGGGTTTGGTTTTTAGAAGTTCTTCACTGTTTTTTTTGTACTTCCATGGGAATTATAGGGGCCAAGTGAGATAAATCAATGGATTTTTAACAGGCTTATTACATTGAACACTTGCCAACATGCTCTCAGCTTGAAAAATAAAGCTTTTAAGATTTAATTTTTTAGCAGCCTTTCTCCAAAAGTAAAATTTAATTAGAACCCAGTTATACAGAAATTAAGGTAACTGCTGAGGTAGTGTAATGAATACTCAGTCCCATATGGTCTGATTTATAGTCCACAGACATTTGAAGAACCACTTTATTGTCCTTTCTGTATTCACATGCACTTCCTATTAATATCAATGACAACTGTATGGCTTTTACAGAACAAATAACTTTGCATTTATTTGAAAGATTTTTAAATAAAGTCATATAAGAATCTCAACTTTATTAAATATTTATCATTGCTTTACACTGCCAAAAATAAACATGTATGTTTGTTAAATTTCCAGACCTTATAAACCATGTGAGAAAGGTAAAGAAGACAGTGAGTGGATATTTGATAAACAACAGTATCACCTTTATTCTTTATTACAGTAAAGCCTTCCTAGAAAATGCAGCGTAAGGTTTCCTATTTTGTACCCACTTACACCAATGTGAGACCAAAATAATGTTTCCAAACTCATCATTTCCAGTTATTCCAAAGCTATAATTGTGTCTAACATCTCTAAAGCTATATGGCTAACAATATGATCCTTGTAGGATCAAACCAAAAGTCTATAAAAGTAGTATCTCCTTCAGTGGTCAAAACAAGATGCTGAGGGAATAGTATAAGAAGAGGGTACATCTAAGTGGTAACTTCCATGAGTACCTTCTAAGCATCTGGCCTTTTGCAGCTCTGAGATCTCCTGAGCCAGACATGGTTTTGCAACTAGCAATGCCAGTAAGATACAGACATATGAGGATCTAGGACAGATCAAGGTAACTCTGAGGATCAGAACTTGCAGAGGTTCATGTAATTTGTAAGAACAGCCATAAAGCATCAAACAATCTGCCCAGGTTCCCTGTCTCCTTCTGGGCCAGTAACAAACACCCAGAGGTATTTTGCCAGACCACTTTCTCACCCTCCATCATGTTTATCTCAGAGAATTCCTAGCACTTTTAAAGGACTTGTATCTGAGACTGTTAGTTAATTTCATGACCAAAACAGAGCAGAAAGCTGTCTTAGTACTCTCTCTACATCAGGGACAACAAGAGGTACAAGACAATGGAGAACGAGCAAGGTTAAAAATGGTAAAGAAAGTTGGTCTGGAGAAACGACCTTTTTTGACTCATGGTCAAAATGACTTTCAACAAAACTTCAGAAGTAGCAATTGCAAATTTTTTTAAGTCTAACAGGAAATGTTAATTGTCAACTGGTAATCAGTTACTTACAGATTAACATTTCCTGTGAGATAACTCTGAAGTGGACTTAGGCTAGCTAGTTAAATTCAAGCTATTTCTCCAGATGACGTTTTGTATTTTCAAAATTTCTGTAAGATAACAACCTACATCTAAAAAAAAGAAAAAAAATAAATCTGATTTTGCAGGCTAGCTAAATGGCAGTAATATACCACATTAGTCTATTAAATAACTGTAAATAACTGTTTTGTAAAGATAAGACCTAAAAAAAAAAAAAATTTTAATAATTGCACTGAATGTTGGCAGGTCACATCAGCTTGTAACGTCTTAGATCACACCTGTATATACAACCCAAACACTGCCAGAAAAAAGTAACAGGGAATACTAAGAGGAGGCCGGACTCTATGATCTCCCATGCAAACAACCATTAATCTACAGCATTCAATACTTGATTATACTCTATCGAAAAGTAGAAAACACTACAGCAGTTTATTCTTCTTATTAGCCCAGTTCAGAGTAAATTGCCCTTATAAAACCATCATAAAACACCTTTACAGTCAGTTCAGAATTCAAAAGGAGTTGTGAAGTTGGTTAATTGCAGAGCACATATTTGCCCATTCAGGAATCTTGCAGTGTGTGATCATTTGCATGCTGGTCTTCTTGTACATGTGGTGCAAAAGTACCATTTTTGTCCTCTGCATGTATTCTCTCCTCTCTATTTCACTTGTGGGTAAAAGAGCCACACTGTGAATTTGCTTCTGGTCAGGTTCTAATAATATTATTTGGACATGCATCTTTATTAGTTGCTTTTATGGTCAGGCACTGCTGAATACTGCCTAGGTATAGGCTGGCTTGAAGCTTTGATGTTTAATTGAATTATGTTTTTGAGCTTGTTAGTATTGGCCATCATGCTGGAAAATGCAGCCTGACTTCTTGTGATACAAGCTGTTAGAGTGACTGGGACACTTCATTTCAGTAAAGGATAAACCCCCATACACAGAGATAAAAATACTTTTCCCCTGTAAACATCACACAGAACATTCCAGAAAATCATAGTAAAAGGTCATTAGAAAAGTTAAGCACTTCAAAATTAGGAAATGTTGGATGTAGAGTGATTCTTCCTATCTTCAGGACCTGTGCTGTGCAATGAACAAAGAGAAATCCCATTGGAGTGAAGAATCTCTGGTCCTAGAAGTAACAACTACCTCAATGAAATCTCACCCAAAAAAGAAGAAAGAGGCATTGGTGATTTTAGCTTTCCCTTCTTTGTCAGTGCTCAGGTCCAGAAGCTGAGCCAGACTATTAGAGCATCCATAGATAGATATAATGTCAAATTGAAACATGGGAACCCACACAACTCCTGAGGCTAAAAAGGTGGTTTGAAACAGACTCGTCCCTTCACTGAGTGAAATGCTTCTACGAAAACCATGTGTTTTCTTTGCTGAATCTGTAGGAAAGTGATAACAATAAAATATGGTGAATACATCTGTCTTTGTCTAGAGGAAATGAAAGCACAGTGTCTAGACATGGAAGAAGCATTTAACTGCTGCAGGTGCCCAGCAGAATCTATAATGTTTGCCACTGCTGGCATTCTCTCTTACAGACATTTCCTCTGCTACAAGATCAAATCAGAAAAGTTGCTGTAGAGTCCCAAGCACAGACAAAGATGTGCTGAGCTCTGCTGAAATGGCCGCTCTGTTGCAGAAATCAGGTAACTGCTCTCAGACTGGCAAAGCTGAAGGAGGCTTGACAGTATTTAGTTTCAGACCTTAGGATGCTTGAAGATAGGGATACTTTGTCATTTTGTAACTGGCAATGCTTTTCTATCTTATTGATTTTATTTTGTTGTCTTCAGCTCATCTACCCTTCTCTCTGAGCATAACTCGACTCTCACAAATCTAAAAATATATACAGTCAAAGGCTATGTGTAATTGAACACTGGAACGCAATCTGCAGCTCCAGCTGGGCAGTGGGCCGTGTACAGCTGTGGGCAGTGCTGCAGAAATGCCAAAAGACAGTACTGTCACTGGGAATAGCAGGGCCCCAAAAGCAACAGCCTTGGCACTCAGGAAAGGATTAGTTTTCCATGCCAGCTTTTGCAAAGATTTTCAGCAACGGTAGACAAACCTTTGGATGTGCTTATAGTTTTCATGTAAGTCTGGGGTTTGCAGCGTGAGGAGTGACAGTCACAATGCATGGAAAGAGGACACAAGCAACTCTCAGGCACTCACCTTCTATGCCTATTATATACACACAAGAATTTATTTAGCAGTTCAGATGTAACACAGTTAGTGACATCAAGCATAGCTAGCTTTCCAAAGGTGTTCACCCATGTTGGAACTGATTTTCTTTTATGCATATAGGAAGCAGACAAGCATGTATAGGATACAGCCGAAGTACCTCCCTCTCATCCTTTCTCTGCTCTCCCCTTCAAGTTCCCAGCTACTGTGAGAAGCTGGCTGCTACATGCCTTGGGCATGAAATGGGAGGATGGTGAGAGAACTGTAATGGGAGGGACGTTATGTGACCAGCAGAAAAGTATTACATGGCACAAACGTTAAAGGGGCTGCCTGCTATAGAGCCAGGGCTTGCAAAATTGCTAATGTCCACAAGGATATCTTGTCTCTGATGTCATGTGGAAATAATTGTCCTACTCTATAGCAGTCTGCAGTTTTTGACACAGATGGGGCCCTCCAGCTTTGCGGGAACTAGGGCAGAATGTTGCGGCCCATATCTGTACAGTGATTTTGATGGAGGTGGACTGCTGGAGATGCATGGTACTGGCAGTTTGTAGGCATGGGGCAGTAGCAATACAGACAGCCCTCCACACTGGTTCATGGAGCAGCTCAAAAGTGGGAAGCATTGAAAACTGCTATGCTATGCTCTCTTGGGAGTGAGGCATTATCAAGACCTTTTTGTGTTCACTCCGAAGCATGTATTTTCTGAATAAAATACCATTATGAGGTGAATGTGTAGTGCATTGACCCAGTAATGACACAGAGCTTCTGACTTACACATGATTCCCCTTGTTTAAAGAATGAAGTAATAAAATCCCTCTCCTGACTGATAGATTAAAAACTGTTCACCATATTAGTTGAGTAAGGGTATAGATTTTACCTTTTCTATTCAAAACCAATGCTACAGAAATGTACTAAATGTATCAGTATAACATAAAATCCAAACTTCTCTAATTTACCTTGTTTAATGACAATCCCTCAACTATACACCCTAAAAGACAGAGGGGTGAAAAAAACAACATTTTCAGCTCCAGTATAGTGTTATTTTCCTTTTGACATAGGTCATAGAGGTCATTAATGGATGTTTGTTTAAAAGCAAACACAATTCTTTTGCATTACTGCTATTTGCCAAGATAGAAGTAGTACTTGGAGACAGAAATAAGTCAGAAACAATCAAAAATGAAGGTAACCTGTCCAAAATGAATTAGAGAGTTGTCTAAATTAAAAGCAGATATGACTAAACCATGTTTTTGGTGTCATGCTGCCAGTTTAGCAGCTGCAAAACATTGTAATGTATAGTATGGACTCAAGTTCTTTGCTCAGACTTCTCCCTTCACAGAAGATTTGACTTATTGCTGTGATGTTGGTTTGCTTTTGAAAGATCCCCTCTCCACTGGACCAAGACCGGCTCTAGAAGTGTCCGAATGAACTTGTGAATTGTAGTTGGTTCTACCTTCGTTGTGTATTTCCACAACTTGAAATATAAAACTTTCATTCTCTTTTGGAAAGCTACATCTCTTGAGCTATAGCAGCCACATTTTCAGATGTCTTTTTTCCTGTTTCATAATCCCCAGATCCCAAGGGTCCCCTAACTATTAAAAGTTTCTATGGTTTCAAACTGTGTTTGCCAAGATGCAGTCATGTTGGCAATCTTTGAACCAGCAAAGGCCACTTGAAGGCTTATTTTTGGTCTATCCTTGTTCTCATTCTTCCTCCTTCCATACTGTCTTTTGGCCTGGCAGATAGGGTCCCTCTAGTCTTTCTCAGGGAGGAGAATGTGAAGATTCAGCATAGTACCAGAAAGAGGGAAGAAACCAGTAGCAGGTAATACCGAGCATCAGTGTAGAGCCCTGTGATTGTTGCAAGTACTAAAAGCATTCAGATGGATTTTTGAATTGTTTTTTTAGGCTCAAATTGCAACATCTTTGAAAGGCTGACTAATATGTGACAGAGTCTTATTTTAGAAATAAGTGACAAAACAAATGGTACTGGAAATCAACACTGCAAGTCTTCAACTTAATATGAGTCTGTTTAGATTATGAGAAAACATCTTTTCTCTCCTACTCCCAAATTTACTCTTTTTGTGCTTGTGTTTCTGTGAATCTGTTTTCAATGAGAAAAAAAATATATATAAATGGGTCAGGTGTCTTATGAAACAGAAATACATTGTTCTGTATTATAACTAATGTGGTTCTGTTGAAGACAGTTACCACTTCACAATGTACCTGAGGTCTGTCAGGTCTCAGGTCAGTCGAGAATTTAACCATACTGACATCCTCAGAATTCAGCATTGTACTGTTTCTATTACAGGTGGGGTGGGGTGAAAACATGCTATCAGACTTACCTTGAACTAGTTCTAGTCTAGGAAAAAAAAAAAAAAAAGTCTTACACAGAGGAAAGTAATTACTTCTATTGTCTCATTTTTCAGAGACTGTGTGGTAGTTTTATCAACACTTGAAAACAATATTAGTGAAAGATGCTAGCAAAACTCAGGAGAGAGACAAAAAGAGGACTGATGTTTCTGAAATAAGAAAAAAAAAATGACAATAGAAGAAGAATCAGTTGGCTTTTTAACCACTGCTTTGGCATAGACCTCAATGTAACACCTGAAAAGGTGCCATTAACTGACAGATTTCCTTTGTTTGTTTGACTCCAGAATTAGAAGAAAATACTCCTTTTTGTACTCCATCTTACAACCATCTCTTTCATTGTTAGCAAGCAGTGTTTTCTGGAAATAGAATAGCATAATACATACAGCTGTATTTGTACTTAATGTGTATGAAAGCACAGTAACAGAGACTTTCAAAATGTTCATGTTGTATTAGCAATATGCCTAGCAAAGCTCCAGACAGATTAAATAATTCTCCCACATTGTGCTACAGGAATTTGAGAAGAGGCATATACAATTTAGGTTACTTAATCAAAACCAGCTTTGAATATTAGCCTTAGGAAATAATGAAGCAAAATTATGTGCTGATTTCCTGACAAGAAGGAGTTACAGTCTACCTGGGAGTACCTTTCCCACACAATTAAAAAGAACAGGTTGCAGCTTGCAGTTCTGCCAGAAGGCACAGTCACTCTGTCCATACCACACATAGGAATTTAAGACACCGAGTGAAAGGAATATCAATCAAACATAAGCATCAAATCTAGTGTAAATTTGATTATTATTTTTTTGGTAGGGTATCTATCTGTATCATCTGGTAAAGTCCATATCAGACAAATGCCTTTAGGAAATTAAAATAATATAAATAAATAAATAAATAAATAAAACCACAGTGGATTTTAAAGTCCTATGAAATGCTACATTGTGTAGAGATTGCCAAATAAAATGACCGGCAGAGAACCAGAAAAAAAAATGCAGAAATAGAAGGGAAACTTGATCACAGTCAATGACAACCATTGAAAATTGAGAAAGGAAGGCTTCAAGCTTTTGTGTTTTTTGGGTGCAAAATATCTGGAGCTAAAATTTTTTCAAGACTGACCAGAATAGGGGAACTGAAAACTCTGGCTGGTATCCAGGAATTAGTGTAGTAAAGAGAAGTCTTGAAAAGATGTTAGCTCATGCAGAGTTACGGCATAGAGGGAGAGAAGAGGGGAAATGGAGATTTCGAGAGGATGAAACAGTATTACACAGTTATGGATGGCAGTTTCCTTAACTATTCCAGATAGAGTTACAAGATGTTGTCAATCTGCATCTTCATGTAAAGTCTCCCATGGATCCACTGCAGTCATTGAGATACTGCAGTCAGGTAGGGCAAGCAGTATGGAGCTTGTCTACAATGGACACAATTTTGGCTACAGCAGTTACATACTACAGGTCTTACCATGTAAATGTTATAACAATATACCTTCTTGTTGTTTTAAAAATAGCAGTTGGATGATGACTGTCCTTGAAGTTATGGGATCTGGTAAAGAAGTTTTGAACTTCAGCTCATTCCAGAGTTACAAATGGAACTAAGTAACAGCAAGTGCACTGTTAAGGACAAAAGGAAATGTAAGCTACTACACTGCATTAACACTTCAGCTTTCGAATTTATAAGGCTTGCAACTAATTTTGAAACCAATCAAAACTTCTGGCGTCATTTCTACTATTCAATTTAAAGAAGTTGCTGCAGAAGTGCAGGTTAAAATGTTGTAACAGAAGAAGATCTGTGATGGACCGGTTCCACCCAATTTGGAAGGAAGAGCTAAAATCACCTTTGCCTCATGAACTGGCCACAAAAAAAAAAAAAAAATACTTCCAGAAAGTGCCATTGTCTGCCACTACAGACTCTTCTTGTAAGAATGACATTATAAGTGTCTCCTCTCTGGAGCTCAGACCCAGAACAGACCGTGTCCCAGTTAACCTCTCATGCGGGATAGAGAATGACAGTGCACAGCTGTATAAGGGGAGAATCAGTTCCTACCCCATCATCTATTTGAACAAGATTTCGTGCAGCCATGTTACAGTTTAGAAATGTTCATATAGATGCCCTTACATGACTTGTTGCAGCAACAAATTTCAGTCATTGTGTCTATTTGACTACTTGTCATGACCTGTGAGGTGATTCTCAGAATACTAATAAAGAACGGCTCTTTTCCTAAGCACAAAATGATATGCATTGTTCATGGCACTGGAAAATGATTCACCAAATAAAAATAAAAATAAAAATCCTTATAGGCAGCCCAGATAGAATTTTCATAAGTGCATTGGCTATTTATACACAAGGGTCTTCAGGAAAAGAAACGCCTTTTAAAGGTGAGATTTTCAACTGTGTTTACATTTTGTTTAGACTGGTAAACACCATGTGCAAGAGAACTGAGCATCCAATGCTGGCTGTTGGTTATGTTTCACTTGGGCATTATTTCATATTAGAGCTTGCCTGGTCCCATGGGCTTGATGATCATTAGTGGTCAGAGAATGTAGGTGTGTTTCAGCAGGCCATCCTTTAATTTGGTTTTGCCTGGATGTGATCTGGTTTCTATGTAATGAGACTACTCTGAGATGTAAACTGAAACCCAGAAAGAGATGATGACAGGGAAATTTACTTTAAAGGACTATCTCTTGTTTCAGCTCAAACACAGACACGCATGTGAGTACCTAACTTCCTGGTCATAACTATCCTAAATTAGACTTGGTCCCCAAGCCAATTAATTTCAGAATAATCTTATTACTGCTTTTTAATTTTAATATTGGTTTAAGTTTACAGTTGTCATAGGAAGCCTTGCCACAGACCCTTTGAAAAAGCCACTCTGAACTTTACGTTTCTGAATGTTCTATTCCATTAGATGTCCTTCTTAGCTGCGTAGTGATATCAGGAAGATCTGTAGCTTGTAGCAAATATAAAGTATGTAATTACTCTAAGCCAAGGTTGCTGCAGAATTAACAAATCAGAGAAATGAGGATTCAGACAATGAGTTCTGCATGTCACACACAACATTTTTCTTTTGAGTTGTTCTTGACAAGAATGAAATTTTAGCAGATAAACTTATGACCACTACAGAAAACAGTAAACAAATACCCCAAAAAGTAAATTCTCATCTTTATATCTGCCAAAATGAATAAACAAGGCAGATTTAAATGAGGCACAGATCTGGCACTTGATACTTTAATATTTTGTATCTGAAACTAGAATCTATGCCTTTGAATGGCTCCTTAATTGGTCCAAAAATGCCTATAAGTCTTTAATGAGAAATGCTTGTATAAACAGCACAGCTAAAATCATGCAACAATCTATTAGAGTAAGACATAAGCCTGGATGAATATTCACTTAAAAATACATATTTTTTAGATCAGAAAATCTATAATTTTTCAAGCATTAAATAAACTATACTAATATTCACACCATTATTTTGTTTTCTTATATGTTAATTATATACTGTCATCTCCTTTAACATATAAAATGGAGCCAGTCAGCTTTGTCTTCTCAATAAACTATACTCTTCATGTCTGTCTAAAAGTAAAACTAAATGTGAAATAACCACGTATTGGACAGACTTCAGTAGATCCTCTGTTTAGACCATCTAAGCATATGCGAGCCAAAACTGAGCTACAAGCCACAAAGAAAAAGTTCAGATTTGTTCCACAGTCAAAGATCACACCTATTAAATCATAATGACATTTCTTGTTTCAAGTTGTGCCCATTCAGTTGTGTCACACTAGTCACTGTGTTCCTGGTATTACTTTTCAGGGAAGTCATCTGAACAGCAGAAGAGTTGTGAGAGTAACTGGCAGATCTCTCTTGCTGAGATTTCTTCCTGCAGCGAAGCTGGTTGTTGAAATGTCTTCTAAAACTCTCACTGAGAAAATACAGTGCAAACGGGTTGACACAAGAGTTGCAGAAGCTTAGTACTCGGGCGACTAAGGTAACAACCATATGACCTATTGATGAATCAATCTCATTGTAATTAAAAGACCGGTACATGTATAACACATGGTTAGGAAACCAACAGATAGCAAAGAAGGCAACAAAAACTAGAACTATTTTTGCCAGACGTTTCCGAGTTTCCATCTAAAAAGATGAAGAGAACCCAAATGAACAACAAGGAATAGAACCACTATTACACATAACAGACAATTAAAACGTAGCATTTCACTTTATATTAACTTTAACAATTATCATAAGTAAAAATATTTCCTTTAGGGGCTCAGGTTTTTTTCTATATCATTTACTTTTCTTTCCCACTTTCAGTTCATTTACAGAGAAATATCATAGATGTCTGCAGTTACAGAAGTTTGCTTTTACTATGTGATATACTCAACAAGAGCAATTCATGACCCAAGTATGCATTGGTGTATAGCCTGAAAGCACGCACCAAAGGGTGCCATAAAATATAACATTTTCTGATGAGATGTCAGTACCTGGCTTGAAACTTAGCTTTAATTAGAAAGCTACTTAGAAACTATTGGTTTTGAAATGTAGAGACATTTCAAGTCTGACACCTAAGGTTTTAGCCGTAAGGTGCATCCCATTATTTTGCTTGAAATTACTCAGCTTGCACCTCTCTCCTAGGGAAATGAGTAAAATGGTGCATCACACACGCTGAAGCATCTTAATTCCAGGGTAAGTTGAAAAGCTTGACCAATCTTCAATAATGACTTGAAAGAAATGTACCTTAATTGCAGTGCTAAAGTATAATTGGATTACAATGTAAATATTTAGAGCGGTTGAAGAGCTGAAAGGAAATGAGCCTCCACAGAGGCTCCAAAACTGAGAGAGAGAGAGAAACGGGCCAGGTGGAAGGTACAAAAGGGAAGTAGGAACTTTCTATATATTCCTCCCAAAATATTTACTATGTACGTCAGGTACCAAACTTTCCCAGAAAGAGGAAATTTTTCTGGCTTTCCTCAATTTTCTATCAAATGTGACCTGAACAATATCAAGTGATTTTTTTTTTTTTAAACAGGTTTTCAAAATCTGTGAAATAAATCTGTAAGTACAGTTTTCTCTGCTCCACATTAAATAATAATAATAATTATTATTATTATTATTAAAAAAAAAAACAGTGGAGAGTTCTCAAAGGATGGGAAAACTCTACCATTTCAATTTTGTAGGATTTGCACTGTGCCAGATGGCAACAGCAGACTAAAATATTAAACTTTCATGCTATTGCCTAAAGAAACTTGAGTTGAAAACAATAGTCTGAATTTACTTTTTCTTGCTGGGAGATATGTAAGTACACTGGATTTTTCTGCTCTTCTGAGTCTCATAGATTAAATAAATACATACATAAATAAATAAACCTAAGTTGAATGAAAAAAAAAATGTTTTAATTTTGAAAATACATTTCAGAATGTGAGTTCAGAAAGGTGATATAAATTAAATATTTTTTCTAACCTGAGGGTTCAGCCAAAAGGCTCTCTAAATTTCAGATGAAAATAAAATAGTACATGAAGTGCTAATATGCTTGCATTTTGACAAGAAACAGGCTAGAGTAGAAATTAAATGTTGAACAAAAAGGGCATGAGGGAATGTGGTCTTTCTTTTTCAAAGAATGTGTATGTTCTATATATGAAAAGAAATCTCAGTGAGTAAAAAGGTGTTTTCTACAATATTGTCAGAGAAAACTCTTCCAAATTGTTTTAATGGGCGTAAGTATTTTTCTCTTTCAATACCAATCTGTTTGTAAACTGTTTGAGGTACTTTACTGCAAGAGCTGTGGTTCATATACAAATGTTCCTGCTAATGAACGGCCTGTTGCTATCTTACTGCTTGATACTCATTACAGGGAAGCTGGCTGTTAAAATGCTCTGTCTCAAAAGTGTACGGAAGCTATACTGAAAGTTCTGTAGCAAATATAATAGAAAGGCTATTAAGAAAAGTTTAATTGTTAACTCAGGATTGTATCCAGGAAAGATCTACTCAGAAAGACAAAAAATAATCATTTCATGCTCTGTGTTGATATTTTCAGTGCTCCTTGGTCTGGGAAGAATCTCAGAGACCCTAAGAAAATATTTACCTTCCTATGTCATTTTTTTTTTCATTTCGAAGTATGAGTAAAAGAAGATGAATTCAGTAAGAACACAAGCAACAGTTACACTAGCAACACATACATACACATAAACCAATCCTATTTCTTTTTAGGAATATGCTTTGATAGCATTGAATTTATGTTTTTCCTCATATTCATTTACATACTGGGCCTAATACTAATTAATTGTGAAAACAAGGAGATTTTTCAGATAATCCTGAGCTTAGCTCATACATGTGGAAACTGAATTAATCCTCTGCAAAATCCAACAATTTGGATGTTTAAGTTTTTGTGCTTTCATTTATAAGTGTACACAGCAGATAAATCTTTCATTAGAAAGTAAATAGCAAACTGCTTACCTGTCTTTTGGAATGCTCGCTGTATTCTCCTGGGATGTTGTGGGCACTTTTTATTAAACTCTTTGCAATATGACAGTAGTAGATACTAATAATGGTCAGAGGGATAAGAAAATACACTAAGAAAATCAGCACAGAATGGATCTTCGGGTGCATGTCATCCTTCATGGGGTATGGTATGCATGCTTTGAAAGTGGCGTTATCTGTGTTATTGATATGGGCCAGCTCAGAGAACACTGCTTCAGGAACTGCCAGGAGCATGGAGATTATCCAGATGGTAATGGCTTTAACACAGGTCCATAGCACTGCACTGGAGGCCTGGATGTCCATGGGATTTACAATTGCTTTGTACCTGAAAGTGATAAAAATGCAGATGCAAATTAAAAGGTGTCTTTTTGTATGATGCATAAGGCCACTTCATAACTTTGGTTAAAAAAGGTCATTTTTTGTTCCTCTTTGAAACATCAAGGGGTGTGTAATCTTTAACAAATTTACATTTTCTAAATCTCTAAGCTTCCAGTTCATATATACCCATTAGAAGTGGCCAATGAAGCCCTGGTTGCAATCTGTGGCTGTAGGTGCCCATTCTATGCCAGCCTTGTGAAAACACAGCAGGCACCACTCCACTTTTCCTTTCCTGAGACTGTCCCAGCAAATCCCCAAATGCACACCCTACCTCCATACTTACATCTGAGTCTCATACCAGCACATTCGTGACAGGGTTTGTTTTCTTCACCAGCCCAGGACTCCTGCCTGACACCACCTCATTTCCACTCACAAACTCAGTGCCACTCCACTAGCCGCCACCCCCCCCCTTGTTTTTTCACCTCAGCACCTTTATATGCATGGATTTACTGTCCTGACTGCAACACTCAGAATATAAGCCTCTTCATAAACTCAGGCAGGAATGACTCCCAAAAGCCTGGGCAGAAGTATTAAACTCTTAAATAAAGTAAACATTTTCACAAAATAGTTGGAAACTGCTGCCTCCACATTTTGGGAAACTGTCCCATAATATATGATTACACATAAACTTTTGCAGTATTGATAATTTCACGACCATTACAATGAAAACAGGAAACATTGCAGAGGAAGGCAATATCACACTACAGTAAAGCAAAATAAAAGAATAGAAGTAGATACCTGTTAGGAATTCTTCTATAAAAAAATGTTGCAGAAGTTGACACAGAGGGATACTTTCCACCAGAAAAGGTCTGTTTTAAAAGGCTAGATGTATTTTGAGAGAAATGTTTCAAAACTCCCTTAATGTTTTGCTTATTTGTTTAATTCTGATTTTGAAAATTATTTATTTTCAAAAAGTAAATTAATTTTTATGCTTCTATTAAAAACTGAACATTTAATAAAACATTTCAGTTTAAGTGAAAAGTTGTGGAAAATTAGAAGTTTAGAAAATAAAAAAAAATAGAAAATTAAACTCAGTAAAGTGTTTCTGTTAATGCTGTAAATGTTGTTTAGCATTTCTTCTAATACACAGTGAGAAACTGCCTGGACACAAAGGTGTAAGGAAATCCTTTATTCTGTCATAGCAAGGATAGAAACTTCTGCACAAAGCACAAAGTCTCACCAGCATAAACTGTGACCTTATTAGTCAATAATTTGCTTCCTATTGTTGTCTGCCTTGATTTCATTACATGAAGACAGACCTTCTATTTCATTTCATTCAACTTAGGTGACGTCAAGTCCTGCTCATTTCTTTTAAAGTTTGTATTGATGGAGAAGAGCTGGTTTGGGGACTTAGAGGGGAAGGGCATTGGATTAAAAAAATATATATACTGTTTTGTACTATAATATTTTTCTCTCTTTTTGCAATGCAGTGATTCATAGAATCAGGGAATCATTGAATATCCTGATTTGGAAAGGACCCACAAGGATCATCAAGTCTAGTTCCTGGCTCCACACACAACCGCCCAAAAATCAAACATATCTGAGAGCATTGTCCAACACTTCTTGAACTCTGGTTCAGGCTCGGTACCATGACCACTTCCCTGGGGATCCTGTTCCAGTGCTCAACCACCCTCTCGGTGAAGAACCTTTTCCTAACACCCAGTCTGACCCTCCCCTGTCACAGCTCCATGCTATTGTCTTGAGTCCTGTCACTGTCACCAGAGAGCAGAGATCACTGCCTTTCCCTCCATTCTCCTCATAAAGAAACTGTAGGTCACCATGAGGCCTCCCCTCAGCCTCCTCTTCTCTAGGCTGCACAAACCAAGTGACTTCAGCTACTTTGTGCTATTTTGATCACTTCGTGCTATTTTGTCCTATCACTCAAGACAGTGACCTTGTCACAATACATTGTTTACGCAGCATTTGGTCTGGTTAGTATCTAAATGGGAGACTTTTCAGAAGCCTTTATAATACTAGAAAAGGTGGCATATATTTGTGCTTTGGCACATACTGCTGTTTCAGCAGATAAAAATAAAATAAAATAAAATAAAATAAATAAAATAAAATAAAATAAAATAAAATAAAAAATATAATTAATATAATATAATAAAAACAGTTCAGTCCAAAAAACTTCAAAATTGTACTTTAGCTGACTAGCCAACTGCAAGACAGCACTCCTCTTTCAAGATCTTGGTAGTCTGTGTCAATGGGAATAAAAAGGCACTAAGCACTTTACAAAATCTGCCATGTTATTTATATCTCTGAAAAGATGTAGAGTAGAGACAGGTGACAGATAAAATCAAATATAAACTGGGTGAACTTAGAAGTGTTTCCAAAATGAATACCAAGCCTCTTTCTTTGTATAAAAACAACGTAAGGCTAAAGCATATCACCAACCATTGAAATTAGAAAGTGTGTATTTTCTATAAATGGTAAAACATTGGCAAGCCAGAGTAAGGAGCAAATTATTTAGTCAGATTAGTAAGCAAAATCCATCTTTACTTCACTGATGAAAAAATAAAATTATAGGTTGTCATGAAGATCAGGAAATAATTATAAGTATGCATTTGGTTTTAATTAAATGCTTTCATGTAAATTCTGTCTTCCTACATCCTCTGTTATTATTGCTGCTGACAAAGGCATCCCAATTCAGGAAACATTTTTATAGTGAGTTTCCTTTCTTTGGAGCTATGGTTTCTGCCAATGGACACAAGCAAAAACTTGCCCACTCTGCAAATACTATTTTTATTTGTATAGTGTTTTTTCACTACAAAGCAATCTCTTCCCATACACAAAAACAAAAATAATCATGAAAGAAAGAATATCTTCTTCCTACAGAGTTATAACTTGCTTCTACCTTATAAACTGCAAGTATAGCTTGTCTACTCCTCCCTATCTGTATATTCAAAGACCTTCATAAATGTATGTCTCAGTTCCCAGTTAACATGTAAAGCTAACTGGGAAAAACACTTGTCTGTACTGAGTCCATAATGCTATTCCTCTCTCATACACCTGACTTCAAAAGAAGCTGCTTCATGGTTCATCCTAAGCTGTCCCTCCATTACACTGGGACCTCTTTCTCTAGAGTGCTTTGCTGGATGCCCTTCAAAAACACATTAATAATAATAATAATAAATAATAAATAAATAAATAACAGACAATACTTAAGAAGCCACTGGACTATAATTACAACCTACCATAATAACCTGGGTTGCCTCAATATTTCTTTGCCCTCTTGTCTATGTATCTTTTTTTCTCTTACTTAAAAACCTTTTTGGTCAGCGACTTTCTTCTTCTTGTTCATAAAACCATGAGAACAAATGTAGAAAGTTATATATTATCAATAAGATAATATAAGTAAATCTGAATACAAAACAACATCTATTTCTCTTCCTCCTAATTGTTTTCAAATCTTTACCAAGCAACAGTTTCTAACTGGCTGAAGATAAAGCAGAAAGAGAATATATTCCTTCAAAAACTGCCATTTTCAAATGTTTAGTTCAAAGATTGCAGCTACCTTCTACTTAACGGTCTATCTCCTCTCCTAGCGGTGCGCTCATGCCTTACTTGTGCCCTAGGCTGCTCTGAGTACTCTCATATACAAAGATATGTAGTAGATCTTGTGATGGAGCTGGTTTACATGCTTCACTTCCATTTCTTAACTGCTGAATTAGACTGTTTATTCATAAAGCCCTCAAGCATACTAGCCTCAAGCTTTCCAATGTTCTTCAGTCATCTGGAGTGTCCTGTTTCAACACAAGAACAAACTGAAAATATCACTCTGTCTGTCTGTGATGTTTCTTTTCATTCTTGTTTCCCAGCTATGTCTGCTTCATGTAGCACCAGCCTAAGGAAATATTTGTCACAAAAATGCAATGCCAGAATTTTCCTAGTATTTTTATCATTGACACAATTGGCACGTGTAGGTCTTAAATTCACACCATTAAAGACTGAGGGAGTAACTGAATACACAAATAGAACCTTAAAACCATCTTATGTAATTGTTCAAGAAAACAATTGCAATACTGGCCAAGAACAGTGATTTTCATATTAATCTCTAAGAAATGTCTTTTTAAGTTTCACATTCTGCAAAGTCCATCCGTCTGACAGAATGAAAACTCCCAGTTCTGCAGTCTTCCATAAACCTCAGCCTTCAAGTTATGTCCAGCAGTTGTCCACTCCACTAAAGTAGAATGAAGTTTTGCATGGGGCCAAATCCCTTTCCCTAGTATTGGCAGTTCTGTTGACTAAACAGTTGATCATTAAAGAGCAGAACAATATAACTAGTTGAGAAAAAGATGGAATCATTTGGTTTCCAGTGTCATGGGAACTTCTTTGATAACAAACAAGAAGTCTGAGATTATCAAGTATTCTATTTTATTCTTTTAAATTCTTGCAATTTAAAGTGCATATATATGGCTATATATAATTAGTGCTAACATTTTTGTTCTTTGTTTATGTCTTAAGTGCAGGGAATTGCATTCACCAGGAATGAGGTCCGATGGCTTAGTATAATAAACAGTGCTTGAAGTGAAGACTAGCAGACCATATATAAACACAATTAAAATGAATATCAATGGCATGTGCTCTGTATCTCTCAGGGGTAAATTCCTAAGATTTTTTGAAGGGGAAAGATTTTTCCACTCTGTAGAAACGCACTATTTTGAAACAAAAACTGTCAGTAATACTTCAACAAAAAGTCTGATTTAGCCTTTTGGATGATGATTTCCCCACCCAGGAAATAATGAAAACAGAAGATTCTCAGGATGTTGGAGGTTTTTTTGTTTGTTTTTGTTTTTCCATGTGAAATATACTACTTGCCCTGTCCACTCAGCATTTCAGATGAGAGTGGTGATTTTTGTCTGTTTTCTCTTTATTTTTAATTTTCCCATCTCTTGCTATTCTTTCTCTTGCTACTCCCCTCATATTAGCTAGCTATATTTCTTATGACCTACTACAAATCCTACAATAGCTCACTGCCTGCAATCTGGCTTTTTACTTGTTTAAGTCCATTTACTTGTAACTGCACTCGTTAAAAGCACCATCATTCATTTGTTCAGTTGTCCTCCTGAGGACAGTAATAGTAAAGTGCTTCATTGACTATTATTCAGAAAAGTTAGTATATATTAGTATTTCCAATAGATTCACATTTAACTTTGATAATGCCCAGAAAGAGTCACTGATGAAAATATTTTTACACATTTTTAAGATAGACAAATGAAAGGAAGAGGAGACGATGGAAGGGAAAAGGAAAAGGAGCGGAAGGGGAGGGGGAGGAGGAGGGGGAGGGGGAGGAGGGAGGAGAAGGGGGAAGAGGGAGGGGAAGGGGGAGGAGAAGGCGAGGAGAGGGAGGGGAGGGAAGGGAAGGCAAGACAAGGCAAGGCCAGGCCACATTGTGGGCTGCTCTAACAGTTTGACAAGGTAGTTGACTTCAGTGCTCAGGCCTATGTTTTGGCACTTCTGAATATATGTGTGTATATATGTCTATATGCATATATAAGCACATGTACATACATGCACAACAAAAAATATACATTTTTCCAGTGCCTGATCCCAAGAAAACTACCCAAAAAACTCACTCAATGGCTGGCCTACCCTCTTCCACTCTGTCCCTCCTTTCTTGAATTTTAAATTATGCAAGTAGCTGTTATTTCCCCTGTTGTGCATGACCAGAGCTCCCCTGACTCTGATCTACTTAGTTTGCATCTGAACTTTATTGGGATCCTGAAACTAAGCTCAGTGAAGCTGAGGAACCTGAGCTCAAAGTAGGGTTTAAATAATGCCTAGAGCCCACCAAAGGCATTAGCTTTCATAAAACAGCTGTGACTGTGACAGAGGGAACTCTGGTACCTGCCTCTCCAAAAAGAAAATGGAGCACTCATTCAGCCAGCATATCCAAAAGTCATTATCCAGGCCTGCCAGACAGTGGTGCAAAAGTAATATTTCATCAATGACAAGAGAAGCTTATTCTTACTAGGCTGTGTCATACAAATCCTAGATTTTGCATTTCCCCCTGGGAAGTATGAGGCAGCTTAGTATGTATTTTCTCTTGGTTTTTGGTGCCTTTCTGGAGCCCTTACCTCAGTGCAATACTAATTGTAATTTTGGATTTTGGATTCTGCTTGGGAGGGTTAGGCAGGAGGAGAGGAAGATCAACACCTAGGTTAGAGGATAGGCATTGCCACATTTAGCCTAGACAAGCTCACATACTGTATGGGTTTGTCCCTTAGTGCTGTTTGGATTTGTCTCCTAGTGCTCTGTTCTCCATTTAGATATTTCTTCTACCTTTCTGTAATTCCATTTCTTAATAAATAAATAAATAAATAAATAAATAAATCATAGAAAATCACACCTAACCTTCTCTTGTTTTTTCTGAGTTTATATTCTGGACCTTGAAAGGTCAAAGGATTTTCAGGAAAGAAACATTTCCCAAAAAGGGGGCTCAGTCCAAATCCTGTTGATACTCGTGCGTTTAGAGTGATGAGACAGAGTTGTGCGCTTATCTGCATATCAACTATATGTTTATTGCATGTCTTGCAGCAACGATATCCACAGATACTTGAATGAAAAAGATCATTTCCTATCTCATAAAAGCATGAGACCTGTCTCATAAAATCATCAGTGCTGGAGCAGAAGATCAGTAAGAAATGCTCTGCCCAGAAGAAGAAATCCCACATGTGGGATATGCTCAGTGCTAGTTTACCCTTATAAAATTGTTGTTGTTACAAAAGCAGTGCTCCTATTTCCTTGATTAATTCAGTAATATCTCATGCCTATGGCAGATAACAGTTGAGGAGAACATTATATTGTCAGATGATTTCTAGAAATGATACAAGCCAGGAAGAAATAAATAACTAAATCTCTATTAATGGATCTGGAACAGACTTAGAGTTTACCATTTGAAAATCTAGACCCAAAATCTCTGATTTCTAAATTCAAAAAGCTACAACTTAATAGATTTGCTCCAGTATTATCATCTAGGAGGCTCCACTCTGGCACTTTTAAGCTAGTTTCCATTTCCATTTAATTTGTAACTTCTGTTGTAAATTGGCATTGAAATCAATGTAGATGGCATTGAACATTAAAAATAATGGAGGAAAAAAGTTAAAATACAAATCTCTAAATTACAGTCAAACAAACTTTGAGCCAAAGTACAAACGTGACACTAAGTTTAAAAAAAAAAAAAAAAAACTGTGAAAAGTAGTTGGAAAAAAAAATGAAACAGTATTTGGGTTAGACATGTAAAGAACAAAAGATAATCACACAAGACAGAATGATAACACATAACATACTAGAATAATCCACTTCTTTCATATTCATACACACACCATAATATTATTTGTAAATATGCTTGTGCAAAGCTGGAAATATTTAATTAATACTACACACAGCAGAATTAATTGCATCAAGGTGCATACAGGTTATTTGTCTCTGTTACTTTCTCTAAGATCCGACAAATTCTATCAACTTAATGACAAAACAAACTTCTCTTTAAGGGAAACAAATTTGCCTCTTCCCTTCCACAACTTTTTGTGAACTTGTAAGAACTTGCTATTTGTGATCATGTCGTCAAACTGGGCTCAGTCTTGGCATGGATTACTAAACGTTAATAGCGTTAATAGTAAATAGTAAACACTTAATCAGGCTTAGGAATTGTGGTTGCACATGCTTTGTTTATTAGTACATACTAAAACACACGCAAAATCTAGCACTAGGAATATATAGTCTGGAAGAATGGGCCTACAGATATAACCTATGTGAGAAATACACCAGTTCCTTGATAATTAAACTATTTAAAACAAAGATTCAAAGAAATTGTCCCTTTTGGGAAGGACATTTGAGTGATCCATCACTCCGCACATCTATAATAGACAAATATATTTATTACTCATTGTCTAACAAATTTATCTTCACAGAAAACAAGTGAAAGCTTTTCCCTCGAGGTAGAATTGGTAGAGCATATCTGATCTTCCACATTATTTCTCAGCACCTGATAAATGCAGACTTGAGGATTCCAACAGTCCAATTGAGATAAACACATTGCAACAAAGTATATAAGGGAATCGTGTTCACCATGTTATTGGAAGGGGCAAACAAACAAAATAAATGTATGGAGATCTGTGTTCAGCCCTGCTTAGTAAGAATTCAGCTAGATCTGCTTTTCAGTAGCTATTTTACCTGTCAGAGGCATAGGCTCTTACTGAACTGATCAAAGAAACAGGAAACGGAAGAAATGGTTTTGTAACAGTTCTCCAGGTTTTAGGCTGCAACCTACAAAAGGCTATCGGACACTGGCATTTACATTAATCAAAGCTAGGTTGGCTGCTGTCAGCACAATAAAGGCATCGCACTGATCACAGACTAGGATAAACACCACAGCCATTCTTCACTTTGCCATGTTGAGGACTAATCTGTTGAACGAATGAGTTGAAAAGCACACACAAGACACACACACAGAGAAAAGAGTTTAACAGATGCTTCTGTCTGAGAAATTCGAGAACAGGAGAAACATAGTTTGCCTAATGTGGGTAGAAAATGTTGTTTTTGAGATATCACTTTCAGCTGTGCCAAGATGAACTTCTCCAACAGCTGATTTGAATTGCCTGACTTAGACTAACTTATCCTAGAAAAGGTAATTCCTGAAACAACTTCAAACATAAAATTTCTCCTGCATTTTTTCCCATCCTCTTTTTCTTTCTGAAATATATTCCATCATATTCCTTTTAGCTGTATGGAATGGTTACAAACAAATTAGAACATTTTGGGGTGGGAACAGGTGAGAACAGGTTTCACTGTTAACTTGACAAAAGTGATTGCTCCTGTTTCTGGGTGAAGTTCAACCTAAGGACATCTTATACACAAGAAGGCAGAGAAGAGCCAATAGACCAATACATGTAAAAACTGAACTTCCTTTTATAACTGGCCATCTATAAAAACTTTTCTTGAACTGTAATGCAGACTTCTTGTGCGAGTGTGAGACTAATATGATAATTGCCCTACTAAGGGCAAATATCCCACTCCCCTGCTTGTCTTGTGCAACCACAAAGCCGGGCAATTAGTAACATGCTATGTTACTTGGAGCACCACTTTCAGCATGCTGGCTACCCATCTTCACAAATATTTGTCCTATATGTGAGGTAATGGCAAGGAGAGAAGCTCTTGAAGAGGGTAGGCCCAGCTCTGCCCAACAGGAACCCTCTGGGTTTGTAAACACACAAAGGACATAAAGGTGGTCATAAAGGTAGAGCTCCAGTAATGACAACCACCTTGCTGTGACTGGGGCAACACGGTCCCATCCCTCATCATCTTCATTTTAAGCAGCTGAGCTGGGAGGTAGAGGGTTTTCTCCTGTGCACATCCTTTATCCTGTGTGATGGCACTGAGCTATGGATTAAATACAAGAAAAATCTCTTTCAAAATATAAGGAAAATAAATGTTTACTGTTAGGGTGATCAAAAGAGAGGTTGTGAAGCCTCCATCCTTGGAGAGATTCAAAACTCAGATGGCCATTGCCCTGAGCACCCTGCTCTAGATGACCCTGCTCTGAGAAGGGGTTTGGACTAGGCAATTTCCAGGGGTTCCTTCCCACCTCACTAGTGCTGTGATTCAATACTTTTATATCATGCCATTCTCCGTTGGACCAAAATGCTTGAATTTTATGCAAGGAATTGTTTTACATGGCTGCTGCTGCTACATGAGCTTCACACTGCCTTCTTCTAATTCATATAGCCTCCCAAGACAGAAGCCACATGACCAGATGGAGTTTCTTTGTATGAAAAGCTGAGAAAAAGTCCAGTCCCAACCCCATGTCTCTCCTAAATAAAAGGTTGATAAGGATCAGAGACTGTTCTGATACATTTTGATCCCTACTAAATAAACCAGAGTTTCATGCCCAGAAAGCTTTATTTTGTGAGTCAACTTTGCACATATAAACTAAAACGTGAGCTGAAAAAAATTGAAAAGACAAAGCTTGCCCAACCTTTCTTCAATTTATTTTGCCTTGCCTGTTATCACATAATTATAACCATACTGCTACAGCCTACAGTGAGAAAAACATCTGGACCATCAATTTTGTTTAATATATTTCAGTAAATCATTCATTCAATATTTTAATTTCAAATGTTAGGGTTTCCAAGATTTACACTTACAGATTTCATAGTTCTACTAGCTCCACATAATTTTGTTTTCATATCTATTATATATTACAGCCAAGGTATTTTTTTCTCTCTTACACAGATAGACTCTTATTCTATTTCTGGATATTTTTTTCTTTTTTTTTCTTTCTTCTTTAATTATAAGTCATTTCCAGGATGTCATTTAATGCTACTTTCCTCGTCAAGGCTCTTTAGTCATTGAATGTTGGCTATTAGAACTCAAAAGGAAATCATGTCCACTTTTCTGCTTCACCTATTCCACTACTTGTAATAAGAAATGAGGATTTTAGAGGTCTCCAATTCAGCTAAATTCAGCTTTAATCAGCACCTGACAAAAGAAGAAACTTTAAATAAGTTCAGAAGAAAAGTAACAAGAAGACAAGGTGTGCAAATTGAGCCAGACTGTTTTTTGTCATCTGCTGCAGTCAGAAGTCAGCACATCGATATTAAACTTGCACAAAATGTTTTTGAATCTCTGTACATTCTCTGTACACTTTTAAAAATGCCAATTGCAATCTTCCAAAATTAAATCAAATAAATAATCGTCATCGTCGTCATCAAAGAATCAAATACTTTAGCTATTCAAATTTATAGCATTTATTTTTAAGCATTTCATTCAGGCACTCTAGTTATTTAAGTGTGAATTTAAATTTTTAAAATACTTTCTTATTAAAATATAGGAAAGGTGTCATAGAACTCATAAAATAATCCTGTTACCTGGTTACTCAAGTAAACGTCTCATCAAAGGTCATATTTTTGGGGAAGAATATGAAGAAGATGCTATTTGAATTGCAGTAGGGCTAGTTGCTTCACTGTTCAGCTTCACTGTCTTCATTAGAATGCATCAGGACTGTATTTGAGTTAACACATTTAAACCCTTCATTAGAAAGAAAATTAAATCTAGAAAAAGTAGCAGAGTTAAATTTAATCCTAGTTTTATAGTTCATATAAAGAATGAGGCATAAATAACAGCCAAAGAGAAAGGGACAATTCTAAAGCTGTTGTAAGAGGCTGCCATTTATTCCTTCAAAACCTGTTCACCCCTAGCTCTGAGAGGCATTTTGGAAACACTTTTCTGGTGTTTCACTTCCTTACCCTAGAGTCTTTCCCAGGCACAACATTGCAAGATCCGTTACCCTGAGAAGAGGGTGAGGAGCCCCATGGCCCCAGTTTACATTCTGAGCTAATTTTGTGTCCCACCATGGATGTGATTTGGAAAAACACAGTGAACAAGTTCATGGCATAGATCAAGTCAGGCACAGCTCAGGTCAGGTGAGCTATGACTTCTGTCCTTTTTTCAGCAAGGAGTTGCTGGTACAACTTGTCTTCATGTATGCCATGCTGCAATCCCTCTGACTACAATTCTGTCACCTCTTATCCTTAACATCCTCATCCAAGACCACACTGAGTCCTGGGACTTCTTCAACACCCATTGGCCCAGTCAAAGACTGCAGTCCATGGCCCCTGGAGAAGAAGCATTGGCAAGGGTCCCATTTTCATTTCCTTAGACCACCACTCCTCTAGTAAGTGTATCCCTGGCCATCATGCACAAGATCTGTGTGTATCTTCAGGGTGTGCTGAGTGCTACTGGGGATGTTTTGCCCCTTGGTTCTCTTGTGTTGTTGTTTTTTTTTTTTCATTATTTTTATTTATTTATTTTGTACCTCAGTCTCCTTCCTTTTTTTCATTTTTCATCCACTCTAATTATTATTTTTTCTCTTTCTGTAATCCACTTTTGTTTTTTTGTTGGTTTTTTTTTTTTTGGTTGGTTGGTTGGTTGTGGATTTTTGGTTGGTTGGTTGGTTGTGGTTTTTGGTGGTGGTGGTGGTGGTGCTTAAATAGGGAATTGTTAAGTTACCTAGAGGTGGTTTGGTTTCTCTGTGATAGAGAAAAATCAATAGGAGCAATGGCCATGAGAGGAAGGGGTGCTGTCCCTGTACATTTCATCTGTGTCAGTGAGGCGGGACAGCTGGCTCAGCAGTACTGCTCCTGCATCACATTCTGCAGCCCCAGGCCTCTGCCAGAGGAGGAGATTGTGCCCACCTCTTATGCCAACACATTGCACTGACAGTTCCACCACTGCACTGTCTCTGCTGCCACCCTCCTGTGCCCCAAAGGGTGGGACCACAGCAGGCCACTACTGCCCACCTCAGCAGACAGACATGGAGAGACAGCTTGCACAAGCCCAAGGCTGAAAAAGTGTCTCTTTGGGACCCACAGCTAGTCTTGAAATGGAGACAAACTTGAGCACATTTGTTGTGTGCTGTTGACTGTAATCTGAAAGCATGCTTTAGGGAAGACTAGGAAGTACAGTTAAAAATTTCATATGATGTTTGTACGCCGATATAAATAAATAAATAAACAAATGTCAGTATCAGGTAATGAAGCTTAAAAACAGAAGGTGTACATATCTCAAACTAAAAGCACTAGTGATGTTGTGTTATTGACTAGAGACTTCTGCGGCAAAAAGCCATATGAAATTAAGACAGTTTAGAAAAGAGATGTACTTAATGTATGCTAATTTTTCTTCCTTACGGCTTCAGTTTTAGGTAGTGATATACCAAAGTTTAATTCTACTGTAGCTCTTACTGCTAAATGTATCACATACATGTAATTTGCTATGCCTTATTTCCTTCATAAACAGTAAGTGCTAAATTCACTCTGGAAACCAAGATATCCTTTGTTATCCTAATTCATACAGGCAAACTATAAAGAGTTGTAAATATTTTTAAATCTGTTCCTTTGTGCAATCACTGCCTGGAGTTCTATATATTTCTGTGCTAACAGTGAGTAAAAAGTAGGAAATGACCATATATAAAAACATGCTTGGAGCATTAACTGTGAAAGAAGCCACTGTGAAGACATTATAGTCTGCCAGACCAAACTTGTACCAGATTATAACAGAGCCTTTTTAGCCATATCACTGCTACCAAATTGCTAAAATCCTGTTTTGCCTATCTGGAGACAATATTGTCCCCACCAGGCCTTGCCTCCTTATCAGCTCTTAGCTGCAGAATGCTTCCACCACTTCCCATGTGCTGACATAATTGCCCATACATAATTTCTCCATAACTGAATCTCATAGAGATGATGCAGCTTAGGATCTGGCCACAAATTATCATAACAAAAACCCCTCCACACCAGTGCCTCCTCTTCGAAGACAAGTTTCTGTTGTACAAAAAGTAGAACTGAGTCCAATTCAAATTCCATTAAGAGTCAATCCAGCTTCACTGAGAGATGACTTGGGCCCCAGGATAAAAGACACCAGTTTATGAAGTCAGTGGCTTCTCTTCCTCAGTGAAAAATAAGTGGTTTTTTTTGTTTTGTTTTGTTCTTTTGTTTTGCTTTCTCAAAAACTGAAAATGTAACTACAGAGGTTAAAGAAACAGTTGCCAAATTCTTTATATAACCATTTCTGATACTTGCATATAATGTGCACTTCAAATTGCTGGAGGAATGCATTTATTATGAGCTTATATGGTCACATCACACCATTTGTAACTGTTTGGTAGGATGTATAATTCTAAAAGCATTCAGTGCAAACAGATTCAGCATTATGACTTCTTGAATTTATTCTGAAGTTAAAAGAAGAATATAAAAGTATATGAGAAAAAAAATGTTCCAAAGCTATAACAAGTAAATGAATGAATCCTTAACATTAAACCACCAACATTTCTTCTCATTATATTTCACTAGAGATATATCTTCTGCAAATAAATTCTTTCCATTTCAAGTAATATGCCACATTTGTTCTTTTTAAACAGTGAAAATAGAGCAGAAAGGAAAATGAAAGGTCCGCTTATCTCTCTGAGGATAATTTTTGACATATTCCTTAACTGAGCTGATCAGGGAGTTACAGGTGTTTACCTTAAAGTATGTTTTGCATGCTCCTGTTCAAGAACACAATCCATTTTCATATATTATAAAGCCTTTATACAAAAGTATTTCAGGTCCTGATTCAAATACCAGTGAAATTGATGGCCACTGAAGAGCATTGTTAAGTGGAATCAAATGATTTACTGAACTGTCTGGGAAAGATAAATAAATTACAGTTATACTTTATGGAGAAAGGAAGAGGAAGAGAAGAGGAAGAGAAGAGGAAGAGAAGAGGAAGAGAAGAGGAAGAGAAGAGGAAGAGAAGAGGAAGAGAAGAGGAAAAGTTTTGAGGAAACTATACTGTAAGTTAGAAGATATGTCACTTCATGCACTAATATAACACATTTGTTTGGCTTAAAATGCAACAAAAAATGGGGTACCTCCTATGAATAATGATTTTAACATTTTCATTTCTGTCTGAATAAAAGTGTTTAGATAAGAGGGGTAAGATAATTTAATTTAGTTTAAGGTTGCCAATTACATTGCCAGATTTGGTATTTCAGAGCGTGAAGCACAGTCCAACAGCTACCAAGTTTTTATAAATAACTTTAAAATCTGTTTAAATTAATTGGGAGGAAAAGTTCTGGGTCCAGGTCTTTGTTTCTTCCTAATTTGACAATTACTAGAGATGGATTTTTTCCTTTTTGGTTTTGTTGCCCTCCATCCCCTTTTCTTAAGTTCCAAAGAAGACAAAATGGATAGTCTGAATTAAAAGTTTAAAGCTGACTAGTCCAATAGAACAGTTTGGTGCCTCCAAGTTCCCAGAGGCTGAACAATTTCTGGCGGTCACCTCAGGTAACCTGGTGTTTTCTTAAGGCACAAGCACACAAAAACACACACACATGCTCTCACACACACTTTCTCAGCAGAAAGAAATAAATCTATTAAAAATCCTCCTGTGCTTGATTTGGTTTAAGCTGCTTTCTGACTGTTGACATATCACTGTGGCTTGGCATGAATCATATTTAGAACCTAGACCCTTCCTTTAATGAGCAAAATTCTAATACGCAGGCTGTATTTCAATACACAGGTTCTGGGATGGCTCTGGGTTATCCCAGAGATGCAGACAATAGGAACCCCAGTCCGGCTTCCAGCATCCTGGAAGTTGGAGCCACAGGCACACCCATCTCCAGAAACCCTTTAACTTCAGTTAGTAGCAGACATGCCATCAGTCAGTGAGGGAAGGAGACCTATAGGTGACTCACAAGTTGGACTGAGGGGATTGAAAACCAGGGATAGCTCATCAGAGGGGATCCTTACCTTTCGTGCCAGCACTGGCTAGCTTTAGCCCAAGCCACAGAGGACTGGGAAGGGCAGCCCAGCTTTCATACCTGTCAGCACTGAGGGCCGTGAGCGTGAAGACAGAGACACCAACAGAGGTGAGCTGGATGGCAGGGATGATCTTGCAGCCCACCTCCCCAAAGAGCCACTCCTCGGAGAAGTAGCGGGAGGCATCCACTGGCACACAGGTCACCAGCAGCAGCAGGTCACCAGCAGCGAGGCTGGAGATGAAGATGTTGGGCACGCTCCTCATGGCACTGTTGGAGATGAAGATCTTCATAAGGGTGACATTTCCCAGCAAGCCCACAGTAATGATGAGCAGGTAAAGTGAAGGGATCACACAGCGGATGGTGAACATGGCCGTGCCCTGCCCCGGGGGCAGCAGGACTGCGTCTGGCACCAGCTGGGCGCTCCCATTCCCCTCGAGGGACATAGCCGCGAGCTCGGACAGCAGCTCTGCCTCCATCCTTCACCTCCCGGCAGAGCGGAGGTCTCCCGTGTAAAGTGCAGTGGGAGTCACTGAAAATCTTCACCTCTCTGCAAGTCAACCAACTTTATCCCCTTTCCCTTCTGCCTTTCTTCTTCTCCTTTTTTCTCTGTCAGGGTTTGTCCGCTCAGAAATGCGAAGGGCACACCATTTGCCAGCAGAGTAGGGAGGGAAAGAAAGGAAAAGGAAAAAAAAAGAGAGAGAGAGAGAAAGAGAAAGAAAAAAAAAAGAAAAAAAAGAAAAAAAGAAAATGGGAAAAAGTGAAAAAAAAATAGAAAGAAAAGAGAACTATTCCGCTCCCTTTCAGCTCTGTGGACAAGCCCTTCTCCGGGAGGGCAGGAGGGCGAGATATTGAGCCTGGGGTTCAGCAGGAGCCATCAGGACGGCAGCCTGCCCTCGCCCCCCCGGCCCCCCCGGCGGATGCGCGGTGCTGCCGCCCCCCGGGTCCGCGGGTCGGGGCCGCACCGCGGCGGAGCCTCCGGAGCTGTCCAGCGGCGCCGGTGCTGCTGTCCCCGCGGCGGCGGCGGGCGGCTGGCTGCTGGTTCCCGAGCCGGGGGCGAGGCGCAGAGCAAGCCCCGCTCCCTACTCCGCGGCCCCGATTTATACCTGGTGCTGGGAGGAGCCTCCCCGCCCTCCCGCCAGCGCTCGTGACCTCGCCCCAGCCCCGAGACGCCCAGGAGGGCCCTGCGCGGAGGGGAGCCGCGGGGGTCCCCGTCCCCGAGCGATGGGGACGTCCCCGGAGGGGCCGAAGGGGACGGTGCTCCCCGCCGCTGCCATCCCGGGGAGGCGCCGCCTGGGAAAGCCGGAGAGCTGGGCTCCGCGTCGGGTGGGAGGTGGGCTCTCCTTCGGGAAACCCGTCTTCCAAGCACGGATCTTCCCAGTTCACGCAGCTGAAACAGCAGCGCTTTGAAACGCAGGGTACCGGGGAGCAAGGGCATGGAGATGAAGGGGATTTCTTCCTGCCACCCATATGTGGGTTCTGAATAGCTCCTACTGAAAGACATTAGCTGCCTTTAAAGTTTTGGGGTTTACTCTCCAAAGTTGCAACTCATATTAGTCTCAGATAGGGAAATGGGGAAAGCTGATGAGTTAATCATTACTTTTTATTCAAATTGTATATCTGAATGGAGAATAATGTTTTCTTCTATGAAGTGTCTCTTGCTTTTCATCCTTGCTTTTCAATATTTTATTTCCTAGTGCATGCACATGTATTGGCTTTCCAAACAGTTTCATCTATTTCCAGCAGAAGCCGTGAATTTAGGTAGCAGTTCAACTATGCTGCAAGACAAACAGTTCTACTGGACTCAAGTTTTCAAGAGTTAACACAGAGGAATAACAGCATTTGCTAGTAACATTCTCCATGGACTGATTGTTGCCCTTCCTCTTCTCAGAAAGGAGGATGTATAAGTTTGCAGTGACCTTGCTTGCTCATATTATTAAAATAGTTCTCTTGAAGCCCTAGGGGTTTATGACAGGTATATGGAAAAAGAAAATGAATGCATGGATGACTTGCTGAAGTGGGAGAATGAGTTTGAGCACTGAAATACGAGAAGTGGTGTACCATATATGTGCAGTTATACATGGCCTGCCTATGATTTATCTTCTGGAAACTGTCAGTGCTAGTGTTCGGAAATAATCAGGCTAGAAACTTCACGTTTACTAGGCAGGTAATAGAAATTGTCATGGAGCTCCCTTATAAGTGATTCCTGGCACTGACAGTGCTTTCCTCCACACTGTGTTAAATTCATCTACACTCCCTTTGAGGCAGCCTTACAGTTTGCTTGGAAATTATCACAATTGCTAGCCTGCTCTACTTTGCTGAGTGCACACAGACTTTGCTAGGAACATCGATATGCATGCTCCTGCAAGTAATCTGAACCATTCTTTTTGATTTCCATTGGTTGGATCCAATATTTGTCTTTAACCCTGTAAGCCCAGAATATGAGCTGTGGTCCTTCCACTTATTTATTTGAAAATGGGCTTATATGTGAACAATCAATATAACTCCCATATCACATAGTTTAAAATCAACGTGTATCCGATATCAATTTACCAAAACACCAGAAGGTGAGTCTTTTTACATGAATATCAACAGAAGAACAATTTAAAGCTTCTGTTGGCATAAGCTACACTTACAGCTTGCATGGAGAAAGCTGAGACCCCTTGGGTTTTGTTGCACTGAAACTACACTCCCACTGCTGCCCTCCAGGAGAATTTCTTCTACCCAAGTAAGTTATACCTATCATCTAGACTGAAATATGGAATTCCTTAGAATTAGGTAGAATTAGGGACATTTTCAGCAGGAATATACCTTCCTGATTTTCACCAGCACTTGATTTTATCTACTCTGTGTTTTCAGAACTCTAAACAGCAAGGAAATAACCTTTGGAGACTATGAGTGTCTCCAGCTCAAAGGAAACAGAAAGTTAGATTATGTTTCTAATGTCATTCAGCGGATGTCTGTGTAAAGGCAAGAGAATATACTCAAACAGCATGAATATAATTTCCTGCAGAAGCGAAAAGGAGAGGGAAAAGCTCCACAGACCCTGACATAAAACAGCCGGAATTTAGATCCTCACAGGCAAACTGTTCATCATTCTCTTTTCAAACAAAAAAAATCTATCCATCTCTTTGGATTTTATTTCACATTATAGTCTAGAGACAACTTCATCTTGCAGCTATGACACAAAATTTAGCACAAGAGCAAAGGAGAGAACGAGCAGTGCAGGTGTGTCTCCTTAGTGGGAAAGAATCTGCGCACAAACTGAAATCAGGCAGCACAGAGGGAGCATATCTGGGAGTGCAATATCACAGGGCAGGGACTGTGACAACTGGGAAACGTGGGAGGCAAATCTGCCTCATCAGTAATTCCCAAATGTAGGGATGCCAAATCAGTCTGTGTAGGAATGAAGAACTCCACGCATCTCACAAACGCCCTCTACTGAGACGTGCTAACAGCAGGGAAAAGGGTTCCCTTCCCATGTATTCGGGCAGTTTGAGGCACTTGATACTCCAAGGGCTAATTGAGGATTTGCACATCACAACAAACTTTGCATATTCCCACAAAGATCCAACTATATCTGTCACTAAAGCTACCTACAGTAAGTAGCCTGTAATTAAGTATGCAGGCTTGCAAACTGAATGAGAGAACTGTGTAGCTGCATTTAAATACAGCCTTGAAAGTGGTCATGTTTAAAGCCTGATCATCAGTCACATGAAGAAGAAAAAAGACAACAAACAAGCCACAACTATTATTTGACTTTAAAACACTGAGCATTAAGGACCAAACCTTCGGGAAAAGTTTCTAGTATCACACATTAGACCAACAGTTGGGAAAAGTGCATTGTAGTGCAGAGTAAATTCTCCCAGACAGCTGGATATATAATAACCTTAAGTAAGTCATGTCTTCTTTCTTGTTACTTGAGTATAGCCTTTCTTTATTTGGGCTTGTTTTGGCAGAGACTTCCATTACCTTCCAGCTTCTTGAGTCAGAGGATCTATTTAAAGAGTAAGAGGACAGGATTTAAAGGGTAGAAATAGATCACTTCCCCTCTCCCCAGGTTCCAAAACAGATAACAGGCTTTGCCACTGCTGCTGTGTGGGTAGCAGGAACTCAAGCAGCTCAAGCAGTAACTGGGAGCAGTAACTGGACCTTGAGAGAGGAGAGGATGGAGGCAAAGTTCTCCCTGGATATGAAACACTCTGTGCTGTGTCTCTACCTTGAAGAAAGACAATGTTCAGCTTCTAAGGCTACATATCTAAGGATAGATCCCAAACTCTAAGGTTAGACATCAAACCCCTACAATTCTTTTACTAGTAGAACAGCACTGAAAGTTAATCATCTCATTGGCAATGCCAAAGGTTTCCCTGGGAGAAATGGATGTGGGAAGAACTACTCTAAAAAGAATTGTTGTGGTTTTGTGTAGAGAATGTCACAAACAGCGTGAGCTAGCAAACTGTGTATGTTCAAAAGTGAAATGCCAAATACAACTATGGCTGCCCAGGGACAAGCTCTAAACAGCAGCTAATTAATAGAAATGATGTCAGATATGTGCCACGCAGCCCTTTCTTCTCCTGAGACTCCAGATAATGGAAGAAGTAGCTACACTTTGTGGTCAGAGCCAAGCTGTGTCTGCCTGTGTACAGGCCTGGGAAAGCTGCAACAAACACCAATATGAAATCCCCTCTTTGTTAAGGCTGGATTACTGGACATGAGGACTGTAGAAAAGAAAACTAGAGAGTGATTCTTTATGCCTATTTCTTAACTTTTTAAAATATGTTTTTTCAATTACAGATTTTGAATGTAAAAAAAGCTGTGATGAAGAAACTTAACATATGACATGCACCTCCCCAGACTAGGTGCCGTGGCTGAGGCCATACCCTTCTGTAATAAACCCAGGCTCTCTTTTGTCCATCCTTCTCAGCTGTCAGCCTTTTCACCCTGACACATCCTGTAAGAAGCATGTGGTCCTGCCTACTGCTCTTCACGCTACACATAAAACAGTTGGGAGGAAGTGAGGAAGCCACCGATACCACGAGCCTCCTGCCCTAGCTGAAGGTAAGCCAGCCTCCATCTCAGGTCACAATTGCAGTGGAGGCACCAATCTGTACCTAGCAGAGGCCTCCACTGGCCCTAAGCTTTGATGCATAGGGAACTCTGCAAACCAAAACTGACAGAAGAGGCTACTTTACAAGATTTAGCCATGAGAGTTCTCTTTTGGCAGACAAAATCTTATCTTACTGACACCAGTTTATTTTCAACAAGTCTTCTTTCATTGTAATTATTATTTAATAATGATAATATGTGCCATTACATTTAAACACACTAATAAAGCAATGAACTGGGTGCTAACTGTTAAAGTATTAGTTCGTCCCTACCAAGCTCTAAGCAAAAGTGCATCTTTATGTGTGCTTTTTTTTTTAATTGTTTAACTGTGATTGTTCAGTAGAACTTAAACTCATTAAAAGGTTAAAGAGCACACTGCTGAGTTGCAACCTCGAACTACAAGACAGGGTAAAGACACACTTAGAAACAAGGATACCGACATCTTCTGTCTTATTTGTGTGAAATAGACAACCAACAGGCAGCCTCTCCTGCAAATTCAAGACAACAACAACAACAAAAGATTTTCTGTCAAGAAAGTCCCAAAGAACTGTTTGAGTTGCCTTAGCAGATAGTATTCAGAAGGCACAATGCCAGCTTACTCTACTCCCATCTCAAGTCATCCTCTTAATGCAGTGTTATGAAACACATTATTGAACACACAAGACAAAAGAAAAATCACTGCTTTCCGTTCCTCCTAGTGGGAAGATAATGGGCTTCCTGTACGTTAGCTCATAGGACACATGTTTGAACCACTTCTGAGAATCTGACAGATTTATTATGGACCCATTCATCACGGTCGGTGGGGTTCAAGCACAGACACCCGTGGGGTTTGTATCAGGCTTATTTGACAGCCTCTCCAAAATTCATTTTTAATTTCAATTCAGCTGTAGTCATTATGTGCTACCAGAACTAGAGCAGAGCATTGCCAGCTAACTCTTAGCATCTTTATAACAAGACAGATATCCAAGTTTCCATATTGTTACTGCAGTCATACAAAGAATGATTTGATTGTCTTAGATTAGGTGACTCAGTCAGGTAAGTAGTTATTTTACCTCCAACTAACAACAAAAAGCTATAGAGTAGCATTTGTATAGTGCAGTTTTTTTCCCAGAAAGTGTCCTTAAATATTGCTTCTATCTATAATGAAATCAAAATCTTCCTGACCAAATGTAGTGTTTACTGTAGATTCATGTTCATGGATTAACGTGAAAATAATGGCTACTATATATAAAGCATAATAAAAAGCATTGGAAGATCTATCTCAGCTTAGAAACTAGTAGATTTCTCCATTACTGTTTTTTTAAACATTGCTTAAAGAGGCCATAAAAAATACCACTACATATATTTTTAAAGTACATTCAACCATAGGTTTTCAATGGCAACTGACATTTTAAAATAATTAAATGATTAAAATATTACTGATATTCAAAATCTGTCCAGCATGCTGAGCTAATTTAGTGATTTTATAGTATTGCAGGAACAATAAAAATTGCTTTGGATGCTAATTAAGCTCCACATGTATTATGAGCAGAAGAAAAAGAACACACAGTAATTGTAATTACTGCATTTTTTTAAATGTAAAGGTTCATCACATACCCTGAGAAGCACAATATTTTATTGCTGATCACATACCACTGTGAGATATTTTTGTTTGTAGTTGATTCAATAGGCACAAGCATTAGCATTTTCTATATGCAGCAGAGCAGCAGAGCACTTTTAAAAAATTTAGAAACCCAGTCTCGCTACTAACACAACACCTTTTACAGTCCTCCAAGAGATAAATAGACATTAATTAACTGCTTGACAAGGGAGATGTAGTAAATAACACAGTTACAGAAGCATTTTTCACCATCTTCATAACTGAGCACTCAACTAATCTTGGACCAACAACTTCCAAGTTTGGCTACATCCCTCTTTGTTATGGGACTTTAAATATAAAATATTTTTAACTTAATAACCCCAGATGCTGCAAACTGAACCTGTCAGCTTCCCAGCTGGGGTAGGAAAGTGGTGGTGCCGGGGGACTCCTGCAGCTGAGAGATGATCACTGGTACCTGGCGAGCAGGGCTGTGGGTTCCCCCCAGCCAGGGGAGAAAGACTTGAGTGAGCCGGATAGTGAAACTGACAGATTAGTTGATAAAGGTTAGATAAATGAGTGCTTATGGAAAACATGTAGCAACAATAACTTGTTCTAAGCCATTATTTTGTTAGAGAGCTACTACTGTCTTCACAGGCAAACTCTTTCCTTTTAAAACAGGGAGGATAAAATAAATATTTTGGATAGTGATAAAGAGCAAGTAGGCCTCCAACAATAATTATTTTGCTCATTTTTGTTTTCATGTTGAATAACTCTGTGATGTGCAGCTCAGGCCGCCAAGGGTAATTGGCGAGTTCCACACCCTTTGCTTTGGCTCAGTCCTATGTTTTTCCTTGGTGTTTTGGGCTTTGCTGTTTATGGAAATGAGGCCTTGCATTTCAGCTGTGACCTAGATGAAGGTAACCCAGGGAGGTTAATCTTTTCTGTTACAACCAGTTCAGCCCTATAATTCCTCAGGTAATTCTCTCTCTCTCTCTTTTTTCTTTTTCTTTCTTATTTTTTATTTTTTTTTAATTGTAGAGATCCAATATTAAGACAATAAACTCCTAAAAATTAAACATAATTTTCCCATGTAAGAGGCAGTAACTGATTGGTCTAATTATCACTTAGCTTTTTCATGGATACTTTCCTTTCAATGACCTTTCATTTGTGACTAAATATGGAGTTGTATTTTCTATCCTTCATAAAAACAATCCAGACCTTTCAGAAAGCAAGTGAGCTTTTCCAGTTGAAACATAACAGTGATTTCTACCTTTACTGTGTCACCTATGTTCTTATACATTTGATTTTTTTAAAAACAGGCTTGCAGATTATTCCAGTATGTGCCAACTTTAGCTGTCCCAATGCAGTTTTAAATGACCTAACAATGTTTCTGCTACAGATTAGGTATTCTGGGCATTACAGCTGGTGATTGTAATGGTACCCAGAGCATTTTTTCACCTTTATGCCACATGTAAGAGCATCAAACAGGAAGACATCCTCCAGAAGATGTCCCACACTATCTTTTATATCTTCTCTGTTTTGTTAAGGATTATTCTTGAAGTTGTGGCTTTTAGGCTTCAGATTCAACTTTTTGGTTTTGAAGTGAATGCAATATACATGTGTAATGTGGCAGCACTTGATAAAATATTTAACATTACCTCATGCATGGTGCCAGAGGGCATTGAAAATACAATTTTCCTTCCTGCCATGTACACATTCACTGTGATTACAATGGTCTTGTGTGTTGCTGAATTTTTTGAGATCACATTTAGAAGGCTATGTTTCATAAAAAGTCAGGGATGTCAATCACTTTTAGTCATTTATTACCCTGTCCACCTGCATATTTATAAAGATCTAAAGCTATAACAAAAAAAATAAATATCTCCTATCCTCTATGCAGCATTGCAGAAGAGAATCACACTCATGATTACTGCTGAAAAGAAGTCATCTAACACTTAATCCCCATCTAAAAAATACCTCATTATGTGAATAATTTTTGTTTCTATGTATAGGACAAAGGTAATATGATTCACACAAGTAACATGTTTATGATCTGCTACCTACAGTAATTTGTCTTCCAGAGGAATGCCTTTGTGATGAGGAGGTTATTTATATACATATTTTTACTGACAGCTTCGTAGAATATGGTACTTTTCTTAACATATGCAATTGAATTTGTTTGTTACTGGTTAATAAGGTTGTCAGCCTGCCAAGAAAAGCTATTCCAAATTCCTTCCATGTTCATATGGCTTGAGAATTAATCAGTAATGTGGGATATTCTCTAAGTATCGGAAACTGTTCAAACATTTCTCCCAAGCAGCACCACTGTTGCAATCCACTGTGGTGACAACGCATTCATTGGTATCAGCCTAGGGTGCAGCATTCCAGCTGGAATCATCCGCTAGCTGTGAATCTCCTTTTAGAAGTGAAAGACTGGCATGGTATTCTTCATGCTGATTTGGATGTCTTACCTTCATTATCTTTTGAATTTAAAATAAATTTTAGGGTTGCTTTGTTGTTTTTTGTTTTGTTTTGTTCTGTTTTTGCTTTTTCTGTGTGTGTGTGTAACTTGCTAGGACATATACTTATGGTTTAAGATGCAGTATTAAAGGGAAAAATGGAGCACTTTCACAAAGCATTTACCAATTTTGTACAGTTACAATTTGAAGGAGTAAAGGGGTTTTATGACTTCATTTTGCATAAGAAGCTTAAAAGTGTGAAAAGAAAATCTCAAAAAAAAAAAAAAGCCTTTTTTGGGTCCAGTCATGCCTTGATTTCAGTGAGAGTTTTGCCTGTGTATGACTGCAGAATTAGACCCATAGAATTTTCTGCAATGTCACAGAATCACAGAATCACAGAATCGTCTAGGTTGGAAGAGACCTCCAAGATCACCCAGTCCAACCTCTGACCTAACACTAACAAGTCCTCCACTAAACCATATCACTAAGCTCTACATCTAAACGTCTCCTAAAGACCTTCAGGGATGGTGACTCAACCACTTCCCCGGGCAGCCCATTCCAATGCCTAACAACCCTTTCAGTAAAGTTCTTCCTAATATCCAACCTAAACCTCCCCTGGCGCAACTTTAGCCCATTCCCCCTCATCCTGTCACGAGGCACGTGGGAAAATAGACCAACCCCTACCTCGCTACAGCCTCCTTTGACTAGCTATTGTTTTGACTAAGTTGCTAGTGTAACAATTAAAAAGAAGTCTGCATACAGAAATCATTCAATGAAATATGTGTATTTTTCTAGGTTAGGACAAGAACAAGATGTTTTTTTGTGCTACAGTTCCATTTTAAGGACTAATTGGTACCTCAGCTTAGAAGTAATTTCATTCCTTGTGCTGAAGTGAGGTCATGGAAAAAATCAGATTTCAGAAATGGAAAGGAGGATATAGCTTCCTGCATAAAATATGGACAAATTACAGTCATAACAATCAGCTATTTTTCATTTGTTTTTCAAATACCCTCAATTTCCAAGAAAAAAAAAGAAAAAAGAAAAAAAGAAAAAAGAAAATCTCCTCTTCTTTGCTAATAATTTTCCGCAGCTACTGAACTGAACAATTTCTGTTCTGAATCTCAATATGCCAAGAGACTCAGAATCACAGAATGGCTGAGTTTGGAAGGGACCTTTGGAGGCCATCTGTTCCAATCCTCTGCTCAAGCTGGGATACCCAGACCAGGCTGCCCATTGTGCTAGTGTTCAGCCAACTGCACAGTAACGTGCTTCCTGATGTTCATATGGAACCTCCTGTGTTCCAGTTTGTGCTCATTGCCTCTTTTCCTGTCACTGGACAACGTTGAAAAGAGCCCGGCTCCATCTTCTTTGCATCCTCCCTTCAAGTATTTATACACATTGATAAGATCCCCCCTGAGCCTCCTCTTCTCCAGGCTGAAAAGACCCAACTCTCTCAGCCTCTCCTCATAGGAGAGGGGCTCCAGCCCCCTGATCATCTTGGTGGGTCTGTGTTGAATCGTTTCCAGTATGTTCAGGTCTCTCTTGTACTGCATGGGGAGCAGAACTGGATACAGTACTCCAGGTGCGGCCTTAACAATGCTGAGGAGACAGGAAGGATCACCTCCTTTGACCTGCTGGCAATACTTTGCCTAATACAGCCAAGAATACTGTTAGCCTTTTTAGCAGCAAGGGCACTCATGTTCAACTCGATATTCGCCAGGACTCCTAGGTCCTTTTTTGCAAAGCTGCTGTCCAGCTGAGTGGCCCCCAGAGTGTACTGGTGCCTGGGGTTGTTCCTCACCCAGGGGCATTCCTCCCCCAGATGCACAGAGCAGTGACTCTTTGTCACTACTTAACAAAGATTTGGGAACCAGCAAAGTCAAACAGAATCTATTAGTGTCTTTGGGCACAGTCTGAGGCCTGTAACACTGAAGGAAATAAGAATAGCATTACCTCCTGAATTAAGTGTAACTTTGGGAAGGGAAGGGGAGGGAAAGGAAAGGGAAAGGAAAGGAAAAGGGAACGGAAAGGGAAAGGTAAAAGGGAAAGGGAAACAGAAATGGAAACAGAAAGAAGCATTTAAGAATACATCCAGTAGAAAAGCATATGAAGTTGAGATCCTGCTGAGAGGAAGGGTCCTTTTAGGAATATTTGAAAAATTCTGGAAAAATTACAAGAAAACCTTTTAGCACCAGCTGTTAGTTAAGCAGTCTCAAACAAGGCTGGGTTATAAATGCTTTGTAATCCACACCCACAAAAGTAGTCCTCCTTATGTAAATGGAATTGCGTGATTTAGATTTCTAGGAATTGATTGCTCCTGTGCCATGGACATCAAAGTAGCTCACAACTAGCTCCGTCTTTTTTTTAATGTTTATCAAGAACAAGATACATTTCAGTACTTTCACTGTATTAGGGCATTAATGTTGTGACATTTTTCCATATAGAAATAAGTTATATGTTTTCTTAAATATATGTGCAGCCAACACTATCAGATCTGTGCAATGATAAACTAGTTATTTGATATTTGTAAGCATTGCAAGTGGAATAACAATCACTGTGCTAACTTCTTATTTGCATAATATGACATGTGCTTTGGTTAATACATTTAATTTTTTGTTGTATATATTGGTATCCATCTGGAGTTACTTTTTGCAATTTAAACTTGTAATTTTGGTTAAAAAAACAAAAACAAAAACTTTTTACTTATAAATAAAACACTATGCATTTATTTCTACTAAAAAGAATTACTTCTATGTTTTAAGTACAGTGGCAAACAATTGTACTCAAATCACACTTAATCAGACCTTCGTACAATAAGAAAGTAACTTCATCACAACCCCATCATTGTTTTTCCTAGTACTTCATATTTCCATTGCTTGTTGTTCTTCTGCAGATTTCAAAATACTTCAGAAAGGTTAGAAGAGTGTCAGAGTCCCCAGCCGCTCAGGGGACTTCACTATTACCTCCAGGAGCATTGCAGAGACAGGACTGGCACAGGACTGCCTGAAGACCATTTGGGTGTGTCTAGGAGCTGGACTACTCATCACCATGCCCCTTCCTTTAGTGGTGAAAGCCTGGAAAATTTCTAAACCTGTTCTGGTTCAAAATCAGAGCAGATGTAGATTTTTTTCTACATTTCCAGCGAAATGAAATTTCCTCAGTTTCAGTTTTTCATTGTCAAACAAAATGTGCATTGTTGCCTTTTAGTGCAAATGTTTTTCTGTGACTGATTCCATCATTAGTTTCTTGAACAAAGATTGTGATTTTACATCCATGTAAATAAACCTTTTCCCCACGGCTGTCAAAACTTCTCCTTCCTATATTTGTCATCTGCTTTCCCGGAATCTAATGTATTCTTAAGTGTCTCTCAACTTTTCTTTCTTCTAGTCTTCCAATTCCCATCACTTTTGTCATCATTTATGTTGCTTTCTATCAGCTTCCCTCCACCCTCACACCCTCTGAGATTTATAGCATGCCTGCGTTTATTTCTCAATGTTGTGCTGATTTTACTTCAAATGCTTAGCAATTATTTGAGATGATCTTGAAGGCATTTTTTCTCATTATGAAAGGAATTACATATTAAACTTGGGGATTCATTGATTCGGTTCTATTTTACAGAATGAACATAAAGTCCTGCCTCCCAGAACACAATACAGAGTGTTTTTGTGGCTTATATCAAGCACACATTTTAAGTGCTTCTTTGACTTTTTCATTGCTTTCCACCCTACTCTAGCTGCCTCGTTTTCTCAGACAGCGCTCAAAGCAATCCCCAGCTCATGCGTTTGCAAGTCAGATTTGTCTCTAGCCAGACATCACACCCATTTCAGTTCTCTCTTAACAAACAGCCTTAATTGTTCCCTCCATGATCTTCCGTGAAACAAGCCCAATACACCCAGCAAGTGACGTGGCTGCCTTTACATCAAAGGCATAGCTGCTTTGGGCCGGCCAGCTTCTACACCACCACAACATCCCAGTCCTATAACCACTCGTCGTTCTGTTGGTTTCTTGTCTTCCTTTCTTCTGCTCAGCCATCGTTTCCCCTCCACTCTCCTCTCGGCACTCTCCCAGGACAGCTATGAGACGATGCAGCCATCTCTCCTGCCCCGTGGCTCCCTCCAACGCGCAGCTTTCCTTACGCTCTGGAGCATTGACATTCTCCTGCCTCGCAGACAGCCGTTTGGAGCCCAGGGGAAGCTTGGCACCAGAGCTATTTAAAACAAATCAAAAAAAAAAAACCAACATTTAACCACATCGTCAGAAGACAACAGGTGCTACAACATCACAACTTGGGAGATCCATTTTAAACGATTTTCCTCCAACAGCTCCCTTTTCTTTCGCTGCTCTCACCCCCTCTCGGCAAAACCGCAAAACTCCCGGGCGTTTCTCTGAGGAGGGAGCTACGGGGGAAGCGTGGGGACACGGCGCTGCGCCCGGGGCACGGAGGGCGGAGGCACCCGGGACCGGGATCGGCCCGAGGGCGTCGCCGGGCCCCGGTTGAGCGGCTCTGGAGTCCCGCAGCCGGCCTCCCGCCCGGCAGGGGCCGCTCTCCCCGGGCGCAGCGCCGCCGGTAGCGCCCCGCGTCCCGCAGCGGGCCGGAAGCGGAAGGTTCCGGCGCCGGTGTGGGGAGCGAGAGCCGCCCGCTCGGCATTGCTGCGAGATGGCCGCCTCCGCCGCGCTCCCCCCGCTGCCGCCGCAGTTCAAGAGCATCCAGCACCACCTGCGGACCGCGCAGGAGCTGGACAAGCGAGAGCCGGTGGTGGCGTACTACTGTGAGTGCGGCGGGGGCAGCGCCGCCCATACCCTCCCATACCTTCCCTTCCCGTCCCCTCCCGGCCGGGCCCGCCCCGCCGCCGCCCCCGTTCCCCCGGCCCGGCCTCCTACACAGAGGGAGAGCCCTTCCCCTGCTCTGCCTCTTGCGGGGCTACGCCTCGGAGCAGGCAGCCGTGGTGGGCCTGCCGGCGGGCTCGTCGTGTGCGTGGGGTGTTGGGGTGCTGCCCGTGGGTATCGCTCGAAACTGTCATACGGGAGGCTCCGCAGGGTTGTCCTGTCACTGAGAAGTCCTCCTGTTTGTCCTGTATCTGATTAAGCAATTTGGGTTTGGCAGTCTTTGATCTTTTTATCAACGTCCGATTTATTTTCTAGCGAGCTACTGTTGTCACTTCTTCAGGATTCTTTGTTTCTTCTTTGTTTGTTGCATTTGTTTGTGTTTCTTTGAAGTGAACGGAGCAAAAATCACGCTCTCTTCATGTACCTCTTTCAAATAAACCCATCTACTCCCCTGGTTCTGATCTGTGAACCTTTCTAAAAGCTTCCCCCTGCTAGTTAAGAAATGGCAGCCTGTTAGTCAGCTTCAATTAGTGTCACGGTTGATCACCACACTTGGAACATCCCTAAGATGAACAGGTTATGAAGAGTTACAAAGTGCACTGACTAGAAACGTGTCTTTATGTTGTTTGCTTTTTTTTTTTCCTTCTATTTTTGAGTTGGGACATCATTTGGGGGGATTACTTGGCAATAGCTTGTGTTCAAGACATTAAAAAAATACAGGTGGAACTGATTGCTTGATTTGTAATAAACAGTCTTAGTTTTGGAAGGATGAACTCACAGAGTTTAGGCTTCAGAAAGCTCTGAAAAATTATCGACTTAGTGTCAGAAGACTAATTTAATTTTCACATGTTATACAGGAATAGCTAATATACACAGCTAATTAACTAATTAATTGCACAGCTAATGCAGAAAAGTACCACTAGAGAAGCCAGATAGCCACATATGAGAACCCTGGATGTTCTCAGTAGTATTTGCCACATTTTTACTGGAAGAACATAGGACAAATTGTTCTTTGTGTGACAGGAAACACCAGCTAGGTCAAGATGCATTATAATCTTGTTTTTATTTGGTCTTTTTTATCAGAATGTCTGGCTATTAAAAAAGGCAACAACACAAGTTCATTTTTATTTTAATTTTAAACTGAAATGTTTTTGTGGCAGATCTCTATTATTTTAATTCTGGCTTTGAACCTAAAATAAGTTTATGAACCATTAATTTTAAACATTGCAGTTTTAGAACAATTGTATGGGGTCCCAAAGTGTTAATTATTAAATATTGCTACTGTCAAAAAAATGTGAAGTTCCAAATGTCTACTTCTACCACATTGTAAATAACAAAAGTTTTCCTAAAAAGGTAGAACTGGATATGCAAAGAATGTTCAAGATGTTTTTCAGGTAATGTTTTGAAAGCAACGCATATTAGTGTTAAGAGAAAGCAGTATGCCTTACTGAAAAGGGAAAAAAAAAACCAACCTCAGAGCATCTCACTGCTGAGACTCTGAAATATGCCTCAGAGGAGCTCTGCACTCTTCCAATAACATTCTTTGTGAAAGGGATTGTGTGAGAAAAGCTTGCTGTGTGCTTGAACACATTGGCTCGCCTCCACTGCCCTTGTCTGTACAGGTATGCCTGCAAACACGCCTGTCATGGGACCAGGCTGGTGGTGTGGTGCAGCAGTCAGCCAGGGGGGCCCTGTGGTCACGAGATGGGACAGTGCTGCCTGTTCTGTCACGGGGCTGCTTGCACAGCCACTGCGTGAGGAGGGGGAATATCTGCAATTTGGTAATATGATGGGAGTAGCTGTCAGTGCAGAGATGCCAGGAAGGTGTTTATAGCTTTGGTGTATTGCCAGAAGTGGTTCATCCATAGCCAAAAGTTTTCATCCTAATAGTAACATCTTCATGACACCGTTGCTTTGAATACGGACATATATTGGCTAGGATTTTGATTTACGTGCATTTTAATTTAATTCCACATATATTTCCGATAGTAAGAGCTGTTACACATTCTAATTTGAATACCAGAAACAGATGGCTTCTGGTAAGATGTGATTGCAGCCTAAAATATTACAGTCTGTGCCTTAGCAATAAAATTGTCGGAAGGAACCACTTACTACACGTTAATATTTTGTGTCTCTTCAGCATCTACTGGTGCCAGAGGTATGTTCTTAAAGTCTGGAATTTCAATGGCAGTTGCGCATTTCGTTTGCATATACCATTTTAAATTTTCTTCTCTTACTTTTTTTTGGATGTAGTTCATCGAAGCCTTAAGCTAGTATAAACCAGCACTACCGCCTAAAGAAGATATAGTAGTTTGATGTCACATTCCCACACCAAAAATACTTCAGAAGCAAACCTTGGTGTAAATGTATGGTGAACAAGAACAACAGGCATTTTCAGCCAGGCCAGTTTGCTACCACTTAAACAGCTGTGCTCATGCACTGAGGCAAAGAATAAGTAGCAGTAGCTTGGGGAGAAAGCAGGACTTTTTTGATGTTGCTGGCTTATGTTGATTTAAAGAAAATGTAATTGGATGAATGTTAACCTCTGTTTTACACAATGCAGATAGCTGCAGCAGGGATGGTTTGTGTTTTTCAAATAGCACGTACTTTTCCACATGAAAAATAAAATGTTACAGAACAGCATTGATGTTCTTGTACAGTATGACAAGTGGTATTTGTTTTGGTGCTTCCTAGAAAATCCACAGAAATTGAGATCCGATTTTATTTCTTGTGGTCCTGTACATTCCTTACAAACCCTTCACTCAGTTTTTAGGTGTTCAGATTGGCACGTGATCAAATTGGCTTTATACACTGTATGAAAATAATGACTTTTTTAGTCATGGCTGCTGTTAATAGCAGAACAGAACTTTCAACTGTTGGTTGAAACAATAAAAATATATTTGGTTTCTGACAGCATGTATTGTAAATTTACATGGTTGTAAAAATTGTTCTTCTTAGAACATAAACTGTAGAGGAAACTATAATACCACGCTTATTTTTTAATTCGTACAAGACTATCTTCCAAGACTATTCTCCTTTTAAATAGATTAGAAGGTGCTTTATAGTTAATAAAATGTTCAGGCCTGTTATACTCTACTACCTTCCTTTAAAATCTGTACTGTTCCATATTATTCCACATTTCATATAATTTTGTTAATTATAGTCTTACTGTAGCTATAAAATAGCTATTTTGTGTTCAGTAAAGGACAGTTGTTTCAATAGGTATAAGAGAATACCAGTAAAGAATGCTACATAGGCTGCCCAGCAAAGGAAAGGAAGTGTTTGGTGGTCAATAAAATAAGTTTCATGTGTTTTAAAAAAAACTTAAATGAGCTTGACTCCTTGGCTACTTTGAGATGTTGTATTGCAGACACAAGGAGGCAGGCTTTGATAAGAAATCTTTGGCCTGCTTAATAGTTGAAGAAATCTAAATTGTGCCATAGACAGATTTATTGAGAAGCTACTTTATGATAAATTGCATTGTTTGAGAGGTAGGTCTGTCTTCTGAAAACTTCTGTTGTAATGTTTAAAGCAAATCTGTCCTTAATAGCTGTTGTTTCAGGCTTTCAGTAGCGTTGTAGTAGTACATCTTTTCAAACATGGTTGGTAGTGCTATTAATTTTATTCTTTTGTATCTGTTACTCCTTGATGTTTTAATTCAAACGTTTTGAGAGTTGCCAGAAAAACACATATTCGAAGTGACATCCTGAAACCCACATGGTGTTTGGATATCTAGTAAATGCGGCATGAGATCATATGATTCTAGTAGCTTCTGAAAGTGTTTGATAGTCAGCTAAGCATCAGAAAACATTAACGTGAAATCAGTAGACTTGATCTGTTTAAAAAGATGTGAAGAAAATCTCCCGCAATTCTTAAATTCTTCAGATAGAAAAGTGCAAGATAAGTGCTTCAGAAGGATCTTACTTTTGTGTTGACATTTTGTTTTTGTAGGATACAGCAGGAGAGAAAAAGAGGTGATTTTTTTTCCCCCCCCCACAACTATTTGACAGTCTCTTGAATCAGAAGTCATTCAGCTCATAGTGGAAATACCCATCTGCTAAATTTGACTCTCTTTTTACTTTCAAGTTTAATCAGACATCAATGAAGCAAGGTTCTCAGTGCAAACCAATTATAAAACCCTCAATTTTACAGGGGAGAAGGACAAAGTAGAGCTCATGTCCTGAATCAGAACTTTGGGAATACAAAATTACCTTTGAATTTTACAATTTAAATAGTATTTTGTCTAATGATCTTTCCTCAAAGCAGAGAACCCTAATAACCAATATTAAACTTCTGTTTTATTCAACTTCTTACTTGTCTTGATGCATTTTGACCTAATTCAGAATGATTAGTTAGGAAGATGCATATAATTCAGAAGTATTAATGGAAGTAAAAGTAACTAGTGTTTGCTGTATTTCACTGGAGGGATTCTGCATATACTTACTGAGTGGGTTTAACTGTGACATCCTAGAATGGAAATGCATAAAATAATGTTATTAACATCAGTTAACTACTAAAATCAAATTCTGTAGCTTTCCAGTTTAAATACTTTTGTACAAGTTTTATATAATCCATTTGTAAGAGTACATTTACCATATTCTTATGTTGCTGGTGTCATAAAGCAGTTTTGCTTGCTACTAATAGTACAAAGTATTTAAAGCCTATTATTAGAGATCAGGTACTGAAGAATAGATTTACTAATTCTTTACCCAGAATAAGTTAATTGATCAAGTCAAATATTTAAGAAGTAGATCTCCATTTCATAGTGTACTGGAGAATTTTTCTGATTGTGCTGTGAGTATAAACTAAAAGTATTTCTCATTTTTTTCCATTGCTTTTGTCTTCAATCTTAGTTTATTTGCTTTGATTTGTTTCTTACATTTGTAAGTAGGAAAAGTGTACTCAGAAAACTGTTTCGTGACAGTAGGAAAACTGTCCTCTGAACACTGCATGCTGTTTTTCTGTAGAAACAGAGGAACAGGCAGAACTGATGGGCATAACGAAGATAAATACATGAAACCCACAGACCTCAGAACAAGCTGTATGTAGAACTAAATAGTAAAGATGTTAACTACTGTGTAGTGTTTCTGGCATGTGCTCTGATTACAGAGGTAATATTTTAAAAGAAACTGCTCTGACAGAGACAGGAATGAAAATAATAAAATAGAACAAGTACATTTCAGAGATTAAAACTTAATTTCTGAGGTGCGTGTATTTTTTAGACTCCTAAAGTTTAGTTGTACAGTGTAAATATACTAACATGCATTTTTCCACCAAATATTTCACATTCTTTTGGTGGATCTGTTCAGCTTGAACCTCTGAAAGTAGAATGAAGAACTGCCTGAGATTTGCTGCTGCTTCTGAAGAAGGGATGCATCAATGTCAACATTTCAATTTTACAGAATAGCAGAATCATTGAGGTTGAAGAGAGTTGTGGACATCATCTAGTGTAATCTCCTGGTCACTAGTTCAAGTTAGTCAGGACTGTGTCCAGGCAGGTTTTGAATGTCTCTGAGGATGGAGACTCTACAACTTCTGGGAGCAACCTGTTCCAGTGTTTGACCACCCTTGCAGTAGAAGTTTTTTTCTTATATTTAAATGAAATTTCTAGTATTTCATTTTGCACCTGTTGCCACTTGTCCTGTCATTGGGAACAACTGAGATGGGTCTGGCTTTGTCTTCGCTCCCTGCTGCCCCCCTTCCTAGGTCAGGTATTGATGCACTATCATGTATCAAGGCCAAACAGTCCCAGTTCTGCCTCTTCTGGTATGACAGATACTCTTAGTCCATCGTCATTTTTGTGGTCCTTCCCATGTCTCCTCTACTGGGGAGCGCAGGACTGGACCCAGCACTCCAGGTGTGTCTCACTGGACCTGAGTAGGAGAGAGGGATCATCTCCCACAACCTGCTGGCATTCTCCTAATGCAGTGCAGGATGCTATTAGCAGTTAAGGTTAGGAAACATATCTCAGTCGTGCCCACCTAGAGTTTTTTGGTTCACCGCAGAGTAGTTGAGAGCACAAAATGGGTTTCTTCCACTTGAAACTGACCTAGAATGTGTTCCACATGAGTGCTTCGAATTTACTCTCCGATAGCTACAAGCTGGTTTATTCATATGAACTTGTCTCTAACTGAAGAGTATCTACCTTCTCCTTTTGCCTTCTTGAGAGCTCAATTACTACATCCCACAGTTAAGGTTGTTCTTCCATTTTAATTATAAATGTTTTGTTATCTGTATTAGAATATAGAGATAGGCTTTAAAAACACTGTTTAAATATTGTGTAAAAGTTTAGAAATGTGGCGATTCCACTTATAGATCTCTTATTCAAATTTTTGAGAGCAAAGGTGGTCTTTAAACTGTGGTGAAGAAAGGCAGTATAGAATACTGAGTCATATCTTAGGATAAATAATAGATGTTATTAGCTTACTTGGGTTGTCTCATCTGACCTTAATAATTACCATCCTTGTTTGGAATTGCAGTTTTTTTCATTATTTACCTTGTTTACAAGTTGCTGTTCTTCAAATAATTGTGAATTTTAATGTAACTCACTATAACTTTCAGTAGTTTTAAGGAAGAAACATTTTACTTGAGATTGTTTTGACTTGACAAGGTTTGTCTGGCATGTAACATAACCTTGGAATTCTGCTCTGTAGGATTTAGAATATTATAAAAGAATCTGAAGTGAAGAGGGTGTCAAGCCTTTTATTGTTTTGGGTTTCTTAGTGAAATTTGTGTTGTCTTCCTCCCAGCCCACACCTTTCTCCTCAGAAAGAAAGATCTTTTTTCCCTTGCATTTCTCCTTAAACTAATTTTACTTGAAAGTATTTATAAATAATTTGTATTCTCTGGAAAATTTCAGATTTTGAGTGGATTCTACTAGCCTAGTACTTTTCTTGTCTTGTGCCAATTTTCTTCTCCATTATATGATGCTGAGGAGCTATAGGACCCTCCAAAGTTTGTTTGTCTGTGCTATTAAATCTATTTTAAATTCTCTTAATTCAGACACCTTTGAGTTGGTCATGTAGAAATAGCATATATCCGTGATATGCATGCAAAAATTACATGATTGATATGATACGTTAATGTTCATGAAAGCAAGAATAATTCATATTCTGTGCAGATGTATTCTTTAGGAAAAATACTTTTACAGTAGTTTTAGTACAATCTAATTTTCGTGTTTTTGTGTCCCCCTACTCCGCACATTTGTATTCCAGCTATTGTTTTCCTGTTCCGAGCAGTTTACAGACATTTTTTTGTCAGTGGATTGATTGACAGTGGGAAGAGGAAGGTGCAGAAAATCAGTGAATAATAAATTACAGAGAGAAAAAGCTTTCATCTCTTAATCAGAATCAAAATATGACTAAAGGTTATGGAAATGTTTTTGTTACTATTTAATGTTAATTGTGGAATATGTGAATGAAAAGTATTAAAAGTATTCCAGTTCTTATTAATTTATTTTTCTGTACGGGAAGAGAATTAAATATGTGTTAGGGGAAAAGAACTGTAATCTTTTGATTCTGGTAGACCAGGAGAAATCAAGATAGATAAGTAGGACAGAATTGAGAACACAGAATCAGTGTATTGTGCATACTTGCTGGCTAGAACTTTGGTTCTCCAGTCTTTTTACTTGGCACAGAGTTAGTTTAAAATGGGAGCAGGGGGAGTGTCAGTTGTTATCCAAACATAAATCTGGAATAACTTACTGTGTATTAGGAATGAATGCCTGGCACATACTGAAGACGAAATACTCGCTCTGAAATTGTGCTGTGTATTAGCAAAGGAAAAATAACGTGGTATTACGTGACATAAATAAAAGCAGAGAAGTTTCTGTAAAGCTCACTGTATAATTCCTTCCAGCACACCCACACTTAGTATTTACTGAACAAAGATTAAGGGCAACAAATCAAGACATAAATTTTGTCGTTGTCTTGGCAAAACATTTTTCTGAGAATGATTGCTTGCCAAGTCTTTATGAATTTGAAGATAAATGTCCTGTCTGCAAACTGAGAGCAAACCCTTTTTAGTTAATAATTGGCTAAACAGTCCTGTCTTTGTGCGTAGAAGATTACAAGTGACTTTAGCCCTACTTAAAATATTAATAATATTTAGACATAAGCACGATGTAGCCTTTACCTCTTTTGTGCTTCACTTTCTGCTTATACTCCCGTTGTTAGCCACATTAAAAATCTTTCCTTCTGCTTGGTTTGGGTAAAGGAGACAAAAAATGTAGATTGTAAATATAGATCAAAAAGACCAAGTAATTTCATTCATTTGTGTGTTTCCAAGTATTCCAGATCTTCATCATAGTATTGAATAGAGATGACAATTATAGGTCAGTTATTTCCAAGAGTGGCTGCGTTCTCAAAATGCTTTGTTTAGGCTTTAAAGTCTTGGAAATTTTTCCAGCTATGATGTGTAGTTTTCATTGTCTTTTTATATCAACATTTTTAGCAGCTTGGCTTCTCACAGAAGAAATCTAATATCAAATATTACTGAGCAAATGGTAATGTAAGTCAAGTTGTTTAGTTTTATGGAATATTATTGTGGTCATTAAGGACATTTTAAACGTTTACAACTCAGGTTCTTGAAGAAAAGTGCTCCAAAATCATTTTGATGTAAAATGAGGTCTCTAGTCATTTAAAAAATCATGTGCTGTATTTTTAAAATGTGAAAATTTGTGTGATTTAGCAAGCACAGTAATAACGCACTCTATTGCTTTTACAGTATTATAGAAACCAAGATAGCTGTATTTAAAAGAATGTAAATAATTTCCGTTTTCTTTCAGAAACAGAAAAAAATCTTAACTTGTGTTACATTTGGCCTTCACAGCAAACAGAGATTTTGGAGGTGATAAATAGTTGGCTTCTTGCTCAGGAGGTCTTTGCTACTGAGATTACTTGTCAACATAAACATGGAGGACAGTTCTTTGAACATTAATTACTAGTTTAAAATTTCACTGAGGATACTAACACAGGAAAATGTTATGTTTTGTTTATTCCTGCTGAAAATTCAGTAATGAAGTAAGTTTGCCTATTTGCTGCAAGTTAGATAGGATAAGGACAGTAAATGGATTTCCTTCTCTAGATCAAAACGTATCTTTAGTTACTATTGTGTATGCTTACCAAAAGTAATATTTGTGTGATAAACTACATGTAAAAGAGAAAGGTACTTAAGACTTATAATTGGCAAAAGTAGTAGTTTTGAAAAAAGTGTAGTCTTGTAGGAAATGTAAAAAATAGAACAACTGAGCACTTCGTCATTGTCTATAATAAGGCAAGGTATTACTCGTTTAGGTCAAAATGCGATAAGTACAACTTCAGTGATTAGTGTCTTCATATTTACTTGCCTATTGCTCTTTATACACAATTTTAAAAGCAAAAATTCAAAATATTAAAAGAATATTATTTTTATTTCAGTACTGTCTGTAGGGGCAAATACAATATTATTTCCTCTGTATCCTATTCAGCTTTTGTCAGAAATACTGTATTCTTTCAGTTTTTCAACTATTTCATTTTCTTTCTGCATAATAAGTTAAAAGATTGTTAATAGTTTTTCAACCTCCAATCAGAGTTTTGACTAGAGCACCACTGAGTAAAGCAGTAGGTGTACCAAAGTGTACTTAGCAGCATTTTCATAGAATTACATGATGAAGGTTTGGGTTGGAAGGGACCTTAAGGATCATCAAATTCCAACCCTCCTGCCACGGGCAGGGACACCTTCCGCTAGACCAGGTTGCTGAAAGCTCCATCCAACCTAGCCTTGACCACTTCCAAGAATGGGAAGCGTCAACAATAGTTTACATAAACGTCATAATCTTGGTCACCACTTACTTCAGGAAGAAGGAAAAGCTTTTGCCCTTACTTCAATGATTGCGTCATCAGAGGTGTGTCTCTGGGCAGGTGTGTCTCTTGATATGCAGTATTCCTTTTGAATTTATTACTGTGTGTGAAGAGGTGAACAGGTAAAAATTCGGAACTTTGAAAGTTCTTAAAGGTTGCCACAAACTCTTTTAATTTGCTAAGTTAAATTAAGTGTGCTTTGACCTTTTGCCAGCTAATAAGATGCAGTTCTCCCTTGTGATGTATATTGATGCTGGTAAATGTGAGAGGGTTCAATGGGTAGATGTGGTATATGTCTCACTATGTATTTGGTTGTGTGATACAGAAATGTCATTGCTGCGACAGATGGAACACATTTAACCTTAGTTCAGATTACATAAATAATCTGTAGAATGTCTGTGTTTGTATAGGTAGGGCATGTATTAAATTCTATGATTTTATGCCATGAAACGTGTTCAGGGAAGCTTGCAATCATATAATGTACTTAAAGATCAGTTTAGTTGAAGACTGTAAGATCCAACATAAGATTATGACACTTTAATCTGCAGTAAACTCAAATTAATTTGAGTTCCTGAAATGCAAATCTCTTTGTGTGGATTTCTTTCCAATATAATTTCAAATTTACATGCGGTAGTTTCAGAATTTAAATGTTAATATGACAGGATCATGAAGATAAATAAGATGAGTTTAAGTTTATGTATCAGTAATTAGTTTAATTTTAGTGTTGTCACATAACAAAAATTGTATTTGTTATGTAGTTAAACTTTGTCTTGGTCAGTTATTTTAGTTGTTCATAGACTTTACTCATTCCTGAATATTGACTCAGAGTAGACTTTTATATGGTTGTTCGTAGTATCATGGAACGGTTTGGGAAGGCCATCCAACTTGACCTTCCAAAGATGAGGCATACACAGTGTAGGTAACTGCACTCTGGACAACCAGTTTCATTGCTTCTCTGCCCTCATAGTAAAGAATTTCCTCCTTGTATTTAATGTAAATCTGCCCTCCTTTAGTTTAAAGCCACCACCCTTTGTCCTATCACTATACTGATAAAGAGTCCCTCTCCATCTTTCTTGTAGGCTCCTTTTTGGTACTGAAAGGCCACTATGAGGTCTCCCTGGAGCCTTCTCTTCTCCAGGCTGAACAACCCCAAATCCCTCAGCCTGTCTTCATAGGAGAGGTGCTCCAGCCCCTTGATTATCTTTGTGGCCCTCCTCTGGACTCATTCTAATATGTCCATGTCCTTCTTGTGCTGGGGGCCCCAGAGCTGAATGCAGCACTCCAGATGGGGTCTCACAGGAGCAGAGCAGAGTGGGAGAATCACCTCCTTTGGCCTGCTGGCCATAATTCTTTTGAGGCAGCCCTGGATATGATTGGCTTTCTGGGCTCCAAGTGCACATTGCTGGCTCTTGTTGAGTTTGTCATTGACCAACACCCTCAAGTCCTTCTCAGGGCTGCTCTCAATCCAGTCTCCTCCCAGCCTGTATTTGTACTTGGGATTGCCCCAGCCCAGATGCAGGACCTTACACTTGACCTTGTTGAACTTCATGGGGTTCACGCGGGCTCACCTCTCCAGCCTATCCAGGTCCCTGTGGATGGCTTCCCTTCCCTCCAATGTGTTGACTGTACCACACAGCTTAGCATCACTGGCAAACTTGCTGAGGGTGCGCTCAGTCCCACTGTCCATGTTGCCAACAAAGATATTAAACAGCACCGGTCACACTACTGACCCCTGAGGAATACCACTCGTCACTGGTCTCCACCTGGACATTGAGGCACTGACTGCAACACTTTGAGTGCAACCATCCAGCCAATTCCTTATCCACTGGCTTGTACATCAATCAAATTAACATCTAATTTAGACAAGGATGTTAGGTGGGACAGTGTCAAATGCTTTGCACAAGTGCGGGTAGTTTCTCATCAGTTTTCTTCCCTTGTCCACGAATGCTGTAACCCCATCATAGAAGACCGCCAACTTTGTCAGGCACAATCTGCCCTTAGTGAAGCCATGCTGGCTGTCACCAGTCACCCCGTTATTTTCCATGTGCCTTAGCATAGTTTCCAGGAGGATCTGCTCCATGGTCTTGCAGGGCGCAGAGGTGAGACTAACTGGCCTGTAGTTCCCCAGTCTTCCTTTTTTCCATTTTTGAAAAATGAGGGTTATGTTTCCACTCTTCCAGTCAGTGGAAACTTTACCGGGCTACCACAACCTCTGAAATATGATGGACAGTGGGTTAGCAACTTCATGCGCCAGTTCCATCAGGAACTTTGGATGTATTTCATCAGGTCCATTGGACTTGTGCACCTTCAGGTTCTTTAGCTGGTCTCGAACCTGATCCTTTCCTGTAGTGGGTGGTTCTTCATTCTCCTAGGCCCTGCGTTTGTATTCTGTGCCTTGGCTGGCTAGCACACTTGCTGGTGAAGACTGAGGTAAAAAAAGTCATTGAGTAGCTCTGTCTCCTCCATATCCCAGGTAACCAGGTCTCTTGTTTCTTTCTGGAGAGGACCAACATTTTCCCTAGTCTTCCTTTTATCACTGACATTCTTACAGAAGCTTTTTTTGTTGCCCTTGACGTCCCTGGACAGATTTTAATTCTGTCAGGGCTTTAACTTTCCTAACTTGATCCCTGGCTGCTCGGACAATGTCTCTGTGTTCCTCCCAGGCTACCTGTCCTTGCTTTCGTCCTCTGTAGGTTTCCTTCCTGTGTCTGAGTTTGTCCTGGAGCTGGTTGTTCATCCATGCAGGCCTCCTGGCATTTTTGCCTGACTTCCTCTTTGTTGGGGTGCATTGCTCCTGAGCTTTGAGGAGGTGACCCTTAAATACTCATCCATCCCCAGGCAGAGCTCCATGCACTCCAGCTGCTCACTGACGTAAAGGGCATCATCCCCTCCTCATCTCCCCATTCTTCACTGTCTCTCATCCTTCATTGAAAACTTAAATAGAAAGTTGCTAGGTTGTTCTATCAATTACTTATGCAAGAGCAGAGAGACATTAGAGGACACAGGTACTTCAGTGTATGTTTTTGTTATGTTTTGGTCTTTAAATGGTTGGGCAGCCCAACAGCTTTAACATTCAAAAATGTGTCAGTTTTGCAGTCCTAAATAAGGTGTATATATATATTTATGCTCTGTATGGTTTGAATAATCAGTTGTATATGAAACAGGAAATACTATTGTTAAAACCTAGATAAACTAGTTAAATTGTGATGCTTACCAGAAAAACGTAAGTAAGTTTTATGGAGAGATCTCATTTTATTAGACAAACTGCTAATAGGTGGAAAATGCAGATAAGCTTCTGTGCATATAATGCTTTCTTCCATAGCAAGCATCAGGTTAAGTACAGGCTGAAAACAGTTGTTTTATGTGTGTTTACTGAGATAATTTGAAGTGAAAAGGTTCTCTCCAGTGCATAAAAAGATGCTTGGAATAGGAGAGAGAGTAAAGATGTGAGGCAGTAAAGGTTCACTTGCAGAACGCTATCAGCACTGGGATATGCTGTAATGTTCATGATAATGTTCAGGAGAGTTTTAAAAAAAACTGTATAGTTCTTATACTCTGCATTTGAAGGTGTTTTGCAGGACACCTTTGATGGTCAGAAATGAGAGTTTAAATAGAGTGGTTTTGTGGAAAAATGTTACTGTCTCCATTGGGTTACTGAATCGTTCTGTCCATTATCCCTTCTGTGTGTAGTAATTCTGATAAATAATAGTTGTTTGGTTACATCCACAGTTTACTAAAGCATATGAAGTTTTGCCATGTACATACATGAAATTCATGTTTTGATAATTCTGTTCATCATTTTTAACCAGAGGATAGTAATCATAAGCTTTTCAAGATCACACGAAAGAACTGTAAACTTTACTTGCAGGGAAAGTTTAATAAAGTCTGTTTTGTCTGATTTGAAGATCAGGTTTGTGTCCTTGTTTGCCTTTTGATGATGTGTATGCATTTATGTGGGTACAATAGATTGTTAATTCCGTTTGTTAAAGTAATGGTTTTGAAGTTGACTAGTTCCTGCTACAGGAAACTTCTTTTTTTTTTAAAAGTATATCCATACACTATGTACTTATATATGAGTTGTGTGGAAAATTATTTGTGGATACTTAGGGAAAAAATCAGCTTGAAGCTCGTATTAGAGAGTTGCATTGGAGAGTAGTGAATATTTAGAAAAGCACTTACAGTGATACAACCATCAATTTGAAATGAGCAGAGATACTCATTGTGAAAAATAAAGCATAAATCTTAGAAAAAAAAATACTTCCTAGTATTTATGCAAGATTGAATAGATCTCAAATTACCTGTCAGTGCTCAGTAGCACTGTAGTATTGCATTGTTTCATTGATGAGTTTGTCTTTCAGATATAATGGGAGGTGAATTGCTTTGTCTGGTAATGGGTTTTGCCTTAGATACTTCATCTTTTTTTTTTTCCATGTTTTGTTTCCTTTAAGGTCGTTTGTATGCAATGCAAACAGGCATGAAGATTGATAGTAAAACCCCAGAATGCCGTAAATTTTTATCTAAGCTTATGGATCAGTTGGAAGCTGTAAGTATAATTTATTGCTGTCCTTTAAAATTATTCATGATGTTATTTTAATTTCTATTTAAGCTTCTGCAAATACTGTCTTTTCTATGTCATCATTCTTTGAAGCAACTGTTCCGTATGCAGGCTTAATGTAAGAATTTAAGTGGTATGTCATAAATCAGCAGAAGGGTTGGAAGGAGATAAAGCTGTGTGTGTGTGTATTTATGTGTGTGTATATATATGCATGCATAATCATAACTGTAACTTCATACAGTGGACATTTGCCATAAGATTTTGATCAGACAATGTGAATTACGATACTTTATATATATTCTCATGAGAAATCATAATTAATTATGAAATATATGGTGGAGACCTTTTTATTGATTTGTCTTTCCTTGAAGTCTGTGAGAGTTATTTGTAATGCTCTAGGAGTGATTAGCTTAGTCCTTACTGCTTTTAAAATCTTTGACCTAGTTTGTACCCTGGGAGTTTCTTTAAATGTTCTCTAAAAGATAAACGTACTTTTGATGTTATCCTCTGTTAGAGATTAGGGATCTTCTACTACGATTTTTTGTAAGCATAGTCTTATCTGTTGTGGTTAAGAGGTAGTTATGCCTTGCTCTTTTGAGCAGACCTGGTAGTATTAAAAAGCAAACAGTCTTAAAAAGAACAGAGTTAAGGTAAGAAAGGTAGTCGTTGTACAGATAGTTTAAATTCCAGGAGCTGTTTGTGTTCTTGTTCTGTAGAGTAGTTTTCGATAGTCTGGGAGGAAGTAGTGCATGGATTTTAAGGTTTAAGTGCTCATTTAGAAGCAGAAAGTAACACTGAAAAATGAAGTGGCACTTCTTTTTGTGTTCAGTGTTAATGATTCCATCCACAAACTAACCATAGAAATACCTGAAGAATTGGTGTGAAACTAATGCAACAGCCTTCAGTTCTTCAAGGAAAAAAATGAAACGTGAACCATTTGCCTTGTATTCATACTTTGTTGTTCATGTTATGTTTTATTACTGATTTTTTTTGGCAATGGAAAATCCTGTGTACAGTGACTTGGTGTGTTATTGCATCAATTTTTGATATCTTCAGTGGGTCTGGTTCTCATACTGAAAAGGGAAGAGGTAGCAAGAGAGATAAGATTTAAATCTCTGAAAGGTGTTCCCCTTCATTCCGTAAGGATTCTTGAAGGTGTATTGGACGCCTTGTGGTACTGCAGCAAGTAATCTGTCTGTAGTGTGCGGTTACCCCTTTTGTTTCAAATTTGGAAAAAACAGAAAACCAGCTAAACCCCCAGTTTAATATCTCAGTTTAAGGTTCTCTCTGTGACAACTGATGCAAAGGTATCAAAATTCCTTTTATGTAGCCAGGTGGTGGAAGACTGAAGAGAGTGCTTCTAAGCAGGTGTAATACAATATTTGGGGGGCTAGGAAGCTTGAGTGTATTGGTAAGTTGGTGTGTGAATACCTCTGCAGTAATTTAATAGCAGCCATTGTCAGTCTACCTGTACCAGCAGGGGGCACAAAGGAGTGTTACAGGTCTGTGCTAAATGGTTCTCACAGCTTTCTGTGGCTTGCCACAATTATTTTAGAGGTTAAGACAGAAACTTACAAGTGATCCTGAATTTTTTAGTAGCAAAGAACAAAACGATATAGGTGTATCTGTAAATTACCAAATGTGTTAATTTGCAAGCAATTTCCTACTATTTCAAATATGTGTAATTAGTTAAATACAGTAATTTTAGATATAAAATGCTTGTTTCAGTCAGAAATATTTTTACATATGATTGTGTTGTTTTGTTTTTTCAATAGGTAACTGTTTCATTTAAATATGTTTACTAAAATTAAACCAATTTGCTTGATTTTAGGGTCGAGTTATGAATCACAGTTTTAAAAAATGGTACTACTGTACTGAATCACAAATTCAGATGTTTGAAGGATAATTTCAGAAGTAAATAACTTGGTTAACTTGAAGTTTTGAGGAGCTTATGTATCTGAATGCCATTTGTGCCTTTGAAATTATCTCTATTGAACACTAGATTAAGTATAGCAATAAATTATTTTCCAAGTGTAAGGTATGCATATAGGCTGGTAAAATACATATTAGCAATTTGCTTTCTCTGTGAATTTCAATATTTCATTTCAGATGTATAACTTGCAGTTTACAAAGTATAACTTTTTTTATATAACTTTGTTTTTTATGTGTCATAATTTGTAAAATTAATACTTTTTGAAAAATATGTAGGAGTTTGACAAGTCTGCAGATTTGAAGTACTATTTAGAAAGTTTATTTTTCACTACTGAAATCAATTTTAAAAAAAATATTCTGTGTATTAAAAAGTTGGCAGCAACGTAAAAAATATTATGGAAGTGTAGCTTGCGTGATTAAATTTTCCTCACACACTCGAAGTGAAAAATAACACCCATTCAGATGCTGGTTTTAAATCTTTTGGCAAAATAAAGGCTGCAGGTTAGTATCATGCAGTGTTCCTGTTTTTGTTCTCTAAGGATAACCCAAGATTTCCTTATGTGCAAACAGTAAGCCTATTCAGAAGCTGTAAGTCCACCTGTTGTAACTGTTAGTGGATTATTTGCTTTACTGATTTTTATTAGGAAACCTGAGGATTCTTGTACTCCAGCATCTTTGAAAAGAGGTCTTTCAATTGCAGCACACTGCTTAGACTGAAAATTCCAGTAAATCCATGGGTCACTAGACCAGTTAAGGTGGGGCTCAAACTTGGTGAAAGATGTAATGCACTGCAGTGAAATATAAGAAAGAAGATGCATAGTCACTCTGATCTACAGTACCTTAATAATGTATGCAATACTTTATCAATTGAGCTGTGTTGAATTGCAGTGCATGCTTCAGAGTCCTTTGTCTTTTGGATAAAAAGGGGAAAATATCTGCAGATATTCCTTCAGAATATTACAGTTGTATATTTTCGTGTTTGTTTTTAAGGTGATTTTTCTTTAAAAAGTATTTTCTACTAGAAGATAGTATTAAGATCTACTTATTCTTAACATCTCTCTCTCCAAAAGAGCGTATTTTCTCTTTGGCATGCTACTTTTAGTGTTTGTTATGTTAGAAGGTGGAGATTTGAAAAAATAATCAAAGTGCATATGGTTTCTTTTTTAAATTGTACTCGGGTTTGTCTAAATCAGCAGCTGCTTCTTGTGTTTGAATTAGATTGAAGTTCCAGGGTCTAATAAGGTAATGAATGTATTTTTTTCAACTTTTTTTCAGATGAAAAAGCAATTTGGTGATAATGAAGCAATTACTCAGGATATTGTTGGTTCTGCTCATGTGGAGAATTATGCTTTGAAGATGTTTTTGTATGCAGACAATGAAGACAGAGCTGGGCAGTTTCATAAGTAGGTGAAAACCTTTGCTTTGTTGTCTGAATTAAGATACTGGTCAGGAAATTTGAATTTTCAAACTCTTTTCAATTTGACTATAAGCAGGAGTTGTGCTTTAATGCATTCATCTTCCAGAAAACTCCACGTGTTACTATTTCTGTCTCTAACTTCATTGGTATATTCCATCTTGTGTTCTTTAAGTGGTTGCTGACCTCCTGTCAAGCCTTCTAATTAGCCTTCTCAGACTAATATTGAACTTGTTGTCATGTATATTATGTCTTTTACTGTCCAGTGATATCAGAATTGTTGTGATGATGCATGATGTTTGATTTACAGTGATTACTACAGCATGCTGATGATTTGGCTGGGCCCTTTTGAAGATAGTACAGGATGTCCAGTGTCCTGTATTGAACATTCCAAACTAGAAACTAACACATGTCCTGCCTGAAAAAATATTTAAGACTTTCTGCGTAGTGGTCATATCAGTCAATATGTTCCTAAATTTTAACATTAAGTTCTGTAGCATCAGATTAAAAGAAGAAATCAGGGAAGATTTGTTTGAAACAAGCCAGTGTAATCTAAACTGCTAAAATGTGATCCTAAGAGGATGACATTGCCATGTTAGCAAAGTGTTTTCTTTTTTTTTATAGAAACATGATAAAGTCATTTTATACTGCAAGCCTCCTGATAGATGTTCTGACAGTATTTGGGGAGCTCTCTGAAGAGGTAAGTGGTAAGGATGTATGATTGCTTTTCGTAGCACAGTTGCAAGTTACTGTTCTAGTTCTGCAATATTTTATTTTTTTTTATAATTTTGAATACGAGCTTCAAAGAACATAGTGACATGTATTTGACTACACAATTAGAACCTAAGTTGTAAGGAATTGTAATAGCCATTTCAAATTGTATTTAAAATATTAGATAAACATTAGCAATAGAATATTAGAAATAATGTGAAATACTAGATATCTGTTATAAGATGACTTTGCAAATAAGCAAGACTTAACAGGTATTCAGTTAGAATTTCAAAGTCTGATTTTTACTGAGGGACAGCAGTGTTCTGTCAAGCAAATGAGAATGAATATAGGGAAAAAATGATGCAAGGCTCTTGGCTTTTTCCATCTTCCTATTTTTCACCCTGCAAGTAAGAACTTTACTGCTAACGTTTGAGTTGGAATTATATACACTTTTAGTTACAATGGGTATCTTTGTTGTCACAACAAATCTCACTTTTAAAAGGTGATATATTAAGTTGAAAGGATACGAATTTACCTTAAAAAAAATGGCTTCCTGTATGACCGTTTGGAAACAAATATTTTATTTTTAAAAACTGTCTACCAAAGTAACTAACACAGACACATTGTATCATTCTTTATGGCAGATTATTTGCAATCAAACAAGTTTTCCAGAACTGGCTGAACAAAATCATGATTTTATTAAGGTATACCAAAATAATCTTTTGATCTGTTTTAAAGAAAACTTTTAAATTAGGTGTATAGTCAGCTATCTGTTATTCATGCCACACAGGAGAGTTACTCTCCAGTATGGTGGAGTAGATACTCTGCTCTTAATAATGTATTTCTTGTTCTGAGAATTAATTTAGCAAAGAACACTTCAGTTTTAATAGAATGATAAACTCACTTTGGAAGTGTAATGGTATAGTTGATAACTTCTGACAAAGAAAAAAATATATAGAAAAATGATACTGACTGGTGAAGACAAGTTTCAAAGGCTGTTAAAGGAAGGTTGAAATACCTTAAATAAGAAACGGCAGTGATACTAAACAATTTGTGACGAAATCAGCAAGGACTGATCACGTAAGTGCTTAGTATGTTTCAGGCCAACTAAGTCTATATGGGTAATCGAAAAATGTTTTATGCCTCACATACATGAGTGCTGTAGTAGGCTTCTTTGCTTCCGCTTGTAATATTTCCTTAGAAACAAACGTTCTGTTGCTTTGCGGCTCCATAACAGCCATGTGGTTATATTGGTCCCAAACTACTCCATGCCATGTTAGGAATACACGAGCTAGACATTCTGTATGTAGATTTCAGGTCTGATAAATATGCCTGCACATGAAAAATATTTGTTACATTTAAAATGCAGTAACTGTGGCTACTTTGATCTGTAAACATTGGAAGGAAAGTAAAAGAATAATTTTGATGGCGGTGTGCTTCAGGTTCATATTAATCATAGAGTTGTTGCGCAAGAAGGGGGACACTTGTACAAATGTTCTTTCAAGATTCTACATCTTCTATAACCTGAGAATATACTAATCTAAATTTTTCATCTATCAAGTGCAACAAGTATGAGTGCTGTTTCATGTGTTCTGTTAAAACTGGCTGCTCTGCACACTCACATGCTTTATGATATGAAATAATAACAGTCCCTAGAGCCAGAGAGTGAGTAACATAATGGACCGAAAAGACACTCACCTTTGACTGTAGGAATCCAGTGCATTACTAATATTCAGCAAGCTTTCAGAAGTCCCGAAAAAATCCTTCGTGTATATAGGAAACAACTATAAAATGTCAATGGAATGGAACGCTAGCAGTGCTGTGTTTACTGCTGAATGTTGTTTTTTTCATTGATGTTGAAAGTACAGAAGTGCTTTGTAATTGGAAAGAAGAATTACCTCATTTTGTTTGTTTAATTAGTGAAGACGTTAAGAGTGTGTACAAGAAATACAGTAAAAGGCTTGCACTTCTGGTTAGCATCATTAAGTTTCACCATTTTCCTTATCCAGTGCCACATGAAGGAATGTTGGGACAAGTATGACGTGACTGTCTTAGATTTTTTGCAAAGGCCTTTTTTAGCCTGAAGGAAGTCTCAGTCTGACTCCTGGTTATATAGTAAGATATCTAACTTTTCTACCCTTTCTGACTATACAGACCATCCATGTTTCTTTTGAGTAGGTAATTGCCTTTACATGTATGGAATGTTGACTATTAAAATGCTTTTAAATCAACAGCAAAAGGCATAGAAAGCAGATATTTGACACCTAGAATTAGAAATTCAGTATTCTAAATAATGTGTATATTTCTAACTGTCAAGTGGTTGATTATAGGTTAGTATGAATGGATTATATTAGAGGAAACACTGGATGTTCCGTATCTCAACATTAGAGCTAGACAAAAGGGTTCTCTAGAAGACATGTTTTACACAGCTCATATGAGATCGGTAAGAAGCTGTGTGGTAATAGAGTTATTTTCCTTTACCTCAGTAATGCTGTTCAGAGGGCAGCCTTCTGAAAAGAAACAGATGTTCACATTGAAAACAGACTAAAAGCAACGTCTGGGTTCAGGAGTTAGAGGTTTTGCATTTGGGTGCATAATAACGTGTCAAAGAGGGTTCACTTACTTGCCTGTAAATTTTGTGATCTTTTATAGGTTCTTCAAATTGCCTTGCTATCACTGCCAGAAAGAAAATGCCTTTAAATAAAAAAAAAAATCCAGATTACGCTTTTTTTAATGTTACTTTAACTGAAATGTTTATTACCAAAATACTAATTTTAGTCAGTGATTGTGGGCTGTCCAAAATGTCCCTAGCTGTTCTTTCCATTAATTAGGTATTTTCTTCTATTCATTTTGGAGAAAGCTTATGGAAATAATTTTGACTAATTTAAATCTCAGATAAATTATTAGTGGGCACGTCAGTGTTTCATGCGCTCCTGAAAAGCATCCACTGAAAACTAATTAGTTGACTGTATTTAAAACACTCACAGACTATATTTAAATAAAGTATTCACAGTTTCTGAGAAACACAATTTTTACTTTTTCAGGGAAGTTTTCTGTAAACTTCAAGTTGTTTCAAAGGAGTGTTAAAAACTGTAATGGGGTTTGGAAGAGTTTTTCCTAGCCCATAACTGTGAATCTTGAAGAGTTCTGTCTTAGTGCATCAGTGTGGCAGAACACTCCAGTTGAGTTTCTTTAGGTAAATTGTCTTTAAAATGTCCTTTTGGTATTTAATATAGATTACTGAACTTTGTCAAATATTTTGTAGTGTAACATTCCACCTCTTTATTAAAAATGTGAAACTAATTTTCAAGAAATGCTGCTGAGAATGTTGTATTCAATATTGAAAAAGTAGAATAGAATTCCAATACAGTTTAGCTTTTCAACTGTTTTTTCAAAACATCTGTATCAATCATTTTGTGCAGTGTTGCTCAATAACTTAAGATCATCGACAAGTATACTGTTGCAGTTGAATTTTATGGTTACTTAATGGCCATTTAATGAAAGAACGGAAAATAGATAATCTGGCTTCAGATCTATATGAAGGAAAGCAGATTCCAGGGAAGAAAATGGTATCTAATTCCTGAGATCCTGAAGTGTAATCCAATCTCGTCTGATATGCTTTGCAGTGTTTTATATTGGTCTTTGGAGTGTTCTGATTGTTTTTTATATTCCTATTTCAGTCTGTTAATAACATTTTATAGATAATTTTAAAGGTAAAATATAAGTGAAAACTACATCTGTACAGCTGTCGGTGTTTTAACCTTAGTTAAGTGTAACTCCAACTCAACCACTTGTTCAATGCCTCTTCTTCACAGCACTGGTGGAGAAAATAGGATGAGAAAGCTTGTGGGTTGAGATGAAACAGGGAGATAGCTTACCATGAGAGAAACAGGCTAGACTTGAAGAAAACTAATTTAATTTATTGCCAGCTGAAATAGATTCAGGTAGCGAGAAATGTTAAAACAATCCCTTTCATCCCTACTTTCCCAGGCTTAAATTTATTCTTTCACTCTCTACTCCTCTTCTGCTCTGCCCTGAATACTGCAGGGGTGGATAGGGCAGGTTATGGTCAGTATATACCGATTCCTCTCTGCTTCTCCTTCCTTCTCACATTTTCCCTTGTTCCAATGTGAAGTCCTCCATAGGCTGCAGTGTGAATCTCTGCTCTGACACCGTCCTCTCCACAGGCTGAAGAGGATACCTGCTACAGTGCTTGGAGCAACACCTTCTCTTCTTCATTCTCTGACCTAGGTGTTCCCCCTGCTGTTTCTCACTCTGGTTGCTCCCTTTTCTTTGGGTTCAGCTTTGGGCTTTTTAGCCCTTTATTAAATACATTGTCCTAAAGGTGCTGTGCCTGTGGCTTATAGGCTCAGCTGTTCCCAATTGGTCTGGCATGAGGCAGCCCATGGCCTCTTCTCAAAGCTGCCAAAACCTTAGCACAGGTACCCAATACAACAGCATTTCCACACCCCTATAATAACGTGTATAGAACACGTCATCAAGAAATAATTTCAGTATATTGGAAACAGAAGGGAGATGTACAGGCTGTTAAGAGTTGCGTAGTGTTCTGGATACATAATTCTGCATTTGGTGGCTTCCAGAGTATTTGTGAATGATGAAAGAATTTCATCTGCAACGCTACCTGGCCAGGAAAGATTATTCAAAGGAAGTATATAACAGAAAGTCGTGCTTTCTATTTGTGCTTTTCCTTTCTGAGGTATAGTGAATGCATTTTATTAGATCTGCCATCAGGGTATGCTGTTTTGGAGATCATTTCATTTGCAAAAACAAAAGGGCATATCTTTCTACTAGGCTGCATAAGCGTTCTGGTGGATAACAAGGGAGCTTGCTGGAGTTATCCATTATGCTATAGCTCTCTCTCCCATCATAGATAATAGTGCAGTAGACTTTTTAAAGTAAAATTTGTCACTTCAGTTTACTAATTTTCTTACTTTGGATGTGATTTCAGTCAGGACTTTTAAAGAGAAATTAATCTGTCTACCGGTTTCCAAACTACTCTTCCTGTGACTGTTACTGTGGAAATTTGAGTTCACCAGTGCCTTGCAGATGTTACTGTTGGTATGAAGCACACTACCAACCTGCATTGTTCATGTGGATAAATTATTCCATTCATCCTTCCATACTTCTCATCTCTGTTTACATGCAGTCATATCCCATGAAATACATTAGCCTGTAATTGTCAGAATGTGTGACTGGTTGCTACTGTTACAACTTTTGACAGAGTAGTTGATTTGCATAATCAGTTTAAGATTTCTCTTAACAATTGAGAACTCTTTCTGGATTAAAAGAAATCTATTGTAACAGCCCCAGGAAATATGAAATGGCCCATCCTCCTGTCATGTTTTGACATGTTAGTGTTATACGTTAAAAAATGAAATGGAAAACCTCAAACTAGGTGAGATTCTGACATTTATTTGTCACTCATGTTCTACCCTGTGAAGAGAATAATCTCTGAAAACCCAAGTGAAATGCTTCTCCTCAGTGCTTTTTTTCCAGAAACTGAAAATAGTGAAAAATATTTGTTTTCTTTAAAATACTAAAAACTATTTGTTTTCTTTAAAATAATTTAAAATACTAAAATCTGGCTACTACCAGATTTTTTCGTGTTCAAACCATGGAGGTAGAATCAGAAAGGCAAGTAGCAGATTGGTTTCTCACTTTATTTCATAAATGTACTGCTTCACAAGATAAGAATTGGCAAAAGTGAAATTGAGTACCAATATAGTAATTATTTTTTTGAGAAATACTCATGTTACAAATAACTGAACTATTGACCTTGCAATGAGGGTTTTATTTAAAGTCATTATTATGATAAGCCCTTTGTTTGCAGTTAGTTTATATATTGCTAAAGTGCTTTATCTAATTTTAAGCAATGTTGTAAAGATACAAAATTAAAACATTTTGTCTAGAATATCCCTCACATACTACATTAATCCACAACTACACCAGCCTTTCTCTGTTCATGCTTTTAAATACCTATTTGTAATTTAAAATAATGTAATGAGAAAAATTATATTATTATTGATCAGAAAGAGTAGCATTGTTTCAGATTTTTTAATCTGAAGTAAATAATCATCTAAGGAAGTTTTCTTTATTATTTCACATCAGTAATTACATGGTGGTCTGTCTTTCACAGTAGATGGTCTTTGTATAACTGATTTCCTTTTCCTTTTCCTGACATGCTGCACTAATTGAAGATCTCTAAATTTTCTTTTCATGCTGAGATCCTGTCAGAGATGTTCTTTTTGTATTTTTTTTTTTATTCACTGATTAAATTCACATGCCTTATCTTTAAATGAGTGTCAACTGATAGCAGCTTAGAAATCTCTTGTCAGGGTGGAAAACCTACTTATGTTTCTGTCTTGAATGCATTAATTCACAGAAGTGAGTGGTTAAAATAGCTGGCCTTTTACCTTCCTCAGAATGTTCAGCACAGAAAGTATGCCAGGTGGAAGGCAGCATACATTCATAACTGCTTAAAGAATGGAGAGACTCCGCAGCCTGGACCTATTGGAATGGAAGGAGAGAGCTTTGGTATGTATTGCATTTTTCTATGAGCACCCACAGGAAGCATAGCTTCCCTGTTCAGTGTTGCATTCATGATGAACCCTTTTCTACTTTTTCTTGTCAGCTTCTCCTAGTTGTTTTAATTGAACTTCAGTATTTGATTGACTTACCCAGTGTTGTTTTTTTTTTCTTTCTGTTATACTGGAGATAAACATGAAATGGGACTTAGTGAACTGGTACATAAAGTTTTGGTTGATATAGATGATCCATATGTCATGTGTACGCGCATGTAAACAGGCACTTAAATATTTATTTGTTATTATTCATTCATGTCTGGGGTCTGTACCTGGATCTTTGGTAGAATCTGAACCTGTAAATTTCAAATATGTTATAAATAGACTTGTAGTTATCTTTACATTGGTTTTGTTTTATACATGTCAAAACATTAGAAAACTGGCATTTCTTCCAGTTTTCAAATTTTTGTCATGCAATCCATATTTTGAAGCTTCTTTCCTGTTCCTCTGTGAGAAAAGAGGATGGGTATGACCTACTCTTTACAGATTGGTTGTCCCTTCCAAGAAGGTATAGCATCCTATTTCAATTGGCAGCCACTAGCTGATTCTTTATCAGAAGTTAAATGCAGGAGAAGATAAAAAAATGACAAAGTAGCTTGAGTGAAAACAGTGACTTATTTAGCTTACCACCTGTATCTGACAGTGAGCAAAGTAGAAAAAAGATAGGCAGTCTACTCCCTCCAAGCCCACCGTTGCCAGAAAGTAGTGTATCACTTGAGGTGTGAGGTTTCTTTCTATTGTCTTCCAAATGTGAACTGGAGAATATGACATACAAGGAGTTAAGTGGGTTTCTTTAGTCTTTAGAAAAGAAGTCTAAACAGAGTTCTTAACGCTGTTTTAAACTACCTAATGGGAAAGTGTAGAGAAGGTCAAGACAGGTTGCAATAAGGAAAATGCTGATTAATTATTAGGGGAAAAATAATTTTCATCATGAATCTGATCAAATACTGGTAGAAGATCAAAGAGAGATTGTAGCATCTCTGTCCTTGGAAATTTTCAAAATCTGGCTGGACGCAGTCCTGGGCAGCCTCCTCTAAATGACCATGTTGGAGCAGGGGGTTGGAATAGATAATCTCAAGACGTTCTTTCCAACCTCAGCAATTCAGTTGAAGTTCAAGTAATTATGAGCAAGTAATGAGTATGTTAGTGTGATTTCCAAGCTACTGTTTCATTCTTCTTGTTTTCCTTACCTAAAGATGCCCTACATACCTGATCATTGGAACAGCTATCTTACCCACTGTAATATGCCTGAGTCTTAGAACAGCTATATTTCAATTAAAGCATTTTCAAACTAATTTTTTTTCAACATATGATCTTTTTCAAGGCAGTTTTTTAACTGCTGGTGCAGCTGCAATGAGATGTACATTGCAACTCCAGCTGCAAGTATTGCCACATCTTTAAGTCAAATTACACCAGTTTGATAGGAATTCAATGAAGAAGATGTGAGGGGAAAAGAATCTTTTATAGTGAATGTTATGAATGGCACAATTAAATATTTATAGCTTTGATGAATGTTCTTTAGTGATTGGGCGCATAGCTATAGGAATATTTACAAAGTTCTGATACAAAATGAATTCTAAACAAAGACAAAAAATTTTTGCAAATTATATTTTACTGGAAGATACAGTTTAATAAAGAAGTGTCAGTTCTTGCTTTGTGCTTCGTAAGAAGAAAAGAAACATTGTTTGAATGTACAACTGGACCTTCCCCATTCCTTTCTGCTTGCTCATTCTCTTCCTTCCCTTGCAAGTGGAAAATGTCTGTTTAAACAGAGTGAAACTGGGTCTCTGTAGCTTGACAAATTACCATTTTTTTCCAAAGTGTTATTTTCCTTGAAAACTATACTGTAACTCTTAGAGATGTTTTTACAGTAACATAGACATGCTTTATGCAGTTCTGCTGTTGGATTTATGGATGCTTTTGTCAAGTTGCCACTATGGAAACTTTAAAGTGACATGCTTGATTTATTAATGCATTCGGAATACAAGTTGTAGAGTACACTTAAAGGTCACTTCGCAGTAGCCCCAGGTCATCCAACAAGTTTTAATACTAGTGGAAAAATTAAAAGTATAATCTCAGATGGGAAAAAGTTCTTGAATAATCACGGTGTAGCTACAGTAAAATGGATTGTCGCTACTTTCATTGCAATATATAACAAGTATTCTACGTTTATATTGCAGAGTTCTGAGAAATATTTATAGTCCCAACTAGCTGAAAGAACCGTATGTGAGCTGTCAGTGGATTTTTTTATAGTTTATTTCTCAATGCTGTGGTGGAAAAATATATATTTTATATATATATATATATATTATATATTATATATATATATATATAAGCTGTGTTCCAATAGAACCTTGCCTTCTGTGTCTTTTAGCAGCAACTCAAGCTAGAGAGAAACAGTGCAACACAATGTGGAAAAGAATTTTTTTATTTACATTAAAATTAGTTGATGATGACCAAAATATTATCTTTTTAAATCTCTGGACTCCTTAAAAATAAATTATGCTAATTTTCAGTTTAGTCTTCTGGGCTGTTGAATTTCAGTTATGTTTGGCACTTCCTTACACTAGACAATACATTTCCATATACTGTTTCTTGTTTTTCCTTGACATCTTAATGCATAATACTTTGTAATGTTAAAAAGACATTATGATCAAGTTAATATTGGGAAAACATTTGTATGCAGTATTCTGATATAAAGCATGCACCCATTTGTAGTGATAATGTAGATTGTTACATACCTTATTACCCTGTCAATCCATAGACTCCAGACTTCAGAAAGGAGAAGTCACTTTTTATATTTTCAAAACTGATGAATTCATGGATTTTGCTCTCTGTGTACTTTGCAGTGTGGTTGCAAAATGTCCTGTAGCAATTAAAAAAAGCAACTATTAATGTTAATAGTATTTTACTAAGGCTAATTTTAGACCTGTAAGCATGTTGATCAAAGTTATTTGTTGCATGTGTGTGTTGCCATGTAGTAAGATAATAAAAATATGATTTAGTTTAGGTGATAGTTTTAAAGTGATGCAGAATGTATTGCTTTCACTGAAGATTTCCTGAGCGTGTTAAAGATTATGTTTGCTGCAACTTCTGGCACAATTCATATCAATACATAAAAGTTAACTTCCTGAGGTTTGTTCCAGTTCTACATGTCAAGCGTCTGCTTATTTCTGTGGGTTAGGGTTTATCTCAAAATCACTAACATCCTGTTTTACCAGAAACTTAGTAGATTTAATCTAGATGGTGAACAAGTAGTACTGTTAAGCCTAGAGAATCCTTTATTTATATAAAAGTATCTTTGGACACGTGGTTTTAGCACCAACACTTGGTATCAGCCTTATTCCAGAAACTCTTACCTTCAATAAAAAAATAAGCCAAAAGCAAAACAGATAGCTGGTGATAGCCGTAGTACTGCGGCTTCTGAGGAAAATCTAAAGAGCCCATTGGATCCATTCTACTAAGATCCCAGCACAAAGGCTTAGGAGGCTCCAAGACAAGAAACTCGACTGGAGCTGAAAATGAATGTGAAGCAATCGTGTTACTCTTTTACAGGCTTCTTTTAAAGCATTTCAGTAAACTCAGAGTTTAAAGGTCTTTCAAATTTCTTGAGTAATTACTGCTTTATGAGAAATGAAGTCTTTAATTTTTTAGCATTCATTCCCTGAAAAATATATATTTCTCAATAACATTATGGATATTCTGATCACAGAACTTAAAAACAGTTTGTTGAATTAAATTTTTCCAGCAGCCTGAAATCCTTTTATTTACCACTACTGTTAAAACTCTTCAGGAATACTGCAAGCACATATCTCAACATAGTCTTAATATTTAATCTTTGATTTAATAAAATTTTAAATATTTACTTTGCAGTAAGAATACGTAGTATGCTTTGTTGACACTTGGGCACTGTAAACTCCTAATAAGCGTTAATTTAAACAAAGCTACTTTTATGTTTAATACAGTTTAACATTTGCCAATTGCATAATGAGCAAACAGTTGAGCTTGATCTCTTTATGCATATGCCTGCGTAAAAGTATATTGCCCTCTTGTGAATTTGCCTCTTACACACACTGCTGTTAAGGGTGGCCAACACTTTTCTTCTGGCTTCTTTCTAACATTGCTGGACTGTTAACCATTTGAGTTCCTCTCTTCTATGGCCAGAGTTCTTTACAGTTGATGGGTTTTTTTTGTCTGTTTAAAATTAATAAAATGAAAAAATCTAAGTCAGAATTGTTTCTGAAAAGAGATCAGAGAGAAAGAGATGGACAGCAAGGGCTTGAAACTTGGAGAAGGGAGTTGGCAGGAGATTAGCTGGTGTTTTTTCTTTCCCTAGTTCCCAGGGATGGGCTTTTCCTGTCTCTAAGAAAATCTGACTATGTTTGGCCCAAGTTCTGTACCTTTGAGAAACTGCAGTTTGCAAATTCTTGAGCTTGCTAGAATTTTACAGCTGAATTCCCTAAAGGTTCCGTGTAATGGAGAATCCTAAGGCTGAGGGGAGTTTCCTGCTTCTACAGTTGTATCTCAGAGCTGCTGTGGGTGGGAAACTGGCAATTAAGAGCAGGAAGCTTATGTATTCTCCATACTGGCTTGGCACAGAAAAAGACTTCCAGATTCACAGACAGAGTCCAAACTGGGGGAGAGGTATGGCGGGGGGAGGGTAAGTTGGGACAGAGAACCAGAAGGGATAGGGAGAAAGGGACAACTACCATTGCAATTAGGTGTTCCTGGACAAGGAAATTAGGAGGTGATGGGAATGAACTAGTGTTGGGTAGCATTCCACTTCTACAGGATTGACTAGAAACCATTAACTGGTCACTCCTGTAAAGAAGCTCATCTGGTGCTTACCGGTGTGGATAAACTCATGAAACAGGTTAGGTTTGGAGGCAGTGACCACATCCTGGTTGAGTTTGTGATCTCAAGGAATCCGGGCCTCACAAAGAACAAACTCAATATCCTGAACAGAAGACCAAAATTCCAGCTGTTTAAAAACCTAGTGGATAAGATCCTCTGGGACGCTATACTTAGGGACAGAGGAACAGATCAGAGCTGGCAGCTCTTTAAGGACACTTTTCTCAGAGTGCAAGTGCTCTCCATCCCTATGTGTAAGAAATCAAGCAGGGAAGGCAGGAAACCGGCATGGCTGAGAAAGGACCAACTGAGGTGCAGTTGGTCCTTCCAACTTTTTTGACCTGCAGAAAGGTCAAACTGAGGTGCAAGAAGGAAATGCACAGGCAGTGGAAGTAGGGACATGTGGTCAGGGAAGAGTGCAGGGATGCTATCTGGATATGTAAGGATGAGATCAAGAAAGCCAAGGCATGGATGGAATTTAATGTGACAGGGGATGAAAAAAATAAGAAGAGATTCTAAAGGTACATTGGCCAGAAAAGGTCTAAAGAGAGTGCACCCCCTCTGATAAATGAGAAGGGATAACTGGTGACAACAGACGTGGAGAATGCTAAGGTACTCAAAAAGTTCTTTGCCTCTGACTTCACCGGCAGTGAAGCTTGTCATGTCTCTCATTTCCGTGAACCTTTAGAGAGGGACTGGGGGAGCAAAGTCCTTCCCACTATAAGCAAAGAGCAGGTTCGAGACCACCTGATGAAACCGAACAGGTAAAAGTCTATGGGGCCCGATGCCATGCATCCCAGAAGGGAGCTGAGGTCCTGGGGCTAGCTGGTTGATGTAGTTGCCAAGCCTCTCTCCATCAGTGAAGATGGCAGCCAGGCAAAGTCCCCGGTGACTGGAAAAAGGGAAACATCGGTCCCATTTTTAAAAAAGGTAGAAAGGAAGACCTGGGGAACTACAGACCAGTGAGCATCACCTCACTGCCTGGGAAGATCATGAAACAGATCCTCCTGGAGGCAATGTTAAGGCACATGAAGAGGTGATTGGAGACAGTCAGCACAGCTTCACCAAGGGCAATTCATGCCTGACCAATCTGGTGGCCTCCTATGATGGAGTAACTGCATCAGTTGACAAGGAAGTATAAAAGTAGTACATGGAAGTATAAAAGATTGTACTAATGAGCCAAACTGTTCATATTCTGACCAGTACTGAAATGATTCGTCAATTTAAAATCAACAGTAAGTGATTTGGTTTGTTAAATGTTCTGTATCACAATGTGGTGGTAGCAATTTTTCTACTAAGAAAAGTTGAGATTTTAAAAGAAACAACTTTTCAAGTGTTTTTACAAAAGAGCTGGAGTAATTCCTATTTTGTGTTGTCTTAACAGATCTTGAAAGAGAAGAAGCAGGGTCGTCGTCTCTCCATAGTGGAACAACTCAACCAACGTCATCATCTACATATGAAGCTAATAACACACCAACTACTAATTTCACTGGCATACATATACCACCAGGTGCCCATGCGCCAGCAAATACTCCAGCTGAAGTACCTCATAACACAGGTATATCACAATCACATGCAAAAAAATCATGCCTTTATTAAGGAGCAAATTCTATGATTAGCTAGGATAAGCCTCCATTTAAATATAAAGAAAAAACATTTAGATGTGTTATGTTTTATGGCAGATGCAACCTCATAAATTTAAGCTGTAATAATACCATAGGAAAAATACTGCTAAATATATTGGCTCCTACATCCTTCTTACTCTGTCATTTTTGGACCAAAACTAAGTTCTTAAAAATGTGAATTTCTTCCCAATAGCTGCATTAAAAAGAAGAAAAGAAAAAAAAAAGTTGTATTTTTAGATTATTTGTGAACCCACAACTTTTCCACTTCCTATTGCCTTTTTTATAGTTTTATGTAAGGCTACCAAGTGAGAAGCTCGTCTTCAATCCTGACGATCATTTGATTGTTCAGATGTATTTTTATATTAGGGGACATATGAGATGTTTTTCTCACACATACCCACCCCTTCTTTTACTTTCTTATTTTAAGAATGTTTCTATGGAACAATCTATGAAAATTCAGGATGCTCTTTCTTTCAGCTTTATCAAGGGGAAATCCTTCAGATAGTTGTTGGGGGGGCAGGGGTGTTTGTGTTGTTTTTTTTATATTCAAACTAGGTAAATGTTTAGCTCTCTGTTTTTGCTAGAACTGAAAATTATGGAATATGCAGCTTGTTGGAGTATATTAGTTGTTTGTATTACCTAGTGTTAGCCCCACGGTGCTGTTTATTTAGCATCAGCATTTGCCTTTCAAATCTATCTATCTTCGTTATTCTCACCAATTGTTTTCAAAGGAATTAGGAAGGGCATAGCTTGCAAGTGTTAGATGGCAGACATGGGGCTTTAAAAATATAAAAATAGAGACTCTAATGTTAAGAGGCAGAGTATAAACTTCCATTTAAAAAGTTTACTAATACTCTTCCGTAGCAAATTTTCCTCAATACGCTAGGGTAGACGGTGTCTTTTGGACTAGTATTTTCTTAATTTGTTTAATGCTTGAAATTTAAAATTCTGTGAAGTACTGTAGTGATAAAATGAGACTGTAAATTCTTCAGTATTATTTTATAAAACATTCCTAGTCTGAAGTGGAAATTTTAAGTCTATAAACAAAAATAACCCAATTCCAATTGTTTGCATTGATTTGCAGGAGTGACAAGTAATACCATTCAACCTGCTCCTCAGAATATTCCTTTAGTAGATCCTGCCCTTTACAGTGCTCAGTCTGCAGGTAAGGTGGTGGCATTTGTATTGTCCACACATGGATGTGCTGTCCTGTGTGTTTCTCCCTGTCCCCTGCAGCTTCCTCATGCCTTAATTTGCAGCACCTAAGGAGGAAGTTTGAGAAGTAATCATTACCATTAGAAGAATGCCATAATAATCATAACTATTATCAGAACACTATCAATTCAGATTTTAAAAATAATGGACATCATCAACATTGTGTTGCTGAAAGTTTAATAGTTACTGAAATCTTTCCGATAGTGTGTGCTTCGTGTTGTCTAGCTTTTTTAATGTGTGATTTTTATTTTTTATTATTATTATTATTATTAGCCAATGAGCTAGCATTGTATTAAGCTCTTGCATAGTTGTTTCTCAGATGCGGTTCTGGGTTCTGGTATACTCAACAAAGTCTGTATTCCTGATAGCCTTTCTAAATTCTGTTTTTGGTAATTAACACACATTACCTTTCCCTAAAATTTCTTCTTTGGGCTTAGTCTGTAAGTTACTTATTCATTTCAAGAAATAATCAAGAAACACATTCCAGTGGTGTTTTCTGTTGCAGCATAGTTGTTGTGTTCCATACCAGCAGTGCTGGTTGATTGTAAGTAGTGCCTGTATTAAATGAAATAATATAAGTAACCACTGCTAATAATGTTATTTTGATTTACCATTTAGTCAAGGCTTTTATTTTTTAAAATGTCACCTGTCTTTTATGTAGAATCACTGATAACCTATAATATATTTTACTTCTGTTTTAAAATATCAGCTTTACTGAAAAAGCATTTTTAATCAGTGGAATATTATAATAGGAATTCAGTGTTTAGCTTAATTCTAGTCTGTTGTCATAAGAATCCTGAAGGGTGTATCCATCTTAATATATTAAGAAGCCAATTTTGTCAATGATGTCTTAAAAAGAAAAGTCATAAAAATCATCTTTGATAGTTACAAATCCACTTTCAGTGTTCCCTTGAAGAACAAAAGGTGCAACCTACTTTTTCTGTCTGGCATATTAATAAAACATCTCTTATTACAGTTATCTCTTACTGGAAAAAAAAATCTCCAACCTGTCACTGAACCATTTAATCTGGGTGATGGTTTTGCAGTTTGGCTGCTATTATAAGAGTTTCGGTAGCTACTTAACCAAAACAGCTGAATACTTAGAAAATAAGCTATCAGTTATGCAGGAGCTTGAGAGGGTGTATAGGATATGTCAGTCAGTAGAAGTACAGTAACATTTTGTTTGTATGCATATGAGAATTCAAAAGCATTGGTCCTTGTCTATCATCATCCTGCCATACATGTGTGGTCATTACCCAAAATATTCTCCCTTCAGCTAATCGGAATAACATTGTGATTCTCCCCATACTGCTGAGGATTCCTTTTTATATCCCCAGTACTCTGCTGTGGAGTAGCCTTGTCCTGTAGGTAGATTAGGAAATGGCTGTATTTCACAACAAACATACTAAGCTGTGGGACCCAGGAGCCCTCCCCAGTTCCTGAGTTGCAAAATATATTCTGACTGCATATTGAGGTTAGGTCTTGGTATGCTCTGTTCCTATGGAACTGAAGTTTCCTTTGGGAGGGAAGGAGGGATTGGTGTAGCTTTCCAGCAGATTCATACAGCTAGCTTAGTGTGGAGTACACTTACTCCATGATTTAGACACAATGTCTGTGTCTATACTAGTAAATATGCCTGTAAATATTTGTTTGACACTGAGACCAGCTGGCACAGAACTGCTCACATCCATACTATTAAACTTTTAAACCTTTTAAACAAGGTAGTTCATTACAGCTGCCAATATTGAATGGTCTTTAGCTTGCTCTAGCCACAAATCGTGCCCAGGAATTGTTTGGGAAAATGTTAGTTGTCATGGGCCAAAACCATACTGCAATCTGTTCCAGTAGTTTGACAGTGTAGACAGTCAAGTTTAAGTGCTGAGACACATTCCCTGGCACTGTTTCATGTACTAGTATAGACATAGCCAAACAGGATATTCCACATATTCCTGCAAGACTCTTTGTGGTAGTAAGATCAAATGTATATTTTTAAAATAAATTATATATTTTCTTTGCTTCCCATAACATGGGAGAAGCAATTTGATTAATGCCATGATGGGAAGGAAACTTTTGGTGGAGAAGACTGGAATATTTATCAAAAGAAAATTTAGTTAAAATAAGAGTATTCCTTTGATTTTAGTGAGCACAAGACCTTCAGTAATTGTCCTGTCCTATGGGAACAGGTTTATGAGTTGAACATTAGCTTTTGAAAGTGTCAAAGTATATGCAGTTAAGTGTTGCTTAATGTCTTCTAGCAGAATGTAGAACTATATAGCAACTTTGTATAGTGTGTTCATGTACTTCTCTGATGGTAGTGTGTTTAAAAATTTTATTACCTCTAGATTTTGCTAACACTAAATTCATTCATAGCTATATTACACTGAGTTTTTATAAAATGTTCTTACATTACCATATGCTCCCTTCCACAGGTGGCATAGTATAGAGAAACCATTTGTCCATTCTAGTCCATTCATAATAATGTTTGTTTTTCCACACACAAAATAGAAATAAGAATTTCACATTTCATATTTTTTTATGATCTTAAGAAAAAAATCTTTAAGGAATTGTATCCTGAATGTCATAACTGCTTTAATGTGGAGGGGGGACGACATCTGGTTTAAAAAGCATTTTTATTCTTTGCCATCACCATTTTTATATACTAAGTTGCACTGATTTTATTACAATGTTCTTAAATCATCTGCCTTGTATTTGGGCAATTTCATAAAAAAGGAAGAACATCTGATGAATCTAAAAGGATATCAAGGAGAGGCATATATACATATATATGTAAAATACCCATTTCATTCTAAAACTGTTTTCTTAACATGATATTTGGCATCACTAGTCTAATTGTCTTTTGGTTTTTATTTTATCATTCTCTTAAAAGAATGATGCTTTTTGACATTAGTTATGGATTCCATGTCTGCCACATTTCAGTAATAAATATAACTACTAATAATTTCAGCTTAACATAGGAGTGGTGTGTTTCAGTATACTTTTTCCCATCTCAATATTGTTGGTAATTTTAGAGCTCAGAATCACAGACTGGTTGAGATTGGAAGAGACCTCTGGAGTTCATCTAGTCCCACCCCCCCCCCCCCCCCCACTCAAGGAGAGACACCTAGACCCAGCTGCTCAGGACCATGTCCAGACACTTTTTGAATATCTCAAGGGAGGGAGACTCCACAACCGCTCTGGGCAACCTGTTCCAGTGCTCAGTCACCTTCACAGTCAAAAAAGCATTTTCTGATTTTCATATGGAGCCTCCCATGTTTCAGTTTGTGCCTCTCGTCTAGTCCTTGGACATTGCCAAAAGAGCATGTGGCTCCACCTTCCTTACAGATTTCCTTCAGAGATCTCCAAGAACCTTCTGTGGGCTCAAGAGTCGCATCTCTTTCACCCTTTCCTCATATGAGAGATGCTCCAGTCCCATAATCATCTTTACGACTCTTCTCTAGACTCTGCACTAGCTCCATGTCTCTCTTTGTGCTGGTGAGCCCAGTAACTGGACGCAGTACTCCATGTGTAGCCTCACCAGTGCTGAGTAGAGGCGAAGGATCATCTCCCTTGACCTGCTGCCAATGTTTCTTCTAAGGCAGCTCAAGATACCATTAGTCCTCTTTCCTGCAAGGCCATGTTGTTGTCTCACATTCATCTTGGTGTCCACCAAGAGCTGCAGGTCCTTCCTTTTCTGCAAAGCTGCTTAACCCTTAGAAAGTATAAATTGAAGTTAGTTACCAACTTTTGAGGTGACACTCTTGATATGAGTACATTTTATAGATATATATAATATATATACACATATATATATCACACACACATATATATATACACACAGACATTATAGTTAAATTTCACATTATTTTGAAAACTTTACAACACAGCTGTTCTATTTCTATTCTGCTTGTCCATTGTGAATTGCTGACTTCAACAGGAGTTGAGCCCACTGAACACATCAAAAGACCAACACCCTTACTGTGTAAACTTTGGTTTATAAATTTAAAATTGTTTTTTTTTTTCCCTCAAGTTATGTCATAATAGCATCTAAAGTAGATTTCATAATAAATAAGGCTTTATGCCAGCAAAACATTAATAGAGCTCATACTGTAAAAATAAGATTAGACTGGTGAATTTAGGCTTCTTTCCAATAAGTTAGCTGAATAGTGGACTGATGCCTTGGCCAGGTTTTAAAGAATCATTTTGTAGTTTCTTTTGGCATCATAGCATAAAGCCACTTTGAGGGGAACTTGGTCATTTAAATTTCTTAAAGATGTTCAGTAATGTGGTCACAGATTTACCCCATCTGCTTTTAGTCTGTAACTTTATTTAGGTTGCAAAATAACCTAAGCATATGCTTATGTTTATGCACTCCCTCACACATATTTACTCATGTTTGTATATTTTAAGAGATTTTAATGTGGTTTCACTTATTCAACAGTAAACTAATATACATTGCAGTGTAAACAAGGCCAGCAAATTGTCACGTGCCTCAATACTCAGAAGTTATTTTGTGGTTAGATTTATTTATTGAAGGGAAAATGAAGTTCTAGAGTGTATTTTAAAAAATGGATAAAATTAATCTTAAAAGCAGTTACCCTCATGCTTTTTATTCCGGTAAGGTTGTTTTGAAAACCAGAAAATCAGTCTAGATTTTGTATTCCCAGGTTTTCCATTTTATTTGTTCAAGAACTGTTCTTAATAATAAGACTGGGGGAAGGAAAAGCAAATATAGTAGACATTTTCTGATAAGAGTTGAGATTCTTTAGTAAACATTCTCACAGTATTGCCAACAGTAGAGTTTTATTTTGAAAGAAATTGATCCAGCTAACTAAAATTGTACCCTGTAAAATGCATTTAAGTATATTTGTGTCCTTGCTTAAAATAAGAAAGCTATACTTAAGGAACTAAACCTTTCTTTAAACAATTCTATATTAAAACCTGTGTTGCGTTTAAAAATGCATTTGTTCACAGTCTATGAAATCTCTTTATTGCTTATAAAATGCAGTATGGGAAGCCTACTAAATAAATGCCTATTAGTTTCTACTATTGCTTATAATTACTTACCCGTGTTCATAAAAATTGGTCTTTTACAAATTAAGTCGTTCTGAAGTAGTTGAGTAAAGACTTTATAATTTATCCATAAGTTATTGGAGTGGCATGGAATTAGCCTTTAAACTCCCAGTGAATTCATGGGTGGGAGGAGGGATACTAATATAACTGTGCTTTATATTATGCACACATCAGTGATTACCTATTAAATGTTTTCTAGTGAAGGTGCAAGTCTCCACTATGCTTTATAGAATGTTGAATGCATGTGTGTGAGCATTAGACTTCATTATGTTGGACCTTATGTCAAGGAAATATTCTTATTAATAAATGACAGTTGTTTTATACTGTATTATGAGAATAGTTTTGCTAGTGTTCTCCAATATGAAAAAAGTGGGGTAATTTAATGGAACCATCATTTGTGGTCACTTTACATAAAATTTGAAACATAAACATTACCTAGAAAAACAGAAATATAATATGTGCAGAAACATCCCAATGAGAAATGCTTCTAAATCTTGAACACTTGCTCCAGTTGAGAGTGAACAGTTTCTAACTGATTTTATTATTCCTGAAGAAGAGAGCAAAGTAATCATACTGTAAGCACAAAAAACGCTCCTTTTCTCTTGCAGGTTGTGATATGATTACAGCTAGCTTATTGTTAAAATGCTCTTTTTTGCTGCCTTAGATGAAGAGCAGATCTTTCTCAAAGGTATTGACTTACTTTTGAAAGGCACTGGGTCATATAAAAAACAGTGTTTTGAAAGGTTCTTTTATACTTTTTCAAGGGCCAGCAGCAAAGAAGTTAAGCTTTCTATGAACGGAAAGAAGAGTGAACAGAAGACCATGGTCTCATCTTTGTAATGTTACCACAGATATCAGCCTGATCTTTGTAATGTTACTGCAAATATAAGTAAAACATAGAAATCAAGTAAAGGGAAGTGTCATTCAGATTTCCCTTTTTGTAACTTTTTAATAATTATGTTTTTGCAGGGGAAGTCCACTTGACTCCAGAGGACTTTGCCAGAGCTCAGAAATACTGCAAATATGCTGGCAGCGCTTTGCAATATGAAGATGTGAGCACTGCTGTGCAGAATCTACAGAAGGCCCTCAAGTTATTGGTTACAGGCAGAGAATGAAGCCTTTATCCGACAGATTAATGTCATTTGCCTAAAGAACTAACAGCTTATTACTGTACCTATTAGGGGAGTGGAAGTATAAAGAAGTTCTCAATTCCATCACCTGTGACAATGAAATCACTGTTTCAGTGTCAGATTAGCAGTTAAGAGTATGGTAGGAATCTCTGTTTTCATTTTACAAATAGTGGAGCTAGAAACATATGAATGCGGTGGTTTGTTGTAAGCAAAATACAGAAGTACTGCGGATACTGCTCAAGAGTTAGAATTCATGTTTCAATATTTAGATTATTGAAATGGAAAAATGCTGAATCTGTTAAAAGCTTGAACATAAGAATGCTCTGTTAAAATTCTGGCTGATTTTATTATTTCAAACAATTATTTGAAAACTATAATAGCTTTAAAATGGTAACTAAATTCAGGGCTTCCTCCTGAAATGAGAGCATATGAGAAGACTGACAAATATACAGTGGGAAGGACTTTTTTCTGTATTTAAATTATTTGGGTATTATCTGAGACATAAATCAAAGTTAAGAGAGTCTTGAGGATGTTTGTGATTCATTTTAAAACATGCAGGAAAAGCATTTCTTCATATATCAGAGCAAATAATTTTGATAGTGTTCCAAACAAACTCCCTACAACTGCAAGGGCTGCTATATGTAGTCTTGATCATTGGTTCTTGTTCCTTTTACATGAACACTTACAATTTTCTTTATGTATGGATAACTAGAGAAAGTACTAATATTTATCAGAGATGAGGCTGAAACCAGAGGCAGAGATTCTAAACAACGTGAACTTTTAGGGAGATTTACTTCGTGGCTGTTCCATCTCTTTAATAGGCTGAATCAAAGGCCAGTTCTTCAACCATTAAAGCAGTTTAGGTTCATCTCTGCTACTAGTGTCATAGAACTTTGTATTTCCAGCTAATATTCTTCCTGTCAGCTTTGTTGTGGAGACTATTTGGACTTGGGAATTAATTAAAATATCTTGGAAATGGAATTTTGAGTCTTTATAAAGTGTACCCTTGCAATTCTAGAGCTCTTGATTGTTAAAAATTCATCCATGCTGTTTGAAAGAAAGAATAAGTAGTCTTTTAACCAATGTGACGTAGTAATTGAGTACACCGCAAAGCATGTGCGATTTATGTAATAACTTTTAACATCTTTCTTTCCAACCTGCCAGATCAAATACACATATTCTTTGTAACTGCACTGTTTTTTCAGTGTCTGAAATATGTCTGATACTCAAAGGAAAAAGGTGAGGAAAAAAAAACCATAAGCATGCATTAAAATTTCACTGGTCATATCATTTTAAGAGTGCAGACCTATTTGACAGCAAGTTTAAAAAGGGTAGTATGAAACTTATTCATGTATCATTAAGCAAGATTTAATGGCTAGAATCATTATTTTTTAATGTAGAAGTTTTACAACAGTTCACCAAACTTTGTTTGAAGCCATATATTTAAGCTGCTGATGTTTGGTATTTATCATCCAAACTGATGCGTAAAGTAAATCATAGCAAAACATGTCCATTCCATTAAGTACAGCCTCTGGGACAGCTTTAAATGTGGCAGATAGCCCTAAAGTTCAAACCAGTGTTGCAGAACAGTTTGAAAAGTGTAATTATTTGAAAATGTCAGGAGAACATGGGTAGATAGACTAATTATTCCAAATTGGAATTTGTGGTAGGCACTGGAATTTATGGCCCCATTGTTAAATATTGTGTGAGCTTGTCTAAGTGTTGACTGATTCATTTTACAGCTGCTCTAAATGATAAAGCACAAACCCATAATTCCTCTAAACCCAGTTCCCGACACATACAATAGTAACTAAAAGAGAGTGCTGTTTCTATTGTTTGCCACCAACAGATCTCTCTTCTTTGCTGATGATTACAACCCACATTTGCTCACCTTTCTCCTTTGGATTGTGAGCTCTCAATCTTAACCTTGTTTAGCAAAGGAGAAAAATAGTTTTCTTTCAGATGTTCCATGTTCAGTTGTGCTGATGTAAACTAGAATTTTAGTAAATCTGTTCAATATTTGTGACTTAAAAGGCTTTTTGGTGTTGCTTAATGGTTTTGCAGTTCTTTAAGCTTTTACATGTCTGCAGGGAAAGTCCCCATATTATACTTCAGGATCCCTTCCGGAAAAGTATCTTGCAGATCAGGTTGCTGTTCATGAAATGTATACTCTTAGTTTTTTAATACCGAAGGTGTACTTTCCAAATCGTTCCACTCATATCAGGTGAAATATTTAAAGGATTGTAAATGGAGTTTCTGAAGCACAGACTTAAGTATGATAATCACTTCAATTATACTACTTGGTGCTATATGATACCTACCAGAAATCAACAACAGAGAAACTCACTGTTGGGGGGGGGCGGGCGGCAGGGAGTGGCAACATGCATGTGTATGAGCATCTGTAATATGCATGTAAATTCAATGGTGAACTATAAGAATGCCTTCCCAAAAAGGGATTCTTGTACCTTGTTTACAAGTATTGGAAAATGTCAGATATGAATATATAGATACTTCTGGCAAATGTTTTTAATGACCTTTAAATATATTATTATAGTGCCAAAAGTTACCTTTTAATTGTGCAGTGTTCCAAATGAGTGATCTTTGATTTTCTTCTTCTGAACAGTAAAACTAGGAGCCTGGTTTAGAAAAAGAAAAAAAAAAAAAAAAAAAAAAACCACAAATTTAGAGAAAATTAGATTTACAAGAGGACAAAAATAGTCTGTTATTGCAAAGTTTTTGTGGTAATGTTCTGATTGAGATTGCAAGGTTCCCCTGGTTTATAAAGTATTATTCTTGCTTTCTTTTAAAATGCCCTTTGTTGTGCAGTTTATGGAATTAGAGCCTGCACCTGGATATGTGGATTTGGGAAACCTAAAGTTTCGTGCTAAGCTTCTAAACCATTGTTGCTACCTGATACTGATCGCAATTTTCTTCACAGTCATTATTTTTAAGTTGGAATTTTTACCCAGTTTAGTAGGTAATGTAAAGATGTTTCTTTCTTACTGCATTGCAACTTTCCAGTGCACAGGTGTAGTTACAGGAGAATTGGAGAAAACATGAATTTATATTAAATATTTCACTATCAGCAAGAAAGAAAAGAATCTGAAGTTGCTAGTGGAGCTCTTTTGGGGTTGCATGTGTATTGGAACAGTCTGGTGATAAAGATGTTTCTGAATATAATGCTTTCAATGATCTCAGAATAGGAACTTTGTAAATGGGAGTATTGAAAACCAACTTGAAAGAGAGGAGAGGTATCTCCCACAGTGGAGAGAATCTCACATTCCACAAAATCGGAGAGGTCACAAAAATGATTGGAGAAGAAAATGGAAGAAATACTTAGAATCCTACAGTGTCTGCAATAAAATTTCTTTAGAGCCTTGGAAGAGATGGGATAGAAGCTGGACATAAAGGCAAAAGATTACAGGAATATAGGTAGGTATCTAAGTGCTAAGAAGCACTAGAATGGCAGTGGGGAAAAAAAAAACAAAACTATGAGCAACATGGTGGAAAAGGTAAGTTACAGCATAGGAGAAAGTTAACCTTGCTGAGCAAATCATAGCAGAGACAAAGTCTAGCTCTAAAAGGAAAGAAAAGTGGGGGGGGGGGGAGGTGGTGAAGTCATTAGTATGCTGAAAATGGAGAGGAGCAGAACTTTTCATCCTTGGGACTGATGTGCTCATTAAAGTACATCATATTTATTAAATTATTAAAATTGGTTTGGGGTGTCCCCTTTGGAAAACATAAGACACCTCATAAATAACAGCATAGTATCTGCAGAGACCTGCAAAGATGCATGTTTGTCCTTAAAATGTCTCCTGATTTTGTGCTTTCATTTGTATTTTGATTTTCCTCTCCTTTTTTCCGCTGTTTTTATTCTGTAGTTTTCCTATAGCTACAGGGGGGTTTGTTTTGATTTATTACAGTGCTAAGTGTCAGTGATAGCCTACATATTTAGACATTCTCAGGTAATTTGGGAAGGTTAACAAGTCTGGGTTTTTACCTAATGTGAGCTATAAAGAAAATGCGGGGATTGTACTTCCCCCAACCTTGAGCTTCAGAGAATCTTTGGCAGCATTATGACTATAATATTTGCAGAAGGCTGTGTGGAAATTAACTCTTCAATCACAGCTCAACAAATGGCTTTATTGAAGTTTGGAGACCTCCACCTAAGTGGTTGGTGAAATTGTCAATTTTCCTTGCCTCACTTAACGCATCTCTAAAATGGGCTTCTTTAGATTTAACAGTTGTTACATAATGATTTTTCTTTGCATTTTGATTTTAAGTAGATGTGTAGGATGATTTTTTTTTCAGTGCAGAGAGTAAACTTATTTAAAATACTTGGTTGGATTCTGATCGTTGTTGATGGAAGTTACTAACTGCCAAGAAATGCAAAGGAGGAATACTGAGATGATAAAGAAAAATGGAAATTCTTATATATTGAAAATAGATTGAGTCTAGTTGTGGAATGGTTTTCTTAAGGCATTATGGACAAAGGATTAATTTCTTTTAAGACATCTTAATAGATTTATAGATGGGATTACATTACAAGTTTGAAATTATTCTGGAGTTAAAATTTCAATTTGTCACTGAGTTTTGGGGAAGGTCTTTCTGGCTTCTGGACCATGGTCCATCACCGAAAGTACCTGGAAATGTTAACCATAAAAAAATGTTCAGTAGAATCCAAGATACTGTGATGACCTGATCTCAGTACCTTCCAGTCATGCATCATTTTGTCTTGATTAGATCTAACGTTTGTTATGATGCATTGGAAGCATTTTGTGATTTATAGTGAATGCGGGACAGAATGAAGATAACTTTATACATCGAATGAATTCTGTACCTAGTGTATGTTTGTTTGTGGTGGTGAACGAGTATCCCTGTGATGCAAAGTATTTTATTTGAGCACATGTCTGAGTGTAGAAATATGAGAAGTCATATGAGGAGCTTATCAAAGATTCAGATGTATGGCATATTGCCATGATACAGCGCTGCTTAAAATAGAGGCCATACCTGTTATGTGAATACAGCTTTGCAGGACCTACCCCTTATGAAATCCCTGTGAGCTGTTTTTTTCTGTTTTGTTTTGTTTAAAAAAAAAATCTTTTTTGCTGAAGGTAGTCAAATATATCAGCACAGTATTGGGAAATATACCTTACTCGGTGCAGGTATTAAATCTCTGTGAAACAAGCGTGCAAGTGCTCATGATCACTGCACTTCAGCTCAGCAACCCTTTGATAATAGAAGCTTTACACACATCTGGCCTTTCTCCTACACTGATTTGTGTGAGTGACTTCACCCATTTGAATGGTCCTATTGAGGCGATAAGAGTACTTATGTATATAAGTGTTTGCTGTATTACGATAGAAAGCTTTGGCAAGAGGCATGTTGCTTGTTGTTCAGTAAAGTATAGCCAATGTGTAGCTAGAACAATAGCAGCAGCTTTAATGGAGCCAAATCTGGCATACCTCTAGTTCTACCAGTGTGGGGGTTCCAACCTCATAATCTCAATGCTGACAAATTTTGAGACAGAAGTCAGCTTTTTTTCTATTTATGTTTTCTGTTGGGAAATGGTGAGATTTTATGTGGACTTAAATAAAACAATAGTGACAAATCTTTTTGAACCTAATTGCTCTAGACTTGCTGGAAAGCCCTCTGTTGAGGGCTCTGTCTGTTTTATGTCCAAATATATCTAAACACAGCTTCTATTAGCAAGAATGCAATTCTTACAATAACAGCCTTGCCATGCAATAACATGCAATATAATTGCCTTGCCATGCAATAACATGCAGTATAATAAAAACATGCAATAACAGCCTTGCCATGTTTATGGGAGGTGGTCATGAAAGACAGCAACTTCTGTTCTTGTTCACTCTCAATCATCCACCTAAATTTGAACATTAGTCTCTTTTGAAGATAGCATTGTTGAAACTTTCTTCCCTATACCACATAGCTTTACATGATAAATTTCTCCTGCAGGCTCTGGGTTACTAAGCAGTCAGTCATCCCTTGCTGCAGCTTAAGTGAGACACAGTGTAAAATGTGAAGTTTCTTTCTTTAGCCACTTTTCATAGTAACTAATGTTTGATACTGCTTAGTCAACTTTCTGGGAAGCAATCTGTTTGTAAGCGATTCCCCCAGTATATGCCAAATTTACTGATCTCTGCATATTTATTTAAATGTCTAAGCTCTTAGAACTTAAGCACATTGAAATATGCTAAGCATCCTGCTACTGCATGGCTAGCACCTGCACATTTCTTTAGTATGTGACAATGGAAACACCTATCAAGACTACGGAAATCCAAGTTACGATTCTACAGTTTCTTCTTCTGTCGCAGTTCATTTTTCAGAGGTTATCTTGCTTATTCGGATGGCTTTGAGTCTTTCTAGTCAATGTAGACACAGATGCTGCACTATGCAAATCTTCAGGACCAGCCTCAAAACAGGCAATTTTTTTTTCCTTTGTTCACACAGCTCCAGTCTTAGATTGCATAATAAGATAAGTGACTTTATGCAACCATTCACTCTCAATGACTACTGCTGTTAGTCTTCTGTCTAGAAATTTCTTGATCTTCAGTCAACATTGTCTTTTAAGTCCTCAGCTATGCAAAGTGTGGGGTCTCTAAAGCAATGAAGGAAAAAAACATCTGTTTATGCCTTCCAACTTAAAAGCTCTTTCATGTTAAGGCTTTTATAAAGGAGAAATGCAAAACAGGATGGGAACCTTGAGTTTTCCAAACATGAAATTTTTGGACACTGAAAGTGCTTTCTCCTTGAAAGATATTTGTAAGGAACTCTACAGAACTCTAGAGAAGGAACTCTAGAGAAGACCTGAGAGTGTCGGCCATTTTTCCTGAAATTCTTCATCTTTTCCTGTTAAAGTCTGTTAAACTATAGCAGTTTTCTGAGGTTTTGGCAAGCAACTGGCATAAGTACTACTCCAGGAATATATATTGAATCAATCTGCATCTGACTATGTTCTTTCATCATTACTCCAAAACAAATGTATTACTGACTGCCACTCACTCACTGTCCAAAATATTTGGCATAATGCTTGAATCTAGAAACACTGACAAAAAGTACTATGTTCTGCAGAAGCTTGTTTTGTTATTGTGACCAAACCCAGTAGCCACCATGTCTACTACCGCCTTAAAAGAGAGTGATCAAATAAAAACTTGAGTGGCTTTGTTTTATAGTAGAAGACAGACAACCGCCTGACAAATTGACAATATTTGCAAGACTTGCTAAATAATTTCTTCCAGCTTTCTGGTATGTTATTAGCACAAAGCTATTGTCACATGACTCTGGGTCTCCCAGGAGAATACCAGAGCTCATGCATGTCCACTGTGTCTCTTTATTCCTGAAGAAAATTTCACTTGCAAAGATGAGTAATCCATTGAAGGAAACCATGTTTAGCACCTGTACAGTGAGGTTGTCATTTTGATAAGGATAGCTACCTGATACTTTTTGTCTCTAGGGGACCTCTCTTCACTTTCAAAAATAATCTGTTGTGTATGCTGTGCTCCCTTACCCTCAGTTCCCTAAAATCCCACTTGTGCACGTTCTTGTAGACGCCATAGAGGAGCCTCCACAGACATACCAATATGATTTCTGAAGTTACGTGTTCTAGCTGCAGAGGAAGTGTTTTGAAATCTTTTTGTAGAATGGAATCCAAATTTTTCATCCTTTGTACTATGACTGGCCTCATTGATTCAATCTCATTTTAGTTGCCAGTCATCTCCAGTGTTTGACAGCTGGTAACCTCAGACATGCTTAAAATTATGAAACATTTTTTTCTTCACCACATTTGAACTCCTGTTCTCTTTGTTCTTTTCTCTTCTAGAACTCCTCCCATTAGACTCCCATTATCTCATTAGATTTGCTAATAGAATCGTGTTTAGAATGTGCCTCAGAGAAAGGGAATTTACAATTATTTCTTGACATCAAAAATGAGTATATCATAGGCCAGTCTTAACCCTTAAAAACATGAATATATTTTTCAGTAATCACTGTCATCTTCAGTAATTCCAGTTTCTCAGTCTGTAAGTACTGAGAAGGACAATTCCAGATTAGTGTCCTATTCATAGTCCCAGAGGTCCTCTTTTCTTTGCTTGGAGCCAGCCGATGTATCATGTGCCTCAGGTATTGAACACAGAAGCTGAGATGCAGCCGGTGCTTGTAGCTGCAGGTTTCAGCATATTTTCTCCTACTATGTTTGAAGCATTGGGTGATGGTTCTTCCATTTATTGAAAAGTAGAAACCTCACTGCGACTTAATATTGGTTTTGTATTTTTGATTTACCAGTGTTTTGACAAAGGGCTATTCCACCTTCTGTCAAAAAAAATGCTTTTTCTACTAGCTAGCTATCCAATCAGGAGAACAGGAGTCAGGCCTTAGGGTCCACAAACCTGATGTTCTACCCTCTTTAAGGAGTAGGTTATGGGTCAGAGAAGAGAAATGACTCCAAGGATTTACTTCTTTTATTTTTCTGTGAACATGGGTATCAGAGTTTCACCTGAAATCATTGGCCGTGCAGACATCTTTATAAGATAAACATGATTAATTCATGTGAGCATAAACAAAGTTACCATTTTTTAATTTTTCAAACTAATCTTTAACGTAGTTTTAATGTAATTAATATTTTTATCTGGTTAGTTACAATTGAAACCAGAGGTTTTACGTATTTGAAGTCTCAAAACAGCAAAAGAGGATAGAAGTGGGAGAGGAAACTTCCACAGCAAAATTCTCCTCCTTCATGTATCTTTCTTAGTGCATTACACCATAGGTTCATTTGATTGCCTGGAGAGAGATTTGCATAGACTTGTATCCACTAAGTTAAAGTGCTCAGCTAACTAATATACATAAAGCTGCATTTTAGACCACATAGAAACAAAAATTTTAGGAATGTTAGATGCAAATATTTTTTCACACCATAGACATTTAAATGTATTCCACACTTGAGAAATGGGGCTTTAAAAGTTAGCACATCCATTTTTATCTGATACTTATTTAGATGCTAAACTTGCCACCGAATTACAGATCGTAACTTGCATTTTGGCATTTGCAAACAAGTCGTCATGCTTCATGATCACACTAAATCCTGGAATCTGTTGCAGGTTTTCAGCTGTTGAATGCAAATAGTGATTTCTTTGGTGTTTCCCTTCCCTGGCACCACAAATTTTGATTTGTGTTGTCAAAATAGGCAGGAAGAGAGGAAAGTGACCTAGACAGATTATTCATAAAAGGAAAGCTAATAAAATTCAGCATATGAATACCAGCCTCTAGTTTACTAATGTCTGGTTTGATCATATCTAATTTAGTGTGTAGATGAATCTAGGGCTGTAGACATCTTTGACTAAAATGGTGAAATTAGCACTTTCCAGGCGACAAAATTAGAACTTTTGTATGTAGAATCCTGTGTAGAGGAAGTTATGCAATAAGAATATTTATGGGCAGGAAAAGTTATTCTTTTTATTCTGTTTACCTCTCTGACTGCTCTCAATTAATGTTTTATGCACGTAGCTAGCTTGTTTGTTGCTGAAGTTGCCGTGAATCATGAACAAATCACATAACCAGTATAAAAGAAACCCAATCACTGCCCTGCAATGTGGCAACAGTAATGGTAGGTACTTCAGGCTCTTCAATAGTTTTTTTTATTATTGACATTCCATTGTAAAAACTAGGAGTAGCTGGTGAATGACTTGCTTTGTTCTTCCTAAGATGAAGCATGCTTATCCATATGTATGCTATTTTACTCATAGCTGCAAGCACAATTTCTGTGAGTTCTTGTAATTGCTACAGGAATCAATAGGTTCTTGGAGACATCGTATTCTTTGGTGACATATGATTGCAGTGAAAGTAAAGGAGAAGTGGGGAAAGCCTCCAGGGGTAGAGGGAGGAAATAGTTTGAGGATGCAGGAGAACTCACATTGAGATTCCTCTTCAGAAGAAAAAAAGATAATGAAAACAGCAAAGTACTCTGTAGAGTCAGCTCTGAGTTTCAGCTTATTTGGTTCTGAAGAATTTTAGCTGCTAAACTGCCCCTTAAGTTTCTTAACACAGGTTCAAAGATTATACAAAATTAATTTCATCAATGTGTGTCATGATTTTGTCCATTTGCTTTGCAATGCTAGGGTCTGGTGTCTGTGGAACATATGGTACAAAGTGAACTATGTATATATAATGAAGACTTTTTTATATCACGTTTATCAGGTATTTTCCTTCCTAACTTCAAGGTATTTGCAGCTTTCAAGATCTCCTTAGGAACAGAAGTCCTATCAGCTGGCATACCCCAGTCTGGCTACTTCCTGAAAACTAGAGTTTTCGGCCTGTGGCATGAACTTGTTGACATGCTGTAGAATTTCTTTTTGTTTTCTTCTGGGGTACAGTTTTCCACCACAGATTTCCACAACTTCTCACTTTTTGTTCTAGATACACATTCTTATTCAAAGCAGCCTAGCCTTGGATGGAAGGATTCACTTACTTTTGTACCTTGCTAACTCTCCTGAAAGTCAGCAGACTAGCCAAGGATGTTTTTATTTTCTCCTTACAGATATTCCTGAATATATTTTTCTTGAGCATCTTATACAAGACAAGCAAATTGTGAACTGGAAAGAGAAAATTGCCTCACGGGTGTTATTGCTGTGAGTTTCTGGATATAGAAAGTCATACAGTATTTGCCTTATTCCACATTGGCAAAATCCACAATTAATTCACGTTGGCAAATACTGGCTGTTTGTTGTTGTTTGTTTTTTGTTTTTCAGTGTTTTCCGTAATAGTTTTGAGTGTATTATTTCTTAATAGGATACATCTCTGTGTATTTTCTCTAATTATACTTTTGGATGTGAAACTTGGCTAGACTTGCCAAAATGACAATCCACTACACCAAAACCCCCAATTTAGGTGAAAAAAAGGCATAAGTCACTATTTTGCAGTGCAAACTCCTGAGAGGTAGCCAAGAGCAGTACTTCTGACCACAGTACAATGCATAACAAACAGAATAAGATGTAAGTATGTCAGCTTTACAAAGCTCCCTTCTTCTTTTAAAATCAGCAGTGTATTAATATCTAGCACCAATTTGACTGCAAAGGAATAACCATCTCTTTGCAGACTAATTAGACTTCCTACTCCTGCCTGTTTGGAGGCAACAGATGTTGTGTACTGCTTCCTTGGCAAAACTAGGAGCCATGCAGAGAAGAGGATCAGACAGAGCTTTGACTTTCCTACCTTTCTAATAGATCAGAACTTCTGAAGGGAGAGCTGTATGTTTTTATATTTTAGTTTGATTACTTACTAACATTGGACCGGCACCAAAACAAATCTAGCTTTTACTTTGATTCAGTGATGAATTTTTGTTATAAAGCTGATTTTTGATTTTTATTTTACTGGTAAATTCATATGAGTCTCATTCAACTAGTGGACATTCTATTGGGAATTTCTATTTTCTATAGTACAAGCTCAATAAAACCAATAAATTGTAAGAAAAATTTGGGGACCCAAAGTCATAAAATGCTCAAGAATCAAGTGCTTATTTCACCTGTTAAGATTTATTAATCACAAAATTTGTTGATTATAAAGTTCTAATATATCTTACTTTCTTCCCAAAGGAACTTGCCATTGGTGTACAAATTATTAAATTATACTGTCTCTAGAAAAGAGACAGACGTCTATGGAGATGTTCCTTGTTCACCAATAAGAAATGTGAAGTGTGAAAGGTTCTGTCTTCACTGATCTCTGCTTTCCTGCAAAGGAGGCTGGCAGTAAAAATAGGCTATTAATAACTTTTAAACAACAATCCTGAAATGCATAATGCAAATGTGCTCTTGCAGATGGTATTTTCAGCACAAATTCTGTTCCTCAGAGCTAAGCAATTTCCACAGAGCAGTAACAGTGCCCATACTCCCTGCCTACTTGGAGTTGGAATCCAGTGCTCTGACAGATTACTCCAGCGAATGATCTAATCTGCATTCTCTGTTTTAATCTCCTCTTCCAGTATTTTTCTGCTTTTTTTTTCCTCCTGTAGTTCTGCCAAACTTGAAGAAATATTTAAGTTCTAATCTAATAAGTATTTTATATAAACACAGGACCTTTCATCACGAAGCATGCTCATACAATAATTTAGATATAAATTACACCAGTGTTGAAGAAGGGAAACAAAAGGAGAAACAATGCATTCTATCCAAGTAATTTGGGGGACACATTAGGCAAAGATATTTGGGTAAATTCTGCTTTCCATAAACTATCACGGATTCCAAACCTTATAGAAAAAGATCTAAGAACTCAGCATCATTATGGGACAACACAGAAGACCCACAGATGGTTCTTTGTGGCAGTCAAATTATCCAAATGCTAGAAAGAAAAAAATAAATCATGCCTTGAATTCAATGAGTACCTGGTTTTAGAAAGGCTAAACCAGTCCTTTCTTTTCATCAGTTTTCATACTTCCACTTTTGAACACCAGTTCTGCTCCTATTGGAATTTATGCTGTGCTTTTGGCTTGGCAATCACAACTCCTAGACAGAACAACTGAACGAGGTTAATGTTACACATTAAGGCTGTGTACTAACATACGCTCTGGAAATTATCACAATGAAGAACAGAGATGGTTTGTAAACAAATCAGTGTAATAGGAATGATCGTATTGTCCTAGTGAAATAAGGAAATTCCAAACATAACTTTTAACTGTTCAGCATGTCACTATTAAAATTGTATTTTTTAACACAAAAATTCTATACAGAAGCACAGAAATAATCTGACAATGACCACAGGTAGTTTGGCAGTCATTTTCAAACACAACAAAAAAGCAGGAGCTCCACTTGCCTTTCTGCTCGAGCAGAGCCACCCAGAGCTACGCACCCAGGATATACCCCTGCGTTTCTCAGGACAACCTGAGGAAGCTTCAGGTACGGGTGTTCTATGAGATCTATAGTTGTAAGTGTAGGAAATTTGAGGAAAGAAGACATGCTCTTCATTGTTGCTAATGTTCAGCCTCCTGGTTTGATATTAATATTCCTCAACTCAGTGATAGTTCTGATGACACTGATAACTTTCTGTAGATAAATTCTTTGCATAGCTGAAAATCAAATGATGTCCTGTGATGTTTCTCTTCAGTTGTTATCTCAACAGAACTGTTGATGTAGGCTTATATCATAATCTTGCATAAACTGGGGGGGATTAATGGAGTAAATCAGAAACTTACTTCTCTGTAGAAGACTTGAAGTAGGTGAATGGCTGCTTGTACACATGAACACATTTTCCCTATTAAATATTTATAGTAGCACCATCATTTATTAAAAATGATTAGCTGAGTACCTGTCATGAATTTAATTGTGGTTTCCTTGAGGCTTATCAGAAGCCTAGAGGTGATAGGCTGTTTCTGGTGTTTTGTTCTGAGAGGAGACAGAAGTGCTATAGCCACAGCAAATGTAAATCTGGCAGACGCTGGAGACAAGGGGGAAGGAAGTACATTAAGTGCTTAAAGTTGGGTAGTGTAAATATCCTTTTCCCTCTCCCCATGCAGTCGGAATCCCAAATACTCAGACCAACGGATAAAGCCAAGAGGGAGCTCTTTGTTTCTTTACGCAAAGCAAGGACATACTTTGGAAGGCTGTTAAACTCCAAGTGAGGAGCATTACTATAGCAAAAGCAGCCATATCTAAGTTTTATTATATACTGCTAACAGCAAAATTTTAGTAACTTGGATTTTGGTGTTGTTGGTTAACCTCACCGCCCTGTGGTTCTGAGTGCTGGTGCTGCAACTGAAACCTGCGTCAGGGTGCTTCACTGCCAGCAGTGCTACGATAGGCAACAACAGGGTTACGGTGCTTTCCTGACATGAGTTCATTTAGATATTCGCTTCTGTACATTACTGTTTAAGTAGCCAGGTTATGCTTAAAGTGTTAAACTGTTAAACGGGTTCCTCGGAACAGTGTTCTGTTACTCCTTTGTCAAATTAACATGTTGGTCATGCCCTTTACAAGGGAAGAGCTGACTTTAACTATACTATTGCATCCTAATGCAATCCTAATGCATTAAACCTGCATTTTCTACAGGTGTGGAAACTTTAGCCACTGATCTATTTTTTTTTTCATCAGACCAAAATGCCATCAAAGACTTTTATTTTGCTGCTATACAATAGTTATTCTATTTTGAAACTGATGCAGACTGAAACATCTTTGGAGCCATACCAAATCCCATTTAATTTGCACAAATGTTTTCTGTTTTCCAAAGAGTGCATGTGAAAATCCTACTAATAAATGAAATGTAGAGAAGTATTTGGCATCAGCTATACTTCAGTAATATATCCCCTTAGCAGAAATGGAAAAATGTTTCCTTTTTATATTTAAATTCTTTTAAAGTAGAGCTTTCACATGAATTGCCTATACTTCAGACAAAGTGCTTCCAAACAAA